>NC_037344.1:34695892-35315291 GCF_002263795.3 Bos taurus | reverse complement strand
GACACTTTGGAAGCAATGAAACATAAAGCAACAAGTACAACTAGCTCTAAGATGTTAGTTTATCACTATCATTATCCAATAAAAATAACCAGGGGTTCCTGGAAAAATGGCCAATTTTAAGTCTAAGGGATGGAAAATAGAAGCATATTATAGTTCCAGAAAATAAATAAATACTTTTTAAAAATAGGAAGATGTCAAAAGGGTACAGGAGACTACAATGAAAGAGATCCCAGTGCTGGAATAATGTGAGCAACAAAATAACAGTATTGGAGTATACTCAAATAATAAATATCAGTGGCCCCACACTAGCATGTAAGGGGAAGAATTTTTTCTTAAAATGAATTTCAAATAACAAATATGAAAGGAATGAGAGAAACAGAAAATTACCATTAGAACCCCACAGTAGAAATTCTGGTTCAAGATAGTGAAGTAGGAAGAGCCTGAGCTTACCTCCTCCCACAGACACACCGAATGTACAGCTACATATAGAAAAATTTCCTCTGAAAGAAACCACAAAACTATAGCTAAGAGACTCCTACGCAATGGGCAATCTAAAAAACCCCGAATCAACACAGGTAGGAGCAGATGAGACACAATCTTGCTGAACACTCCACCCATAGTGTGGTGACCCACAATCCATAGGAAACTCATGATTCCGAGCTTCCCCCTGAGGAGCAAAGGGTCTGAATGCCCCATCTGGCAATTTCAAGACCCGCACCTGAGATATGAACTCCCAAAACATCTAGCAATGAAAGCCAATAGGGCTTGCATTCACAAAACATACAAGTTGCTGGATATAAAATCAATATACAAAAATCTGGTGCTTTCATACACACTAACAAAGAATTATCAGGAAGAGAAATTAAGAAACAATCCCATTTAAAATTGGATCAAAAAAGAATAAATTACCTAGGAAGAAACGATCTAAGAAGTTGAAAAATATATACACTAAAAACTGTAGACACTAATAAAAGAAACTGAAGATGACACAAATAAATATTTGTGTGGAAATAGTCCAGTCTCATGGATTGAAAAAATTAATGTTGGTAATATGTCCATATTACTCAAGCAATCGACAAGATTCAATGCAATCCCTCTCAAATTTCCAATGACATTTTTAAAAGAAGGCAAGCAATACTAAAATTTGTGTGCAACAACAAAACCACCTAAATAGCCAAGGCAATCCTGAGAAAGAACAAAGCCAGAGGCATCACACTTCCTAACTTTACACTATAAACTATGGTAGTCAAAACAGTATGGCACTGGCACAAAACAGATGCATGGATCAACGGAGTAGACCAGAGAGCACAGAAATAAACCCATGTATCTGTGGTCAATTAATTTATGACAAATGAGCCAAGATTATACAATGACTCAGTTCAGTTCAGTTGCTCAGTCCTATGCAACTCTTTGCGACCCCATGAATCACAGCACGCCAGGCCTTTCTGTCCATCACCAACTTCCAGACTTCACTCAGACTCACCTCCATTGAGTCAGTGATGCCATCCAGCCATCTCATCCTCTGTCATCCCCTTCTCCTTCTGCCCCCAATCCCTCCCAGCATCAGGGTCTTTTCCAATGAGTCAACTCTTTGCATGAGGTGGCCAAAGTACTGGAGTTTCAGCTTCAGCATCAGTCCTTCCAATGAACACCCAGGACTGATCTTTAGGATGGACTGGCTGGACATCCTTGCAGTCCAAGGGACTCTCAAAAGTCTTCTCCAACACCACAGTTCAAAAGCATCAATTCTTCGGCACTCAGCTTTCTTCACAGTCCAACTCTCACATCCATACATGACCACTGGAAAAACCATAGCCTTGACTAGATGAACCTTTGTTGGCAAAGTAATGTCTCTGCTTTTCAATATGCTATCTAGGTTGGTCATAACTTTCCTTCCAAGGAGTAAGTGTATTTTAATTTCATGGCTGCAGTCACCATCTGCAGTGATTTTGGAGCCCAGAAAAATAAAGTCTGATACTGTTTCCACTGTTTCCCCATCTATTTCCCATGAAGTGATGGGACCGGATGCCATGATCTTCGTTTTCTGAACGTTGAGCTTTAGGCTGTATATTGTCACCCTGTTTATTTAACTTCTATGCAGAGTACATCATGAGAAACACTGGACTGGAAGAAACACAAGCTGGAATCAAGACTGCCCGGAGAAATATCAATAATCTCAGATATGCAGATGACACCACGCTTATGGCAGAAAGTGAAGAGGAACTCAAAAGCCTCTTGACGAGGATGAAAGTGGAGAGTGAGAAGGTTGGCTTGAAGCTCAACATTCAGAAAACGAAGATCATGGCATCCGGTCCCATCACTTCATGGGAAATAGATGGGGAAACAGTGGAAACAGTATCAGACTTTATTTTTCTGGGCTCCAAAATCACTACAGATGGTGACTGCAGCCATGAAATTAAAAGACGCTTACTCCTTGGAAGGAAAGTTATGACCAACCTAGATAGCATATTCAAAAGCAGAGACATTACTTTGCCAACAAAGGTTCATCTAGTCAAGGCTATGGTTTTTCCTGTGGTCATGTATGGATGTGAGAGTTGCACTGTGAAGAAGGCTGAGTGCTGAAGAATTGATGCTTTTGAACTGTGGTGTTGGAGAAGACTCTTGAGAGGCCCTTGGACTGCAAGGAGATCCAACCATTCCGTCCATTCTGAAGGAGATCAGCCCTGGGATTTCTTTGGAAGGACTGATGCTGAAGCTGAAACTCCAGTACTTTGGCCACCTCATGCGAAGAGTTGACTCATTGGAAAAGACTCTGATGCTGGGAGGGATTGGGGGCAAGAGGAGAAGGGGACAACAGAGGATGAGATGGCTGGATGGCATCACCGACTCATTGGACGTGAGTCTCAGTGAACTCCGGGAGTTGGTGATAGACAGGGAGGCCTGGCATGCTGCAATTCATGGGGTCGCAAAGAGTCGGACACGACTGAGCGACTGATCTGATCTGATCTGAAGCCAACTTTTTCACTCTTCTCTTTCACTTACATCAAGAGGCTTTTTAGTTCCTCTTCACTTTCTGCCATAAGGGTGGTGTCATCTGCATATCTGAGGTTATTGATATTTCTCCCGGCAATCTTGATTCCAGCTTGTACTTCTTCCAGCCCAGCGTTTCTCATGATGTACTCTGCATAGAAGTTAAAGAAGCAGGGTGACAATATATAGCCTTGATGTACTCCTTTTCCTGTTTGGAACCAGTCTGTTGTTCCATGTCCAGTTCTAACTGTTGCTTCCTGACGTGCATATAGGTTTCTCAAGAGGCAGGTCAGGTGGTCTGGTATTCCTATCTCTTTCAGAATTTTCCACAGTTTATTGTGATCCACACAGTTAAAGGCTTTCGCATAGTCAACAAAGTAGAAATAGATGTTTTTCTGGAACTCTCTTGCTTTTTCCATGATCCAGTGGATGTTGGCAATTTGATCTCTGGTTCCTCTGCCTTTTCTAAAACCAGCTTGAACATGTGGAAGTTCATGGTTCACGTATTGCTAAAGCCTGGCCTGGAGAATTTTGAGCATTACTTTACTAGCGTGTGAGATGAGTGCAATTGTGTGATTAGTCTTTCCAATAAAACTGGATGGCCCATCCAAAAAAATGAAACAACATGACTATCTCACACCATACACAAAAATAAACTCAAAATGGATTAAAGACTTGAACATAAGACGAAAGCATAAAACTCCTAATAGAAACATATGTAAAAGGTGAAAATAAACAAGTCAGACTACAATAAACAAGTCATATTAAAAAGTTTCTACATAGGAAAGGAAGCCATTAACAAAATGAAAAAGCAACCTCTGGAATGAAGAAAAAATTTTAAATCGTATATCTGATAAGGGTTAATATCCAAAATATATAAAAAGCTCATAAAAGTCAATAACAAAAACCTAATCTGATTTTAAAAATGGAGAGATCTGAATACATATTTTTTTCCAAAGAATGTATACATATGGCCAAAAGGTACATGAAAAGGTGCTCAACATCACTAATTATCAAGGAAATCAATGCAAATCAAAACACAGTAAGATACTAATTAACATCTGATAGGACGGTTATTATCTAAAAGACAATAACAAGTGTCAGTGAGGATGTGAAGAAAAAGGGAACTCTCATACACCGTTGGTGGGAATATAAATCCATTCAGTGGCGATGGATAACAGTATGGAAGTTCACAAAAAATTAAATATAGAACTATGATATGATCCAGCATTTCCACCACTGGTTATTTATCTCAAGGAAATAAAACCAATAACTGGAAAAGATATCTGCACCCTCATGTTTACTGCAGCATTATTTACCATAGCCAAGGCATGGAACAACCTAAATGTCCCTTAATGGAGGATTGAATAAAGGTGTGATATATATACATACAAGTGAATATTATTCACCCATAGAAAGAAGAAAATGCTATCATTTGTGAGAACATGGATTGACCTTGAGGGTTTTATGCTAAGTGAAATAAGACAGAGAAATATAAACACTGTATAATCTCACCTACATATGGAATTTTTAAAAAATCAGGTCATAAATACAAAGAACAAACTGGTGGTTGCCAGAGGCAAGGGGTGGGCATGTCAAAAGGTACAAACTTCTCGTTATAAAATAAATAAGTTCTGGGCATGTCACACACAGTATTTGCTACGATGTGTGTGTGTGTTAGTCACTCAGTCATGTCTGACTCTTTGAAACCCCATAGACTGTAGTTCGCCAGACTTCTCTGTTCGTGGAATTCGCTAGGCAAGAACACTAGAGTGGGTTGTCATGCCCTTCTCCAGGGGAGCTTCCTAACTCAGGGATCAAACCCAGGTCTCCTGCATGGCAGGCAGATTCTTTACCATCTGAGCCACCAGGAAGCCCAGTAGATCTTAAAAGTTCTTATCACAAGAAAAAATATTTATAACTGTATGTGGTGATGTTAACTAGACTTGTGGTGACCATTCTGCAGTATGTACATATACCAAAACATATGTTTTACACATGAAACTAATGTTATGTGTTAACTGTGTGTGTTAGTCACTCAGTCGTGTCTGACTTTTTATGACTCCATGGACTGTAGCCCTCCAGGCTTCTCTGTCCATGGGATTCTTCAGGCAAGAATACTGGTGTGGGTTGCCATTTCCTTCTCCAATGTGTTAATTATATTTTAATAAAAAAGAAGAAATTTAACTCTCAAAACATTTTAAAAAAGAATACCACAGTAAAAACTGCCTCAGGCAAAGTAAAAATTAGTGAATCACACTCTAGGGCAAAACAGGATATTTTCATATCCTCAAATTATCTTCCTCAAATTATTTATTAATATGTTGGTTTTAACATATGTCCACAAACTCTGGGGCTTCCCAGGTGGCACTAGTAGTAAAGAACCTGCCTGCCAATGTAGGAAATATAAGAGATGCAAGTTCGATCCCTGGGTCAGGAAGATCTCCTGGAGAAGGTCATGGCAGCCCATTCCAGTATTCTTGCCTGGAGAATCCCATGGATAGAGGAACCTGGCTGGATATGGTCCATGGGGTCGCAAAGAGTCAGAAATGACTGAAGCAACTTAGCAGAGCACACCACAAACTCTGTGGTACTCTTCTCTCCAGAAGGTGGATCTCTATTTCTCTCCCCTCATGTCTTTGCTGCCTTCTAACAGAGTATAGAAAAGGGAAAATAGTAACTTCATAGTGGAGACACCAGACAGACACAACCTTAGCCAAGTCATCAAGATAACATCACCACTAATAGTTGCTGATATCATGTACTGTTTGATATGCCACAAGATGTGCACTTCACCTCCATCTTACCAAATATCCTTAATTCTAGTCTAACCAAGAGAAAACATCAGCAAATGTAAACTAAGGCCCATTCCACAAAATATCAAAATCATGAAAAAGGATCACAAAGCATCAAATCATGAAAAACAAGTGAAGACTGAAAAACTATTTCAGACCGCAGAAGACTAAGGAGATGTGATGGCATGGTATCCTGGATTGAATCTGGACTTTAGTTAAAATCCTGGTGAAATCCAAATAAAGTATACAGTACAGTTAATAGTAGTACTGTACCAATGTTAACTTCTTAAGTTTTGATAAATATACTACACTATGTAAGATGATAACACTAGGGGAAATGGATGCAAGAATATAGAGGCACTCTATCTTTACAATTCTGTAAATCTAAAATTATTTCAAAATAAAACATTTATATATGCTGTATCTTTAAGAGTAATTTTTCAACATTCCTTTTACTTTTTCAGCTTCTATTTCCATTCCATGTCCCTAATCAAATTTGGTCCTAATTAAAATCTATTTTTGTACTTTTAAGCTTTGATCACCATCCTGACCACACTTCTTGGCAACATTTTAATTTCTTAACTCCTGTAGGCAAAAGTTTGTCAATGTTAAGAAAAAAATCTAAACTGAGTTATCATTAAAATTATTAATGAGCACTTGATCAAAGCATCAGAGTCAACACATCTGATAATCTCTAAAGAAAAATATGCTGCTTCTATTGAAAATGAATTACTTAATGAGAGATATGAGGCTATTTTTTCTCCCAATTAGCCCATGTATTTGTGGATGGAAATTACTTCTTGCTATAATGATACAGAATACCATCAATTCTGTTATTTTTCTTTTTAAGTGATTTAACCCTTGAGAAACCTTTCCCAGATAAAAAAGTAGAGGAGCATTTAAATTTTGTTATAGCAATCTCCCTCAATCCCTTGAAGTCCTTGTGGGTTACTTGCCAAGATCTGTTGAAATACTTGTAAAATACTATTTAAAATATTTTCAATGATCTATCAGCAACACCTCCATTAGCACCTTCTTCATCTTTCCCTAGAGCAAAGAACTGGGGACACTCACTTTGTGTGTGTCATGCATGTATCAGTCATTAGCTTCTCAAGCCCCAACCAGTTTTCGAAACTGTTGCTTATTTGGCTCCACGTGAGGCTTCCGCAAGAGTCCAGGGAGGCTTTTTTCTGTAAACAACACACACACCATAAGGCCAAACCTTGTCCACAGGTACCTTCTGAGAGTATAACTGTGGACAAAGCAAAGGGTCTCCTGAAACTACCCACACATAGGTACCCTAGAACTGCCTTCAGGGATCCTATAATAGATAGGAGTGCTCAGTCATGTCCGATTCTTGGCAGCCCTATCGACTGTAGCCCACCAGGCTCCTCTCTCCTCGGGATTTTCTCTGCAAGAATACTGGTGTGCGCCGCCATTTCCTTCTCCAGGGCATCTTCCCAACCCAGGGATCAAACCTGCGTCTCCAGCATTGCAGGTGGGTTCTTTACGGCTGAGCCACCAGGGAAGATCCCTATAATAGATAAGGAGGCACTATTCCAGTGCTATGTCGGGATGGAAGGAGTACCAGGCAGGTGTGCGTGGAGGGCATCAGGCAGGAGAGTGAAGGGGCTGAACTGTGTGATCTTATCTGCCTTTCCCAGCAGACAAGGAGGCCAATGGGCCCAGCTACCTACATACGGAAAACCTGTAGTACCTCGAGGCCTTGAACATGCGCAATGCGCGACGCCCAACATCATTGCGTCACTTGGCATCGCAAGCCTTGGAGCTCGGCAGGCACGCGCTGGCTCAGGCGCGGGGGCGGAAGCGCGGGCCGAAAGGACGGTTGGTGATTGGATGAGGCCTGCGTGGGGCGTCCGCCCGGTCCTGTGGTGACTCCACGAGGAGGCTTTTGAAAGACGCCCTTCTGGCCGCGTGGCTCTCGGGCCAAGCCGTCTGAAGTGAGAGGTTGAGGCCGGGAGAAAGAAGCAACGGCGTCGTCGGCGGCCGGCCGGCGAGCCCCCGGCCTGCGACCTGGCCTGCGGCTCGGTCAGAGTAGCCCGCCAGCGGAGTCCGGCCAGCCGGGCAAGAAGGACAATACTGGTGGGTGGGAGTTAGGCTGGGGCTCAGGAGGCCGCCAACCGGGTGGCCACTGGAGGGGTCTCAAATTTTTGTTTTCTTTTCTTTTTTTTTTCCCCTGACCCCTGAGAAAGGCTTTTCACCAAAAACCACGTCGTCCCTCCTTTCCTCCTTGTAGAAGTGCTTTGGGGAGGGGTTTGGGAGACAGTTCTGTCACCATAAAACTGGTCACAAAGCAGTCATGACATCATGGGAGCGCTTGTCATGGGAGTGTGTGTGTGTGTATACAGGCCATGTATGGGAATGTATTGGAATGTGGTTGTTTTTATTTCAGAGTAAGTATTTTTAGTTTACATAGTACTTTTTAAATTTTCTGCTAATTTTCTTAACAATTTGTAGGTGAGAAAATGTCTGGAAACAATGACTGGTTTCAGAGTTCTCGGGTTCCTAGCTTTGCCCAGATGCTGAAAAAGAACTTGCCAGTTCAGCCATCAGCCCAGACGGTAACTACACCCACAGGATATTCCTCGGAAAGTTACAGCCTGTCAAACATGGCATCCAAGGTTACTCAAGTGACGGGTACAAACTCTTTTACATTTGTAATAATGCCTAAGTTCTATAAGATTCTGGGATGTCCAGTCAGTTTTGATGAGCTTCTGGTTTCACTGTTTCCAGAATATATATCCATTTACCTGTGGCCATGTCCCAACTGAAACTTGGATTTTACTCCCAGCCCAGTAGAAATGCTTCGCCTGGCTGTTCACTTAATTGTTCTTTACCACTTGAGCACAAGACCACTTCCAATGTGTCTTGCCTTTTTGAAGTGAGTCTGTGTTTATGCCTTTCAGGAAAGAACTGGATTTATAAGGGGTTATATTCCACATATCACTGTAGTGTTAAGTGTAAAGCCAGGACACACACAGTAAAAATTCAGTTGAATTCAACTTAAAAGGTAAAAATAGTGAATCGAAAGCAGACTCTAGGTTCTGGTACCAAATCTAACTACATTCTAGGCCTCAGTGACCTCATGTGTAAAAATGACTTAGCCTTTGAAGACCTTGACATCACTGAAATCCTATGATTCTTTGATATCACTTTATACTTTGACAATAACAGCACTTTGCACAATAGCCTTAGTACTTCAGAAGGTATATACATAACAGGTTAAACTTCTTTAGTAGTAGAAACATTTTTGATGAAAAACACATGTGACTGTGTGTGTAGAATTGTCTTCCATTTTAGGGAAGGGTTTAGTGCTTTTGCTTGTCTTATTACTCTATTTAATTTAACCAAATTGACAAGCATAAACATTTATTTTTAGGTAATTTTCCAGAACCATTGCTTTCCAAAGGTCTTTCATCTATTTCAAATCCTGTCCTTCCACCGAAAAAAATACCTAAAGAATTTATAATGAAATACAAACGTGGAGAGATAAATCCTGTATCAGCCTTGCACCAGTTTGCACAAATGCAGCGGGTTCAGCTTGACCTGAAGGAAACAGTGACAACAGGCAAGTAAAAAGTTGTATCTGGTTGTTACAATATAGAAAATATTTTCCTATTAAAAGGAGAGTATATATGTGGCACTAAATTAATTTTCTTTATTCACCTAAGGTCGGAGTTGGATAATTACTAGTATGTTTTGACAAGGATACTTTATAAATGTTTATATTCATATTTTAGCATTTTGAAACTCTAAATTTACTCATACAAAAATTTTACAATCACTGAATTTTAATTTTTTGTGTATGGCTAAACGGAAATCTCATCAGCCGTGTAGATTATTTTCAAGTGTAACTAGGTACTCCTTATAGCATAAACATGCTTTTGTAGGGATGTTAAATATTTGGACTGATTATTTTTATGAGTATTCTGTGATGATGATGCCTGACAAGAATTACAGTCAAATTTGGCTTCTGAAATATAAAAGTTAGAAGGGAAAATAGCACTTAGGTGACTCATTCTCTCTGTGAAGACTTGCCCGTGACTTAATTTCTCTATTCTCTCTTAAACTGCCCCCTGCTCTTAAGAGGCATTGATAGGCTAAAAGCATGTGAAGCAAAGGAGCACAATCTTTAAAAATCTTCATATGTGTGCATATGTGTGTGTACACACACACACATTATCAAGTAGTTTCCTTTCTTTAATTTTCTGTTACTGATACTGTTAACAATAGGGATCTTAGAGCTACTATATGTAGTAGATTGTCATAGTGAAGCCAAATTTCTAGTCATTAATTTGGGTGAAACAGCAGTACATTAACAGCTGACAAAAAAAAGGTAGAGTTTTCCTAGTCCTGTCACTGTAGGTTGGATAACTGGATGTGTTCAATACTATAGACTGAATTTTTCTGTAATTAGTTAGCTTTCTGCCATTCTGTTGGTCAACTCTTAATTGAACTAAGCAAAACTCAAAAACACAAGTGATTGTTCATAGTGTTCATTTCATGTGCATAGTAGTGTCGAATTACCTAATTCTGTAGATTTGATAGAAAAAACACAGTATCAGTATTTTTAAACCCGCTAGGTAGTGTGGATTTAGATGACGGTAAAGTTTAAGAACCTGGGGCAGAAACAAGATGAAGCTTAAAGTCTCATCTCTCTGATACAGGATACTTATTAACAAATTTGATGCATAGTATCTCAAACATAAGAATCATCTGGGCCACTTGTTAAAAATATGAGTCCCAGGTTTACTCAATTTGGATTGGAACTCAGGTGATCATGAAGGAAGAAATTTGGGAAACTGAGATCATAGATGTTGGGAGGAAAGCAGTTTACCCTGATCCAGTCTGGAGTTGCTTATAAAATCTTGTTGTACATTTTAAAAACCTAGCAGTTATTGGAGTATGTGAGAAAATAATAATAAAGAGGCTTATGTGGAGTGACAGTGTACCTGGCCATTTGTAACCAAAGTAAAGACTTAAGTTTCTTAAAGGCCTCCTATACTTCCCTGGTGGCTCAGACTGTAAAGAATCTGCCTGCAAGGCAGGAGACCCGGTTTGATCCCTGGGTTGGGAAGATTGCCTGGAGAAGGGCATGGCAACCCACTCCAGTATCCTTGTCTACAGAATTTCATGGACAGAGGAGCCTTGCTTGGTGCAGACCATGGGGTCACAAAGAGTCAGATATGACTGAGCAACTAACACTATTAGGAAGGCTATAGTCTGAATACCAAAAAGTAAAATTAGAGGATTCCATTTTATTTTTCATCAGGAGAATATGAAAACTAGGTAAATGTAATTGTGTAAAGATACTTTTTCTGGGAATTTTGGATGATTGAACAGTTTCGTTCTTTAGAATATCTTTTTTATTATTGTTTGTTTTGGTTTCCCATGTAAATCCCCACTATGCACCCTAAAGCTGTGATGGATTTAGATTGTTTCTGTGACTCTGATAGAAACATAGGATTTCTTCAAAGGAATTCCTTCTATTCTGGAGCTTTTAAGAGTATCAGGGCACTCAGAGGACAGGAAAAATTCAACTTCATCGGTACTGAGGTTTGAAAGGAGACGTGTTGCCAGATGCTCCACATTTTCCCTTTCATTGATCATTATATAGACATTTGAATGCCTACCACTGCCAGGCATTATACAAGACATTGTCACTCTGTGTGTGACATGTACTCTAAAGTTGGCCCTATTGTTGATGCTGAATCTGAAGCCACACCAGCTGCTTGAAGTTTTCCTCAGAACAAGTTGAGGGGTCCACTCAGCTATACTTAAAACCTGTATTGGCCCTACAGAAAAACTGTCAAGCTGAGATTGTTTTATGAAGTTGTACTGGAATGTTTTCCTATGTAACAGACATCTTTTGTAAGATCATTCTGTGAAGTATTACAACTTATTCTGAGTTACTTTTCAAGGTAATGTTATGGGACCATATTTTGCTTTCTGTGCTGTGGTGGATGGTATTCAATACAAGACTGGACTGGGACAAAACAAAAAGGAGTCTAGATCCAATGCAGCAAAATTAGCTCTTGATGAGCTTCTACAGCTGAATGAACCTGAACCAAGAATTTCAGAAACATCAGGTAAATATTTTTTAGTATAAAGTAGTGTTGTAAAATGCTTCATTTTCCAGAAAGAGTCATCTGAAAGATTTACAATAATGAAGTTACTTGCCAACTGCACGATAGAGGTAGCAGAATTTGAATTATTTCCTTCTTTTGCTGATTGCTGAGTTATTTGATAGTAGTTAAAATACTCTTATATATTTTAGCACCAAAGATATAAACATGTTGCTGAACTGTCTAGTAACTTTGTTATGGGTTTGAGTATTGAAACTTAGTTTTTTCTTTAATTTATTGGATTCTTGTTATGCTCCTAAACTATACATTTAACATGGACAGGTTTTTATGCAATTTTTGTGACATTTGCTTGTGTTAAATTTGATAATGGTAGGATTGCTTGAGAGAATAAGGGCCTAAGGCAGTGGCACCCCACTCCAGTATTCTTGCCTGGAAAATCCCATGGGACGGGGAAGCCTGGTAGGCTCCAGTCCATTGGGTCACTAAGAGTCGGACGGGACTGAGCGACTTCACTTTCACTTCTCACTTTCATGCATTGGAGAAGGAAATGGCAACCCACTCCAGTGTTCTTGCCTGGAGAATCCCAGGGACGGGGGAGCCTGGTGGGCTGCCGTCTATGGGGTTGCACAGAGTCAGTCTGAAGCGACTTAGCAGCAGCAGCAGCAAGGTAACACAGCAAGTAGATTGAGAGTGTAAACTCCAGAAATAGATTGCTCTGTCTTGAGTATTGTCCCTGGACAGATAAGTTGTTTGCCTTCTAAGCCTTAGTTTCATCATTTCAAAAATGGAGACAAAGATAGATACCTCCTATATCTGTCATTTTAGAATTCAATAAATAACGCATGCAAAGCCTTTAACCAGTGCTTGGTGAAGAGTAACATAATCAATTAACAGAGGTTATTAATCAATTTGAGGAATATATGTGTTAGCATAGTAAACAGTAACAGTTTTTTTCAGTATTCATTTTGATTTTTTTAAATTTATTCATTTTGGTTTTGAGTTCATTTAGATTACATTTTGTTTTCCCTATAAATGAGGCAACTTCAATAAAGAAAAACACTTAAATTTGATTTAAACAGTGACAGTTGACTATTTTTAAATTCAAATTATCACTTTGTTTTATGACTGGACTTTTTTTTTGTTTATAACTTGTTAATTGTAGTATATCTTTTGTAATACTTCCCTTAAGGTCATTTTGTTCTTAAAGTACAATCTGTATTTCATATATTTTAATTTTTATGTTTAAGTAAAACCAGTATTTAATAATTAAAAGTGATCTATTTTGCCACGTCTCAAATTTGATGTGTATATTTCATTATTTTAAAAATAGTTTGTCATAGTTTGGATTAAATAACTACTCAGGAAGTATTTTGTTAATTTTCATATTTCTGCTGCCTGTATTTCAGATTTATTAATTTTTTAGGACTAGATGCGATTTTGCTGTCTTACATATATTGGCAGTTTATTAATGGAAAAATCTCTCTATATAATTTTTTATAAGCTATCAACACACTTAGGTATGTGCCCAGAAATATTTTCCCTGTTTCTTTCCAACCATTGCATACATTCAAATCACTAAATCTGTGGTTTGAAGATCTGCTATGTTTCAGACAGTTTTCCCAGGAGCCACCTGCCAATACACAAGATGCAGGAAATGTGGATTTGATCCCTGGATCAGGAGGATTCCCTGAAGGAGGAAATGGCGACCCACTCCAGTATTCTTGCCTGGAAAATTCCATGGGCAAAGGAGCCTGGTGGGCTACAGCCCATATGGGGGTGCAAAGAGGACATGACTGAGCATGCACACATGCGTGCGTGTTCCAGGGGCTGTGATAAACACTGGGAATCTAGACTCAAATAAGACCCATCTTATACCCTCAAAGAATTAAAATACTTTGTTGAAATCAAGTTAAAACATATCTACAGAATTTCCCAATTTCTAATTTAATTACTAGAAAAGGATATTTACAATTGAATCATGAAAAATGCATTTCCCTAAAAGTTTTCAAAACGTTTATCTAGGGCTAGCAAATCTTTTGCCCTTTGGCTATAATTTTTAGTTTCTAAACATTTATATTTTCCTTTTTTGTGAACATTAAAGTAGCATTTTCCCATCTCCGTGATAGCATTTTAATATTGAACATTGTTTTCTCAAAGAATGACAGAAATGCATTAATTATGACTAAACTTTCAGTTCAGTTCAGTCACTCAGTCATGTCCCAGTCTTTACGACCCCATGAACCACAGCACACTAGGCCTCCCTGTCCATCACCAGCTCCCGGAGTCTACCCAAACCCATGTCCATTGAGTTTTGAAAAAGTCCAGTTTGTCAATTTTTTTTGTTTGTTTCCTGTGCCTTTGACATCATGTCCAAGAAATCATTGCCAGATCCGGTGTCATGAAGCTTTTCCCATGTTTTCTTACAAGAATTTTATAGTTTTAGCTCTGATGTTTGAGTCTTTGATCCATATTGTGTTAATTTTTGTATAATAGTGTTATTTAAGGGATCTGACTTCATTTATTTGCATGTGAATATCTAGTTTTTCCAGCATCATTTTTAGAAAAGACTGTTCTTTCCCCTCATTAGACTTATTAGAAAAGACCCTGATGCTGGGAAAGATTGAAGGCAGGAGGAGGAGGGGATGACAGAGGATGAGATGGTTGGATGGCATCACCAACTTGATGGACCTGAGTTTGAGCAAGCTCTGAGAGTTGGTGATGAACAGGGAAGCCTGGCAGCTGCAGTCCATGGGGTCACAGAGTCAGAAACAACCGAGCAACTGAACTGAGCTGTCATTTCCCCTATTGAATGGTAGTGGTGCTCTTGTTGAGGATTATTTGAAGCCCTTTTATTTTTTTATTTTTTATTTATTTTTTTTTTTATTTTTAAACTTTACATAATTGTATTAGTTTTGCCAAATATCAAAATGAATCCATCACAGGTATACATGTGCTCCCCATCCTGAACCCTCCTCCCTCCTCCCTCCAAGGCCTTTTAAAAAATTTATTTTTGCACTCTCTATTCTATTTCATTGGTCTATATGACATCACCACAGTTTTGATTACTGTCACTTTAGTATTAAGTTTTGAAATCATGAAGTGTGAGTCCTTCAACTTTCTTCTTCTTTTTCAAGATTATTTTCCCTGTTTGTTTATGGTGTTTCAAAATGTAGACCAACTTGTACAGTCACATTTTCTTATTTATTGAAAGCATTTGTGCTTGATAAACAAGATTAATATCTTTAGTTTTCATTTCACCCACTGAACAGATGGGAAAAAAATCCATCTTCCTCTGAGTTTTTAGAGTTCTGCTTATCTAAAGTTCAGAGTGTATATATCTAACTATAGTCAACATTTACTTAACTAATGTGAACCCCAAGATGACATTGTCAATCCTTCTTTGTTAATTTCTGTGCTTTCAACCAGTTTTTCATTTTACTCAGTGAGGTACAGAGTAGCAGTTCTGTTTACTGCCTTTGTCTTTATGAATGATTCTTGAGAGATGCTAACTACTTTAGTTGAACCTTTGCTCCTGGACTTTTTTCATTTAAACTTTACTGATCTTTTTTGTCCCTTTGATTTAGTGTCCTGCTTTTTTCTTGTTTTTCCTGGATTCCCTAATTTGGAACCAAATAGAAAGCTATTGCAAAGAATTGGGTAAAAAACTAGAAAACTTTTTTTCATGTCAATTATTTTTATTGTGCTACTGGCACAAAGAATGAAATTGTTTCTGAATTATGTTTAGGTCTTTAAATTACTCATTTAACAAGTTCATTTAAATAAATAACTTAGAAAACTTTGAAGTATTCCCCTACAAAATACTCTGGTAAAATGATAATTTTTACTTACTAAATTAAATTTTTGATAGAATATTAAATACAAATATCTTACAAATGTTTTACCTGGTATTACTGTAAATGTAAAATTGTTCATAAGCATTTAAACTAGGGTTTAATTTTAACCGATTTTCAGAATGTTAAATCTGTTACAAAGCAAGCTATATAGTAGCATAAGAATAGGGAACCAGAAATGTATAATTTGGTGTTTGTATAATTGATTTCAGTATAATAAACACATTTAGAAAGGCTGAGCTAATGGATAATTGATGGCCTAGAGTTGGCAGAAGTATATAGAAAAAACAATCATTCTTGGATTGTTGTTTTATTACAGAATAGTATTATACCTGCCCTTTTGAACATTTAAGTTTCATTTTTACCTTATGATTTTGTTTTATTTACAGGTCCTCCTCCTATCCCTGCAGAACCTATTGTTTCACCTGAACCAGTATATGTTTCAAAAGTACATTATGGTAGGAAAGTCCTTTATGATAATTTTTAAAAGAAGATTAACCCAATTAAAAATTATAACAGCATACAATTAAAATATGCATAGGTATGAAAATGTGCATTAGTATTTTATTATTCAAACCTGTCACGCTTCTACAAAGATGAGTATTTCCTTCCATACTCTGCTAAAAATTAGAGAAATAATAAAATTGGAGAGGAACAATTGAAGAAGTGGCTTTTTTCCTATGAAGAGATGACTTATCAATATCATGTAACTGCTTTTTTGAAAATTCTGTGCTTTGGTGGCCTGGTCATTAATGAAATCCAGTGGCTTTCTGGTGCTTGATGGTTGGGATAGTCATTTCAATCTGTTCACTTTCTTTTAATGTTAGTTATTACTCAAGCTCAAGAAAACTGTAACTGCAATTAAAGTTACTAGTTGTGTGACCTATAACCACTTACTTCTCTCTGTACACCTTAATTTCTCTACCTGTAAAATGGCTACAATAATAACTGCCTCATAGGGTTATTGTGAGGTTTAAATTAATTTATGCATGTACAAAATCTTGATCAGTGCCTGGCCCACAGTAGGTGCTCACTAAATAGTAACTGCTATTATTTTATTGTAGTATTTATTCTATTCAACACTATATGGTGATTGTTGTATACTTTTCCTATTAGATTGTTAATCTCCTGAAAGGCAGGAAATTATCCTTAATTTCTACATTGCCTACATAGTAGTAACACTTCAGACTTTAAAATTTAGAGTATTTGCAGATCTAAAATGAAGAAGGGCATTTCTTTCTTTGTCCTTTCCAGGTCTGAGGATTAGGATTTGAAAACACTTTCAGGCTTGGTTTTCCATGGTCTTTCTGAGACAGAAAAAGGCTGTGTACATTTGTGTGCTTGTTTCAAGTAAAAGTACTAGACCAGGGGAAATAGGCACATTCAAAAGGCAAAATCAACCAATAGTTAAATATATTCAGTCAAATATTGTCACTTGATCTAATGATCATAGGAATTGATGAACAGAAGGACAGTGAGTGATCATTTCAACAGGAATGATCTCTTAATATTGAAAGGGGCTCTAGTCTTTTCACATTCAATGGACATTTTTAATGAATAGTAGAAAGAATCTTAGGTTGATCATGGGCAGATAATACAGATTACTGGTACCCTGAGTATGTGGTTAACAATGTGTTTACAAAAATACATGAGTAGAGTCAGGTTTGGTAGGCTCAGGTAAGGAGTTAAAAAGTTAAAAATTAACAGTTCTCTGTTAGGAAAGGAGGGACAAATATCATTCTTCATGCTTATGTGTAAACACAGGAGTTGAATATTATCACTTTGAAGAACAGATTTGAGATACATAAAAATCTCCTGAACAGCTCCTTTTGGGCCAGTTTTGGAAGGTATCATTTTTTCACAGCCTGTCTACTTTGCCATATTTTTACTGGACTGTATCTTCACTAAATATAACGATATTTTGGTTCTGAAGATAGATTCAGGTTCCTTATGATACTAAGGATCACTTGAAATTAGCAGCCGGAAATCAAGGAAATGGTGTTAACATCATATATGTAATGCTTTATCTCATCCTTCACGTCCAGTGATTTGTGAGAACATTTTATTTCCTCAGCAAGCAGCACACATGTATAGGAAAAATGGTATTGCTCCTTATTCATATGCATGCTAATGAGAGATCCATTTAGTAGCAAAGATTTGTTTATATTCACAGGACTCATTATTTCCTTCAACAGCCAGTTAAGATCAAGAGTTTTATCAGTATGTTGTTAACTTCTAAATGTTCTTCATAATATTTAGGTACAACCTTTTTATATGCAGCGAAACATTGTCCTGCCACACACATAATTCTTGTTCTGTCAGTATTAATTGCAGTGTATTTTTCTGTTCTGTGTCATTGCACAAAATAATTGCTAACTGTATAGTCAAAGTGAAAGTCATTGAGTCTTGTCCGACTCTTTGCAACCCCATGAACTATACAGTCTGTGGAATTCTCCAGGCCAGAATACTGGAGTGGGTAGCCTTTCCCTTCTCCAGGGTTTCATCCCCACACAGGGATCAAACCTAGGTCTCTCACATTGCAGGCAGATTCTGTACCAGCTGAGCCACAAGGGAAGCCCAACCATATAGGACGTGATGAAGCAAATTATATTCATTCTTTGGAACCATTAAGAAGGAGGGTAGCACTAATGTCTACCTCTGAATGATGCCCAAGACCAGTTGCAGAGTGGATTTTAGCATGCCCAGTTTTTATTTTTTAAAGTAGTATATGTTTTTATTTATTTGTTTATATTTTTGTTCATCAAAATATCCATCTTGATAATAGTGGTTGCATTTGGAGAGGAAGACTTCTGAATATACACCTTTTATATTGCTGTTGGAGTGAAAAAAAGGTTTCATTTTAAAATATCATTAAATGAGTATGCTTCTCCTGTATCATAAGATTTTGGTGATAAGCAGAGCCAAGTTGCTGAATACTTCTCATTCATATTTTTAGTATACACTATACATTTTTACTAACACCAAAAACTAATTTTTATGCCACACAATGGTTTTTGCAAATTTAAATGAAATATATGCTAGCAGGCAATTGTAATAATTTGTACCTTCACACATTGTGGTTAGATAAAAGAATATAACCAGTAGTTCATTCTTCTTTCCCTCAGAATTTCATTTTATGATTTTATATATGAAGTTCTTTAACTCTTTTTGATGTGACTTTACCTGTTTTTGCTAAGAAAGCATTGACAATATTAACAAAGAAAAATTCAAGTTTGACAAATATAAATAAAAACTTGTAAATGGCCTGAGATTAGCTGTATTAACTAAGACTAATAATGTTAAAATTTTTATCATTTGTTTGCCTTTTTAATATATTAAGCAGGTAAGAAAAGAATTTCTATGAAAGTATATTTATATGTTTCATATATGTGCAATGCATGAGAGCAAAATTGTGTCATTACTTTTTTCCTCTGAAGATATCATGGACTGCAAACCATTTGATAAGACTACTTAGCAGCCATCATGGAACATCAGGAACTTTCAGTGGCTTAGTAAACAAGTAAACTTTGAGAAATACTCTAAAGTGATTCTGCAACCTCTCATTCTCTAGAATAATGATTCTTCCCTAGGGATACACAAGCATATATATATATATATACACAAAGCAATAGGTGGCCAAGGTCCTATCTCAGAACCTCAAAACTTTCATATTTTTTAAAAAGTCCATGGGTAAGTTTTGATATATATTCTTGGTTATAATTCTGTAGTAATCCTAATTACTTTAAGCTACCTTTATCTCCTTTCAAAGTCTGGGTTTTTTCTTTTTTTTTTTTGTAGGAACATGGAACAATATCAAGAGTTTAAGTGTTTAGTGCTATTTAGTGGTTCTCAGTGGGGCAAATACTAAGGAGTATATTTTGATTATCACAGTGATTAGGGAAGACTATTGGTTTTCACTGAGATCGTGCTTGTCAGACAATGTGGGACAGTCCCTTATAACAGAGAATTGTCTTGTGTCCTGTATAACGTTTCAATATTTTATCAAATACAAATCAGTAATCTTATAATTTGTAATACTTGCGCTTCTTTTTTTAAACAAAAATCTATCCAACAGCTCAATAACTTGTATGCTTTTAGAATGGAATGCTTTAAAATCTCAAGTCATGACATAAATTATAAATTTGCTTACATACCTCTGAAAATTAACTCATTCAGTTGAAAGGTTATTCTGGCCTCTGGAATAAAGCACAGTGTTCTTCAAATTCATGTTGCATTTGATTTTTTTTTCTAGAAGGGAGACATATTCAGTTTGCAAAGATTTCACAGATTGTTAAAGAAACATTTAGTCAACTAATTTCTAGTCAATCAGACTATCTGAAATGTAGCAACTCATTAGCTGCTTTTATAATTGAAAGAGGTAAGTGTGAGTATTTGTTATGTGTTTATAGAAAAACTATTAAGTAACTTAATGATACTGTGGTAGTATTTAATTAACTTTCTTTGCCCCTATTGATAGTGGTGCTGTATTAATTTGAAATAGCCTTTTCTAGTAGGTGTGGGTTGTTAAACACACATTCTCAAAGAGATAAAGTATAATGAACAGGAACCAATAGAGAACTGCAGAATGGTAAAATACTTAACATTTTAATCAGTAACTATGTTGGAATCACTACCGACTTGAAATCTAACCTCATTATAACAAACATTGAGGACTCTATAAAAATTAACATTTTCTTCACTATCAAGTAATAAAAGATTAAAAAATGAAAAATCATGAATCTCTGGTTTTTCCTGTAATTATTATAATGTGATTTCAATTACATTTTATCTTTTATCCTTTAATGTTCTATATTGATATTAAAAGCATTTGAATTTTATATTCATCTCTGAATAAGACACTGTAGATGATAAAAAAAAAACAATTTCATATTTGGTTCCTATTCTTAAGGATTTTTTTTAACCTAGATAGGAAGAGAAGATATATATGATTATTCAAGGGTCAGCTTAGTTTGAAATCATGGAGCATGATACCTCCATGCTTTATTTTTTCTCTCTAGAGATTGCTTTGGTTATTTGGGTGTTTTTATGTTTCCAAACAGATTTTACAGTTTGTTCCTGTTCTGTGAAAAATGCTCTTGGTATTTTAATAGGGATTGCACTAAACCTGCAGATTGCCTTGGACAGTAGTATGGTCATTTAAAAAAAATGATTTATTTATTTTAATTGGAGGCTAAAGTAATTACTTTACAATATTGTGGTGTTTTTTGCCATACACTGACATGAATCAGCTTTGGGTGTACATGTGTCACCACGTCCTGAACCCCCCTCCCACTTCCCTCCTCATCCCATCCCTCTGGGTTGTACCAGTGCACCGGCTTAGAGTGCCCTGCTTCATGCATCAAACTTGGTTTGGTCGTCTGTTTCACATATGGTAATATACATGTTTCAGTGCTGTTCTCTCAAGTCATCCCACCCTCACCTTCTCACACAGAGTCCAAAGTTTGTCCTTTACATCTGTGTCTCTTTTGCTGTCTTGCATATAGGGTCGTCATTACCATCTTAATTTCTTCCAGTCTTTGAGCATCGTGTATCTTTGCATTTGTTTGTTGTCATCTTCAATTCCTTGTCAGTATGTTACAGTTTTCTAAGTACAAGTCTTTTCCAAAACTCCTTGGTTAGACTTATTCCTATGTATTTTATTCATTCTGATATAATTTTAAGTGGTATTGCTTTCTTAATTTGTGTTTTTTGATAGTTCATTATTAGTATATAGAAATGCAGAAATTTTCTGTATATTAGTTTCATATCATATAACTTTACTGAATTCATGTATTAGTTGTAATAGTTTTTTGGTGGAGTCTTTAAGAATTTCTGTATATAGTATATCATGGGTGGCAGTTTTACTTCTTTCCATTCAAGTTGTATTCCTTTTATTTATTTTTTAATCTGATTACCATGGCTTAGACTTCCAATACTATGTGGAATAAAAGTAGTGAGGGTGAATATCTTAGTCTTAATCCTCTTAAGAGGACATTGCTTTCAGCTTTTCACCATTGAGTATGATGTTGGCTGTGATTTGTCATATATGGCATTTATTATGTTGAGGTATGTTCTATCTCTACCCACTTTGTTGAGAGTTTTTTGTTTTTAATCATAAAAGCATGTTAAATTTTGCTGAAAGCTTTTTCTTCACCTATTGAGATAATGTACTTTTTAGTTTTCAATTGTTTATATGGTGTGTCACATTGATTTGTGGATATTAAACCATCCTAGCATGCCTCAAATAAATCTCACTTGATTATGGTATATGATCTTTCTGCTAATGTATTGTTGAATTTGGTTTGCTAATAATTTGCTGAAGATTTTTTTGCATATGTGTTCTTCAAGCATATTGATCTGTAAATTTTTTTTGTGTGGTGTCTTTCTATGGTTTTGGTATCAGCATAATGCTGGCCTTGTAAAGTGAGTTTGAAAGTGACCTTTCCTCTTTAATTTTTTGGAATAGTTTAAGAAGGATGGGTATTAACTCTTCTCTAAATGTTTGGTAGAAGTCACCTGTGAAGCCATCTAGTTCTGGACTTTTGTTTGTTGGGAGTTTTTATATTACTGATTCAATTTCATTACTGGTGATTAATCTGTTCATATTTTCTGTTTCTGCCTGGTGGGTCTTTGGAGATTGTATGTTTCTAGGTATTTATTATTGCTTGTGCATTTTATTGGCAAATTATGGTTCATAGTAATCTCTCATATTTCTTTATATTTCTGTGGCATCAGTTGTAATTTAACCTTTTTCATTTCTGATTTTATTTATGTGGCTTGTCTTTTTTTTATGTATCTGGCTAAAGGTTATAAATTTTGTTTCTTTTCAAAGAACCAACTGTTTTTTCCATTGATCTTTTTTGTTTTTTTTCAGTCTCTATTTTATTCATTTCCATTGTTATCTTTATGATTTCTACTAACCTTTGTTGTTGTTCCGTTGCTCAGTCATGTCTGACTCTCTGCAGCCCCATGGACTGCAATATGCCAGGCTTCCCTGTTCTTCACAATCTCCTGGAGTTTGCTTAAAATTCTAACTTTAGTTTTTGTTTCTTCTTATATTCTAGTTCCTTTAGGTATAAGGTTGGATGACTTGTTTGAAAATTTTCTTCTTTCCTGAAGTAGACTTATTTATTTTATTTTGGCTGTGTTGCATCTTCATTGCTGCACTGGCTTTTTCTCTAGTTGCTGTGAGAAGGGGCTACTCTCTAGTTTGACCGTGTGGTCTCAGTAGTTGCAGTGCACCAGCTTAATTGCTCCCTGGCATGTGAGACCTTCCCAGTCAGTCAGTCAGTCAGTTCAGTCGCTCAGTCGTGTCCAACTCTTTGCCAGACCAGGGGTCAAACCCTTGTTCTCTGCATTGGCAGGCAGATTCTTAACCACCGGACCACCTAAGAAGTCTCTAGACTTGTTTTAATTTCAGTCTTATATCTGCTTTTGCTACATCCCATAGATTTTGGGTCATTGTATTTGCATTTTCATTTGTGTCTAGATATTTTTTTTAATTTCCTCTTTGATTTCTTCAGTGACCCATTGATTGTTTAGTACCATGTTGTTTAAAATACATGTGTTTGTGTTTATGTTTCTTTTCTTGTAATTGATTTCCACGTTCATAGCATTGTGGTCAGAAAAGATGCTTTATATTAATATGATTTCAATCTTCTTAAATTTATTGAGACTTATTTTGTGTCATAGCATGTTATGTGTCCTGGAGATTGTTTCACATACACTTGAAAAGAATGTATATTCTACTATTTTGATGAAATGTTCCATATATGTTCAATTCTGTCTGGTCTGGTGTGTCATCTAAGACCAGTGTTTTCAAATTAATTTTATGTCTGGATGGTCTGGCTATTGATGTAAATGGGGTGTAGCCCCCTACTATTGTATTATTGTCAATTTCTCCCATTATGTTTATTAATACATTCTTTATGTATCTGGATTCTCCTATGTTGAACGCTTTACATTTACACTCGCTATGTGTTCTTTTCCGATTGATCCCTTTATCATTGTATAGTGCCCTTTTTTATCTTTTTACTGTCTTTTTCTTCATTTGCATGGAAAATCTTTGTCCCTTTCACTTTCAACCTGTGTGTTTTTGTAGATCTTAAGTGAGTCTCTTGCAGGCAGTAATGTGTATCTTGTTTTCTATTCATTCAGCTACTTTATGTCTTTTTTATTGGAGCTTTTAGTCCATTTACATTTGAAGTAATTACTGATAGGTTAATACTTATTGACATTTTGTTACTTGTTTTCAGCGTATTTTTATAGTTCTCTTTTGTTCCTTTTTTCTTTTGCTCTCTCCTCTTGTGATTTGATGACCATCTGTAGTAGTCGAGTTTGGATTCCTTTCTCTTTTTTGTGTACATCTCTATTATAGATTTTTGGTTTATGCCTACCATGAGGTTCATATATTAATATAACTATATACATGAGTGATTAAGTTGATGATCTCAAACTGAGAAGGACTGGGTTATAGAAAGTCCACATAAATAGGAGGTAAAAAGAAAAATGAATGGTATCTTCTGAATATAGGGTTTCAAATCTCAAATGGGATACAGCAAAAAGTTATTCTGTTGCCTTTATTCATAAAAGGCAAAAATTTAGTATAATGTAAAACATCTGCCTTTTAAATTGAGATATTATTGACGTATTTTTAAAACTTTGCTTCTTAGGAGACTCTCAAACTTTTTTTTAAACTTTTTATTTTGCACTGTAGTATAGCCAATTGACAATGTGATAGTTTCAGGTGAACAGTGAAGGGACTCAGCCGTGCATGTACATGTATCCATTCTCCCCGAAACCCTCTCCCGTCCAGGCTGCCATATAACATTGAACAGAGTTTCACGTCCTATACAATAGGTCCTTGTTGGTTGTCCATGTTAAATATAACATGTGTACCTGACCATCCCCACCTCCCTAACTGTCCCTTCCCTTCAGCAACCATAGTTTGCTTTCTAAGTCTGTGAGCCTCTCTCTTTTGTAAGTAAGTTCATTTGTGGAAGACTCTCAAACTCTTATTTGAAGGTGTGGAATTATTGATATTTTTCCATATTTTTGGTCAATGGTTTTGCTAACTTTAAAATGGTAAAACAGAATTTTTCATTGAATTATAGGCCTAATTCACTCATTTAACCTAATCTCTTTATATTAATACCTGGCATTTATTGGGTTGGCCAAAAAGTTCCTTTCGTTTTTGAGTAAGAGACAGATTTTTTATTTTCACCAAGAATGTTGATGATGTTGTTTAGTCACTAAGCAATGTCTGACTCTTTGTGACCCCATGGACTGTAGCACACCAAGTTCCTCTGTTCTCTACTATTTCATGGAGTTTGCCCAGATTCATGTCAGTTGAGTTGGTGATGCTATCTAACCATATCAAACTCTGCCACCCCCTTCTCCACCTGTTCTCAGTTTTTCCCAGGTCCAGGGTCTTTTGCAGTGAGTCAACTCTTAGCATCAGGTGACCAGTGTATTAGAGCTTCAGGAACAGTCCTTCCAATGAATATCCAGGGTTGATTTCCTTTAGGATTGACTGGTTTGATCTCCTTGCAGTCTAAGGGACTCTGAAGACTCTTTTCTAGCATCACAATTCAAAAGGATCAATTCTTTGGAGCTCAGCCTTCTTTATGGTCCAGCTCTCACATCCATACATGACTACTGGGAAACCCGTAGTTTTGGCTATACATACCTTTATCGGCAACGTGATGTTTCTGCTTTGTAATATACTGTCTAGGTTTGTCATAGCTTTCCTTCCAAGGAGCAGGTGTCTTTTAATTTTATGGCTGCAGTCACCATCAACAGTAATTTTGGAGCCCAAGAAAATAAAATCTGTCACTGTTCCCACTTTTTATCCATCTATTTGCCATGAAGTGATGGGACCGGATGCCATGATCTTAGTTTTTTGAATGTTAAGTTTTAAGCCAGGTTTTTCACTCTCCTCTTTCACTTTCATCAAGAGGCTCTTTAGTTGCTCTTCACTTTCTGCCATTACACTGGTAACATCTGCATATCTGAGGTTATTGATATTTGTCCCAGCAGTCTTGATTCCAGCTTGCAAATCATCTAGCCTGGCAATCCACATAACATACTCTGAATATAAGTTAAATAAACAGGGTGACAATATACAGCCTTGTTGTACTCCTTTCCCAACTTTGAACCACTCCATTGGTTCCATGGAACAATCCAGTCTGTTTTCCATGTCCAGTTATAACTGTTGCTTCTTGACCCACATACAGGTTTTTTTAGGAGACGGGTGTAAGGTGATTTGGTATTCCATGGACATCAGACCCTGCCTAGGCTACAGTCCATGAGATAGCAAAAAGTCAGACGTAACTGAGAGACTAACACACAAGGTGGTCTGGTATTCACAGCTATTTAAGAGTTTTTCAGTTTGTTGTGATCAACAGTCAAAGGCTTTAGCATAGTCAATGAAGCAGAAGTAGATGATTTTCTGGAACTTGCTTGCTTTCTCCATGATCCAATGAATTTTGGCAGTTTGATCTCTGGCTCTGCTGCCTCTTTGAAACCTAGCTCATGCATCTGGAAGTTCTCTGTTTACACACTGCTAAAGCCTAGCTTGAAGGATTTTGAGCAATAACCTTGCTAGCATGTGAAGTAAACACAGTGGTATGGTAGTTTGAACATTCTTTGGCATTGCCCTTCTTTAGTATTAGAATGAAAACTGACCTTTTCCAGTCCTGTGGCCACTGCTGAGTTTTCCAAATTTGCTGACTTATTGAGTGCAGCACTTTAACAGCATCATCTTTTAGGATTTGAAATAGCTCAGTTGGAATTCTGTCACCTCCATAGTTTTGTAATAATGCTTCCTATGGCCCACTTGACTTCACAGTCCAGGATATCTGAATCTAGGTAAGTGACCACATCATCATGGTTATCTGGATCATTAAGACCTTTTTTGTATAGTAGTTCTATATATTCTTGCCACCTCTTAATCTATTTTAGGTCCTTACCATTTCTGTCATTTATTATGCCCATTCTTACATGAAATGTTCCCTTGTTATCTGCAGTTTTCTTGAAGAGATCTCTATAGTCTTTCCCATTCTATTGTTTTCCTGTTTCTTTGCATTGTTTATGTAAGAAGGCCTTCTCTTTCCTTACTATTCTCTGAAGCTCTACAATTCAGTTGAGTTTGTCTTTCCCTTTCTCCCTTGACTTTCATTTGTCCTCTTTCCTCAGCTGTTTATAAAGTCTCCTCAGACAACCACTTTGCTTTCTTGCATTTCTTTTTATTGAGGGTGGTTTTGGCAACTGTCTCCTGTACAGTGTTGTGAACCTTCATTCTGTAGCTCTTCAGGCATTCTATCTACTAGATCTGATCTCTTGAATCTATTCATTACCTCTACTGTATAATCATAAGGGATTTTATTTAGGTTGTACCTAAATGGCCTAGAGGTTTTCCCTAGTTTCTTCAGTGTAAGCTTAAATTTTACATTAAGATGCTTATGATCTAAGCCTCAGTTAGCTCTTGTTTTTACTGACTGTATAGAGCTTCTCCATCTTTGGCTACAAAGAATATAATCAATCTGATTTTGGTATTGACCATCTGGTGATGTCCATGTGTAGAGTCATCTCTTGTGTTGTTGTTAGAGGGTGTTTGCTATGACCAGTACATTCTCTCTCTCAGAGAAGGCAATGGCACCCCACTCCAGTACTTTTGCCTAGAAAATCCCATGGACAGAGGAGCCTGGTAGGCTGCAGTCCATGGGATTGCTAGAGTTGGACACAACTAAGCAACTTCACTTTCACTTTTCACTTTCATGCATTGGAGAAGGAAATGGCAACCCACTCCAGTGTTCATGCCTGGAGAATCCCAGGGATGGGGAAGCCTGGTGGGCTGCCGTCTATGGGGTCGCACATAGTCAGACACGACTGAAGTGACTTAGCAGTAGCATCAGTAGCAGTACATTCTCTTGACATAATTCATCAGCCTTTGCCCTGCTTCATTTTGTTCTCCAAGGCCAAACTTGCCTGTTACTCCAGGTATTTCTTGACTTCCTAATTTGCACTCCAGTCCCCTATCATGACATCTTTTATGGGTATTGGTTCTAGAAGGTGTTGTAGGTCTTCATAGAACTGGTCAGCTTCAGCTTCTTCGGCATCAGTGGTCAGGGCATAGACTTGGATTACTGGATGTTGAATGGTTTGCCTTGGAAACAAACCGAGATCATTCTGTTGTTTTTGAGCTCACACCCAAGTAATGCATTTCAGACTCTCTTGTTGACTATGACGACTGCTCTGTGTCTTCTAAGGGATTCTCTCCCATAGTAGTAGATATAATGGTCATATGAATTAAGTTCTCCCATTCCCATCCATTTTAGTTCACTGATTCTTAAGATGTCAGTGTTCAGTCTTGCCGTCTCCTACTTGACCATGTCCAATTTTCCTTGATTCATGGACATAACATTCCAGATTCCTATACAATGTTGTTATTGACAGCTTCAGACTTTGCTTTGACCACCAGACACACAGCTGATATGTTTTGGCCCACCTGCTTCATTCTTACTAGTTGTTGTTCAGTCCCTCAGTCATGTTCAACATTTTGAGACCCAAAGAACTGCAGCATGCCAGGCTTCCATGTCCCTTCACCATCTCCCAGACCTTGTTCAAACTCATGTTCATTGAGTCAGTGATGCCATCCAACCATCTCATCCTCTGTCATCCCCTTCTCCTGGCTTCAGTCTTTCCCAGCATCAGGGTATTTTCCAATGAGTCAGCTCTTCACATCAGGTGGCCAAAGTATTGGAGCTTCAGCATCAGTCCTTCCAATTCAGGGTTGATTTCCTTTAGGGTTGACTGGTTTGATCTCCTTGCAGTCCAAGGGACTCTCAAGACTTCTCAAACATCACAGTTTAAAAGCATCAATTCTTTGACTCTCAGCCTTCTTTATGGTCCAACTCTCACATCCATACATGACTACTGGAAAAACCATAGCTTTGACTATACATTCCTTTGTCAGCAAAGTAATGTCTATGCTTTTTAATACACTGTCCAGGCTTTTGATAGCTTTGATCCAAGGAGTGAGCATCTTTTAATTTCATGGCTTTAGTCACCGCAGTGATTTTGGAGCCGAAGAATATAAAAGTTTGTCACTGTTTTCATTGTTTCTCCATCTGTTTGCCATAGGTGATGAAACTTGATGCCATGATCTTAATTTTTTGAATGTTGAGTTTTCACCCAGCTTTTTTTCTCTTCTCTTTCACCTTCATCAAGGAGCTCTTTAGCTCCTCTTCACTTTCTGCCATAAAGACGGTGTCATCTGCGTATCTGAGGTTATTAATGTTTTCCCCCGCAGTCTTGATTCCAGCTTGTGCTTCATCTAGCCTGGAATTTCACATGATGTACTCTGCATAGAAGTTAAGTAAGCAGGGTGACAGCATACAACCTAGACATACTCCTTTCCCAATTTGGAACCACTCTGTTGTTCCATGTACTGTTCTACCTGTTGCTTCTTGACCTGCATACAGGTTTCTCAGGATTGCCCTTCAGTCTTCCCCAGTAGCATATTTGACACCTTCCAACCTGTGGTGGGGGGCTCATTTTCCAGTGTCCTATGTTTTTACCTTTCCATACTATCAATGGGGTTCTCCTAACAAGAATACAAGAGTGAATTGCCATTTCTTTTTCCAATGGATCCTGTTTTTTCAGAACTCTTCACTATGATCCATCCGTTTTTGGTGGCCCTGCATGGCATGGCTCATAGCTTCAGAATTACACAAGCCCCTTTGCCACAATAAGGCTGTAATCCATGAAGGGCACTGAGAACTTTATTGAGGAACCTATTCATCATTTTGCTATACTACCTTCAGCCATTTTTCAGGAAATTTTATAATTCCATCTTCCCAAAGCTTTTTTTTCTTTTTGAGCAAAGAACTATTCCAGGTGCTGTATACAGTCTTCCAAGGAATTGAAATTTTTTCCGTTAAGAGAATTGAAGTTTCAGTATCTCGCAAATACAATGAGTGAATCAAAACTTCCCAGCCAAGCTGTAACAGTTTTTTCCTGGTCGTCAAATAAACCTGTGATCTAGCATCAGCCTGATGGAAGATAATGCATTTTTCTGTTTACTAATTCTGGATGCTTTTCATCAAGTGATACTTTCAGTTGGTCTAGTTGGGAGCAGTACTGTTGGAATTGTTTGGTTTTCTGGAAGGAACTCAGAATAGAGGAGTCCCACCATGTTCACAAAATCACCTTTCAGTGAAGACTGGCTTTTGGTGGGGTTGGTCGTGGTTCACTTCACTTGCCGCATGATTTCTTCTGTTCTACATTATTGTATGGTGTCCACTTTTCATTGCCCATCACAATTTGTTTTTAAAATGGAATGTTTTCATTATGTTTAAGTAGAGAATCACATGTGGAAATACTGTCAGGAAGATTTTCTTCTCTTAATTTATGCTGACCCAAACATCAGAATGATGACCATAACCAAGCTGGTGCAAATGATTTTCAACACTAGATCTCGATATTTTGAATATGTTGGCTATTTCCCATGTGACATAATGTTGATTTTTCTCAGTTATGACTGATTTGATCACTGTCATCTTCCACTGGTCTACTTGACCATGGAGAATTGTCCAGCAAAAAATCTTCAGCATGAAACTTTGCAAACCACTTTTGACTTCTTCGATCAGCCACAGCACCTTCTCCATACATGGGAGAAAACATTTTTTACATTTCAGTTGTGTTTTTATCTTTCTTGAAACAATAAAACATAATATGCCAAAAATGTTGGTGTTTTTCTTCCATCTTCAGTATTAAAGTGGCTACACAAAGATTTACCAATTTGGATAAATTTTTTTAAATGCATGCTGATAGGATAGGTGTCACAATACAATCTTAACAGTTGTCTCAAATGAAATTAAAGGAAACTAAGTACTGCTAGTGCCACCTTACGGGGTGGGGGGCGGGGGGGAACACAACGAACAAACTTTTTGGCCAATCCAGTAAATAGATGCTTAAATAACAGTTTGTTGAATATAAATATAAAAAGACGGTAAAGTAGAGGTGGAGGTTGAACATAGAGAAGGAGGAGGTCAAAATAATCTGCTTCTGTTAACCTTTTCTTTTCAGCTGGACAGCACGAAGTTGTAGCTATAGGCACAGGTGAATACAATTACAGTCAGTGCATTAAGCCAAATGGAAGAGTGTTGCATGATACTCACGCTGTTGTTACAGCAAGGAGATCTCTCCTTAGGTAAGGTAACAAATACATTTAATGCCATCAAATATTAATGCTCTTATATTAATATTAGCCTAAAGTAATCACATATGTATGTTATGATTTACAAGTGGAGTTTTACTCATCACTGAGCCAAGGATACGGTATTGTCTTACTTACCTAAGCCGTCTTATATTTTCATGTCACTTTTAGAAATATTAACTGCACTGTTTAGTCTGTGAATTTTAGTGTCTTCTATTATCACGACCTTATGAACTAAATTTTAAAAGCCATGCAATCTGTTTTTAAAGATAAAATATGTCTTCATTACTGATTAATGTAATCTGAGAGTATAGCATTAGATCTGGACCAAGTAGGCTTAGTAATACTTCACCCCTGAATTAGCCATACTTATCCAAAGGCAGAAATCAATGAGTTTCCACTCATGAAGTCTGTACAAAGTCTACCATATGGTAGAATATCAGTAAAGTATTTTTTTAGACTGGCAGATCTCAGAGAGAAGGGGGGCTGAGGTAAGCATGCCTAGTTTCTTTTTTCAAATTTATCAGTCACTGCTCCTTATAAAAGGAAGGAGTATCTGATAATGGAGAAATAAACCAGGAATTTTACTCTTTGGAGTTTCTTTTCTGTGAAAACACAAAAAGTGGGAAATAAGCATTATTTCCTGAGGTATTCAGCTTTTGTTCTCTCACGTCACTGAATTTACTTTTCGGAAAACTTTTCTTAATGGAATTTTTCAAACACAGGTGAGACTCAGATAATTAATACCTTCATTCAGTTATCAGCATTCTGATACCAGTATCCAATATTCATACCCAATTATTAGTGTATCCTGCTATATTAGGATTTTGTTCTTATTTAATTATGCATTCTCACTTTTTGTTGGTGGTGATTTCTTTAAAATGTAAAAAACATTTAGGCATACTGTCGTTTCTGAAAATCTTAAGTATGTATCTCCAATAATAAGAAAAAGAATCCTACAGTCTTAAAAGGAAAGCTACTGGGAAGTCCATGAAAGTAATATAGCTCACTGAAAACTACCTCTTTTGTGTTTATTTCTTCCCATCCTTGGTACTGTCAGATATACTGATGATTAATTTTTATTACATATTTCTGATGTTAGGATTAAAATTATGTTTTTTTGAGTAAGCAAAATAGTATTTGTCCCCTTGAGTTGTCTTTCAGGAAATCTGTTTCACTTCTAAATTCAGTTTATGGGCTTCATTATGTTATTCCTATACTCTTAAATTTTTGTCTTCAGAACCACTACGTAACAGGAACCATAATTGTTTGTCTATGTGTTTGGGGAAGATAAAATAGAAATAATGCAGAAAATTAATACTCCTAGGAGGCTGGGAGCAGAGATGTCTTGAGAAAAAGGGGGAATCAATAGAGAAATGGGTCTTTTGCAAGAAATGATAGTTGAGTACTTTTGAGTGGAGTGGTAGTCGAGGATTGATGCTTTAAGGCTGGTCACAGGGTAAACTGGGCTGTAGCTGAAGACTTCTCAAGGGACTTACATCTTCATTAAGTAAGACTAAGATTATTTTATAATAAAACTTGATTTATAGGAACATTGCTCATGGCATGAATATAATGTTTAAGATACTTCATTTTTAAACATTCTTACTCAATAAAGCTCTTTTATTTTAGATACTTTTATAGACAACTTCTACTCTACTATAGCAAAAATCCTGCTATGATGGAAAAATCAATATTTTGTACAGAACCAGCTTCTGATCTACTCACCCTCAAGCAGAATATCAACATTTACCTCTATATGAACCAGTTGCCTAAAGGATCAGCCCAGATTAAGTCACAATTGTAAGTATATAGAAGCTGTTAAAAGCAACTAGGATGACCATTTATACATTCTGAATCCATATATCAAAAGAACAAGTAAATTCAAATCCATCCATATTTTCCTTCCAGCCTTCAGAGGTTATTTGTAGGCTGCAAGAGACCACAAATTCATTCTCCCTCCCCTGCACTGTCTTACCTATTACTATTACTTAAATAGTCCACATACTTCACTACTTTCTTTTACATGCTGTTGAAAATCTACTCCTTTCTGGTTGTAAGACTTTTTATAAACTTTAGGAAGTATGGATTATGCACTCTTCACAAACTAACACAGGAGTTAAGGAATGTAGTCTATTCTATAGTCAGAACTTCATTGTCTTGATGAATGGGTAGCATCAGTAGCATGATATTTGAACAACACAGACACAAAAAGAAAGTAAAATTTACTTTAAGTCTGACCATCTAGAAATAATTATGGTTTATAGTTTGTTTAAAAGCCTTCCAGTAACACCTTTGAAAACAAGGGTGAGTTTTCCTGTAGAGAAACCTCAAGAAAAATAATTTTAGATTTTTACTGTTTTTTATATTTTATTGGAAGTCAATCTTAAATATAAACTGTCGGTTTTCTTTTTTCATTCTTTAGTTTTGTCATTAAAAAATTTTCATTTGGAGAAAGGAAATAACTCAAAAATTATGATGGGGCAAAAATCAGATTTTTATTTGATTTTAAGGGACATAAAAATGGCAATAATATGTAATTTATCCTTGTGGGAGTTCTAAATAGGGTTAATTTCCACTTGGTTTTAATCTTGTGGAACAAAGTCATTCCATCCTGGCTTGCTTTGGGTTTGCCTCTATTTCTGTTACTGAAATTAAGTGTAACTGGCAAGTTACAATTCTTAGGTATATGCAGATTTTACTTCGTTGGTTTTGATTTTTAAAGGAAGAAACTTTCTTTTCTTCCTCTAGGCGTCTTAATCCACATTCTATATCTGCATTTGAAGCCAATGAAGAACTAAGTCTCCATGTGGCTGTTGAAGGCAAAATTTATCTGACTGTCTACTGTCCTGCAGATGTTGTTAATAGAATAAGCAGTATGTCCTCAAGTGACAAGTTGACAAGATGGGAAGTGCTTGGTGTACAGGGAGCATTGCTCAGTCACTTTATACAGCCAGTTTATATCAATAGTATTCTTGTTGGTGAGTGAGATTTCAGTACCTCTTGGCCTCTTTCACTAATTACACTTTATCAGTGTAAAATCAAATTTTGCATGCATGAAGCTTTACTTAAGGTAAAATTCAGATCCATTATTGTTGAGGTTTTCATTTCATGATAACTTGTAATCACACTTAGTATAATATGACTTTTATGATCTTGTGAGAAGTCTAAGAATATTTTAAGTAAGGCAATTATATGTATTCTGGCTTGAACATATGCTTTTGTTTGCACAATATTCAATGTTTCCCTTTCTTTTGGAAGAAGGTGCTTTTTTGAACTTCTCAGGTAAGCTTATATTTAGTTATTCCTGAAATAAAAAATATTAAATGCCCATTTTGGTTCTTTGCTACTTTTATACTTTTTAAAATGTATTTGGTTATGAATTGGATTCTTCTGGCTTGTGAAGTAAGTAGGAAGTAAATAGAATACAAAATAAATGACATGAACTGATAATTAACTTCTTCCTTTGGTATTTATATTTGAATGGGTTTTCAGGTATTATCTCCTCAACAGATATTTTGGACACTCAGTTTTGTAGTTTTCGCAAAGCCTTGAGAATTACAAAGCTTTAGTTACCCTTAGGAAACAATTTAAATTCCATTACTTGACTCTTCTTTGTTTACTGTTAATTTTTGGTAATGATTGCTCACATAAAAACTTTAGCTCGTCATATGAGTAATGTTTTGTTTTTAGAAGGTACTGTTTGTTTTATTCTTGTGAGTTTTTTTATTGTTCTGTGTATTTAAATCCATTTCTTGAATAAGTTCTCCTATGGACTATTTTTTGGTAGTTCTATATGTACACAAAATATTATATTTTCTTGCACTTTTGTTTAGCTTGACTTTATTAAATTATAAAAAGGAAATAATGATTATTTATTTTTCTAATATCAAGCTTATTTTCATTGCTTTGGAAACTTGTTTCACAATTCAAAAGGGTTTTCAGTGATAAGTCTTAACTTCTGTCCTAGCGCCTCAGCCACCCTTTTACCTCTGTGGCATCCATTGTTACTAGTTTCTTGTTTCCTTTCCAAAGATGGTTTATGTTTATACTTTTTTAAAATTTTACACCAATGAGATAATACAATTCACACTTTTCTGCATCCTACTCTTTTCATTTAATAATGTATCTTGGAAATTTTTCCCTATGAAGACTTTTTTCATTATTATTCATAACTCTCTTATGGTATTTCTTTGTATAAACATACTATAATTTATTTAACCAGTTGTGGGTTGATGGAACTTTAGATTGTTTCTAATCTTTTGCAGCTACCAAATGCTACAGTGAACCTTGACCTTTTTATGTTTGTCATTGACACAAAAGTAAAATATATGTAAATGTAAAATGAATTCCTAGAAGTAGAATTGCAGGTCAGAAATACATGAATTTCCAGTTTTGAAAATTATTGCCAAGTTACTCTCCAAATTATATTCTCACTAGCAATATATGAGAGTACCTCTTTGAAGTTACTTCTTTTTTTCCAAATATATATTTTTATAGATGATTTATTTCTTAAATTTAAATTGGATACCAGAATTATTCTGTTTTCTTTAGTCAAAAAATTCTCTCAGACACTTCAAATTTTTCTCAATCTTCTTTAAGAAAGGCTATTTTCTTTATAAATGTCTACAGAATGTCTAATAAATGTCTATACATTCTCTAGAGTCACAACTTTGAAATGCAAGGCTTTGGTTCTTGTAAAGAAAGATATTTTACAGTCTGTCATTTGTATAACATAACTTCAAAATATTTTAGTCTCTTAAAAGGATGGACTCAAATAGATTATTTTGAAATTATGTAGTATTCAGTGGTTTGGACTGGGGCTTAACAATTAGATTTCATAATTTGACTACCATCTTGTACATGGGAATGGGAACACCAGGAAGTAATAAAAATACTATAAGACTTTGTAAAATTACTCCTGATCTCTTTTCTTTGCGTCTTTATGGGACATATCTAGAGTTAATTAATTGGTGTTCTGTCTGAGAAAGCCAAAACAGATTTTAATGTTTGTTTAAAATGCAGATTTCTCAGCCTCTTAAGATCTCTACTCTCTCTCTGGGGGATAGCCCCAGGAATATACATTTTAAAAGGGCACCACCAGTGATTCTGATACAGATGATATGAATGGCTCATTGAGAAATACTCACTGTACATTTAAAAGTGTGATATGTACAGTTAAATGAATCTTAAGAGTTATTGAACTTAAGCTTCTCATTATTATATAAATTATTTTTATGCCATTTCTGATCATCTAACTCTAGTTTAAAAGGATCCAGTAATGTGGGATTTAATGACAATCTGTTCCATTAATTGGGTGCTCCGATTGATTTTAAAAATTACTCTTTAGGATTGAAATTCGCTTCCCTTTCACTTTGAACTAAATGACAATACAGATTAAATCTCAATTATTTGATGATAAATGACCTTGTCCCTTTTTCTCTTGTCTTATGAAATCTTTTGCAGTTCTCTATTTTGATTCTTAAAAACGTAAGTTATTTTATCAATAATAGATCAGTTACAGGTGGAAAGAGAATTATATTTGAAGACTTCATTTTACTTTCAAAAAGTTTTCAGAGACTAATTTCATACTTTAGATGTTTTCAGATACTCATTTTGTCTGTGGTAATATTCTTTCCTTTTTTAAGAAAAAAATCTTAAACTTGCTTTTTTAAAAGGCACTATTATTTTAATAGAAAATAAAAAGACCATATGTATGTGTTAGTTAGTTTACTGTAACCCTGTATGAGAGACGCAAAAGAGACACAGATATATAGAACAGTCTTTTGGACTCTGTGGGTGGGGGGGGGATGATTTGGGAGAATGGCATTGAAACATGTATAATATCATATAAGAAACAAATCGCCAGTCCAGGTTCTATGCAGGATACAGGATGCTTGGGGCTGGTGCACTCTGGGATGACCCAGAGGGATGGTACAGGGAGGGAGGTGGGAGGGGAGTTCAGGACGGGGAGCACGTGTACGCCCGTGGCAGATTCATGTTGATGTATGGCAGAACCAATACAATATTGTAAAGTCAAAAAAAAAAAAAAAAAGACAAGATGCTTTTTCCTTTATGTATTTTCCTACCTGGCCATCACTTGTGTTACATATGATTTGTTTTCTCCAGATGTTCTGTAATATGTAGGTGATAGTGTCAAAATGTAATGCCTTAGACTAAATACAGTGTTTCAGATATGGTATGAGCACTGTATAGTTCTGTAATAATGCTGTATTCTGTGATTTAGACACTGTTTTTATTAATGCAGCTTCAGTTTCTATGGGCATACCTCAAAGGTAGTGTGGGTTCAGTTCCAGACCACCACAATAAAATGAATATCACAATAAAGTGAGTCACACGAATATTTTGGTTTCCCAGTTCATATAAAAGTTGTGTTTATACTATAGTCTGTTAAGTGTGCATTAGTATCATGTCTTTAAAAAAAGTAAGGTATATACCTTAATTAAAAACTGCTTTATTGCTAAAAAAAAAAAAAAAAAAAGGCTAAACGTCTGACAACATGGGTTGCCAGACTTTCAATATGTATCTCTGAAGTGCAGTAAAGCAAAGTGCAATAAAGTGAGGTATGCCTGCATTACATACTTCAGCAACTGTTTCTGTTGACTTACATTTGTTTTGTTTGAGTATGTATTGTTTTGTGTTTTTTTTTTGCTTTCTAGGTGATGGGAATTGCAGTGATACTAGAGGCTTAGAAATTGCTATAAAGCAACGTGTTGATGATGCGCTCACTTCCAAACTTCCAATGTTTTACTTGGTCAACAGACCTCATATTAGTTTAGTACCTTCTGCATATCCATTTCAAACAAACTTGGAATATAAATTCCTGAGTCTGAATTGGGCACAAGGGGACATTTCTTTGGAGATTGTGGATGGCCTAAGTGGAAAGATCACGGAAAGGTTAGCATTACTAATTTCTTCAAATATTACATATTACTTAAGTGAAAGAATGTATTTTAGTACAATTTATAAAAACTTTTAACATTTTTGAATACAGTTTTTTGAATTCTGAATAATGATTAAAATAGTTATTGGGTGTGACAATTGATGCTTTTGAACTGTGGTGTTGGAGAAGACTCTTGAGAGTCCCTTGGACTGCAAGGAGATCCAACCAGTCCATTCTAAAGGAGATCAGCCCTGGGATTTCTTTGGAAGGAATGATGCTGAAGCTGAAACTCCAGTACTTTGGCCACCTCATGCGAAGAGTTGACTCATTGGAAAAGACTCTGATGCTGGGAGGGATTGGGGGCAAGAGGAGAAGGGTACGACAGAGGATGAGATGGCTAGATGGCATCACTGACTCGATGGACGTGAGTCTCAGTGAACCCAGGGAGTTGGTAATGGACAGGGAGGCCTGGCATACTGCAATTCATGGGGTCACAAAGAGTCGGACACGACTGAGCGACTGATCTGATCTGATCTGATGTTGCAGCTGCTGCTGCTAAGTCACTTCAGTCATGTCCGACTCTGCGCGACCCCATAGACGACAGCCCACCGGTCTCCCCCGTCCCAGGGATTCTCCAGGCAAGAACACTGGAGTGGGTTGCCATTTCCTTCTCCAGTGCATGAAAGTGAAAAGTGAAAGTGAAGCCGCTCAGTTGTGTCTGACTCTGTGCGACCCCATGGACTGTAGCCCACCAGGCTCCTCCATCCATGGGATTTTCCATGCAAGAGTACTGGAGTGGGGTGCCATTGCCTTCTCCATGTTGCAGACATTATACTAATTTAAAAACTTTTTTCCTAATAAGACAGGCCTAGAGAGGTTATATAACTTATTGAAGTTACTTAGTAAGTGGTGGAACCAGCATTTGAAGTCAGTTTCCAGAACTTTTATTTCTCTAGTGATCATTATCATTAGAATTATGTAATGTATTTGTTTTAAAAATTTGCTTTTCCCACTGAATCTGAATATCTGAATTTAGGGCTTAGAAATCTGTATTTTTGACAACTTTCCCAAATATTATTTATGTACACTTGAGTGTGAGAACTATTGTACAGTCCTATACTGATTTCTTGGAAAAACCCTGTTAATTGTTGGTTTTTGGTTTTTGGTTTTTCTTTTTACAGATAAAGAGACTGAGATTCAAGCTAGGTTAAATATCTTTCTTAAAATCACCCAACTATTAAGTTAAACAGCTAGGATTCTGATCTGGGTATTTTATTTCTAAAGCCTTTGTTCTTCTCCATAATACATTATGCCTTTTACATATACCTTTGTAATATCCCTAACATTGATTATCAAGTAAAACTAAAATCCTTCTTTTATGTGAACATACATTTATAATGGACTAATGAATAATGTTAAAAGTTTAAGTGCCTAAATTTGCTTTCTTTGTGAGAGACGGATTTAAATTAAGATCCCATACAAATGTTTCTTCAGTCAAGTATGAACTATTGACTATTTTAACTAGTATAAATTATACTGTTTATGCTTTGAATCAGCATAAAGAAGTGTATCTCTGTTAATAACATACAAACAAAGCAGATCTTCTATGAAAGACACTGAAAACAGTTTACTGAAAACATACTTACAAAACAAAATTGAAATTAATGTAAAATGAGCTTAACTCATTTTTTATAGCCAAATGCTTGCTAGGTGATTGCAAACACAGAGAAAACAGATATGATCTAATTATTCAACCCCAAAGTATTACATAAGGCAAAAAACAGTTTAGCAATATAATCCACAAGGAAGAACAGTTCTGAGTAATTGTGCAACAAGTAACATGACGTGTCAACATTCATAAAGTAGAAATTACAATAAGATGATAAGTAGAAATATACTATTAGTTAGTGGAGGCAATAATTCACCTCTTTCAGTTAGTGGTAGATTGAATAAGACAGAATAATAAGAATATATCAGTCTTAATATTATAGATTTGATTATAATTAATCTATTAATCTTTAAAATTCTGCACCATAAAAATATAAAATATACCTGCTTTTCAGGAACCTGCAGAACATTAACAAAAATTGACCATACGTTAGGCCACAAAGAACATCTCAAATTCTGAAAAGTATAAGTGATGTAGACAGTATTCTCTGATTGTGATGCAATAAAAGTGTAAATCACATAAAGTCAGAATACTTAGAAACTCCTTTCATTGGGCAAAAGAAGTTCTCTAACTTTTGACTCAGGGAATATAAAATGAAACCATAGAATATTTAGAAAACAGGATGTTTAATACATTGCATTTCAGAACTTTAAGTTATATAGCTAAAGCAAAGCTGAATGGAAAAGCCAGTTCTTTGGATGTTTATATCAACCAATAAAATAGAGTGAAAAATTTTATTATAATACTAGAAATGTAAAATAGAGAACAGATGAAGTTAAAAATGATCATAAAAACTGATTCTGTGGGGGGGAAAAAAGCACTGTCTAATCTCATATAAAATAATGATAAAGGAGTTATCACAGAGAAAATTTAAAGAAATCGTAGGAAACTTCACTGATCACCATGCAAATATATTTGAAAATATGGGTGAAATGTATACATTTCAAGGAAAAGTTATTTCTAAAATTGGTACACAAGAGGAGAAAATCTTACATTATTTTCTTGAGAAAGCTACCAAGAAGATGCCCTACCTCTTTTTCAAAGAAAGCAACATTCTAAGGTGGTTCAGAGGAATGTTATAAACCTTTAAATAGCAGAAACTTCCAATGCTATCTGAAAAGATGGAAAAGATTCAAATGCTTTTCTGAGGCATCATTGATCGTGTATGCATGCTCAGTCATATCTGACTCTTTGTGACCCCATGAAATGTAACCCACCAGGCTCCTATCCATAGTGTTTTTCAGGCAAGAATACTGGACTGGGTTGCCATTTCCTTCTCTAGAGGATCTTATTGACCCAGGGATTGAACCCACATCTCCTGCATCTCTTGCATTGTCAGGCAGATTCTTTACTGCTGAGCCACCTGGGAAGCCCTATATCATTGGTGCTTAAGCTTGATGGAAGATTTCACACCCACCCCCAAAAGTTATAGACCAAACTCACTTTTATATCCAAGCAAAATTGCTAAATATTAGGAAGCAGAACCTTAAAATAATATATTTTATGCAGTACTAAGTGGAAATTTTTCTAGAACTGTGAAGAAAATAACGTAATAAAAATACCAAATTAGAAACTCTTATTAATAAATTTGTTATATTAATTGATGTAGGGGAAAACACCATATTTCATCTTTATAAATTCCAAGAAGACATACAGTATAGCTCTACAACTATTCTTGATAAAAGATACCCAATAAGAAAGTAATAGAGATTTTTGTTAAGAATAAAATGTATCTCTTATTTGTCCAAAAGTGTCATCATGATTCATGATGAAATCTCAGAGTCATTTCTACTAGCATCCAAAATAGGACATTATTGTTTACTGTTGTTGTTGTTATTTAAGATGTTGTTTAATGCATTTAACAAAAGAAAGGAGAGACACAAAATATTGGAAAGGAGGAGGTAAAATGACTGTTTCCATATGGTATCATTTTATACCTGAAAAATCCAAGAGAATCATCTGAAAAAACACTGCAAAAAAAGATATCATGGTGGAAAATTAATATATAGAGATTAGTACATTTTGTTAACAAGAGTGTGTGTTAACTATTGCTGCATATACTATTGTTTTAGAGGCTTAAAACACCAACCACTTTTTACTGCTCCCAAGTCCTTAGGTCAGCTGAGCTGGATTTGGTCAAGCTCTCCCATGTGTGTGGGGTCAGCTGTAGGTCAACTGTAAGGCAGCTTGGCTGATCTTAGAGGGACAGCTGGGCTCTCATCTTCTAGTGGATCAATCTCAGCAGGTTCATATGGTAGAGGAAGGAGTGCCAAGGCATAGAAACACAAACTGCTTGCAGCCCAGGCTTGCAACAGGCACAGAGTATTTTATTGACCAAAACAAGTTACAAGACCAGTCCAAATTCAAGGGGAGGAAGAATAAGCTGTAGTTGTTGATGGAAGAATCTGAAAAATTACATTGTAAAGAGCATACAAACAAGAATAAAGGATTTTGGCAGTTTTTGCAGTCTATCACAAAAACAACTAATGAGAATATATAATGAAGGGAAAGAGTTACAGAAGCAAGAACGCTATAATATGTGAACCTATTTTTATTAGAAACACAGAAAAATATATATATTTACGTGTGTACACATATGCACGTATATATATATGAAGGGTGATGGAGTACATATATTTTACTTTTTTAGGGAGTCAAATTGTACATTAAAATGTATAATTTCATGAGTTTACATACACATATATATATTTGTGTATGTATATATACACACCTGTGTAACCATTACCCCAGTCAAAATTCAGGATGCTTTCTTCATCTCAAAAAAGATTTCTATTCCCTCATCTAGTCAATCCCTGGTAGAATCACTATCTTAATTTGGATCATTATAGATTAATTTTGCCTCAAACAGTAGAAATTTTCCAAATATCCATATTTTTCTTTAATTCTTAATGTAATACTCTGATAACATACACTAATTTTATAAAAGAAATTAGCTTCAGAAAACAGTTAATACTCAGAATAATTTTATATAGAAAATTTCACTATCTGTGCATAATTGAGATAAATATACATTTTGTATTGATTTTAATCCCTGTAAGTGCTAACATAAATCATTAAATAATGATTAGTGATTGTTTCATTCTTTTCTACTTTAGTTCCCCATTTAAAAGTGGTGTGTCAATGGCAAGTCGGCTTTGTAAGGCTGCAATGTTAAGTCGATTTAACCTGCTTGCCAAAGAAGCTAAAAAAGAAGATATACTTGAAGCTAGTACATATCATGCAGCTAAGGTAAGTCTTTAAAAGAATGAAATTGAACATTGAAATAAAAATTTTAAGAAAATAGTACTGTGGTAATTTGATGATGATACATAGCAAAATAATGGTTAAATAATTCTGATATTGCCATGTAGTGGTAAAATTAGATTTTAAATGGATATGTTGGAAATTGGATATGTGAATAAGTTTTACCACTTTTAGTAGCTGCCTCAGTATGGTATGTACTAACCTTGCAATATTGCTAAAAACCTGCTGGTCATACCCAGAAAAACAAAAAGGTAATAAAATCTCTTTTGTGTATGATATTAACTATGTTAACTATAGTATTTCAGTATTCTAAAATAATGCATTACTATATTCATATAAATTACTTTGCTTATATTCCTAAGTTGTGAAACACCTTTGAGTTTGTGATTTGGGGTTAAGTGATATATAGACCCTTTGATATATTTAAAAATACACTTTTTTAGTATTACAAACATAATGCATATTTGAGTAGAGAACTTGGAAATCTTTTCTTAAATGCAGATGGGAAATATAGCTTATAATCCTACCTACTATTCCAGTATGATACTCCTAATCTTAAAAGCATGTTATTTCATTTTCTTGTCATGTATTTATATTTTTTGTGTATATGTGCATGTGTGCACTAAGTCACTTCGGTTGTGTCTGACTTTTTGTGACCTCATAGACTATAACCCAACAGGCTCTGCTGTTCATGGGATTTCCCAGGCAAGAATACTGGAGTGGGTTGCCATTTCCTTCTCCAGGCAATCTTCCCAACCCAGGGATTGAAGTCACATCTTCTGCTTGGCAGGCAGATTCTTTACCTCTGAGCCACCTGGGAAGCTATGCTCATACTTGATATGCTTTTTAGTTAACTCTTTTTATTCAGTATACTATGAACTGAGCCATGTCATAATATGAAATATCCGTGTTTTCAAGTTATGAAAGACATATTGTTTTTGATAATCTAATTTCCTTTTCAATAACAATATAGTATTGTATAAAAGTCTTAATTTCATCAATATCTTAATGCTCAAACTGTATAATGCTCAAACCTGTAAAGCAATGAATATTAATGGTAGTTAGTTTGTATATACACACATTTTTAAGTATAAAAGCTTACCCTAGACAGTTTCTGACTTTGGCTGCATAAAGAGGTTTCAAGTCATCTCTGTAAAAAAAAACAGAGATTATCTCTGTGATAAAATTGGACAAATTAGTCAAGATAAAAACCCTTTTCACAACTCTGGAAATTGACTAAAGGCGGAAAACACATTGGAAATTGTATATTCTTGTAAAACTTAGATCTCTGGGAACGAACAGCAGGAATTTGTGAAACCTTTGCCCAAAGGTGTTCCTGTTCTCTCTCCTCTCTCTCTGATAGTTTGAATAGCAAGAACTATAGTTTTATGAGATTGAGAATGCCACCAAAAGTAGTAGATTTTCTGGACTTGATTTTGGGCAAGAGGGTGAGCATTCGTCACTTTTTCAACTAAATGTGCCAAACCTGGTAGGGAGAAAAATGGCAAAAATCAATAACTGATGCAAGGTTGCAGTCCTGGTTGGAGCAAGTGGTATACAAAAGAGTAACTTAACAGGTAGATATTGGAAATGAAAGAGCCATGGAAGAGTTGAAAGAAATTCTCTACATATCCTTGGTTGACCAAGAAATTACACTCAGGTGCAAGTGAGACTAAAGAGAACCCAGAAAAGAGTTAAAAGTGTGAAATAGAACTGCCTGCAACATTAAATACACTGTACCACCCATCCCTCCCCAAATTAACTGATCAGAAGAAGGTAGAAGTCTTATAAGTTTAAGGTGTTGAGTGTAATGCCTGCTGAAATCATTTGCTTATCACTAAGCTTTGCAGTTTATCACAATAGAACTGGACATGGAACAACAGACTGGTTCCAAATAGGAAAAGGAGTACATCAAGGCTGTATATTGTCACCATGTTTATTTAACTTATATGCGGAGTACATCAGGAGAAATGCTGGGCTGGAGGAAGCACAAGCTGGAATCAAGATTGCTGGGAGAAATATCAATAACCTTAGGTATGCAGATGACACCACCCTTACGGCAGAAAGTGAAGAAGAACTAAAGAGCCTCTTGATGAAAGTGAAAGAGGAGAGTGAAAAAGTTGGCTTAAAGCTCAGCCTTCAGAAAACTAAGATCATGGCATCTGGTCCCATCACTTCATGGCAAATAGATGGGGAAACAGTGGAAAGAATGTCTGACTTTTTTTTCTGGGCTCCAAATCACTGCAGATGGTGATTGCAGCCATGGAATTAAAAGATGCTTACTCCTTGGAAGAAAAATTATGACCAACCTAGACAGCATATTAAAAAGCAGAGACATTACTTTGCCAACAAAGGTCCATCTAGTCAAGGCTATGGTTTTTCCAGTGGTTATGTATGGATGTGAGAGTTGGATTATAAAGAAAGCTGAGTGCTGAAGAATTGATGCTTTTGAACTGCATTGTTGGAGAAAACTTGAGAGTCCCTTGGACTGCAAGGAGAGCCAACCAGTCCATCCTAAAGGAGATCAGTCCTGGGTGTTCATTGGAAGGACTGATGCTGAAGCTGAAACTCCAATACTTTGGCCACCTCATGCAAAGAGCTGACTCATTGGAAAAGACCCTGATGCTGGGAAAGATTGAGGGCAGGAGGAGAAGGGGGGACGACAGAGGATGAGATGGTTGGATGGCATCACTGACTCGATGGACATAGGTTTGGGTGCACTCCGGGAGTTGGTGATGGACAGGGAGGCCTGGCGTGCTGTGATTCATGGAGTCGCAAAGAGTCGGACACGACTGAGTGACTGAACTGAACTGAAGCTTTGCAGATACCTGGTAACTACTAGGAAACCAGGCTAAAACAGAAACTGGAAAGAGACAGTACACACCATAGATGAAAACAGAGCTTATGATTTCAACATGCAGAAAACCAAAACCTTGTAGAAAAATAGAATCCAGAGTTTCTATATTATCCAAAAGTCTCTTTCACCCCAAAAGTTTGAGATATGTAAAAACAGGAAAGTAAAATAAAATTTATACTTAGGAAGAGTAACATTCAAAAGAAACTGGTTCTGAGAGGATTCCAATTTTGAACACAGCAAAGTCTTCAAAGCAACTGTTATAAATATATTCAAGTTATTAAAGAAAAGTATAACAATGTTTCAGTAAACAGGTAATCTCAGCAGAGAAATAGAAACTCAAAAAACAGAAAAGGCAAAAGTCAAAAAACTCAAAACTCCTAAAAAAACCCAGATGAATATTCCAGTACTGAAACAATAAATAACAAGTGAAATGAGTAATTCTCTAGATGGACTCAACAGTACATGTGAGATTGCAGAAAAATATCAATGGGCTTTGAAGATAGATCAAAATAATTTTAAAGGACAGATGAAGCAAATAAAAGAAAATTTTACAGAACTTCAGAGACTTGTGGAACAATATTAAGTCTACCAACTTATGTTTACTAGAAATTCTACAGAAAAAGAGAAAAGGATCAATAAAAATATTTGAAAAATTACTGAAAAAAATTCCCATATTTGATGAAAAACATTAGCAGGCCCAAGATGCTCAAAAAAATCCCAAGAAAGAAAAAAAGAAAAAAAAAAGATTCATATCTACATACATCACAGGCAAGCTGATTAAGATCAAGACAAAGAGAAAATCTTGAGTTTTTGTGTATTACCAGGATTATGTCAGTATCAATCTGAAGTAAACTATGGTAAGAAAAAGAAGCATATTGTAATTCCTGAAGTAGTCATGAAAACAATAACTTGAAAGCTATTGCTAAAATATCAGCAGAGGAATTAAAATATTGTCCTAAAAAATGCATTTTTAAAAAGACTAGAAGGCAGTAAAGCAGCAAAGAAATAAAAGACCCAGGACTTGGAAAATAAGTAGTGAAATGGCAGACATAAATCCACTTACCAATAATTATTAAAACATTAAATTTGAATATTCTAAAATCTCAAAAATGACAGAATAATCTCAGTTTGTTTCTAAGGCAAACCACTCGATATCACAGTAATCCAAGTCTATGCCCCAACCTCTAATGCCGAAGAAGCTGAATGTTTCTATGAACGCCTACAAGACCTTCTAGAACTAACACCAAGAAAAGGTGTCCTTTTCATCATAGGGGATGAGAATGCAAAAATAGGAACTCAGGAGATACCTGGAGTGACAGACATGTTTGGCCTTGGAGTACAAAATGAAGCAGGGCAAACGCCAACAGAGTTTTGCCAAGAGAACGCACTGGTTATAGAAAACACCCTATTCCAATAACACAGAGATGACTACACATGTGGTCAATACTGAAATCAGATTGATTATATTCTTTGGAGCCAAAGATGGAGAAGCTCCATACAGTCAGCAAAAACAGGACCTAGAACTGACTGTGGCTCAGATTGTGAGCTCCTTATTGCAAAATTCAGCCTCAAATTGAAAAAAGTAGGGAAAACCACTCAGTTATTAGGTATGACCTAAATCAAATACCTTTTGATTATACACCAGGCTTCCCAGGTGGCTCAGAGGTTAAAGCATCTGCCTCCAATGCAGGAGACCCAGGTTCGATCCCTGGGTTGGGAAGATCCCCTGTAGAAGGAAATGGCACCCCACTCCAGTATTCTTGCCTGGAGAATCCCAAGGTCAGAGGAGCCTGGTAGGCAACAGTCCACGGGGTCGCAAAGAGTCAGACATGAGTGAGTGACTTCACTTTCTCTTATGATTATACAGTGGAAGGGATGATTAAATCTGATAGAGTGCCTAAAGAACTATGGATGGACGTTTGTAACATTGTACAGGAGGCAGTGACGAAAACCATCCCAAAGGAAAAGAACTGCAAGAAAGCAAAGTTATCTGAGGAAGCTTAACAAACAGCTGAGGAAAGAAGACAAACGAAAGGCAAGGGAGAAAGGGAATGATATACCCAGCTGAGTGCGGAGTTCCAGAGAATAGCAAGGAGAGATAAGAAAGGCTTCTTCAGTGAACAATGCAAAAAAAAAAAAAATAGAGGAAAACAATAGAATTTGAAAGACTAGAGATCTCTTCAAGAAAATTTTCGAGATACTAAGGGAACATTTCGTACAAGGATGGACACAATAAAGGACAGAAACGGGAAAGACCTAACAGAAGCAGAAGAGATTAAGAAGAGGTGGAAAAAATACACAGAAGAACTATACGAAAAAGATCTTAATGACCCAGAAAACCATGATAGTGTGGTCACTCTCCGAGGGCCAGACATTCTAGAGTGTAAATTCAGGGGGGTCTTAGGAAGCATTATGATGAACAAAGCTAGTGGAGGTGATGGAATTCCAGCTGAACTATTTCAATCGTAAAATATGATGATGTTAAAGAAAAAGTAAAAGAATTCCAGAAAAACATCCACTTCTGCCTCATTGATTACACTAAAGCCTTTGACCGTGTGGATCACAACAAACTGTGGAAAATTCTTAAAGAGATGGCAATACCAGACCATCTTACCTGCCTCCTGAGAAACCTGTATGCAGGTCAAGAAACAACAATTAGAACTGGACATGGAACAATGGGTTGGTTCACAATTGGGAAAGGGGTAGGTCAAGGCTGTGTATTGCCACCCTGCTTATTTAACTGATATGCAGAATACATCATGAGTAGATTGAAAACAGAGGATGAAAAAAAAAAGACATACCATGCAAACAATAGCAATAATTTAGCTGGAGTCTGTATATTAATGTCAAACACACATCAAGATGAGAAATAATACGAGAAACAAAGAGTAACATATTAGTGGTAATACACTACTGTTGTTCCAAATGTTGTTAGTATACAACAGGTAAGTATTGCTATGTGGGTATAACAGTGGAACCTCAAAATGTATAAGCAAAACCTGTAGCATTTAAAGGTTAAATGGAAAGTTCTACAGTTATAGTTGGAGGTTTTAATTAATATTCTTGTCTTAGTAATTGATAGTACAACTAGAGAGAAAATCAGTAAGAATATAGAAGGCTTGGAATACTGCAGTCCAACCAAACCAAACACTATTTTCTGCACAACAGCAGAATATACCTTCTTTTCAAATATACATGGAGCATTCTCCACTACAGACCATGTAGGCCGTAAAGCAAGTCCCAATAAGTTCAAAAGTGTTGAAATTATAAAACTTATGCTGTAACTACTGTACAGTTAAATTAGAAATCAAGGATAAAAATTAAAATTTAAAAAATATAAGAAGTGTTTAGAAATACATAGCCTTAAGTGCTTATATTAGGAAGAGAACCATAAAAATCAGTTATTTAAGCTTCCACCTAAAGAAGTTAGAAGAAGAGTGTATTTTAAAAAAAATAAGAGTGCTTGCTTTGGCAGCACATATACTAAAATTGAAACGATACAGAGAAGACTAACAACATACATGGCCCTTGTGCAAGGATGACATGCAAATTCATGAAGTGTAAAGTATTTTAAAAAGAGATGAAATAATATAGGATAGGTTGGAAACTAGGTAAAAACAGAAAAGGAAAACATACAGAAAAATCAGTGAACTCAAAAGTTGGTTCATTGAGAAAATCAGCACAGTTGATAATCCTTTAGACTGCGAAATAAGAGCACAAATGATCAAAATCTTGAAGGAAAGAAGGGTCATCACTGAAGAGCCCAAAGAGCTAAAAAAAATTATAAGGAAATACTACAAACAACTTTTGTCAACAAATTAAACAAGTTAGATGAAATGAGCACATTCCTAGAAAGACAAATTATAAAACTTAACTAAGAGAACATATAAATTGAACTAATATAAAGAGATTAAATTATTAATTAAAATTCTTTAAAGAAAAGTGAAAGTGCAGTTATGAATTCACTTGTGAATTTTATCAAATGTAAAAACAAAGATTAACATAAATCATACAAAAAATATTAAAGTAAAGGAGCAGCGAGTGCTTCCCAACTCATTTTATAAGGCAGTATTAAAAACCCTGATACCAGAAGTGGGCAGAAACATCATAAGAAGTGAAAACTATAAATCAGAATCTCTTAGGAACATAAATGTAAAAATTCTTTTTTTTTTAAATTTTATTTTATTTTTAAACTTTACATAATTGTATTAGTTTTGCCAAATATCAAAATGAATCCGCCACAGGTATACATGTGTTCCCCATCCTGAACCTTCCTCCCTCCTCCCTCCCCATACCATCCCTCTGGGTCGTCCCAGTGCACTAGCCCCAAGCATCCAGTATTGTGTATTGAACCTGGACTGGCAACTTGTTTCTTACATGATATTTTACATGTTTCAATGTCATTCCCCCAAATCTTCCCACCCTCTCCCTCTCCCACAGAGTCCATAAGACTGTTCTATACATCAGTGTCTCTTTTGCTGTCTCGTACACCGGGTTATTGTTACCATCTTTCTAAATTCCATATATATTCGTTAGTATACTGTATTGGTGTTTTTCCTTCTGGCTTACTTCACTCTGTATAATAGGCTCCAGTTTCATCCACCTCATTAGAACTGATTCAAATGTATTCTTTTTAAGTTTAAGGCTGAGTAATACTCCATTGTGTATATGTACCACAGCTTTCTTATCCATTCATCTGCTGATGGACATCTAGGTTGCTTCCATGTCCTGGCTATTATAAACAGTGCTGCGATGAACATTGGGGTACACGTGTCTCTTTCCCTTCTGGTTTCCTCAGTGTGTATGCCCAGCAGTGGGATTGCTGGGTCATAAGGCAGTTCTATTTCCAGTTTTTAAAGGAATCTCCACACTGTTCTCCATAGTGGCTGTACTAGTTTGCATTCCCACCACCAGTGTAAGAGGGTTCCCTTTTCTCCACACCCTCTCCAGCATTTATTGCTTGTAGACTTTTGGATCACAGCCATTCTGCCTGGTGTGAAATGGTACCTCATAGTGGTTTTGATTTGCATTTCTCTGATAATGAGTGATGTTGAGCATCTTTTCATGTGTTTGTTAGCCATCTGTATGTCTTCTTTGGAGAACTGTCTATTTAGTTCTTTGGTCCATTTTTTGATTGGGTCGTTTATTTTTCTGGAATTGAGCTGTAGGAGTTGCTTGTATATTTTTGAGATTAGTTGTTTGTCAGTTGCTTCATTTGCTATTATTTTCTCCCATTCTGAAGGCTGTCTTTTCACCTTGCTAATAGTTTCCTTTGATGTGCAGAAGCTTTTAAGGTTAATTAGGTCCCATTTGTTTATTTTTGCTTTTATTTCCAATATTCTGGGAGGTGGGTCATAGAGGATCCTGCTGTGATGTATGTCAGAGAGTGTTTTGCCTATGTTCTTCTCTAGGAGTTTTATAGTTTCTGGTCTTATGTTTAGATCTTTAATCCATTTTGAGTTTATTTTGGTGAATGGTATTAGAAAGTGGTCTAGTTTCATTCTTTTACAAGTGGTTGACCAGATTTCCCAGCACCACTTGTTAAAGAGATTGTCTTTAATCCATTGTATATTCTTGCCTCCTTTGTCAAAGATAAGGTGTCCATATGTGCGTGGATTTATCTCTGGGCTTTCTATTTTATTCCATTGATCTATATTTCTGTCTTTGTGCCAGTACCATACTGTCTTGATGACTGTGGCTTTGTAGTAGAGCCTGAAGTCAGGTAGGTTGATTCCTCCAGTTCCATTCTTCTTTCTCAAGATCACTTTGGCTATTCGAGGTTTTTTGTATTTCCATACAAATTGTGAAATTATTTGTTCTAGCTCTGTGAAGAATACTGTTGGTAGCTTGATAGGGATTGCGTTGAATCTACAAATTGCTTTGGGTAGTATACTCATTTTCACTATATTGATTCTTCCAATCCATGAACATGGTATATTTCTCCATCTATTAGTGTTCTCTTTGATTTCTTTCACCAGTGTTTTATAGTTTTCTATATACAGGTCTTTAGTTTCTTTAGGTAGATATTTCCTAAGTATTTTATTCTTTCCGTTGCAATGGTGAATGGAATTGTTTCCTTAATTTCTCTTTCTGTTTTCTCATTATTAGTGTATAGGAATGCAAGGGATTTCTGTGTGTTGATTTTATATCCTGCAACTTTACTATAGTCATTGATTATTTCTAGTAATTCTCTGGTGGAATCTTTAGGGTTTTCTATGTAGAGGATCATGTCATCTGCAAATAGTGAGAGTTTTACTTCTTCTTTTCCAATTTGGATTCCTTTTATTTCTTTTTCTGCTCTGATTGCTGTGGCCAAAACTTCCAAAACTATGTTGAATAGTAATGGTGAAAGTGGGCACCCTTGTCTTTGTTCCTGACTTTAGAGGAAATGCTTTCAATTTTTCACCATTGAGGATAATGTTTGCTGTGGGTTTGTCATATATAGCTTTTATTATGTTGAGGTATGTTCCTTCTATTCCTGCTTTCTGGAGAGTTTTTATCATAAATGGATGTTGAATTTTGTCAAAGGCTTTCTCTGCATCTATTGAGATAATCATATGGTTTTTATTTTTCAATTTGTTAATGTGGTGTATTACATTGATTGATTTGTGGATATTGAAGAATCCTTGCATCCCTGGGATAAAGCCCACTTGATCATGGTGTATGATCTTTTTAATGTGTTGTTGGATTCTGATTGCTAGAATTTTGTTAAGGATTTTTGCATCTATGTTCATCAGTGATATTGGCCTACTATCAACAATTATATGCCAATAAAATGGACAACGTGGAAGAAATGGACAAATTCTTAGAGAAGTACAACTTTCCAAAATTCCACCAGGAAGAAATAGAAAATTTTAACAGACCCATCACAAGCATGGAAATTGAAACTGTAATCAGAAATCTTCCAGCAAACAAAAGCCCAGGTCCAGACGGCTTCACAGTTGAATTCTACCAAAAATTTAGAGAAGAGCTAGCACCTATCCTACTCAAACTCTTCCAAAAAATTGCAGAGGAAGGTAAACTTCCAAACTCATTCTATGAGGCCACCATCACCCTAATACTAAAACCTGACAAAGATCCCACAAAAAAAAATTCTTTATAAGATATTGACAAACCAAATCCAGCAACATACAGAAAGGATTATATACAAAGGAGGTTTATTCCAGGAATGCAAGGGTGATTTAACACCAGAAAATCATTTGATATGTTATGTAAATATTTTTAAGTTCAAAACCTGTTTATCTCAATAGACGTACATAATACATTTGACAAAATTTAACACCTATTCACAGTAGAAACACTGAATAAATAAGAAATAGAACTTCCTCTACTAGATAAAGGGCATCAGTGAAAATCTGCAGTTTACATGACAGTGCTGAAGGCTGAATACTCTTTCCCTTTGCTCTCACCACTTCTAGTCAACATTGATCTGTAGGTTCTAGCCAATGCAGTAACGCAAGAGAAGGAAAGAAAAGGCATCCAAACTGGGAAGGAAGTAGAAAAACTGTCCTTATTCCTAAATAATCTTGTATGTACAATATCCTATGGAATCGACCAAAAACAAACAGCTATATCATGTGTGAATTTAGCATGCAGTATAAGAACAACATAGAAGAATAAATTGTATATCTATATGTTAAGAATGAACACTCTAAAATTAAACTCGAAAAAAGTTTTATCCATAACAGTGTGTAAAAAAATTAGGAATAAATTTAACAAAAGAACTATAAGACCTGTACACGAAAAATAATGAAACATTGCTGAGAGAAACTTGTAAAGACCTAAATAAATGGAGAAATGTACCATTTCATAGATTGGAAAACTCTATTTTTAGAATGTCAGTTCTCTCCTAAATAATCTGTTGATTCAAGGCAAGCTCTTATCAAAATCTCAGTAAGCTTTTGTATAGAAATTGACAAGCTGATTATAGAATTTATATATAAACCCAACGGACATAGAACCAAAACAATTTTTAAAAAGGAAGCAAAATGATAGAGTTACCCTACCTAGTTTCCACAATTTAACATAAAGCCACAGTAATCAAGAAAATGTATCGATTTAGCAATAGACATAAAGATCAATAAACACAGTAAGAGACCAGAGATAAACCCACACACTTACAATCAATTGATTTTGTGCAAAGGTGTCAAGGGAATTACGTGGGAGAGAGGACAGTCTTTTCAACAAATGGTAATAGAACGGTTGAGTATTTGAGAACAAATTAACCTAGACTTATATCAGTTATACAAAAATCTCAAAATGGATCATAGAACTAAGAGCGCTAAAAACTATACCACTTGCAAAGAAAATGTGGGAAAATATTTTATTTTCTTGGGCTCTAAAATTACTCCAAAATGACTGCAACCATGAACTTAAAAGTCACTTGCTCCATGGAAGGCAAGCTATGACAAACCTAGACAGTGTGTTAAAAAGCAGAGATGTCACTTTGCCAACAGAGGTCCATATAGTCAAAGGTATGGTTTATACATGTATAAACGATGTACAAACTACATGTACATGTAGTAGTCATGTTGGACCATAAAGAAGGGTAGGCATCGAAGAATTAATGCTTTTGAATTGTGGTGCTGGAGAAGACTTTTGAAAGTCCCTTGGAGAGCAAGATCTAAACAGTCAATCCTAAAGGAAATCAACCCTGAATAATCATTAGATGGGCTGATGCTGAAGCTCCAATACTTTGGCTACCTGATGTGAAGAACCAACTCATTGGAAAAGACTCTGATGCTGGGAAAGATTCACAGCAAAAGGAGAAGGGAGCAGCAGAGGATGAAATGGTTAGATGGCATCACTGACTCAATGGACATAAGTTTGGGCAAACTTCGGAAGGTAGTGAAGGACAGAGGAGCCTGGCGTGCTGCTGTCCATGGGGTTGCAAAGAGTCGGACACAACTTAGCAACTGAAGAACAACAACAACAAAATTTGTCTTCCTGCGTTAGGCAAATTTTTCTTAGATATGGCATCAAACATGTAATACATAAAAGAAAAAATTGGTGGAGTCCAGAATTTAAAACTTGCATTTCAAAAGTCATCATTAAGAAAATGAAAACATAAGCCACAGAATGGAAGGAAATACTTAAAATCATAAATTTGACAAAGGTCTTGGATCTAGAATAAAGAACTCTTACAAATCATTAAGTGGACAAACCACTCAACTTTTCCAAGTGGTAAAGAATATATGTGGATGGCTAATACACATATAAAGGTGTTCATCCTGATTAGTCATTAGAGAAATGCAAAACCAAACCACAGTGAGATACCACTTCACACCTACTAAAATCCAAAAGTCTGGTTGTACTGCATGTTGTTGCGGAGAAACTAGAAACCTCTTTCACTGCCGATGGGAATGTAAAAGGTTTTAAAATACTTTGGAAAACAGTTTGGCAGTTTGTTTTGTATACTTAGCATGTGATCCAGCACTCCCACTGATATTTATAGGAGAAGCAAAAACTTATATCCACCAAAGACTGGTACATAAATGTTTACAGCATCATTATTTATAGTAGCCAAGCCCTGGAAACAACACAGATGTTCATCAGCTGGTGACTGCATAAGCAATGTGATATATCTATTTGATGGAATACCAATCAACAATAAAGAACAAACTGATACATCAGACAACAGGAATGAATCTGAAAATGGTATGCTAATTTAAAGAAACCTGACACAGAAGAGTACATGCTGTGTTGATCACTTTCTATGAAATTTCTACGAAAAGCAAAATTCTGGGGACAGAAAGTAGATTCATGATTGCCTGAGACTGGGGCTTAGAAGTACAGATTTACTGTATATGAGCACAGTGGAACTTTTTACATGTAATGAAATTATTTTAAAACTGGGCTGTGATGGTTGCACACCTATATCAATTTCATAAAAATACCCACATCAAACTGAACACTTACCAATGGATGAATTTACCATTGGGTGAATTTATGGTATACAAATTTTACCTAAATCTGGTTTTTCTTTTTTAAAGTTTATCAGTATGTTTATTTATTTAAAAAGTAAAAGGAAATAAGCCAAAATATTCTAGTTATCTATAGTTTGGGAATTATAAGCGAGTTTTTTTTACTTCTTTGAATATTCTTTTTCAAGTTTTCTGTAATGAGTATCATTACTCTTTTAATTGCAAATATTAAAAAAGAAGGAAAATTATCTCTTAGGAGTGTTGAGAATAATTTTTAGTTTCAGAAACAATACTGAAGGAAATGGAAATTCAGAAAGATTTTTCATAATGTTTATAGTGTTAAACTAAAGAAAGATGATTAAGGCTAATTAATTTCTTTTCATAAGCCAAATTCTGCCTATATTCTGTAATTTACTGTTTTTTCTTTCTGTAGCGTATGTCTGGATCCTATCAAGAAGCTAAAACTTTGTTGAAATCCTACTTACAGCAACATGGCTATGGCTCCTGGATTGTGAAATCTCCCTGTATAGAGCAATTTAGTATGTGAATTAAGCAATCCATTGTCATATTAAAAATCTTTTTTTGTGTGTACTTTGACTACTAAATATTGGTGGTTTTTAGATTTCAAAATCAGTCTTGCTATAGCAGTGTTCAGAGATTGCTAAAACTTCGTAAATATTTATGTCAATTTACGTTGAAACATTTGAACTTTTTTTTTTAGTAATTACCTGCTTCATTATGTAGCTATTTTGTATTTTTTATAGACATTACAAAGCCATTACCATTTTGTAATTTAAAAGAAAATTTCTTTTAATTTTTGTACTTTAAAGTTACTTGTTCAGCAAAGATATTCACTGTGTCCTGGTGTCTCACTCAAAATTTTTTTTTTAATTAAAAATTGGAATCCAAGAATACAAATAATAATTCTTACTCATTTGTTGATTAAAGCAACAGACACTTGAATGTCTAATATTTGCCAATAATCATAGTAAAAAATAGTAATTAAAATATCATTTCTCATGTCAGAGAAATTTATGAAATCAAATTGAACATAAAAATTCAGAGAAATATTAACCATGTTAGGGAGTACTTTGATAAATTATTCTGATTAGTAAAGGATTATTATAAATGTTTTAAGATTACCTATTTTCAGGTCTTCTGTAAGATCCATTCAAATGTTATTCTTTATAATTTAGATTAGTAAGAATTTCTAATAATAGGTCAATAAAATATTGTTTAGCTTTATATTTGTATTTGTTTATATAGCTAGATGAAAAGAGAAAGTTTAGTTACTCTTGGTTAGGACATATATCTTTAGTGAAATTGAGTTTGTTCTCTTAAAATCTCTTCCTTAGATTAAATCACAGATGGATTAAACATTGACTCTCAAGACTTTGTTCCTCTTAGCTTGGATCTTTATTAAACTACTAGGTCTCACTCCAACTCTAGCCAAGATGAACTGTTATAATTTCTGATAAGATTAATGTAGGGCTTTGTTTTTGTTGTTGTTGTTTTAGTTTTGGGGTTTGTTTTTTGTCTATTCTAAAAGTATAATAGAGCTTAGTTGATGAACATTGAAATCGTCCTGGATAGAAAGACATACATGTCTTTCAGTAGACTAGATTCTATATTTATTAATAGATTGAATCATGTGAAATTGCCATTTCAGGGGAGAGGGTAGGTAAAAAACGATCAAATATGAGCAATTTCATGTCAGCATACATATACTATTATTAATAATAAGTTTAATTTCCATCAAATAGATGATATTTAGTGGTTTTTTTCTGAATTGATATTTCCTTGTTAAGTCTTTTCAGTTTCTTGTCTGGGTTGATTCCTTCCACAGCTAATTTACAGCCTTAATTTCTATTACTTTAACTTCTCTTTGATAGTAAATTTCCTGTGAATATACAGCATGTTTCATCTTTTCTTGGCTCTTCACATCTGTGGATATTTTGCTTTTGTCTAAATTAGGAAAAGCACAAAATGGTTAACATTTGCCTAAATAGTGAAAGATCATGTTAGACAATTTATTTCCTCAAGAAAAATGTTTAATTTTAAGGGTTAGGTAAAACATATACCCAGCTATTTTACAGATAGGATCCAGTAAGGACTACTGATTTCTTTAACAAGTAGTCACTGAGTGTCTCTGTACATTATGTCTACTTAATTTATATATGGTATTTTGAAGTGGAGAAAGATTGTATCTCAAGAGGGATAAGCTAGATAAAGAATAAAGGAGATGACATTTAGTAGAAGGCAGTCATTTAGCAGAAAGGGTAGGATACAGATGTGAAACCCAACATTGGCTATTATGACTCTGACAGTTGTAAATTATTTAATCTTTTGTAGCTCAGGTTTTTTTCTTTGCAAGGAGAAAATTGGTTCTAGTGGTTATTATTCTTTGTTCAGGGATGGAAGCTTGATAGGGCTTCAGGGTTCATCAAAAGTGGAAATGCTTATTGTTTTTTCTCTGTAATATGTATTTGGTTGTACAAAATGTTTTGCTTGAAAAAAACAAACTTCTTTTCTAACATAAATCATAAGTAACGTTTAGTTTATAAGCATTCTGAGCACAGTATTTAATTTATAAGCACAATAAAATATTTGTGGCAGATATTTGTCAAAGATTTATATTAAAAGTTGATAATTATGAAATACATTTATGCAGCAGGATCAGGGTTAAGCTATTTTTCAATACAGAAAGAAAATTTTCTGTAAAATTCATTCATTTTAAGTGTTCTGTTGGGAAAAGTAAAGCTAGACTTCTAAACCTCTACTTCTAAAGTTGCTCAAAACCCATTAAACTAGTTGCATCTAAGTTAAAGTCCTCTTTTTAGCTCTAAGGTTCTGTTATCTGAGGCAAACATTGAAGGATGGGTAAAATTTAGAAGGCTGAAATTAAAGAGAGAATGCATTCCACTTGGAAATGATAAAGCAAAGATTAGAAGGATAATGTTAACAGTGTTTGAGTCTAGAATTTAGAACACAGGATGGAAGATGTTGAGAGATGAATCTAGAAGATGTTCTCAGTTTGGTAGGCAGAGGGAGTTCGTGAGAGATTTCTTATAGGGAAGTGACCTACACTGAAACACAATTTCACAATGTCTTCTTTGTTTTCTTATTATGGAAATTTTCAGAGATATAAAAATAGAAAGTAGCACCCATCACACCAGCTTATTAAAGCATGGCAATCTCATTCCATATATACCTCCCAAAGATAGATTATATTAGAATAGATATCAGACATTCATCTGTAAATACTTTGATATGTATCTGTAAAATATGAACACTTTTTAATACAAAATTCAATTAGTATACCTTAAAAATTAATAGTAATTCTCCATCTCATAAATGTTGTATATATTGTTGGAATCAGAATCAAAATTATATCCATGTATTGGAATTTGAATTTTTGTTAAATATCTATTAATCTACAGATTTCTTCTCATTATTTTTTTCTTTTAACTTAGTTCTTGAAAAAAACTGGGTCCTTTGCAGAGTTTCTCACAATCTTATTTTTGCTGCTTTTATCTCCATGGTATCATTTGACATTTGTCTGTCCTCTGTATTTCCAGAAAACAGTAAATTCAGGTTTAATTTTTTAGCAAAAATACTTCACAGGCAGTATTGTGTGCTTTCTGTTAGAAAGCTTTCTGGGTTGTCTATCTTTTGTGATGTAGCCATCATTGATGAGTCTTGTCTAAATCCATTATTAGGGATTGTGGATTATACTCAAATTATCTCATTACCTGGAATGCTTTGACTTTAAAAATGTCCACTTCTCAGTTATTTGATTACTGAGGTATAGTTGGTACAGAAAAGAATGGATTATTTCTCTTTCTTGATGTTTTTTGAATAGTTAATTCTCTGTCATCCTTTAAAGTTGACCAAACAGTGCTTTTTAGTATCATTATGAATTTAAACATGTCTCCTAGTCTATCCACATTGTTGTAAATGGCATTTTCAATCTTTTTTTATTGCTGAGTAGCATTTGATTTTTTACTGCTGCTGCTACTGCTAAGTCGCTTCAGTCGTGTCCGACTCTATGCAACCCCATGGACGGCAGCCCACCAGGCTCCCCCGGTCCCTGGGAGTCTCCAGGCAAGAACACTGGAGTGGGTTGCCATTTTCTTCTCCAATGCATGAAAGTGAAAAGTGAAAGTGAAGTCACTCATTCGTGTCCGACTCTCAGCTACCCCACGGACTGCAGCCTTCCAGGCTCCTCCGTCCATGGGATTTTCCAGGCAAGAGTACTGGAATGGGGTGCCATTGCCTTCTCGAGTAGTACTCAAATTGCCTGGCACCCCACTCCAGTACTCTTGCCTGGAAAATCCCATGGACGGAGGGGCCTGGTAGGCTGCAGTCCATGGGGTCGCTAAGAGTCGGATACGACTGAGCAACTTCACTTTGACTTTTCACTTTCATGCATTGGAGAAGGAAATGGCAGCCCACTCCAATGTTCTTGCCTGGAGAATCCCAGGGATGGGGGAGCCTGGTGGGCTGCCATCCATGGGGTCACACAGAGTCGGACACGACTGAAGTGACTTAGCGGCAGCAAATTGCCAACATCTGTTGGATCTTAGAAAAAAGCAAGAGAGTTCCAGAAAAACACCCACTCCTGCTTTATTGACTATGCTAAAGCCTTTGACTGTGTGGATCACAACAGACTATGGAAAATTCTTAAACAGATGGGAATACCAGACTACCTTACCTGCCTCCTGGGAAACCTGTATGCAGGTCAAGAAGCAACAGTTAGAACTGGACATGGAATAATGGACTGGTTCCTAAATGGGAAAGGAGTACAATAAGGCTGTATATTGTCACCCTTCTTAATTAACTTATATGCAGAATACATCATGAGAAATGCTGGCCTGGATGAAACAAGTTGGACTCAAGATTGTGGGGAGAATCAAGATTGCTGGGAGAAATATCAATAACCTCAGATATGCAGATGATACTACCTTTATGGCAGAAAGCAAAGAGGAACTGAAGAGCTTCTTGATGAAAGTGAAAGAGAATGAAAAAGCTGGCTTAAAACTCAACATTCAAAAAATGAAGATCATGGCATCCAGTCCATCACTTCATGGCAAATAGATCAGGAAACAATGGAAACAGTGACAGACTTGATGTTCTTGGACTCCAAAATCACTGCAGATGGTGACTACAGCCATGATATTAAAGGACACTTGCTCCTTGGAAGAAGAGCTATAACAAACAGCATATTAAAAAGCAGAGACATTGTTGCTGACAAAGTCCATCTAGTCAAAGCTGTGGTTTTTCCAGTAGTCGTGCATGGATGTGAGAGTTGGACCATAAAGAAAACAGCACCGAAGAGTCGATCCTTTTGAACTGTGGTGCTGAAGAAAACTTCCACAGTCCCTTAGACTGCAAGGAGATCAAACTAGTCAATCCTAAAGGAAATCAGTCATGAATATTCATTGGAAAGACTGGTGCTGAAGCTGAAACTCCAATACTTTGGCCACCTGATGTGAAGAACTGACTCCTTAGAAAAGACCCTGATGCTGGGAAGGACTGAAGGAAGGAGAAGGGGACGACAGAGGATGAGATGGTTGGAGAGCATCACCAATTCAATGAACATGAGTTTGAGCAAACTCCAGGAGTTGTTGATGGACAGGGAAGCCTGGCATGCTGCAGTCCATAGGGTCACAAAGAATCAGACACGATTGTGTGACTGAACTGAACTGATTCTTTTGGGGCTTCTCCGGTGGCTCAGATGGTAACGAATCTGCCTGCATTGCAGGAGACTGGGTTTGATGCCTGGGTCAGGAAGATCTCCTGGAAATAGGAATGGCTACCCACTCCAGTATTGTCGCCTGGAGAATTTCATGGATGGAGAAGCCTAGTGATGGGGGTTACAAAGAGTATTCTGTTTGTGCGTGTGTATACACATCACATCTTTTTTATCCATTCATCTGTCGATTGACATTTAGGTTGGTTCCATATCTTGACAATTATATATAATGCTGCTATGAATACTGGGGTACATGCCTCCATACTCTTTTCCCAGTGGCTGCACCAGTTTGCATTCCTACCAATGGTGTATGGGAGTTCCCTTTTCTCCACATCCTAACCACTGTTTATTATTTGTGTGCTTTTTAAAAAATATTTATTTGGCTGCACTGGGTCTCCATTGCTCTGTGAGGGCTTTCTCCAGTTGTGACAAGCAAGGCCTACTCTTCGCTGCAGTGCGCGGGCTTCTCCTTGTGATGGCTTCTTTTATTGTGGAACATGAGCACTAGGGTGCATGGGCTTCAGTAGTTGTGAAGCATGGACTTAGCTGCCCCACAGCATGTGGGATAGTCCCAGATGGAACCTGTGTCCCCTGCACTGGCAGGTGGATTCTTAACCACTGGACCACCAGGGAAAGTCCCTATTTGTGTGGATTTTGGTGATAGCCATTTTGACAGGTGTGGAGTGATAGCACATTGTGATTTTGATTTGCATTTCTCAAATGGCTAGCAATGTTGAGCAACTTTTCATATACCTGTTGGCCATCTGTATATCTTCTTTGGAGAAATACCTATTCAGGTCTTCTGCCCATTTTTTGATCAGGTTGTTGTTTTGATGTTAAGTTGTAAAGAGTTTATTTATTTTGCATATTAACCTCTATGGATGATACTATTTGCAAATATTTTCCCCTATTCATCAGTGTCTTATAGCTTGCCACATACAGGTCTTTTTCCTCCTTAGGTAGGTTTATTCCTTGGTATTTTACTCTTTTTGATAAGTGGTATTTTTTCCTTAGTTTCTGTTTCTTGTTTGTGTGTAGAAATATAACCAATTTCTGTATATTAATTTTGTATCCTGCAACTTGATCAAATTCATTGATGAGCTCTAGTTGTTTTCTAATGGCGTTTTTAGGATTTTTGATGTACTATCAAAGTATCATGTTATAGTATCATGTTATCTGAAGACAGTGACAGTTTTACTTCTGCCTTTCTAATTTGGGTAATTTTTATTTCTTCTCTGATTATTGTGGCTAGGATTTCTGATACTATATTGAATAAATGTGGCAGGAATGGGCATGCATGTCTTGTTCCTAATCTTAGAGGAAACACTTTCAGCTTTACACCCTTGATAGTGATGTTGGCTATCAGTTTGTTTTATATGGGGTTTATTATGTTGAAGTATGTGCATTTTATAACCATTTTGTTGAAAAAACTTATTATAAATGTATGCTGAGCTTTGTCATAAGAGATTTTTGCAGTATTGAGATAGATGATCATATGATTTTTATTCTTCATTTTACTAATATAGTGCATCACATTGTTTGATTTGTCGTTATTGAACCATCTTTGCATCCCTGGTAAAATTCTGTTTGATCAAGGTGGTATGATCTTTCTAAAGTGCTTAAGGATTCGGTTTGCTAATATTTTGCTGAGAATCTATGTTTATCAATGATATTGGCCTATAATTTTCTTCTATTGTAATATCTTTGATTTTGGTATCAGGGTGATAATGATCTCATAGAAAGAGTTAGCAAGTGTTCCTTCCTCTCCTGTTTTTTGAAATAGTTTGAGAAGGATAGGTGTTAACCCCTCTCTGAATATTTGGTAGAAGTTAATTGAAGCCGTCTGGGCCTGGACTTTTACTTATTGGAGTTTTTAAATTGCTGATTCAGTTTCAATATGGTAATTATTCTATTCATATTTTCTATTTCTTCCTGGTTCAGTTCTGGAAGATTGTAACTTTCTAAGAAATTTCCCATTTCTTACAGATTGTCCATTTTGTTAGCACTTGGTTATTCCTGGTAGTCTTTTATGATCTTTTGTATTTCTGAGGTATTGGTTGTAACCTTCCCTTTTTCATTTATAATTTTATTGATTTGGGTTCTCTCCCCCTTTTTTCTTGGTAAGTCTGGCTAAAGGTTTATCAATTTTATTTATCTTTTCAAAGCACCAGCTTTTAGTTTCATTGATCTTTTATTTTCTAGTCTCTGTTTTTATTTCTCCTCTGAACTCTGTGACTTCTTCCCTTCTACTGATTTTGGGTTTTATTTGTTTTTTCTTCTTTTCCTTTAAGTTTAAGGTTATGTTGTTTATTTGAGATTTTTGTTGTTCTCTGAGGTAAGCTTGTATCACTAAACTTCCCTCTTACAACTGTTTAAGCTGTGTCCCATGAGTTTTGGATCATCATATTTTTGTTTTCATTTGCTTCTAGGTATTTTTTAATTTCCTCTTTGATCTCTTCAATGATCCATTGGTCATTTAGTAGCATATTGTTTATCCTCCATATCTTTTGTGTTTTTTTCAGTTTTTTTTTTTTTTTTTGCTTGTAGTTGATTTCTAGTTTCATAGCATTATAGTCAGAAAAGATGCTTGATATGATGTCAATTTTCTTAAATTAACCTATGCTGCTTTTGCAGCTTAGTATGTGATCTCTCCTGGAGAATGTTCCATATGCACTTTAAATTTGTATTCTGTTGCTTTTGGATGGAAAGTTCTATTTATATCTAATGTTCATTTGGTCTGATGTGTCATTTAAGGACAGAGTTTACTTATTGATTTTCTATCTGGATGATCTGTCCATTGATGTAAGTGGGGTGTTGAAGTCTCCTACTATTACTATGTTCCTATTGATTTTTTTTCCCTTGTACTTGTTCATATTTGATTTATGTATTTAGGTGCTCCTATGTTGAGTGCATGTATATACAATTATATCATCTTCTTGGATTGATCCTTGGATCATTATGTAATGTCCTTATTTGTCTCTTGTAGTAGTCTTTATTGTAAAGTCAGTTTTGTCTGATATAAGTATTGCCACCCTGTATTATTCCCTAAGTATTTTTTAATTATTATTTGCATAGGATAATACCTTTTTACATTGCCTCACTCTCAGTCTGTCTGTGTCTTTAGATCAGAAGTAAGTCTTTTATAAGCAATATATAAATGGGTCTTGGTTTTTTTTATCTGTTCAGCCACTCTTTTTTGGGGTGTGTGTGGGATACTTAGCAGCATGTGGGATCTTAATTCCCTGATCAATGATTGAACCTATGCCGCCTGCATTGGAAGTACAGAATCTCAACCACAGGACAAGGGAAGTCCCAGCCACTCTGTGTCTTGATCGAGCATTTAGTCTATTTACATTTAAGGTAATTATTTCCCTGGTGGCTCAGGTGGTAAAGAATCTGCCTGCAATGCAGGAGACCCAGGTTCAGTCCCTGGGTCAGGAAGATCCCCTGGAGAAGGGAGTAACTACCCACTCTAGAATTCTTACCTGGAGAATTTCATGGACAGAGGAGCCAGCCAGCCAGTTATGGCTGGCTATAGTCCGTGGAGTCACAGAGTCAGACAAGACTGAGAAACTAGCACTTCACTTTATGCCATTATTTTAGTTGTTTGTGGCTTTTTTTTTTTTCTCCTTTTTTTTTTTTTCTTTCTCCTGATTTGATGGCTATCTTTAGTGTTATTTTTGAATTCCTTTTCCTTTTTGTGTGTGTATCTATTATAGATTTTTGGTTTATGCTTACCATGAAGTTTTTATATAGAAGTTTTATGTACATGTATATGATGGTTTTAAGTTGCTGGTCTCTTAATTTTAAATGCACTTTTGTAGCCCTGCATTGCTACTCACCTCCTGTTATGATTACTATATTTATATCATATTTTACTTCTAAAATGTGTGTGTATCCTTTAGCTGCTTATTGTGGATGTATATAAATTTACTGTTTTTGTCTTTTAACCTGTCTGCTAGCTTTGTGTGTGTGATTTCCTAGATTTACTATATGTTTGCCTTTACTGATGAGTTTTATTGTTTCTTAACGTTCATGCTTCTAGCTCTCCTTTTCCTTTTCACTTAGAGAAATACCTTTAACAATTCTTGTAAAGCTGGTTTGGTGGTAGTGAATCCTTTTACCTCTTTCTTATCTGTTAAACTTTTGATATCTCCTAAGAGCTTTGCCAGGTAAAGTTTTCTTGGTTGTAGGTTCTGTCCTTTTATCACTAAATATACTGTGCCAGTCCCTTCCAACCTACAGGGTTTCTGCTAAAAAGTCAGCTGATAGCCTTATAGAAGTTCCCTTATATGTTATTTGTTGCTTTTCCCTTGACGCTTTTAATCTTTATTTTTTGTCATTTTATTGACAGAATATGTCTTGGTGTGTTCATCTTTGGGTTATTCCTGTGTGGGGTGGGACACCATGCTTTCTGGACTTGAATGTTTGTTTCCTTTCCCAGATTAGGGAGTTTTCAACTATTATGTCTTTATATATATGTTCTCAGCTTTGTTCTCTCTTTTTTCTTCCTTTGTGACCCCTGTAACGTGAATATTAGTGTGCTTGATGTTGTCCCAGAGGTCTCTTAAGATGTCCTTATTTTTTTCCTTCTATTTTCTTTTTTTCTGTTCAATATCAAATGATCAGTGATTTCTTACTGCTGTCTTCTAGCTTGCTGATCTGTTCCTCTGTATCATTAATCTACTATTGATTCTTTCTAGTGTATTTTTCATTTCAGTTGTTATGTTATTCTCTTTTTGATGGTTCTTTGTATTTTCTAACTCTTTAAAAACTTGTAACTTCTTGTTCTACATATCCATTCTTCTCCCAAGTTCTTTGATCATCTTTATGATCACTACCCTGAGTTAGGTTGCCTAACTCCACTTCACTTAGTTCTTCCTCTAGGGCTTGTTTCTTCATCTGGAACATCTTCCTCTGTCACCACATTTTGCCTACATTTTTATTTTATACAAATAAAAACTTATGTATCTGTTAGGTTAGTTATGTTTCCTGACTTTGGAGAAGTTGCCTCCTATGCATCCCAGCAGCATACCACCTCTCATCAACTGAACTATGTCTTCCCTCTGAGGGCTGCAGGGCCCTTCTGTTGTGGTGGGCTGACTATGTGGGTAGTCTTGTAGGCTTAATTGGTCACTATCCCAGTTGATTGCCAGGTCAGGCCTTGTACACAGGCTGCTGGCTTCTGGTTGGTGGGGCTGGGTCACATGGTGGCTGACTCCAGAAGCCCAGGGGGCCTTGGGGCTGGTGCTGGCTCCCTGGTGGGCAGAGACAGGGTCCAGAAAACTCCAAAGCTGTTGCCTGCCCACTAGTGGGTGAAACCACATTCTGAAGTTAGTGAAGGACTACTGACATGCAAAGCTAGGCCCTGGAGTCTTGTTGCAGGACCTAGGAGTCCCTGGATCCAGGAGACCCAGGACCTAGGTATTAGATTGTTGTTGGGGTGACTGGTTCCTGACTCAGTTTGGTAAGGGGTCCGGGGTGTTCCAAAACTTGTGCTGGCCCATTAGTGGGCAGGGCTGTTGCCTAGATGATGTTTTTGGGCAGAGTCTGGCCTGCTGAGTCCAGAAGACTTGAGTCCACAGGCTGTGGGATTGTGGTTTTATTGTGTCTAGTGTCTACCCCTGAGTAGATGAGGCTGGCCTAGAAGCTAGAGCAGGCTTCCTGGGAGCAGAACTGGGGCCCAGGAGATTTGGGGGCTGGTGCCAACCCACTAGTAGGAGGAGCTGTGTTTGGGGCTTGTGTGCTGGTCCATGACCAGAGGCTGCTGTGGGCTCTTTGGGTCTTAAGGCAGCCTGTTTGGTGATAGGTAGAGCTGTATCCCTCCCCGCTTAGCGACTAGCCCTGAAGCGTGCCAGCACTGGTACCTACAAGATATTGGGCCAGGGCAGGGCTGGGTTCTGGGGCTAATATGCTAGAGAGATGATTCCACAATGGCACCTGTCAGCACCAGTATCCCACTTGGTAGAAGGCACTCTTATGCTTGCCTGCTGCCAGCATCTGTGTCCCCAGCATGAGCCATACTTGTCTCCTGCATCTCTGCAGACTCTCCAAGAGCAGCAGGTAGGTCTGACCCAGGCTTCTGTCAAATTGCTGCTTTTGTCCTGGGCCCCAGAGTGTGTGAGATTTCCTGTGTGCTGTAAGAGTGAAATCTGTTTTCCCCAGTCCTCTTGTACTCTTGAAACTAAAGCCAAATCCTCTGGGGGCTCGTCTTCCTGTGCAGGATTCCTGGGTCAGGGTGTTTGATGTGAGTCTTGGACCTCCCACTCCTGTGGGGGAACCTGTGCAACAATCTGTGGATTCCCCACCTGGGGCATTGGACTTGACTCTATTCAAAATCCTCCCCTCCTACTCATCTTGTTCCTTCTGTATGTCTTAAGTTGTAGAAGATCTTTTCTGGTAGGTTCCAGTCTTTTTCATCAGTGATTGCTGTGTAAATAGTTATGATTTTGGTGTGCTCATGAGAGGAGTTGAGCTCAGGTCCAGAGACAGCTGAAACCTGGACAGTCGACTCTGTCCTTAGTCAGCCCATTACTTACTCTCATGTTCGGTAACACCAGTTTTTTATCTGTGCCATGGTATGAAAAAGTTAAAAAGCAGTATTCTGAACATTTTAATTTAAAAAGTATTGATCATATATTAAGTAATTGCCTATTAAGGTAGAACAGACATTTAATTATATGTTACAGAAACTTACAATTTTTTAGTTGGGAAGTATTTTTAGATAATTATATTTCATTTTGCACATGAGGTAAAGTGAGCATTATTTTAAGAAAACCTTTGATGAAATTTGTGAAAAATAATTTTAGGATAATATGTACATGTAATAGGTAATAAATACTTTAAAAATATTGATGGGCACTGGATATGAATGTTGTCCAGCTTCACTTCATAATAACAGTTAATGAAGGATCACTGTGACTTTCAAACGCAAGTTTATTTTCTTTGAGAATGAGCTGAAATTGATGGTTCCTAGATAAGATGACTATTCTTTGATGTGAGAAAGGAGAAAGAATATTGTTAAGTAAACAGGAAGCATGAGAATTTCCTCTTTAGAAATCTTTTGACCCTGATACCATACTATAAATTAAGTTGATTTAAAGTACACGTTTCTACTCTGTCACTTCTTGTGTTATAATGGATGTCAAAAATATTTTTGTTTAGTTTAATAGTTTTAGTAGTACCAAAAGAACATCCTGACTACCAGAACAGTATTTGTTTCTACAAATAACATGCATGTTTCTGTTGATAAAAATTCTCCTGAGCCTGGAATCCCTTTATGATATTTTAAGTCTGGATTATTTTCTAAGCTATAATTTATATTGTTACATGATGGTAGAGCTTAAAAAGGTGTACTACTTCTAGAAAGTTGATATTGCCATTTAAGATCTTTGAATTACTTTGAATTGTAATTTAAATTGCACTGCATATATTATTATGTAATGTTAGTTTTGATCATCCAATAAGCCTTTTTTAATACATCCCAGTAAATGGGGGTATACCAAGATTGGGTGTCCCAAAGCGGGACATCTCAGGGCATAGAATCTAGGCTGATTGTAATCCAAACCCTCAAACAGCAACAGTTAAAGTATACAAATATATATAGTTCTGTGGGACCCTAAGCCCTACTGACCCCCCCAAGGGCCAGACAATCTGGAGATGTCCCCTGGGCAGCATTAATAAAAATCAGGGCTCCAGATGAGTATATAAGCTCCTTTCTGGGGAGATACCGTTGAACTGTAGCAGGGCTGTGGGAGAGTACAAAGGTGAATTTCTCTGACCTTCGTTTCCTAAGAGCACCTTCATATCCTGTTGATCAGTGGTCCCCATCCTTTTTGGCACTAGGAACTGGTTTCATGGAAGACACTTTTTCCATGGATGGTGGTGGTGGGGTGAGGGATGGTTCAGGCAGTAAGCAGATGGTTCAGGCAATAATGTGAGTTCAGTTCAGTTCAATTCAGTCACTCAGTCATGTCCTACTCTTTGCGACCCTATGGACCGCAGCACGCCAGGCCTCCCTGTCCATCATCAATTCCCAGAGCTTACCCAGACTCATGTCCATTGAGTTGGTGATGCCATCCAACCATCTCATCCTCTGCCGTCCCCTTTTCCTCCTACCTTCAATCTTTCCCAGCGACAGGGTCTTTTCAAATGAGGCAGCTCTTTGCATCAGGTGACCAAAGTATTGGAGTTTCAGCTTCAACATCAGTCCTTCCAGTAATGTGAGTGATGGGGAGCAAAAGGTGAAGCTTCAATCTCCCACCACTCACCTCCTGCTATGCAACCCAGTTCCTAACAGGCTGCAGCAGGTGTGGCAGAAGCGGGTGTTGGGGACCCCTGCTAGATGTGTGCCAAACCCAAAGCCTACCCCTAAGGCCAAAAGTCCAGGACTAGCAAGTAGGCATCTTTCACAGGAAGTCGGGGGCTATTTTTCAGTCTTCTGTCTGTGTAGTGCCTTGGGAGTGGGCTGCCATGAATTGTCTCTCCAATGTTACAGTCCTGTGGTACCCAAGAATGCAAGCCTGCCTCCAATCTCACCCCACTCCCACATTCAGACAATCGAGGGTGGCAGCTGCAAAAACCAGAGCATTAGAGAAGGGTATGAGCTCCCTTTTCTAAGATATGAGTGAGTTGAATTGAGGCAGAGGGAGAGCATGAAGATTGCATCCATTGGCGTTCCCTGAGAACACCTCTGTAGATCCTTATAAGTGTGTCAAACCAGAAGCCTTCCCCTGAGACCAAAGCTCATGGACAAGGAAATGGGCCTCTTTGTCAGAAAGACTGAGAATTTATTTCAGTCTGAAACATGTCCAGTGCCCTGTGTGATAGACTTCAAAGAACTCTCTCTCTGATTGGTACAGTTCCATAAGACCCAGGAAAGCAGACGCCTAGTCTCTAGAGATAGGTGGTCAAAGGGTATCTCCTGTGTGGGAGCCATGAAAATTGGGTCACCAGATATAAAAAATCCCAGGGCAGCAGGTGTGTGTGGAATCTCCCCTCCAGGAGATACTGGCATTCTGAAGCACAGCAGAGGGAGGGTGAGTGGTGTCCTCTGGCTTTAGCAAATCAGAATGGAAGCAGGAAAATGGTTCCTACCAGGCTCTGTTCCTGGAAAGTATCTTAACAGGCCCCTCCCCCTCAGACCAATGCTTTAAAATTAGGACATGAATCTCATTTATGTAGAGTCTAGGCACTTTTCAAAGGACTGTTTCTGCACTGGGCCTTGGAGCAGGTGAATCTGTACAGAAGCCCACATTTTGCCACAACTCTAGTCTCATGGGTACAAGCACCATTGTTTTCAAATGTTTGAAGGTCTGTTTCAGATATTCGAAGAACTCAAAACCCTGGTGCTGGTCTTAAAAGTTGCAGCATCCAGTATGAGGTATGAACCCTCTGCTGCTCAGTGAGAAGCTCCAGGTTTTTTAGTTCCCTCCTGGTTGTTGATCACCTCACAATGGATGGGAGCTGTGGTAAAATTATGTCTTCATTTTTCCTACCCACTTTGACGTGACATCCCTCTCATTTACCTAATGTGAAGGGCAAAATCGTTTTGCTGATTTTTAGTTTTGTTTCCAGAGGAAATTTTTCCGTTATAGCTGTAGATTAGGACTGTCCATGGAACTTACTGTCCATTCATAAGTTCAGGAATTTCTTGCATCGCCATCTTGAAGATGCATTTCTCCATCTTTTTTCAAATTCTTCCTGTCAGTGCACAAATTGTGGGTATCAGTTTCTCCACATTATGTCAGTACTTATTATTTTCCCTTTTTTCAGACATAATACTTAAGGATTTTAAAAATATATATGTATCCAGTTAGTCTGGTAGCATTTGTTGAAGACTATTCTTTCCCCACTGAATTAAGTTGTACATTTGATATAACCTTATATATGTTGGTATTATTCTTTTCTGCTGCTCTGTCCTTATGTCAACTATACTTAATTATTATAAGCTTTTTAATGTCTTGTTATTTGGTAATATGAGCCCTCCAGCTTTGGTTTTCTTCAAGAATGTCTTGGCTATTTTACGCTCTTTGTATTTCCATATAAATTTAAGCTTTACATTTTTGGTTTCATACCATCCCCTCCACTACAAACATATTGCATTAACTCTGAAGATCAAATTAGGAAGAATTAATAGTCTTAAATTCATGAACATGGTAGATCCTTTCATTTATCTAAGTCTTAATTTCTCATATTTCTTTTCAAGATATATATATATTATAACATTTATTCTCAGTCATTTGATATTGTTTGGTGCTATTGCAAATGGCACTGTTTTAAAATATTCTCTGATTCTGGCATATAACACTACAGTTGACATTTTTGTATACTAAGCTTGTTACTAGTAATCTTACTATGTTCACCCATTAATTCTAATATTTGTAGTTTCAGATCCTTTTGGACATTCTATTTTTACAATCACATCTATGAAAAATGATAGTTTTACTTCTTCTTCTCTTTTACTTCTCTTCCTTGTCTTACTACATGTATTAGAACCTCCACTATACCATTTGGAGAAGGCAGTGGCAACCCACTCCAGTACTCTTGCCTGGAAAATCCCATGGACGAAGGAGCCTAGTAGGCTGCAGTCCATGGGGTCGCACAGAGTCAGACACAACTGAAGTGACTTAGCAGCAGCAGCAGCAGCCACTATACCATTGAATAGAAATAGTAATGGGCACCCTTGTCTTAGTCCTAAACTTAGGAGGAAAGTGGTCCATTTTTCATCATTAACATATTGTCTCTAGTTTTGTGACAAAGGTATTCAGTTAAGGAAATTATCTTCTTAGTTTTCTGAGCACTGTTATTTTTATTTTGATTTCCTTAACTGATTTTTATGCATCAATTGCATTGATTCATGTAATCTATATGGATTTCTCTTTTTTTCTGTATGTGATGAATTATATATATATTTTTAATATCAAATCAATTTTATATTCCTGGCATAAATCCAATGTAGTCACATATATTACCTTTTATATATAACATTGATTTTTGTTAATGTTTTGTTAAAAGTTTTTGCATTTGTGTTTAGCAGAGTTATTGGCTTCTGTTTGCTGTTTCTTAAAATGTTCCAGTAGTCATGTATGGATGTGAGAGTTGGACTATAAAGAAAGCTGAGCACCAAAGAATTGATGCTTTTGAGCTGTGGTGTTGGAGAAGACTCTTAAGATTCCCTTGGACTGCAAGGAGATCCAACCAGTCCATCCTAAAGGAGATCAGTCCTGAATATTCATTGGAAGGACTGATGCTGAAGCTGAAACCAATACTTTGGCCACTTGATGCGAAGAACCAACTCATTTGAAAAGACCCTGATGCTGGGAAAGGTTGAAGGTGGGAAGAGAAGGAGATGACAGAGGATGAGATGGTTGGATGGCCTCACCGACTCAATGAACATGAATTTGAGTAAACTCCAGGAGTTGGTGATGGACAAGGAAGCCTGGTGTGCTGCAGTTGATGGGGGTCACAAAGAGTTGGACATGACTGAGAGACTGAAACTGAACTGAACTAAGATGTTAGCTTGATGTCAAGATTTGCTGGCTTAATAGAGTGATTTTTGAAGTAATTTTAGAAAAGACTCCAATGCTGGGAAAGATTGAAGGCAGGAAGAGAAGGGGACAACAGAGGATGAGACGGTTGGATGGAATCACCAACTCGATGGACAGGAGTTTGAGCAGACTCTGGGAGATGGTAAAGGACAGGGAGCACTGGTGTGCTGCAGTCCATGGGGTTGCGAAGAGTCAGACAGAACTGACCAACTGAACAACAACAACAACAAAAATAGAGTGATTTTTTAAGCATCCCTTCTTTTTCTATACTTTCACATTGCTTATATAATATTGTTAGTATTTTTTTTTTAATATATGAAAGTATGTAACAGGCTGTTTAGGCCTGGAGTTTCTTTATGAGAATGTTTTAAATTACAGACTCAATTTCCATTATTTCGTACCATCTTTACAGGAATGTTTAAATTATAGATTCAATTTCCATTGCTTTGGACCATTATTTCTTCAAAATATGTTTCTGTCCTCTTTTTCTGGTACTTCTATTTACATATATGTTAAATCACTTGATATTATCCAACAAATCATTGAGTTTACTTTTTTCTCTTTGTTCTTTGTTCTGATAGTTTCTCTAGGATAATGTGTTTAAGTTCATTGAACTTCTTCAGTGTCTAATTTCTTGTTAAGTCTACCTGGTGAATTTTTAGATTTCATGTTTTTTTTCAGTTCTAACATTTCTGTTTTAGGACTTTGGTTCATTTTTGCAGTTTTTTTAAAAATAGTTTTAATTTTTATAGTTTCCGCTTTTGTTGGATTCCCTATTTGTCCCCTCATTGTGTTCAACTTGACTTTTAAATCTTGAACATATTTATAATAGCTAATTCCATCACCTCTGTCATTTTTTTTTTCCTGCTTCTATTGAGCTATTTTTCTCTTGGTTATAGGTCACGTTTTCCTTCAGTATTGCATTATGCTGGATATTATTGAAGCTGCATTGTTGACTTTCTGTGTTTTGTTGGCTTATTTTAGACAATGTTTAATTTTGTTTTGGAATGGAATTAATTTATTTGTGAATAACCTTTCAAGGCTTGCTTTTAAGCCTTCTAGAAATTAGTCCAACTTCTAAGGTACTTTATAGGGCTTCTATGAAATTCCCAAGTTGTTCAACAAGTTTCTCTAGTCTGGCTTGTTGGAAATGGAGCTTCTTCTAATTCTGTGGAAGTTTCAGTGCTTGTTTAGGTCAGTTTTTCAGTATACATTCTTTGCTTGTTAGCTTCTCTTTGTCTAGTCTTGTGGACTCTCACTACTAAAATAGACACAGCTTAGTATTCAACAAAATAATGAACAAATGAGTGAATGAATTTTCTAGACATACTTCTGTAGCGCCTTCTCTGTACCACTATCTTATATTTCCAGTATGTTGTGCCACAAATTTCACTTGCTTCAGTAACCTTGAAATTCTCTGATTCTTTAGCTCCATAAGGCTGCTATGATCTGTGTAAGGCTCAACTTTGGTTTCTTAGGCATCACATTTTCTGCTGCTTGTTCTTTGATGCTCTACTTTAATAGTTATTTATAAGAGAAAGATTAGTCTGGTACTAATTGCTCTGTCAAGACTGGAAGCAGAAGTCTTCTATACATTTTGAAATCGTGGAATTACCTGAGGAATCAGATTTAGAATTACTACATCTTCTTGTGGAATGAAGTCTTGTATCATTATGAAATTCTTCTCTTTATCTCTGATTGTAAATCTTGTTTAATGTCCCCTTCTTAAAATTAATAAAGCTAGCTCTATATTGCAGGGGATTTTTAAATTTGTTTTTGAGTAGTGTTTGCATTATATATCCTTATCATCCTTATACATTTAACCTTTTTTTGTCTTTTTATTTGAAGTATTTTTTTAATAAACTGTATATTTGGGATTGGTTTGTTTTAAACCAATCTGTATATTTAGGATTGGTTTGTTTTAAACAAGTAGTCAATAGATGTTTGTTAAAATGATTACTTTTATATCTTTTTAAAAAATGTAATAGGATCAACTTTTTTTACATTTTTTTTTTGATACTCTTTTCCATTATGGTTTATCATAGGATATTGAATATAGTTCCCTGTGCTACACAGTAGGACTTTGTTATCCATTCTATGTATAAAATAGCTTGCATTTCTAACTCCAAACTCCCAATACATTTGTTAGGATTGGTTTTTATTTTAAATTGTAATCTTTTTTTTTTAATCGGAGATTTTAGTTTATTTATATATTTTTTTAATTTTATTTTATTTTTAAACTTTACATAATTGTATTAGTTTTGCCAAATATCAAAATGAATCCGCCACAGGTATACATGTGTTCCCCATCCTGAACCCTCCTCCCTCCTCCCTCCCCATACCATCCCTCTGGGTCATCCCAGTGCACTAGCCCCAAGCATCCAGTATCGTGTATCGAACCTGGACTGGCAACTCGTTTCTTACATGATATTTTACATGTTTCAATGTCATTCTCCCAAATCATCCCACCCTCTCCCTCTCCCACAGAGTCTATAAGACTGTTCTATACGTCAGTGTCTCTTTTGCTGTCTCGTACACCGGGTTATTGTTACCATCCTTCTAAATTCCATATATATGCGTTAGTATACTGTATTTACGTTTTTCCTTCTGGCTTACTTCACTCTGTATAATAGGCTCCAGTTTCATCCACCTCATTAGAACTGATTCAAATGTATTCTTTTTAATGGCTGAGTAATACTCCATTGTGTATATGTACCACAGCTTTCTTATCCATTCATCTGCTGATGGACATCTAGGTTGCTTCCATGTCCTGGCTATTATAAACAGTGCTGCGATGAACATTGGGGTACACGTGTCTCTTTCCCTTCTGGTTTCCTCAGTGTGTATGCCCAGCAGTGGGATTGCTGGGTCATAAGGCAGTTCTATTTCCAGTTTTTTAAGGAATCTCCACACTGTTCTCCATAGTGGCTGTACTAGTTTGCATTCCCACCAACAGTGTAAGAGGGTTCCCTTTTCTCCACACCCTCTCCAGCATTTATTGCTTGTAGACTTTTGGATCACAGCCATTCTGACTGGTGTGAAATGGTACCTCATAGTGGTTTTGATTTGCATTTCTCTGATAATGAGTGATGTTGAGCATCTTTTCATGTGTTTGTTAGCCATCTGTATGTCTTCTTTGGAGAACTGTCTATTTAGTTCTTTGGTCCATTTTTTGATTGGGTCGTTTATTTTTCTGGAATTGAGCTGTAGGAGTTGCTTGTATATTTTTGAGATTAGTTGTTTGTCAGTTGCTTCATTTGCTATTATTTTCTCCCATTCTGAAGGCTGTCTTTTCACCTTGCTAATAGTTTCCTTTGATGTGCAGAAGCTTTTAAGGTTAATTAGGTCCCATTTGTTTATTTTTGCTTTTATTTCCAATATTCTGGGAGGTGGGTCATAGAGGATCCTGCTGTGATGTATGTCAGAGAGTGTTTTGCCTATGTTCTTCTCTAGGAGTTTTATAGTTTCTGGTCTTATGTTTAGATCTTTAATCCATTTTGAGTTTATTTTGGTGAATGGTATTAGAAAGTGGTCTAGTTTCATTCTTTTACAAGTGGTTGACCAGATTTCCCAGCACCACTTGTTAAAGAGATTGTCTTTAATCCATTGTATATTCTTGCCTCCTTTGTCAAAGATAAGGTGTCCATATGTGCGTGGATTTATCTCTGGGCTTTCTATTTTATTCCATTGATCTATATTTCTGTCTTTGTGCCAGTACCATACTGTCTTGAGGACTGTGGCTTTGTAGTAGAGCCTGAAGTCAGGTAGGTTGATTCCTCCAGTTCCATTCTTCTTTCTCAAGATAGCTTTGGCTATTCGAGGTTTTTTGTATTTCCATACAAATTGTGAAATTATTTGTTCTAGCTCTGTGAAGAATACTGTTGGTAGCTTGATAGGGATTGCGTTGAATCTATAAATTGCTTTGGGTAGTATACTCATTTTCACTATATTGATTCTTCCAATCCATGAACATGGTATATTTCTCCATCTATTAGTGTCCTCTTTGATTTCTTTCACCAGTGTTTTATAGTTTTCTATATATAGGTCTTTAGTTTCTTTAGATAGATATATTCCTAAGTATTTTATTCTTTCCGCCACAATGCAGTAAGATTAGATCTCAATTACAGGAGAAAAACGATTAAAAATTCCAACATATGGAGGCTGAACAACACGCTGCTGAATAACCAACAAATCACAGAAGAAATCAAAAAAGAAATCAAAATTTGCATAGAAACGAATGAAAATGAAAACACAACAACCCAAAACCTGTGGGACACGGTAAAAGCAGTCCTAAGGGGAAAGTTCATAGCAATACAGGCACACCTCAAGAAACAAGAAAAAAGTCAAATAAATAACCTAACTCTACACCTAAAGCAACTAGAAAAGGAAGAAATAAAGAACCCCAGGGTTAGTAGAAGGAAAGAAATCTTAAAAATTAGAGCAGAAATAAATGCAAAAGAAACAAAAGAGACCATAGCAAAAATCAACAAAACCAAAAGCTGGTTCTTTGAAAGGATAAATAAAATTGACAAACCATTAGCCAGACTCATCAAGAAACAAAGGGAGAAAAATCAAATCAACAAAGTTTATTTATATTTAATGAGATTGATAGAATTTTATTTAAATCTTTTTTCTTGCTATTTGTTTTCTATTTGTCTCATTTATTCTTTGTTCATATAGTTTCCCTTAATTCCTTTTTTCTTATCTTTTTAAGGTATATTTTTAATATTATACTTTCTCCTTTATTACTTTTTAGTATACTATTCTTCTAGAGGTTACCATATATTTTAGTATACAAACTTGATTTACTACAGTCTACCTAAACTTCATTCTTTTAGCACCTCCCAAATAATACAAGTTTTTAATACAACATTTTAATGCCATTATTTATCTTTTGCCCTTAGTTCTTTTGTTGTCAAATATTTCACTTGCACATGTGTTAAAATGCCACAAAATATATTGTCACCTTAGTTAGCAACTATTTACCCAATGTGGTACTCTTTACTTCTTTTTTTGTAGTCTGTGCTTCCATCTGGAATTTTTCTCTTGAATCTGAAGTTATTCTTTAGAGGCACTTGTAGTTTAGGTCTGCTTTTGACTAGTTTTCTCAGCATTTTGTCTGAAACGTCCATTTCGCCTAAATTTCTTAACAAATTCTGAAAAGAATTCCATATTAATTGTGTTTTGTTTCATCATATATATGCCATTCCATTGTCTTCCAACTTCCATAAATGTTGAAAAATTAGCCAATGATTTTATTATTCTGCTGAAGACATTGCCTTTTTACCCACTGAATTTTTGTCGTTGCTTTCAAATGCTTTGCTCTGATTTCCTTTGGTGGGGATTTGAGGGGTTTCTGTAGGTTTTTGTTATTTTGTATATATCCTGCTTGGGAGAAAGCATTGGCACCCCACTCCAGTACTCTTGCCTGGCAAATCCCATGGACGGAGGAGCCTGGTAGGCTGCAGTCCATTGGGGTCGCTAGGAGTCGGACACGACTGAGCAACTTCACTTTCACTTTTCACTTTCATGCATTGGAGAAGGAAATGGCAACCCACTCTGGTGTTCTTGCCTGGAGAATCCCAGGAACAGGGGAGCCTGGTGGACTGCCGTCTCTGGGGTTGCACAGAGTCGGACACGACTGAAGCAACTTAGCAGTAGCAGCATCCTGCTTGGGCTTTCCTTAGTTTCATTAATCTGTAGGTAAGTGTCTTTTAATTATTTATGAAAATTATTAGCCATTATATCTTCATATATAGTTTCTTCCTCTTTCTTTCTCTTTATGTCTATGATTCCAATTATCTATATGTTAGATCTTTTTAATATATTCCACTCGTTTCTTACATTCTTTTTGTTTCTACTTTCTTTTTTCATCTGGTCTTCAGTTTGGATAGTTTTTATTAGCCTGTCTTTGGATCACTATTCTAGTCTTCTGCTATGTCTAGTATGCCATTAAACAAATCTAGTGATTTCTTAATTTCAGATACTATATTTATCAATTCTAGAATGTTCATTAGATTTTTAAAAAATAGATTCCAATTTTCTGTAGAAATTCACATTTCCATCTGTATTTTAGAACCAGAGCTCTATTTTCTTGAACATATTTTAATGTTAGTTATTTTAAAGTCTGTGACTTATAACTGTATATGAGATCTTTGTTTAAGATGTTTCTTTGCCTCATAATTTTGAACATGTGTATGTATGTTTGTTAGCACACCTCATAATTTTTTGGTGCAACATGTGGATGGAAATAATAGAGGGGCTGATGTGAATTTGATGATGTTATCTTTAAAGTAGTTTATGTTTTCTTGAAAGGCAAGTAGGATGGCAGTTACCCTTCATTCTGTTGAAACCTGGCTTTAGGCTTTTTTATCTTTTTTTTTTTTTTTTGTGAGTTAAAGTTTTTATTTTTTTTTGCATATTGCTTTTATTTTTTTTTCATTTCATATATGATATTATACATGTTTCAATGCCATTCTCCCAAATCATCCCACCCTCTCCCTCTCCCACAGAGTCCAAAAGACTGTGCTATATATCAGTGTCTCTTTTGCTGTCTCGTATACAGGGTTATTATTACCATCTTTCTAAATTCCATATATATGCGTTGGTATACTGTATTGGTGTTTTTCTTTCTGGCTTACTTCACTCTGTATAATAGGCTCCAGTTTCATCCACCTCATTAGAACTGATTCAAATGTATTCTTTTTAATGGCTGAGTTAATACTCCATTGTGTATATGTACCACAGCTTTCTTATCCATTCATCTGCTGATGGACATCTAGGTTGCTTCCATGTCCTGGCTATTATAAACAGTGCTGCGATGAACATTGGGGTACACATGTCTCTTTCCCTTCTGGTTTCCTCAGTGTGTATGCCCAGCAGTGGGATTGCTGGGTTATAAGGCAGTTCTATTTCCAGTTTTTTAAGGAATCTCCACACTGTTCTCCATAGTGGTTGTACTAGTTTGCATTCCCACCAACAGTGTAAGAGGGTTCCCTTTTCTCCACATCCTCTCCAGCATTTTTTAGAGCTGGTATATTTCATATGTTCTTATTCTAAGGCTCATTTGCCTACAGGCTTGCCCCTTTTCTCTCACCTTAAATCCTGATATATTTACTAGACCCCTCCCCCATGGCAGAACTTAAACTCCAATCTGTGTCTCTTCACCACCACAAACCTCTTTTGCCTCATACCTGCTTTTTTCTGGCATTTCTTTTCTTGGTTGGAAGGTGTCTTAACTTTTGCATGTGCAGGTGGTAGATCAGCCCTTGCAGGGAATTTGTATATAAATATAGGAATAGGATCCTTCACAGTTGCCTCTGTTTTACTTCTCAAATCCCAAACAGTTTGACAACCCTCAACTCCTAACTTTATTTCCTTATAGGTGTGCCACTTGAGTTCTAGTTCCTTGTACCATAATTTGGAAAATACCATAGACAGAAAAGCTAGGGTGTCTGTTATCTACATTGTTTCCTGTGAGGAATATAACTTGTAAGACCCTGCCTACATTTGTTGCTCTCTTCATGCAGTGAAACTGGTGCCACACTTCGGTTTGTAGGGAGGAGGAGAGTCCTAGAAATTTGAATGACAGGGTCAAAAAGTACGGGCTATTTTGAAAGGAGTATGACCTTTGGTCAGCCATCTTGAGGCCATCCTGAAGTGATCCTTCTTCCAGCTCTTACAGAGACTTGGACAAATTAAACTAGAAAAAAACAAGACAGGAAAGCACCTTGACATGGTTTACATAAATCAACTTAGAGTAGAGAAGGATGTTGAGTTGTCCGAGGGAAAATGGAAATATCTGACACAGGACACCCTTTGTTCCTTAACATTTACTCTCTGTTTTCATTTTGGAGAAAAATCTATATCCCAGACAAAGAAGACGTTTGAAATACCATCAGTTTTGGTATCATTGTGGGCAAATGTCCATTCAATGATACTTTCCTGAAACTTAAAATACTAGGCATGCAACCAGTATTTTACACATAAATACAGACTATGTGAAGTCCCATTTCACATAGCAGGAGACAAAAAGGATAATGGGTAAAATAAATATAACTACCTGGGTCTCTGCTGAATAGCCAACAAAGTTGGTAATCAGGAAAGTTGAAAGTTTGTAGTAATGGAATTTGGTAATCATAGCTGCATTCTTCCAATATTCTTTGCATGAATATTATCCTCTACCATCTACTATTATCCTCTACCATTCTTCTGGCTAGATAGAATTCTTTCAGTTCAGTTCACTCAGTCATGCCAACCCTTTGCAACCTCATGGACTGCAGCACACAGGATTCCCTGTCCATCACCAACTCCCAGAGCTTGCTCAAATTCATGTCCATCAAGTCCGTGATACCATACAACCATCTCATCCTCTGTCATCCCCTTTTCCTCCTGCCATCAATCTTTCCCAGCATCAGAATTTTTGTAATGAGTCAGTTCTTTATATCCAGTGGCTAAGGTATTAGATCCATCTGGAGCTTCAGCTTCAGCATCACTCCTTCCAGTGAATATTCCTTTAGGATTGACTGGTTTGATCTCCTTGCTGTCCAAAGAACTCTCAAGAGTCTTCTCCAACACCACAGTTCAAAAGGATCAATTATTCAGCACTCAGCTTTCTTTATGGCCAACTTGCACATCCATACATGACTACTGGAAAACCACAGCTTTGACTAGATGGACCTTTGTCGGCAAAGCTTTTTAATATGCTGTCTAAGTTTGTCATAACTTTTCTTCCAAGGAGCAGGTGTCTTAAATTCATGGCTGCAGTCACCATCTGCAGTGATTTTGGATCCCAAGAATATAAAGTCTATGACTCTTTTCCCCATCTATTTGCCATTAAGTGATGGGACCAGATGCCATGATCTTAGTTTTCTGAGTGTTGAGTATTAAGCCAGATTTTTCACACTCCTCTTTTAATTTCATCAAAAGGCTCTTTAGTTTCTTTTTGCTTTTTGTCATAAGGGTGGTGTCATCTGCATATCAGGTTATTGATATTTTCCCCAACAATCTTGATTGCAGCTTGTGCTTCATCCAGTCCAGCATTTCCCATGATGTACTCTGCATAAGTTAAATAAGCAGGGTGACAGTATACAGCCTTGATGTACTCCTTTGCCAATTTGGAATTAGTCCATTGTTTCATGTCCAGTTCTAACAGTTGTTTCTTGACCTACATACAGATTTCTCAGGAGGCAGGTAAGGTAATCTGGTATTCCCATCTCTTTAAGAATTTTCCACAGTTTGTTGTGATCCACACAAGTCAGGACTTTGGCATAGTCAGTAAAGCGAAAGTAGATATTTTTCTGAAATTCTATTGCTTTTTACATGATACAACAAATGTTGGCAATTTGATCTCTTGTTCCTCTGCCTCTTCTAAATCCAGCTTGAACATATGGAAGTTTTCAGTTCACAAACTGTTGAAGCCTAGCTTGGAGAATTTTGAGCATTACTTTGCTAGCGTGTGAGATGAGTGCAATTGTGCAGTAGTTTGAACATTCTTTAGCATTCATTGCCTTTCTTTGGGATTGAAATGAAAACTGACCTTTTCCAGTCCTGTGGCCACTGCTGACTTTTCCAAATTTGCTTGCATATTCAGTGCAAGACTTTCAGAGCATCATCTTTTAGGATTTGAAATAACTCAGCTGGATTTCCTTCACCTCCACTAACTTTGTTCGTAGTGATACTTCCCAGGGTCCACTTGACTTCATACTCCAGAATGTCTGGCTTCAGGTGAGTGATCTCACCATCATGATTATCTGGGTCATTAAGACAATTTTTGTATAATTCTTCTGTGTATTCTTGCCACCTCTTCTTAGTATCTTCTGCATCTGCAGGTCCATACTGTTTCTGTCCTTTATTGTGCCCATCTTTGCCTGAAATACTCCATTGGTATCTCTGATTTTCTTGAAGAGATCTCTAGTCTTTCCCATTCTATTGTTTTCCTCTATTTCTTTCCTTTGATCACTGAGGAAGGCTTTCTTATCTCTCCTTGTTATTCTTTGAAACTCTGTTTTCTGATGGGTATATCTTTCCTTTCTCCTTTGCCTTTTGCGTTTTTTCTTTTCTGAGCTATTTGTAAGACCTCCTTGGACAATCATTTTTCCTTTTTCCATTTCTTTGTCTTGGGGATAGTTTTGAGTACCACCTCTTCTACAGTGTCACGAACCTCCATCCATAGTTTTTCAGGCACTCTGTCTATCAGATCTAATCCTTTGAATCTATTTGTCACTTCCACTGTTTAATCATAAGGGATGATTTAGGTCATACCTGAATGTTTTAGTGGTTTTTCCTACTTTCTTCAATTTAAGTCTGAATTTTGCAATAAGGAGTCAAGATCTGAGCCACAGTTAGCTCCCAGTCTTGTTTTTGCTGACTTTGTAGAGCTTCTCCATTTTTGGCTGCAAAGAATGTAATCAATCTGATTTCGGTATTGACCATCTGGTGATGTCCATGTGTAGAGTCATTTCTTGTGTTGTTGGAAGAGAGTGTTTGCTATGACCAGTGTGTTCTCTTGGTGCAACTCTGTTAGCCTTTGCCTTGCTTCATTTTGTACTCCAAGGCCAAACTTGCCTGTTACTTCACTTATCCCTTGACTTCCTACTTTTGCATTCCAGTCGCCTATGATGAAATGACATCTTTTTTTGGTGTTAGTTCTAGAAGGTCTTGTTCACTTCAGTTGCTCAGTCATGTCTGACTCTTTGTGACCTGTGGACTGCAGCACACCAGGCCTCCCTGTCCATCACCAACTCCTGGAGCTTACTCAAACTCATATCCATCGAGTCGGTGATGCCATCCTACCATCTCATCTGCTGTCATCCCCTTCTCCCACCTTCAATCTTTCCCAGCATCAGGGTCTTTTCCAATGAGTCAGTTCTTCACATCAGGTGGCCAAAGTATTGGAGTTTCAGCTTCAGCATCAGTCCTTCCAATGAATATTCAGGACTGATTTCCTTTAGGATGGATTGGTTGGTTCTCCTTGCAGTCCAAGAGACTCTCAAGAGTCTTCTCCAACACCACAGTTCAAAAGCATCAATTCTTCAGTGCTCAGCTTTTATAGTCCAACTCTCACAGCCGTACGTGACTACTGGAAAAGCCACAGCTTTGACTAGATGGACCTCTGTCAGCAAAGTAACGTCTCTGCTTTTTAATATGTCTAGGTTGGTCATAGCTTTTCTTCCAAGAAGGTCTTGTAGGTCATCATAAAAGCATTCAGCTTCAGCTTGTTTGGCATCAGTGATTGGGGCATAGACTTGGGTTACTGTGATATTGAATGGTTTGCCTTGCAAACAAACAGAAATCATTCTGTCATTTTTGAGATTGCACCCAAATACTGCATTTCAGACTCTTGTATTGACTATGAGAGCTACTCCATTTCTTCTAAGGGATTCTTGCCCACAGTAGTATATATTATGATCATCTGAATTAAATTTGCCCGTTCCAGTCCATTTTAGTTCACTGATTCCTAAAATGTTGATGTTCACTCTTGCCATCTGCTGTTTGACCACTTCCAATTTACCGTGATTTATGGACCTAACAGTCCAGGTTCCAATGCCCTATTGTTCTTTACAGCATCAGACTTTACCTCCATCACCAGTCACTTCCACAGCTACGTGTTGTTTTTGCTTTGGCTCTGTCTCTTCATTCTTTTTGAAGCTATTTCTTCATTCTTCTCTAGTATATTGAGCACCTACCAACCTGGGGAGTTCATCTTTCAGTGTCATATCTTTTTGCCTTGCCAGACTGTTCATGGGGTTCTCAAGGCAACAATACTGAAGTTATTTGCCATTCCCTTCTCCAGTGGACCACGTTTTTGTCAGAACTCTCCATCATGACCCGTCCATCTTGGGTGGCCCTACACAGCATGGCTCATAGTTTCATTAAGTTAGACAACGCTGTGATCCATGTGATCAGTTTGGTTAGTTTTCTCTGATTGTGGTTTTCATTCTGTCTGCCCTCTGATGCATAAGGGTAAGAGCCTTGTGGAAGCTCCCTAATGAGAGGAATCTGGGTCTTGTGCTAATGGGCAGGACCGTGCTCAGTAAATCTTTAATCCAATTTTTTGTTGATGGGGTAAAGCCAAACTATGGGATTGCCTTCAAAAAGATTTATGCTAGCACTGTTGTATTCAGTGCCTCTGACCCCGTGGCAGGCCACTACTGATCCATGCCTCTGCTGCAGATTCCTGGAAGCTCACAGGCAAGTCTGGCTCAGTCTCTTATGAGGTCACCACTCCTTTCTCCTGGGTCCTAGTGTACACAAGGTTTCATTTTCACCCTCCAAAATCTGTTTCCCCAGTTGCGAGGAAGTTCTGTAATCAAATCCCACTGGCCTCCAAAGTCAAATTCCCTGGGGTTTTTCAGTCCCTTTGCTGGATACCCAGGTTGGGAAATCTATTGTGGGTCCTAGAACTTTCTTAACAGTGTGAGAACTTCTTTGGTATAATTGTTCTCCAGTCTGTAGGTCATCTGCTCAGTGGCTCTATGGTGGGGTTAATGGCCACCTCCTCCAAGGGGACTTAGACCACATGGCGTTCCTTCCAGGTCTGCTGCAGCCAGAGAGCCCCTGTCCCTGCAGCAGGCCACTGGTGGCTGATCCATGCCACCACAGGAGATACTCAAACACTCAAAGGCAGGTCTGGCTCAGCCTTTGTGGGATCTCTGAGTCCTGGTGCGCACAAGGTTTTGTTTGAGCCCTCTGAGCATCTCTGGCGGGTATGGAGTTTTCATTCTAAACATGATTTTCCACCTCTTAGAATCCTGTTGGGGCTTCTCCTTTGCCCTTGGACATGGGGTACCTTTTTTTGGTGGGGTCCAACATTCTCGTGTTGATGGTTGTTCAGCAGCGAGTTGCAGTTTTGGAGTTCTCACAGAAGATGAGTGCATGTCCTTCTCCACTGTCAGTGTCCTAGAATTCTTTACCTAGTGGTAAACTCCAAATTCTCTATTCTGTGAAATCCAAGTCTTTGGTATTCTTGCATTTTGGGGATCGGTACAGTTTTCCACTGACCAATACAATTGGGAAGAGGAAGTTAAGTGCTGCCCCACTGAGCTTCCAGGGTTCCAAATAGTGTTACCTATTATGTAGCAGCTGCCTTTGTTGTATAGTGGGAAATTGATTTCCTCTTGTCATCAAATCAGTTACTCTACTAATACAATATGTACCTGTTGGTTCAACTGCGTGAAAAGCCCCTAAATGTCCAAAAGGTAGCCTCAGCTCCCAATTAATCAGTTTTCTGATAAAAGTTAATATTCCTGCCCTTTTAAGCAGTAGAACCATAAAATCAACTAAGCTAAGATTTCATTAATGGGAGGTAAAGAAAATTTTTTTCACGTGAGTCATTTAGTATAATGATGAGATGGACTGCTTTTACTTGTACTTTTTTATTCCTAGACCTATGTTCTCTGGCTCTGGGGGAGACTGTACAATATATTGGCTGCTGATTTAACACTAATAGAGCATTCTTCATTTGATCCTCACAATATTGTTTCCAAGTAGATGCCCTAACTGAATCTTCAACAAGGCATTTCTCTGTCTAACCAAGCCAGCTGCTTCTGAATAATAGAGCCTGTAGAGAGAGCAGTGAAATCCATGGGCTTGATCCTATTGCCACACTTCTTTTGCCATACTATATGATTTGGTTGGAGGTAGTGTTGTGATGGATAAGACATTTTGTAAATCTAACAGTGGTGCTGTAGAACACTTGAGGCAAAAAAGAAAGAAAATCTGTGTTTGAAACATCAATCTGTCCTTTTGATGACAAAATACTGTTCATGCCATGGTAGGAGAGGTCCAGTATAATCAATCCCAACTGATTCTTTTAGGGAATGGTGCTATACTGAAAACTCAGCATTGACTTTGCATTGGGGAGCTTAAGTATTCACAGTGACAGTAGCCAGGTTAGCATTTTTAAGTGAACAACCATGTTATTGAGTTCTTTTTTTATATCCATACTTGTTACCATAGAATTTTGTTTGTGGACCTATTGAATAAGCACTGGATTGGCCAAGGAAAGAAACTGGCTGACATCCTCAGAAAGGGTCATCTTGTCCACCTGAATAATGAAAGCCTTCATTAATATCTTCAGATCCTCTGCCCATTCAAAGAGAGCCATTACATACCTCTTCTCCATAACTTCTTGTCACTAATTTTACATTTTTTCTTCATATCCCCAGTCATCTGGCAGTCTCATTCATCACTTTCCACAAGTCAGTCTATTCTAGATCCAAACCTCTGTCCATTTCTCCTTAAACATGAAACGGGCAACCAAGTTTGAATAGGGTTATTCTTCTGGGATCATCCATTCTGGCTGACACCAGCATCCAGTACAGATCTGTTTGTGAACCATGCTCTTTTCTCTTTCTCTCTTTTTTAATTTTCTTTTTTTTTTTTAATTTTCTTTTATTTTTAAACTTTACAATATTGTACTGGTTTTGCCAAATATCGCAATGAATCCACCACAGGTATACATGTATTCCCCATTGTGAACCCTCCTCCCTCCTCCCTCCCCATACCATCCCTCTGGGTCATCCCAGTGCACCAGCCCCAAGCATCCAGTATCATGCCTCGAACCTGGACTGGCGACTTGTTTCATACATGATATTCTACATGTTTCAATGCCATTCTCCCAAATCATCCCACCCTCTCCCTCTCCCACAGAGTCCATAAGACTGTTCTATACATCAGTGTCTCTTTTGCTATCTCATATACAGGGTTATTGTTACCATCCTTCTAAATTCCATATATATGCATTAGTATACTGTATTGGTGTTTTTCTTTCTGGCTTACTTCACTCTGTATAATAGGCTCCAGTTTCATCTACCTCATTAGAACTGATTCAAATGTATTCTTTTTAATGGCTGAGTAATACTCCATTGTGTATATGTACCACAGCTTTCTTATCCATTCATCTGCTGATGGACATCTAGGTTGCTTCCATGTCCTGGCTATTATAAACAGTGCTGCGATGAACATTGGGGTACATGTGTCCCTTTCCCTTCTGGTTTCCTCAGTGTGTATGCCCAGCAGTGGGATTGCTGGGTCATAAGGCAGTTCTATTTCCAGTTTTTTAAGGAATCTCCACACTGTTCTCCATAGTGGCTGTACTAGTTTGCATTCCCACCAACAGTGTAAGAGGGTTCCCTTTTCTCCACACCCTCTCCAGCATTTATTGCTTGTAGACTTTTGGATTGCAGCCATTCTGACTGGTGTGAAATGGTACCTCATAGTGGTTTTGATTTGCATTTCTCTGATAATGAGTGATGTTGAGCATCTTTTCATGTGTTTGTTAGCCATCTGTATGTCTTCTTTGGAGAAATGTCTATTTAGTTCTTTGGCCCATGTTTTGACTGGGTCATTTATTTTTCTGGAATTGAGCTGTAGGAGTTGCTTGTGTATTTTTGAGATTAGTTGTTTGTCAGTTGCTTCATTTGCTATTATTTTCTCCCATTCTGAAGGCTGTCTTTTCACCTTGCTTATAGTTTCCTTTGATGTGCAGAAGCTTTTAAGGTTAATTAGGTCCCATTTGTTTATTTTTGCTTTTATTTCCAATATTCTGGGAGGTGGGTCATAGAGGATCCTGCTGTGATGTATGTCAGAGAGTGTTTTGCCTATGTTCTCCTCTAGGAGTTTTATAGTTTCTGGTCTTATGTTTAGATCTTTAATCCATTTTGAGTTTATTTTTGTGTATGGTGTTAGAAAGTGTTCTAGTTTCATTCTTTTACAAGTGGTTGACTAGTTTTCCCAGTACTACTTGTTAAAGAGATTGTCTTTAATCCATTGTATATTCTTGCCTCCTTTGTCAAAGATAAGGTGTCCATATGTGCGTGGATTTATCTCTGGGCTTTCTATTTTATTCCATTGATCTATATTTCTGTCTTTGTGCCAGTACCATACTGTCTTGAGGACTGTGGCTTTGTAGTAGAGCCTGAAGTCAGGTAGGTTGATTCCTACAGTTCCATTCTTCTTTCTCAAGATAGCTTTGGCTATTCGAGGTTTTTTGTATTTCCATACAAATTGTGAAATTATTTGTTCTAGCTCTGTGAAGAATACTGTTGGTAGCTTGATAGGGATTGCGTTGAATCTATAAATTGCTTTGGGTAGTATACTCATTTTCACTATATTGATTCTTCCAATCCATGAACATGGTATATTTCTCCATCTATTAGTGTCCTCTTTGATTTCTTTCACCAGTGTTTTATAGTTTTCTATTTATAGGTCTTTAGTTTCTTTAGGTAGATATATTCCTAAGTATTTTATTCTTTCCGTTGCAATGGTGAATGGAATTGTTTCCTTAATTTCTCTTTCTGTTTTCTCATTATTAGTGTATAGGAATGCAAGGGATTTCTGTGTGTTGATTTTATATCCTGCAACTTTACTATAATCATTGATTAGTTCTAGTAATTTTCTAGTGGAGTCTTTAGGATCATGTCATCTGCAAACAGTGAGAGTTTTACTTCTTTTCCAACCTGGATTCCTTTTATTTCTTTTTCTGCTCTGATTGCTGTGGCCCAAACTTCCAAAACTATGTTGAATAGTAATGGTGAAAGTGGACACCCTTGTCTTGTTCCTGACTTTAGAGGAAACGCTTTCAATTTTTCACCATTGAGGATAATGTTTGCTGTGGGTTTGTCATATATAGCTTTTATTATGTTGAGGTATGTTCCTTCTATTCCTGCTTTCTGGAGAGTTTTTATCATAAATGGATGTTGAATTTTGTCAAAGGCTTTCTCTGCATCTATTGAGATAATCATATGGTTTTTATTTTTCAATTTGTTAATGTGGTGTATTACATTGATTGATTTGTGGATATTGAAGGATCCTTGCATCCCTGGGATAAAGCCCACTTGGTCATGGTATATGATCTTTTTAATGTGTTGTTGGATTCTGATTGCTAGAATTTTGTTAAGGATTTTTGCATCTATGTTCATCAGTGATATTGGCCTGTAGTTTTCTTTTTTTGTGGGATCTTTGTCAGGTTTTGGTATTAGGGTGATGGTGGCCTCATAGAATGAGTTTGGAAGTTTACCTTCCTCTGCAATTTTCTGGAAGAGTTTGAGTAGGATAGGTGTTAGCTCTTCTCTAAATTTTTGGTAGAATTCAGCTGTGAAGCCGTCTGGACCTGGGCTTTTGTTTGCTGGAAGATTTTTGATTACAGTTTCAATTTCCGTGCTTGTGATGGGTCTGTTAAGATCTTCTATTTCTTCCTGGTCCAGTTTTGGAAAGTTGTACTTTTCTAAGAATTTGTCCATTTCTTCCACGTTATCCATTTTATTGGCATATAATTGTTGATAGTAGTCTCTTATGATCCTTTGTATTTCTGTGTTGTCTGTTGTGATCTCTCCATTTTCATTTCTAATTTTATTGATTTGATTTTTCTCCCTTTGTTTCTTGATGAGTCTGGCTAATGGTTTGTCAATTTTATTTATCCTTTCAAAGAACCAGCTTTTGGCTTTGTTGATTTTTGCTATGGTCTCTTTTGTTTCTTTTGCATTTTTTTCTGCCCAAATTTTTAAGATTTCTTTCCTTCTACTAACCCTGGGGTTCTTCATTTCTTCCTTTTCTAGTTGCTTTAGGTGTAGAGTTAGGTTGTTTATTTGACTTTTTTCTTGTTTCTTGAGGTATGCCTGTATTGCTATGAACTTTCCCCTTAGGACTGCTTTTACAGTGTCCCACAGGTTTTGGGTTGTTGTGTTTTCATTTTCATTCGTTTCTATGCAAATTTTGATTTCTTTTTTGATTTCTTCTGTGATTTGTTGGTTATTCAGCAGCATGTTGTTCAGCCTCCATATGTTGGAATTTTTAATAGTTTTTCTTCTGTAATTAAGATCTAATCTTACTACATTGTGGTCAGAGAAGATGCTTGGAATGATTTCAATTTTTTTGAATTTACCAAGGCTAGATTTATGGCCCAGGACGTGATCTATCCTGGGGAAGATTCCGTGTGCGCTTGAGAAAAAGGTTAAATTCATTGTTTTGGGATGAAATATCCTATAGATATCAATTAGGTCTAACTGGTCTATTGTATTGTTTAAAGTTTGTGTTTCCTTGTTAATTTTCTGTTTAGTTGATCTGTCCATAGTTGTGAGTGGGGTATTAAAGTCTCCCACTATTATTGGGTTATTAGCATTTGCGTCCCTCTTTTGTCTCTTTTTTTGTCTTTTATATTTTTTCCTACCTCCTTTCGAAGACTTGGGTTCCTTTTCTGGGTGCCTGATGTCCTCTGCCGGCATTCAGAAGTTGTTTTGTGGAATTTACTCGGCGTTTAAATGTTCTTTTGATGAATTTGTGGGGGAGAAAGTGTTCTCCCCGTCCTACTCCTCTGCCATCTTAGCTCCTCCCCCTCTTTTCTCTCTTGTAGAACTCCCCCAAGAAGCCACAGGAGTGGGCTAAGGGAGAGGGGTTAAACCAGATACTGTGAGAATCTAAACTGCCTCTTTATGAAGTTGACTTGTCCCTCTTGGATCTCTTTAGGCCTACTCACTTGCATTTTATAGTGAAATGCTGCTGTGTTGCCCAATGTTAAATGTTTCAGTCCATCAGTTAATAAGTAGTTCATGATGGGCAGTTCAGGTTGCAGAATCCTTTGGTGTCCTGTGGTCAGACATTGGTCTTTACCAAGATTTTGCTTTTAAATGGGGAATTATCTCCAGAGTAGGGTGTGGTCTTTCTAAAAACTATAGAACTGTGTGGTCATTATCTTTCAGGGAATTTCTAGAGTCTTTTAACAACAGCTCTATCACAAACACTTTGAATACCACTGGGTCTTCTGGGTCATATATCTCATGTGGCTGAGGAACTTGAATTGAGGCCTGGACCTGCAATATAGCCCTTTCTTGCTGGGGGCGTTACTGAAAACTGACAGCCTTATAGAGTTACCCTTCAAAATGGGTCAGTATAGTGTATATAGCACACTTTCAAATTCCAGAGGCCCACCAAGCTTTGTACTTCTTTGCAGTTGGCCTTTCAAGACACAGAATCTTGTCCTCCACTTTAAAGGAAACTCCTAACGTTCAAGACACTACTGGACCCTTAGAAACTTCATTTTTGTGACACATCCCTGAACTTGTTGCCCTTCTTCTACCCCACATTTGCCTTATTCGTGTACTACTCCTACCTGTTTCTTGCCAACAAATCCAGTTAACAGCACCAAAGTCATTGACCAGCATGGTATTCTTTGAAATAGTAAGATGATCAAGTACTCTCCAGACTAATGAGGACAGAGAGCAGTAAAATTGATAGATCCCTGGGATGAGACAGTTAAGATGTTCTGTTGCCCATGTAATTTAAATGCAAATGGAAGTAGCTAGAGACTGTCAGTCAACTGTGCTCCCTGGAATAGTGCTATGGAGATGTGCTAGGAGGCTTTGTGATCCCTTTGAGCCCTTCGGAGAAGGACTCAAGCTAATATTTCACCAGGCTAAGTCCCCATTCTGACTGATGACTCACATTGGAGTTTAAGAATTACAGGATCCTTTAGGGTCATTACCTAATAACTTGCCAGAATATCTCAATAATTCCCATTCTTTAGTGAATGGGCTCCCACATGAATATCTCTTCCAAAATTGCTTGGGGAAATTTTTACAGTATATACCTGTGGCCATATTACAGGACCTTCCTTATTCTGTGCTATTCCCAGAATGACAAATATCTGAGTTTGTTTTTATTCATCAACTTTATTAAATAATTTTAGTCAATGACCTGCATAGACATTATATTTAAAAATTCAATATACAAATAAATACTTCAGGATAAATAATTTAACTGAATTTTTTAGAGCCCGTAGGGCTTACAAAAAGAATCTTAAAAGATCCATATTTATCATCTTAAGACTAACAGTTACAAAAGGTAGGAAAACATATATCAAAAAATAAATATAAATTTTAAATATTTAAATAAATAGAAAGCCTGATAGTTTAAAATGAGAGGCACTTAGTGATCAAGTCATTGTTGAGTAGATGCTTTGACAAAAGGTAATCCATTTGTTCAGAAATTCTACAGCGTTTACTGTTGCATCATCATATTCACATGTGAATCTTGTTTCAGATCCCTACAAAAGAAAACATTTTAATTTTGTTTTAGTTCAAAGTAGTTTACCTTATATACAATTATTTTCAGTTCAAGTCTTATAGAGTTATGGCCTTTATTTTCAAGTATATTAAACATATTAACATTCACATTTTCTTCAAATGACCAAAATTATGTGCCTAAATTAGTGTGTGTTATGATATCCAGATAGTGACATATAAGCTGTAATTTAACTTGTGCTTTTTATCCTTTAGGATGTCTATTAATTAATGAATTTTGTACTTTGACAGATGGATGAGGAAAGAGAGCCATGAATCTCTCACATCACCCAAGTTCCTTGTATATTTCATGCTTCCTATGTGTTTAAAATTCTTAAGGTCCTGAAAGTGAGTATTACCTCTAAATAAAAAGTTAATTATCTGGTCCATTGGCCATTTTACTGGTTGCCATTTTTTTAAACAAATCACTTAGTTCTTCTACCAAATGATAGGAAAACCCCATTTAAAAAGTATTTTGGGTAATCAGAATTAGCTATTCTGGAAGATGATCTGAAAAAAATTTAAAAATATAGTAGGTCCCCTACATCCAAATGAGTTCTGTTCCAAAAGCGGGTTTTGTAAGTTGAATTTTGTTTGTAAGTCCTACAGAGTTAGCCTAGGTACCCAATTTAACACAGTCAGCTATATACTGCTGCTTTTATACTTGCTTCTAGACATCCTGGGCTTGAAACAAAAATACCCACTACTACTGTACTCTATACAGTACTACACAATAAAGTACACAAAGCACATCACTTGTAGAGGATGCAGGAAAGTGACAATGTATGCCAGACATGTGCACTAACTTTTATGATTGGACATGTGAATGCACATTCACATCTTTGAAAGTCCACAACTTAAAGATTCATATGTAGAGGACTTACTGTATATAATGACTCCTGTCTCCTTTCTTTGAAATTCAATTCAGTATCTTCTCCCAATCCCAGTTTTGTGTTAATGTGAGGGGTGACAAAGTGCATTGGTAGGGGCTTGTCCCTGAGTGGATGGTAGATAGAGGCCCTCTAGCTTACACTTCCCAGATCCACAATTTGTCACCTAACATAAAAATGACTTATATTCATAATGGAATTTAAATGCATGAGTACTTCACAAATACCAAATGTTACACAATGTTAAAATGCCCTTCCATTTATTTTATTTCCAGGAGAACAAATATAGTAATATTTTACCTGTAGTTCCAAAACGATTCTCTTGATATTGTCCATTGAATCCTTGATCTCTCTGGGGTTCAGGTTTTTGCTTGGAGCTAAATTTAGCACTTCCTCTAGAAGTTTGAGTTCTTCTAGTAAACACTTAAGATGTTTCAATTCTGTAGCCTTGAATAGTAGTAAAAATAATTATCAGATCAATTTTCCCTGACTAAAGGTCAGAATCAGAAATTAATATCAAAATTTATTTTATTAATAGAGACAGTATATAGTTTGTACCAATTCTCTGTTTCTCAGCATTACTATAAAGATGGATCAATATAGTTTACATTATAAAACTGGAAAAATTAGAGTTTAGCTGCCCGTAGTTAGCATTAACTGTTAGTTAACAAATAATAAGTCATTAATTTCAGCTTAATTTGGCTTTGCAAAAAAGGCAACATTTCTGCACCCAAATGCAAATTACCAATATAGGTTGAATTCTTTTCCAGTCTGTGTAGAAATTATTAGAGCCAAGAGTAGTCATAATTTGGAAGTGTAGGTTCACATTCTATGATTCTAATATTTTAATAATGTAAGAGTTATGAATCATATAGAATGTTAGGGACAGGGAGCTCTTGGATGCAATCTGTCACAATCGCAACATTTTATAGATTAGTTAATTGTAACTACTTAGTAATGGCTTGATATAGCAAGGCCCATAAAACTGCATCTTAATTTTTTATTTTTCTATAAAAATTATAGTAAGATGCATTGTTAAACATAACATCTCAATCAAATAAAAGCTTACAGTATTTGAAGGATTTTTGGATAGGCTCCCTGATTCAGACATGTACACACACAAGTACACACATATACATACTTATTTATATAATGATAATATTTCATATTTCTATGGTATATTATAATTTCAAAGTGTTTTGTCCTAAATAAGTCCATTTAAGTCTCACAGCCACCTTTTGACATACGTAATACACTGTGTTATCACCATGTTACAAATAAGGAAACTAAATCTCAGAGTTTAAGTGTCTTCCCCAAGGCCACATGACCAGGTGGTGTGTATGTGTGTGTGCTCAGTTACGTCTGACTCTTTGCGATCCTATGGACCATAACCCACCAGGCTCCTCTGCCCGTGGGATTATCCAGGAGCCAGAATTAGATGTCAGTTCTTTTTCTTTATAACATTATCATAACAACTTTTGAATTAAATGTTTTTGCACCTCTTTAAATTCTTTTGCAAACATGGAATAGTTGTAAAATGGAGAAATGAATGGAGTTTATCACATTACTTTTAGTTTCAGATAGATTTTGTGTTGTCATTTAGAAACTGTTAAATTTCAAAGAATTCTACCACCCTGTACATAATCTGTTACCTCACTTTTAGAGAGAGAGGTAGGAATACACCACGTACATCTTATGACATTTTCATCTAATGCTCTTTCAACTTGCTACTAAAAATTAATAAGTTTAAGGCTTAAGTTTTTGACATGAACTTGGAACTCTTTCCCTCAGAATAGTCTAGTGTCTTTATGCTACTGGAAGTAAGAGTTATGTGACTCTGATTAAGTTGGAGGAGCATCTGTATTTCCTTTTCATCTTTTAAAAGGGTAGTTTGAAAAAAAAGGGTGAAGAAAGTGAAAGTGTTAGTTGCTCAGTCATGTCTCTTTGCAACCCCATGGACCGTAGCCCCTCAGGCCCCAGTGTCCATGGGATTCTCCAGGCAAGAATAACTGGAGTGGGTTGCCATGCCCTTATCCAAGGGATCTTCCTGACCCAGGGATTGAACCTAGATCTCCTGCATTACAGGCAGATTCTTTACCTTCTGAGCCATCAGGGAAGTCTCAAAGGGTAGTTTGATATCTAATGTCCTCAAAGTTGACCCTTAAAACACAGTTTTCTTATGGGCTATTCACCCAAGGACAAGCGCTTTTTAGGATCAGAGTCTTGGCCATTACCTTTGACTGGCATAACAACTGGGAAACTTGACACACCTAGTGTATCTCTAGGAGCTTGGATGATGCTTATCTGTCTGAATCCCCAGACAACCAAATGGAACTTTTAGTCTTGGAATATAAGTCATATAGCACCAGAAGTGTCTGGGTTTATTTGCATAAAAGATGTGTAAGTCCCAGTTTTTACTCTATACTCTCCAGGAAGAATTTTGTCCTTATTATTACTTCTAATTGTTACTCCTTATATGGCATTTCTCATATGCCAGGCACTATTCTGAGTACTTTACATTTATTCATTAATTCTCACAAAAGTGTATGAAGTATATACAATTATCATTTACATAAGATACTGTGTCACAAAGAGAATAGGTAACTTGCTCAAGGTTACAAAAGCTTGGACATGGCAGAGCTGAGATTTCAGGTTAAATAATCTGTCCTAGGATCTGTGCTATGGATTAATGCTATACTGCCTCTTGAAGGAAGATCCTTAAGAATCCTTCCTAAAACAATAAAGGATTTTTTCAGATGGGCCCTCTGAAATCAGTTTTGCTAATTTGAATGGTAAAGTGATATGCTCAAGTATCTCCAGAGTTTTATATTTTTAAATAAAAAAGTAAGTCAACACAATCTTTTTAAATATTAAATTAAATATTTAAATTAAATATGCAGCAATAAAGTGCGAATATTATTCCTTTTTTCCCATTTCCTCTACCCCAAAATATACATAAGTATATATTTTTAAAAAACTGCAAAGCCATTTTTCAGAAGCCCATTATCAAACTTGAGATTCTTTTTAAAAAGATACTGAAGTTACTATTTCTTCTCCTCAGATGAAGTGCTATTAATCCAGTTAGTGTGTAAATTTTCACATTACTTTCAGTTTTCTTAAAATTGAACATAGAAAGTTGTACTTACGTTAACCTTGGGCACGTAAAAGTCAAATGTATGCATCCTGGAGAGCTTGAGGTTCTCAGGATTCTGAGAAAGCATAACAGGTTGTTATTTAAAAAGCAGACTCTAGTTAGAAAAATTAACTGTAATAATTTGAGTAAGAAAGAAAATAAACTTACTTTAACTTTCTCCAAAAGCAACTGTAAATCCAGCAGCAATGACTTCACTTCTTTCATTGTGTTCCCCGTAGAGCTTGAAGTAGGTGCACCGTTTGCAACGAGTGCAAGAGTTAGTGCAATGCAAGACAAGAGTTGTATCTTGTACATTGTGGCAGGAGTTGAGGTTACTGTGAGTAGTGATTAGAGAAGCAGATAGGAAGTTCTAGAACAAGAGAAGCAATTTATACTTTTAATTCTGGAAAAATATGATGGGGGTGTCAAAATGTTTTACATATTACACATACTTTCAAAGATTCTACCTGTGTGGCAAAAAGCATTACCTTTATTTTTCCTCTTCTGATGACTCTTTGGAATTTCTTTAAACCCCCATAAACTGACTGAATGGATTTAGGTGAAATCCCTCTTGGTTACATTAGCCCACACTTAGGTGGCAGTTCTAATTCATACAACTAACGCCTTCTGTATGAAACAGTTTTTCCTCCCTCTTTCTTTAAGGGGGTGGGGATACAAAAATGGCTCATGAAAAATTTCTCTTTGTCATAAAACTGTGCGGAACATGTGGAGCACCATGTTGTGGTGGACAAGAACAAGAGTAAATAGTTGAAAAGAATAAATTTTTAGATTTGTTGATTAAACAGGAAGAATATTGGTTTCCTGTTCCAGGATGGCTTTACCTTTTATCTCCACGATGACTGAGCTAATGCATACAATGTGATAGATTACTTCTTACACAATCAGCTAGAGAGGTATTAAAATTAGAATACATAAAATACTGAGTTTGGGGCACTGTTTTATGCTGTTTTAATGTTTCTTGTGTCTGTTTACATCTCTTAATGTCTGTTGTACTTTTTTTTAATAGTGTGGTGTTTAACAAATACTCAGAAAAGGATTTGCATACAAGAGTACTACTACTGCTAGCTGTGTGTGTGGGGGTAGGGTATTAGTCATTTTTTTTACAAATTTATTTTTGCTCCTTTATTATTTTTTATGGGCATTAAGGGAATATAATGAGAGTTGGAATGTTGCCAGAATCAAGGATGTTTTTTTCTTCCTCTCAGTCTCTCAGGGGCCATTTGAGCTATATTAGTCTTTCTCCCTCTTCATGCCCATTTCATTTCTTTCTATCTGTTGAACGATTACTTATATTTCTTTAAGGGAAAAAATTAGCATAACAATAGTAATCCCCAGGCTTGTTTATAGGAAGCTTACTAACTGGAATTTATGGATACCATTTGTATATTCTTTAGGAGAACGATAATATGGCTAGCTTGAGGTGTACCAGTACTGGCCTAATTATTGTGGCTGGGAGTGAGAAAGACAGGGTAATAAGCAGTCCAGAAGGCCATGATGAGCCATGGAATGTGTATGCGTGTATGTGTGTGTGTCTTGTGGATTGAGAGCAATTGTCAGAATAGGGGTATTTGGGCTCAGTTACTCCAACATATGGTGACTGCAACAGATGGTGACTGCAGCCATGAAATTAAAAGACGCTTACTCCTGGGAAGAAAAATTATGACCAACCTAGATAGCATATTGAAAAGCAGAGACATTACTTTGCCAACAAAGGTCCATCTAGTCAAGGCTATGGTTTTTCCTGTGGTCACGTATGGATGTGAGAGTTGGACTGTGAAGAAGGCTGAACGCTGAAGAATTGATGCTTTTGAACTGTGGTGTTGGAGAAGACTCTTGAGAGTCCCTTGGACTGCAAGAAGATCCAACCAGTCCATTCTGAAGGAGATCAGCCCTGGGATTTCTTTGGAAGGAATGATGCTAAAGCTGAAACTCCAGTACTTTGGCCACCTCATGCGAAGAGTTGACTCATTGGAAAAGACTCTGATGCTGAGAGGGATTGGGGGCAGGAGGAGAAGGGGACGACAGAGGATGAGATGGCTGGATGGCATCACTGACTCGATGGACGTGAGTTTGAGTGAACTCCGGGAATTGGTGATGGACAGGGAGGCCTGACATGCTGTGATTCATGGGGTCACGAAGAGTCGGACACGACTGAGCGACTGAACTGAACTGAACTGACTCCAGCATAACTCTTACAATACAGACGCCAGAAGTCTAGCAATAAAAGTTACTAAGAGGGATATTCATTACAATTCTTGGAGCACCTTTATGAAAAAATAAAATACTACAAAAAAACTTGTGACTAACAAATACTCAGAAATGAGTTTACATTCAAGGGTATCGATGCTAGTTTTATAGTAGACTTTATATGTGCCATGTATACGGCTTCTCTGATGGCTCAGCGGTGAAGAATCCACCTTCAGTGCAGGAGATGCAGGTTCAATCCATGGGTCAGGAAGACTCCCAGGAGCAGGAAATGTCAACCCACTCCAGTATTCTTGCCTGAAAAATTCCATGGACAGAGGAGCCTGGCAGGGTACATACCATGGGGGTCAAAAAGAGTCAGACGTGACTGAACACGAAAGCGTTCAAAGAGTGCCATGTATAAACTAATCCATAAGTTTCTAGTTTTTATGTTTTCACTCTTTAATAAATTGAGGTTTAGTCTCTAAAGCACCTGTGACACTGAGTGTAACAATAATAGTTATAAAATAATACCAGATCAGTATTTTTTAGTCATTAGATCAGGTAGGATACTTGGGATTATGTTCATTTGCACTCAGTACAGTGCACTAACTGCCTGAATGATGGTATAGATATATACTTCTAATTTAAACTGGGAAAATTTGAGGAAATACTTTTCCAAGCCATGTCTTACAACTTCCCCATTTTTACTACCTTATTTATTTTTGTCTATTCTGTAGACACTTCTCTAACTCCTATGATACTGTCAGGTATATAGAAAGAAAAAAAGTATGCATAGACACATGATTTCGTTTAAGCCTTACCTGTGAAGTGATGGTACCATTTTGTAGGTAGAAAATTGAACGTCAGAGAAGTTAAATAATTTGTTCTAAGTTATTTAGCCCTTACTTCCAGTTTGAGACAGAACAAGGATTTGAAATCAGAATATTCTTACTCCAAACTCCACACTCTTATCATTTATATTCTTTCTCAAAGGAAACGTGCAGTAGAAAATTCATAGGTAGACAAGTATAATGCCAGGTAAAAGATGATTACTGCCTTGAGAAAGGTGGATATAAACAATTTTGAAGAAGAAACATGACTTTAAACTGAGTTTTGACAACATGGTTAAAATGTAGATATTTAAATTTAAGATTAAGTTGAGGGTAGGTAGGCAGGAAAGGTTATACATTCTGTGAGCATAATTTTTACTTTTTTTTGTTGGTCACACCACAGGGCATGTGGCATCTTAGTTCCCTGATAATGGAATAAACCAGTGCCTCCCTTACTGGAAGTACAGAGTCTTAACCACTGGACAACCAGGGAAGTCCAGGTTATACATTCTAAGGAACACAGTTGTACTTAAAAAGAACAGAGAAAAATGGTTCAGTACTTTTTAGATATGCATTAGACAATATTCTGAAGAATATGAAACATCTTCCTAAAATGTAAAAACAAGCATTACAGTTCCTAAGGAGGAAAAAAAGTAAAGAAAAAACCAGATTATAGGCAAATAACTTTTTCTTTTAGAAAAGATTAGAGACAAATGATCATGCTCTTTTCCTTATTTTATTTTATTCTTTTTTACTAAAAACTGCGTAATGTCTCTCTGTACCTTTCATATCAAAACCACAAATTTAGCATTAGTTCTAAGGGAAAGGCTATTTAGTAATCTGTGTGTCAACTCTGTTATACTTGTTTCACTTCTTTAAAGACTTTGAGTGTGTCTTCCAGCATCATCAGCTCAGGCTTTTACCCTTCCAGAGTGGAAGGATTCACACCCACACTTTTTTTCTGTGTGGGGGCTTTTCCAGCAAGGCCTTTGATGTTCTCAGAGTCTTGATATTTGTATTTCTCCGGCTATTTCCATTAGAGAATAGGTCAGTGTATGGCTGAATTGACAGGACCCTGTAGAAAATTGAATTCCTAAGCCCCTGCCTTGTCCTTATTATTGTGTAACAAGCATCATTATAGAAGCTTGGGGAGAAAGCTACAGCAAATGTACACTGTGGCAAACTCACTTTTTAACATGTCTGACACATCAGCTGGTTTCTCTGACTATAGCAGTAATAGAATCAGTAGTAGGCTGCTAACTGCCACGTGTCACATTCCCTATTTCCCCTATCAATAAGCAGCTATTTTAGTTGCTTAATGTTGTTTGTGAGTCTGTCTCAGAGTCCAGAGTAACCCAGGTCCCTAAAGCTGTCTTCCAAAGAGGTTGGTCAGTCAGTTGCATAATTGTCCAGCCATGACTTTCAAGAACTCTGTCTCGTGCAAGAATTTCTTCTTTTTGAGCCTTTTTCACAGCTTTGTAAAACTTTAATTTTGTCTGGAGCTTGATGCCTGTATTAATGTATGTCTTGTTGGTTTCTCTAAAGGTCTCTTGACTTTTCAAGATATAGTTCTCTCCCTTTAAAGTTAGACTATATTGTTGGCTAAGCTCCATACCATCTAGAGAGATTTTTTTACTAGGAGCTCTGTTTCCTATGAAAATCCAGATTTCCTCAGGCATAGGACGGTGACCATTCTTTGTCTTTACTAGACCTATGGTCCTCCATAATGTGATACCACTTCTGTAAATATGTCTGTGAATCACAATTAAGTCTTATTTGCATGGGGTCTTCCCAGTGGTAAATTTTAATGGTGTTCACAACCTTTTGGATGAATTATTTCTTTGATACTTTTATTTTTGCAAAGTATTTTCAAATTGATTATTTTATTGAGTCACATTCTGCTGATAAGAAATTTAACATTTGTAGAGGTTGACTTAGGAGAAGGCAATGGCACCCCACTCCAGTACTCTTGCCTGGCAAATCCCATGGACGGAGGAGCCTGGTGGGCTGCAGTCCATGGGGTTGCTAAGAGTCGGACATGACTGAGCGACTTCACTTCGACTTTTCACTTTCATGCATTGGAGAAGGAAATGGCAACCCACTCCAGTGTTCTTGCCTGGAGAATCCCAGGGATGGGGCAGCCTGGTGGGCTGCCGTCTATGGGGTCGCACAGAGTCAGACATGACTGAAGTGACTTAGCAGTAGCAGCAGAGGTTGATTTGCCCAAGACCACATTCTTAAATTAGTGGTGAAGTTAGAGCAAAAGTCAAGGCTTCCTTGTCTCCAATGTCATGCATTTCCCGTGTTAAACAGTGATGCCAAATTCTGGGTCCATTATGCTGCATAGAAAAAGCTGAATTGTGCCCATTTTCCATCTCACTTATTCTCAGTAATAGCTGATGAATCAAGTGAGGCATCATCCAATATCCACCTTCATTTAAGCAACACCTTGTCTAAGCAGCTTTACGATTTCTAAGAATTTAGAGCAGCTGAATTCATATAGTGGCTATAAAAGCTGGGTTTTGCTCATATCTTTTAATCTCTTTCTGGGGTCTTTTAAAAGCACTAGAGCATTTGCTATTTCCTAACACTTCTCCCATGTTTAAAGTAAGAAAACGATTGTGTCCAATGTGGATTTAAGCTGCATTGTCCTTTTAGGAGTGCAGTATCCAAGGTTGATATGAAGATATGACACACAAGGCAATTGCATTTGTCAACTAAGAGATAGCTCACACTTAAATGCGATGAGAATAGGAGTATCTTCAAAATCTTTTCTGGAAATTTCCTTTTTGTGTAACTATCCAACCCCTATGACAAATCACAGACCACCTGACCTGCCTCTTGAGAAATCTGTATGCAGGTCAGGAAGCAACAGTTAGAACTGGACATGGAACAACAGACTGGTTCCAATTAGGAAAGGGAGTATGTCAAGGCTGTATATTGTCACCCTGCTTATTTAACTTATATGCAGAGTACATCATAAGAAACACTGGACTGGAAGAAACACAAGCTGGAATCAAGATTGCCGGGAGAAATATCAATAGCCTCAGATATGCAGATGACACCACCCTTATGGCAGAAAGGGAAGAACTAAAAAGCCTGAAGAGGAACTAAAAAGCCTCTTGATGAAAGTGAAAGTGGAGAGTAAAAAAGTTGGCTTAAAGCTCAACGTTCAGAAAGTGAAAATCATGGCATCCGGTCCCATCACTTCATGGGAAATAGATGGGGAAACAGTGGAAAGTGTCAGACTTTATTTTTTGGGGCTCCAAAATCACTGCAGATGGTGACTGCAGCCATGAAATTAAAAGACGCTTACTCCTTGGGAGGAAAGTTATGTCCAACCTAGATAGCATAGTGAAAAGCAGAGACATTACTTTGCCAACAAAGGTCCATCTAGTCAAGGCTATGGTTTTTCCAGTGGTCATGTATGGATGTGAGAAGAAGGCTGAGCGCCGAAGAATTGATGCTTTTGAACTGTGGTGTTGGAGAAGACTCTTGAGAGTCCCTTGGACTGCAAGGAGATCCAACCAGTCCATTCTGAAGGAGATCAGCCCTGGGATTTCTTTGGAAGGAATGATGCTAAAGCTGAAACTCCAGTACTTTGGCCACCTCATGCGAAGAGTTGACTCATTGGAAAAGACTCTGATGCTGGGAGGGATTGGGGGCAGGAGGAGAAGGGGACGACAGAGGATGAGATGGCTGGATGGCATCATTGACTGGATGGACATGAATCTGAGTGAACTCCGGGAGTTGGTGATGGACAAGGAGACCTGGCGTGCTGCGATTCATGGGGTCGCAAAGAGTCAGACACGACTGAGTGACTGAACTGAACTGAACTGATGACAGATCACACAACAATTACTAGAGTTAGAACATGACAGTCTTCTGATGGTAATGGTAATAGATCTGTAAAGCACTTCAAATTCATAAAAGTACTTTCATATCCATTTATCTCATTTCACAGCAAAAAAAAAAAAGTGAAGGAAATAAATTTTCTGGCTGTATGTATTTCGTAAAGACCTTTATTCTCTTCATACATTAAGAATTAAGCCTTGCAGCTTATAAATAAATACTAGCTTTCTCCTCTGTGGAAATAAATGCCTTCATTAAAATCATTGTAAAAATAAAGTTATTATTTATGTTTAAGTTCTCTACTAACCATTGGTTCTTTCCTCTTCTACAGAAGCTTCGGATGCATCATTAACAGTCCATTGTTCCATGATTCCTAATGTTGAAAGATAAACTGAGGCATGCCAAAACTTTTTAGACTTTATTTGAGCAAAAGTCAATTTGAATCAGGCATCATCCAATCTAGCGGACAGAAGGGAACTCTGGGGAGCTGTACAAAATGAAAGATTTTTACAGCTAAGAAGGGAATGGGAACAAGGAAGTTATACTAGACAAAAAAGTGGATTGGCTTTTGCAAGGTTACTTTCCTTTAGGAAATTTCAGGAGTGTATCAAGCAGATTACCTAACTAATGCTGATTAGGCAGTTCCCAGTTGGAGTTTCTGAGAGAACCAAAACTGTAATTAAGTCTTGGTTTACTGATGTGGGGCTTAGCATAAGTGATTCCATTTTGGCCTGTTGTTTTTAACACTAGTATATTTTTTAAAGATCGTAGCCTGATTTTTTGTTTAAAAATTGTAACATTAATTATAAAATAATTCATATTATAGAAAATTTGGAAGAAAAAAGTGAAAAAATTTAAAATCAACTATAATCTTACTGGGTAGACATAACTGTTGTTATCACATGCAGTATTTATGTCCATCCAGTCTGTTTTCTTGGTATGGTTTTACATGCTTTTCTCTTAGTCATGTGTTATAAACATCTCACATATTAAGTATTCTTTAATAGTTGCATAGAATTCTGTTGTGTGACTGGAATTATTGGAATTTACATTAATTATGTTCACAATTATGAATAGTGTTGTAATTCACTAAACTATTTTGCACATAAATATTTGTGCAAATTTCTGGTTTTCCTTTTAGGATAAAACCCTAGAATTGGAATTACTGGATCAAAGAGTTTTAAGGCTTTTGATACTTATTCAAAAAGTTCTTAACAACTTAGCACTCCTTATCAGTGGTATAAGCCTATATTTCTGTACCAATTACATAGTTTTCATATGATCAAATAGGGGTGGAGCAAGAGGGAGAAAGCAGAGATAGTAAAATGTATGCTGATCGCTGGTTATACTAATATATTCAGTTCCATATTTGGAATTAGGAATCAAGTAGACCTGAGTGCCAGTCCTCTTTATCACTCACTGGGTGTGTGACCTTGAACAAATTTCTTATCCTCCCTAAGCCTATTGTTTCATTTCTAAAATGACAGTATGGACCTAAGTGGAGTTTTGTGTGAATGACCAATAAAATAGCACATGAAAGCACAAAACACTAATCTAATAACTTTGGATGGCTGAGTAATCCCATGACCTGTTTCTGATACGCTGCTCCCTCTCCGTTTTCTAAGATATTTTTGTTTAATGATGGCATTTGCTTTGCAAGCTATTTTGATATCATCCAGGTTTACCTATTTGCCTAATATGAAGGTTGAAAAAGAAATAGATGGAGATTTTTTACCATGTCAGCATTGCTCAGATTAAATTTAGGTAAAGTCTAACTAAACCAAATAATTCTTAATCATTCTATAAGGTTACTAGAGGTAAAATATAATGGAGATATTATCCCATAATATATGTCAGTCCCATCTAAGGAGATCTCTCTCCATTGTAGAGGAGGAACAGTCATTTTCCCTTTATACTTCTATTTGCTCTGCTGAGACTCTTCCCCGCACATACACAGACCATACCCCCCCCCCCACCTCCAGAGTAAAAGACAGATTACTAGGAGAAAAAATAAACAATTTTAGGTACATATGTACCTACAGGAGCCGTGTAAAGATTTGAGCCTCAAAAGGCAGCCAGGTGGTTGAGGCTTAGATACCATCCTAAGCTAAGAAATAGGATAGGAGTCTGGGGCTTCGAGATCTGGGGCTTCAAAGAGGGGAAAGGTGTTTCTTGGGAAAGTGAGAAGAGGAAATGTTTGGTAAGCAAAAGTTGCTCTGCCATGCAGATATCTCTCGAGTTAAAAATTATCTTTGTTATGTAATTGCTTTCTTCCTGGTACAGACTCCTCTGGAAAGTAAATGTTCCCTGTAAATACAGATTTCTCTTATAAAAGGGTAACTTTTACACTGTTTTCAGAAATGTTCCTGTATCTGCAGTTTCTCAAAATAATCAACTAGAAATAATTCTTACAGCCAAAGAAGCATATTTTGGGGTGGCATATTCTGCTGCGCTTCACCATCAAAATTGACCTATCCTGATCTGAGTTGAAGAACAATCTCATTCCTCTGAAACAACCGAAACTCTGAACATTGACTAATAACCTCTGATGTGCTGAATTATTAACAGTGTCTGCTTGGAGTGCTGTTTTGAGAATAAGTCTGTCCTCAGTGAAGTGCACATGAGTATATGAAGTGCACTGAAGTATATTCCGTCTGCAGTGGGCTCTGGGATGTGGAGTAACAGCCTGCATGCCAAGTTTTTAACAGTTCTGCTCTTGCTCATGCTTTCTTTAGGCCAAGTTCCAGCAAACTTTGTTATTTGTTTTCAAGAGCAGGATAGATTAGAAGCAATTGTAGGAATTGGGCTGCCTGCAGAATAAATGATTGCCAGTGGTTAAAAGTATTTTAAAAGTGAAGGAGATATGGGGACCAAAGGAAAGCACATTCTTCTGAAACTTTAGTATGTGCTCCAGTAACCCCATGCACCCTAGTAACCATTTATAATAGCAGAATATAATGACTAATATTCACAGTGATGACCTACCTCTTCAAAAAACATTGAAATTATGCTTTGCCTTATTAAAATCTGCTTTGTTTAGGAAGTCAATTTATATGTAATATTTTTAGGGAAGATTCTATTACAAATGTTCACGATAAAAAATCTGATATTTTAGCTAAAGCAAATGAGAGCATGTCTTCACATGTCAGCAGACCAAGCCAAAAATAATTATTTTTTTTAAATTTAAATTTATTTATTTTAATTAGAGGCTAATTACTTTACAATATTGTATTGGTTTTGCCATACATCAACATGAATCCACCACGGGTGTACACATGTTCCCAATCCTGAAGACAGCAATGCTAGAGAAGAGGAGGGAGTCAAACAAATCAACACTCTACTGGGCCTGTCTCATGCAAATCATAGAGAATGGAAGGAGGATCCAGGCTCTTTAAGATGTAACCTTCTGTTGCAGGGAACAGCAGGAAAGCTTCCATACTACCTCACAGTTACTCAGCTTTTTTGGTAGAGCTTCTAGAAGTAGATAGGTGGCTGATTTTAGTCAAACTTGCCTCATATAATTTTTTTAAATGTATGATTATATGCTTTATTCTTAATTATCTACCTCTGACAATATTAGGCAAATCATTCTGGACTACTCACTGGATGATATTGGGATTCTTGTAGAATTCATTTCACCTCTTAGGCCAAACTTGTCTATAGATTAACCCACATATATTTCTGTGTATGTACTTGTATGTGTGTATACATATAGATATATCGGCAATTAATTCCTATTTTTTGTGAATTTGGACAAATATTATCCATAGAATTATCCATAGAATGTATTAAGGAACTTACACTGCCAAATCTGTTTTTCATTTGATTTCATTTTAATTTGATTTATAAATTGTGAGCCAGAATTATCACCAATTTGTTGCTGTTGTCCAGTTGCTAAGTTGTGTCCAACTCTTTGCAGCCCCACGGACTGCAGCACGCCAGGCTTCCCTGTCCTTCACTATCTCCCAAAGTTTACTCAAATTCATTGAGTTGGTGATGCTGTCTAACCATCTCCTCTGCCGCCCTCTTCTTCTTTTGCCTTTGATCTTTCCCAGCATCAGGGTCTTTTCCAGTGAGTCGGCTCTTACCATCAATAGATGAGGTTATTTTAACCTAGGAGGAAAATCTTGTAAGTTTGTTGACAGTCATTAAGCTTCTAACCATACTGAAGGTACACAGTCATTGAAAATATTTATATTAATAACACTTTTCTTATGCAGAACTAACATGGAAAATTGAGATTCCTCCCTCGTCTCACCTTTTACATGTTTCTCACACTGTAAGTCAGCAATATAGAACAGTTCTTACAAAACCATTGGGCTAATATTAAAATGTGGAGTGTACCAAAAACCTAGTTATTTCTAGCACCCCTTTCATTCCTAAGCAGAGGGAGTCCTTGGTGCAACCCATGGGCCATCTGGAAGGCACCCTAGATGTGGGTATAGTGGGCATCTTTAAAGTTGTTTTATTCTGAGTTTGGGTATGTTTGAGGGGAAGCGACACTGAGAAGAATACTCAAAGGTGAATCTTCATTCAGGTAAGATGCAGGTACAATTTCTAAAAGAATAGCTGAAGATTGGCTGCTTCATAGACCAGATTGATGGTGAAATGTTTTCAATATAGCAGCTGGTAACATAATAATGCTTAAGAATTTGACTTCTATAAGTGAGAAATCATTTGATGTAGAACTACCTATAAAATGATAAAAGGCAGCATAAAAGTACAAAAAAGTATTCTTTGGGTGAGGCAAAAGTTAACATGTTTTCTGTGTTGAATATCCAAAAGACAGTAATTTTATTATACATCACATTGTAGGTAGACTATATAATCCAAGATAATTACACTCTTTGCTCCAGCATTCTATGTTGGCTGTGGTGGTTAAAATTTCAGCTATTAGGAATATTTTTATGTGGTTATAGTATCACTGAAAGTTCTATTGATATGCTCATTTACCACTTAGAAGAATAAATAAAATGAAATCCTAGTATCCCTTAGATTTCAAGATATTAATTCATTGTTCTCTACATTAACGTAGGTTGGGGGGAAATGGAACAATAAGAATTTGATTAAGCATTAGGGATGATTTAAGTTTGAATTATATGGTACTGTTTCCTAGGGAATATAAATTCAAGTGCCACATGACAGTAGTGAGGGTAGGAACACATGAGGGTCTCAAGGCCTGAAAGGAGAAAGAACAAACAATCTATTGCAGGCTCATCTCAATCCAGCCCTATCTATATTTGAAAAAATGAAGTTGCACTTTTACTGTCTCAGGAGCAGCTATGAGACACTGGATTACTTTGGAACCTCCTGAATACCTTATTTTCTTCAGATACAAAGGCGTTTTTAAAGGTTACCCTGTTATTTCTGTTGTAGAGAATGCTAATTTCCTACTAATATCTGCTCTTCCCTCTTGCTTTGAGAGTGAGGTTCTGAGCTTTAACTGGATACAGTACTGCTCCCTGGTAAAAATCACATTCCCTGGTTTTTGTTTGCAATGAGGTGTGGCCTTGCAGATATGATAACCAAGTTCTAGTGATTCTCAGACATAAAGACAGGGTACCACACTGTAGGAATGTAAGAGCTGAGAGCTAAGATACCAATACTTTTATGAAACTACCAAATCAACTCTGCCAAGTTCCTGAATTGCTTTTTGTGAGAGCAAAGTAAACATATCTGCTTAGGATACTTTTATTTTGGGTTTCTGATTATATGTCCCTAACTATATGAGTTATATATGATTATATGTCTGATTATTATATCTGATTGTATGTCCCAGTACTATATGAGTTCATTAGGCTTTGTTCTTTCTTAAACAATCCTATTTGGTTATTTTGACTGCAAAATATTCAAGGTACGTGATTAAACATCATTATGGGTTATGAGGTACAAAAATAAGTTGCCATCCCTAGGCTACAGAATTTTATATTTTAGTAGGTAAATGCATGGAGACAGTAAATGCTTGGAGATGGGTAGCTGGTGAATTGCTGTCAAATTTGCTGGCTTCTACTGGTCATGTATGGATGTGAGAGTTGGACTGTGAAGAAAGCTGAGCACCGAAGAATTGATGCTTTTGAACTGTGGTGTTGGAGAAGACTCTTGAGAGGCCCTTGAACTGCAAGGAGATCCAACCAGTCCATCCTAAAGGAGACCAGTCCTGGGTGTTCTTTGGAAGGACTGATGCTGAAGCTGAAACTCCAATACTTTGTCCACCTCATGCGAAGAGTTGACTCATTGGAAAAGACCCTGATGCTGGGAGGGATTGGGGGCAGGAGGAGAAGGGGACAAAAGAGGATGGGATGGCTGGATGGCATCACCAACTCAATGGACATGAGTTTGAGTGAATTCTAGGAGTTGGTGATGGACAGGGAGGCCTGGTGTGCTGCGATTCATGGGGTCGCAAAGAGTTGGACACGACTGAGTGACTGAACTGAACTGGTATAAAAATAGACGAGATCAATGGACTAGAATTGAGAATTCAGAAATGTACTTTTAATTTTAGTCAATTGATTTTTGACAGGGATGCTAAGATAATTCAATGGAGAAAGAATAATCTTTTCAACAGCTGGTGCTGGGACAACTGAATATCTATATTTGAAAAAATGAAGTTGCACTTTTACTTCATACCGTATACAAACATTAACTCAAAATAGACATGAAACTAAATTTTAGACCTAAAATTATGAAACTAATTGAATAAAATATTCTTTGAATTAGATAATGATTTCTTAGCTATGTCTCTAAAAGCAAAATTAACAAAAATAATAAAATATACCTCACCAAAATTTAAAACATTTGTGCTTCAAAGGACACCATAAAGAAAGTGAAAAGATGATCAACAGAATGGGAGAAAATATTTGCAAATCATATATCCATATAAAGTGTTTATATCTAGAATGTATAAAGAACTCTTGCAACTCTTGCAAAGGGCAAATAACCCAGACTTAAAGTGGCCAAATAATTTGATATTTCTCCAAAACAAGATGTATACATGCCACATAAAAAGATGCGCAATATCATTAATCCTTGGGGAAAAGCAAACAAAAATCATAATGAGATTCCTCTGCATACCAGTTGGTATAACTGAAATAAAGACTCTATAATGTGTTTGCAAGGATATGAAGAAATTGAAACAATGATGCGTTGCTAGTGAAAATGTGAAATAATGGTCCAGGTGATTTGAAAAACAGTTGGACAGTTCCTCAAAAGATTAAACCTAGAGTACCTTCAGTTAAGTTCAGTCACTCAATTGTGTCTGACTTTTTGTGACCTCATGGACTGCAGCATGCCTGCCCATCACCAACTCCCAGAGCTTGCTCAGACTCATGTCCATCGAGTCCATGATGCCATCCAACCATCTTATCCTCTGTCACCCCCTTCTCCTCCTGCTTTCAATCTTTCCCAACATCAAGGTTTTTTCCAATGAGTCAGTTCTTCTCATCAGGTGGCCAAAGTATTGACATTTCAGCTTCAGCATTAGTCCTTCCAAAGAATATTCAGGATTGATTTCCTTTAGGATGGACTGGTTGGATCTCCTTGCAGTCCAAGGGACTCTCAAGAGTCTTCTCCAATACCATAGTTCAAAAGCATCAGTTCTTTAGCACTCAGCTTTTTTATGGTCCAACTCTCACATCCATACATAACTACTGGAAAAACTATAGCTTTGACTAGACAGACCTTTGTCAGCAAAGTAATGACTCTGCTTTTTAATATGCTGTCTAGGTTGGTCATAACTTTTCTTCCAAGAAGCAAGCGTCTTTTGATTTCATGGCTGCAGTCAACCGTCTGCAGTGATTTTGGAGCCCAGAAAAATAAAGTCTGTCACTGTTTCCACTGTTTCCCCATCTATTTGCCATGAAGTGATGGGACCAGATGCCATGATCTTAGTTTCTGAATGTTGAGCTTTAAGCCAACTTTTTCACTCTCCTCTTTCACTTTGATCAAGAGGCTCTTTAGTTCTTCTTCACTTTCTGCCATTAGGGTGGTGTCTTCTGCATATCTGAGGTTATTGATATTTCTCCTGGCAATCTTGATTCCAGCTTGTGCTTCATCCAGCCCAGGCATTTTGCCTGATGTATTCTGCATGTAATTTAAGTAAGCAGGGTGATGATACACAGTCTTGATGTACTCTTTTTCCAATTTTGAACCAGTCTGTTGTTCCATGTCCTGTTCTGTTACTTCTTGACCTGCATACAGATTTCTCAAGGGGCAGGTAAGGTGATCTGGTATTCCCATCTGTTTCCAAATTTTCCACAGTTTATTGTGATCCACACAGTCAAAGGCTTTGGCATAGTCAATAAAGCAGATGGAGAAGGAAATGGAAACCCACTCCAGTATTCTTACCTGGAGAATCTCATGTACAGAGGAGCCTGGCAGGCTACAGACCATGGGGTCACAAGGGTCGGACATGACTTAACAACTAAACCACCACAACCAACCAACCACAAAAAGTAGAAGTAGATGATTTTCTGGAATTCTCTTGCTTTTTCAATGATCCAGCAGATGTTGGCAATTTGATCTCTAGTTCCTCTGCCTTTTCTGAATGCAGCTTGAACATCTGGAAGTTCACAGTTCATGAACTGTTGAAGCCTAGCTTGGAGAATTTTGAGCATTACTTTGCTAGCATGTGAGATGAGTACAATTGTGCAGTAGTTTGAACATTCTTTGGCATTGCCTTTCTTTGGCATTGGAATGAAAACTGACCTTTTCCAGTCCTGTGGCCACTGCTGACTTTTTTAAATTTGCTGGCATATTGAGTGCAACACTTTCACAGCATCATCTTTTAGGATAGAAATAGCTCAACTGGTATTCCATTACCTCCACTAGCTTTGTTCATAGTGATGCTTCCTAAGACCCACTTGACTTTACATTCCAGGATGCTTGGTTCTAGGTGAATAATCAAACCATCATGGTTATCTGGGTCATGAAGATCTTTTTTGTATAGTTCCTCTGTGTATTCTTGCCACCTCTTCTTAAAATCTTCTTCTTATGTTAGGTCTGTACCATTTCTATCCTTTATTGTGCCTGTCTTTGCATGAAATTTTCCCTTTGTGTCTCTTAATTTTCTTGAAGAGATCTCTAGTCGTTCCCATTCTATTGTTTTCCTCTGTTTCTTTGCAGAGTTCACTTAAGAAGGCTTTCTTATCTCTCCTTGCTGTTCTTTGGAACTCTGCATTCAGATGGGTATATCTTTCCTTTTCTTCTTTGCCTTTAGCTAGCTTTCCTTTTCTGCTTTCTCCTAGAGTACCTTATGACCCAACAATTCTACTAGGTATATACTCAAGAAAAATATATCTACATAAAAACTTGTATACAAACGTTCATAGCAGCATTAATCAAAATAGCCAAAAGGTGAAAACAGCCTAAATGCCGATCATCTGGTGAATGGATAAATAAGAAGTGGTATGCCCATACAATGGAACATGATTTGGTGATAAATATTGAAGTATTGATACATTATACAACATGATGAAACTTGAAAATGTTAATCCTAATTTCAAGCAACTGGTCACAAAAAGCCATATGTTGTATGATTCCATTTAAATGAAATGTCCAGAAAAAGCAAATCCATCATGTCAGAAAGTAGATTAGTTATTTCTAGAGACTGGAAAAAGGTAGAATAGGGAGTGACTGCTAAGGGGTATGATATTTCTTCTTTAAGGTGGTGAAAATGTTCCAAAATTAGATAGTGGTGATGTCTGTACTACTTTGTGAATATACTAAAAGCCACTGAAATGTATATTTATGGTATGTAAAGTGTCTCAAAGCTGTTAATTTTGTTTTGTTTTGCCAGCTTTACAATTGTGGTTAAACATACATGGTATGCTTTTGGTTTGTGGCTAAACTGAAATAGTATCAAGTGAAGCTACATTTGTCTCTAAGAATTGCATGTTTAACAATATTTTTAAAACCTTTATTATTATAATTAAGAAAAATGAACTGGGTTAAATTTTTAATTGTCTTTATTGTTACATAAAGATGCCACATGGCATTCAATTATAATCTAATCAAGTCCCAAACATCATAGAAGTGGTAATGCTTTCTCTTTGAGTGGTATTTGAAAATGGCATCATCCAACACAGTATTATATTTGAATGCTTGAAAAATGTATTTTAAGAGTAATTACTGTACCAACAAATACTATAGAAATGTGGCAATGGTTGCAGGAAAGATGATTCCATGGTTTTCCCTTCCACATGCTAATGGTTCCACATAGTATGACTGCTCAAAATAACAAAAAACTGTGCAGTCATCTTTGTTCTCTTTCTCTTGTACTCCATATTCAGTCTGTCAAAAATCCTGTTGGTTCTATCCTCACAATTCATCCTTGGTCCACCACTTACAATCACAGCTCTCTCAACCACTCACTATCATCTTTTGTTTAAGTATTTCAGTAATTCAAACAGATGTCCCTTCTTTTGATTTTTGCCCCACCACAAGCCTCTTTTTACACAAGAGACAAAGTGGTCCTTCTAAAATCTGAATCAGATTACATCATCGTGACCAGAACCTTCTAGGGAAAGTATTATAAATGCCAAATTTATTAATTGGTTTACAAGACCCCCCTAATCTGACCTCAGTAATATCATCTTCCACTCTTCTCTCCTGCCTACAGTTACATCGTTCTCCTTACTATTCCCTGAACAAAATGGCCTGTGACAACTTCAGAGCCACTGCAGTTGCCCTTCCTTCTGCTTGAAATGTTCTCTACCCCAATATCCTCTTGAATTCCCTCACCTTCTTCAATTCTTTTCTCATATGTCTTCCTCTCCGAGAGACCTCTGGTCATCTTATTAACATTGATCTCCAGAAACTATCTCCCTTCCCTGCTTTCCCCCCTTCTATAGTTTATTATCACTTTATAGTACATCACATTATTTTATTACTTAATCATTAAGTGTCTGTGTTTTTCCACTGTAATATACACTCTGTGAAGGCAGGGATTTTTGTTTGTTTTGCCTGTTACTACCCGCTAAGGCTTATAACAGTGTCCGACACATAGTTGTCACTCAATAAATATGTATAGTAAGCCATTCTGAGAAAGTAGGAATTTTTCTGCATATATTGGAAAGATATTGATAGATTTTATATTTGCATTTTATAAAGATTCCTCTAGTAGTAGTATGGAGGAAAATTTGGAGAGCTAAACAAATAAAACAGAAAAGACTTTATCGCATATCAAACACTTTTGCAGAAACACTCTATAGGGAGACTGAACATAGCTTAGGAAGACAAAATATAATTTCCTTGGGAAATGCCTTGATTATTTAAATAAAAGTCTGCATTGTTTTGCCGATTTGTGAGCATGAGGTACACTATCAGGCTTGTAAATTTACCATGTGCTATTTGTTATTGAGAGATTTAAAATGAAGCAATGCTATGCTATAATATGGAATAAGCTTGGGTGTTTAAAGTCTGTTAGGAAAAGTTGGAGTAGAGAGAAAATGTGGATTACTAAAGTGCTGACACAGAAATATTTTATCATGGATAAGCAAGGAAATTATTATTTTTCTCATAAAGGCCAAAAAAACACAACAACAGCAACTCTCAGTAGATACTGTGTAATATTCTGGATGGAAAGAGTTACTACATCTCAAATGAGTGCCTGAATTCTAAGGGAGCAGAAGAAGGTGTCCTCTGAAGAGAGTTTTGAGAGTATTAAATACAAAAGCAAAGATTCTCCTTTTTTGATTTACAATATGTGGAGTCAAGTGCATGTCCCATGTTTTTCTTTTGATGTTTATGTGTTGTCTGAAATGATGAAAAGTTGGACTTTCCATGGAACTCCGCCATCCTGATTCTACTCTTTCTGGTTAAAATTGCATGCTTTTATGGTTTTTTCATTGCAATTATGCCACATGTTTTGAGAAAAATGTGATGTGTTTATACTCAGGTAGATAAAGTTTTTGTTTCACAATTACCATAACCAATTAGTATGATATGGAGTTTATTCCCTAACTTTGTACTTTATGTTAATCTACATCTTGCTAATTTTCTGGCCAAAAAGAACTGAAAGAACTGTGGTCTTAGATAATTGAGTGAGAGACTTGTTTCTGCCCTGCTGAGCAGATAATAGTCTAAAGAAAATTTCTCAAATAGTCATCTCAGTTGTGAGCTTTCTTCTTGGGCTTATTTTTTCATGCTTTTTCTTTCTTTCTTTCTTTTTATTTATTTTTCCCATTACACCATGCAGCTTGTGAGATTTAGTTTCCCAACCAGAGAGGGAACCCACACCACCTGCAGCGGAAGTGCAAAATCTTAACCACTGGACCAACAGGGGAGTCCCATACACGCGTTCTTTTTTCAATTTATGAAGTTTACAATTTAAATAATATTGAAAATATTTTTAATTTCCTGAAACACTAATTCCAGAGTAGATAAGACTGAATTCATGGATAAAGGAAAATAATGTTTATTAATTGAAGATTGTATTAAGTAAGATTGCCAAGAGATACCTGTTTTCAAATTGCTCAAGTTACATGAACTAAAGTATTTAGTCACACACAAGAGTGATTAGCTTCAGAGAGAAATCTCACTTACTACTTTCCCACTTTTTTGTAATAGTGTGTTTCCATATTGAAATGTTGTCTCCATTTCATCAAAACAGAGGCAAACCCGTCTTTTATAATCTGCTTTCACTCATAAATATCTGCAGTCTTTATAGCATTTTAGCAAGAAAATCTAAAATCTTTTACATTCCCTCAAATATCCATCCCCTAACCATTCTACTGGATTTCAGTAGTTTGGCCATGTATATTGGGCTTAAAATTTCTAGCCAAGTTGTAAACAAGTCAGTAACTACACAGAATAGGTAAAACATTAAATGTGTTACATTAAGTCAGTGGAAACTGTTTAAACTCTTCCTTTATCAAAATTTACTATTCAATTTAAATTATCTAAATTATACTTCTTTTATTTCTCCAGATAAGAAACAGGAAGGCCTGGGGAGGTGGGGTGGCGGTTGGGGAGGACTTGGCATTAGTAGACTTAGGAGTAAATGCAATTCTCCTTACTGACGTGTTCATCCTCAGAACGATTCATGTTCTAAGAAAAAGCGACTATCCCAATTTTGTCAGATCTAAGATGGAAAAACAAAAATAAAACCACAAACCCATGTCATATAAGAGATATTTAGATATTTCATGAGTTAACAATCATAGAAATAGCTATCATTTTTTAATTCCGTCTGCAGAAACCTTTCATAACTAGGGGTATTATGACCAGACCCTTAATTAAACTGGAAAATTTGTTTTACAGTTTATAGTTGACTATGTTAAAGAAATAGTTCAACCATATCTGAACCTAATTTCAAATAATACAAGTGCTAGGCATTACTAACTTATTTTTTATAGCTTTATTGAGGCATAATTGCTATACAAAAGAAAATGGATGTATTTAGTATATACAATTTGATGAGTTTAGATATAGGCATACTTATGAAACAATCATTACAATCAAGGTAACAAACATACCCTTCTTTTGGTGGTAATAACATTTGACTACCCTGTTAACAAAATTTTAAGCACACAATTTATTATTGTTAACAGTAGGCACTGTGTTGCACAACAAATCTCTAGAACTTAACTATCTTGCACAAATTAAACTTTATACCCACTGAGCAGCTCCCCATTTCCCCCTCGCTCCAGCCCCTGGCAACAACCATTCTACTGTTCCTGTGAGTTTAACTATTTCAGATGCCTCATATAAGTGGAATAATACAGTATTTATCCCTCTGTAACTAGGTTATTTCACTTAGTATAATATCCTCCAGATTCATCAATGCTATTGCATATGGCAGGTTTTCCTTCTTTTTAAGGCTATATAATACTCCCCTGTGTATATATACCACATTTTATTTATCTATACATTTGTTGATGGATATTTAGGTTTCTTTTTGTATCTCAGTTACTCTAAATAATGCTGCAGTGAACATGAGAATGCAGATATTTTTCCAAGATCCTAATTTCAGTTCTTTCGCATGTACCCAGAAATGGAACTACTGGATGATATGATAGTTTATTTTCAATTTTTTGAGGAACCACCATACTGTTTTCTATAGCAAATACACCATTTTTTTCCATCAATAGTGCACAGGGGTTTCAATTTATACACATTCTTACCAACATTTATTATCTTTTGTTGATTTCTTTTTAAACAACAATCCTAACAGGTATGAGGTGATATCTAATTGTGATTTTAATTTGCAGTTCTCTAATAGTGATTTGAGATTCTTTTTACATATATGTTGGCCATCTGTATGGTCTTCTCTGAAGAAATGTCTATTCAAGTTTTTTTGCTTGCGTTTTAATTGGGTTATTTATTTTGTTTTACTATTGAATTATAGGAGTTCCTTACATGTTTTGGATACTAACCTCTTATCAGAGAGATGGTTTAAAGGTATTTTCTCTAATGCTATAGGTTGCCTTTCATTCTGCTGATTGTTCTTTTCTCTGAAAAAGCTTTTTAGTTTTGGCGTAGTCTCACTTGTCAATTTTTGCTTTTGTTACCTGTGCTTATTGTTGTCACGTCAAGAAGCTTTCTCTCCAAGTTTTCTTCTAGGAGTTTTACAGTTTCAGGTCTTACATTTAAGTCTTTAATCCATATTGAGTTGATTTTTGCATATGGTTTAAGATAAAGGTCCAGTTTCATTCTTTTGTATGTGAATGTTCAGTTTTCTGTACATAATTTGTTGATGAGATTATTCTTCTCCATTGTATATTATTGGCACCTTTTAACTTTGCTGAAAAATAATTGATTGTGTTTGCATGGGTTTATTTCTGAGCTCTCTGTTCTGTTCCATTGGTTTATATGTCTATCTTTATACCAATATCATACTGTTTTAATTACTGTAGCTATATAATATATTTTGAAGTCAGGAAGTGTGAGGGCTCCAGCTTTGTTCTTCTTTCTCAAGATTGCTTTGACTATTCAGGGACTTTTATGGTTTCAAATGAATTTTAAGATTTTTTTTTTCTGTTTACATAAAAATGCCAGTGGGATTTTGATGGGGATAACATTGAATCTATAGTATCATTTTGAGTAGTATGAACATTAAATAATATTAAGTCTTCTAGTCCATGAAAATAGTATGCCTTTTCATTTATTTGTCTTTATTTTACCAGTGTTCTATTTATTTTGCCAGTTTTCAGTTTGCAAGTCTTTCATCTCTGTAGTGTATCTCCAAGTATTTTGTTCTTTTCAATGCTGTTGTTAATGGGATTGTTTTCTTACTTTCTCTTTCAAATAGCTCACTAATAGTGTATAGAAATGGAACTGATTTTTGTAGGCTGATTTTGTATCCTGCAAATTTCATGAATTCATTAGTTCTAACAGTTATTTTGTAGAGTGTTTCAGTTCAGTTCAGTTCAGTTACTCAGTCATGTCTGACTCCTTGCAACCCCATGAATCACAGCACGCCAGGCCTCCCTGTCCATCACCAACTCCCAGAGTTCACTCAGACTCACGTCCATCAAGTCAGTGATGCCATCCAGCCATCTCATCCTCTGTCATCCCCTACTCCTCCTGCCCCCAATCCATCCCAGCATCAGAGTCTTTTCCAATGAGTCAACTCTTCGCATGAGGTGGCCAAAGTACTGGAGTTTCAGCTTTAGCATCATTCCCTCCAAAGAAATCCCAGGGCTGATCTCCTTCAGAATGGACTGGTTGGATCTCCTTGCAGTCCAAGGGACTCTCAAGAGTCTTCTCCAACACCACAGTTCAAAAGCATCAATTCTTCAGCACTCAGCCTTCTTCACAGTCCAACTCTCACATCCATACAGAGTGTTTAGGTGACTCTAAATAGTGACATATTATTTCATCTGCAAAAAAGATAATTTTACTTCTTCATTTCCCATTTAGATGATTTTTTTCTTGACTAATTGCTCTGGCTAGAACTTCTAGTACTGTGTTGTATAGAAGTGGCAAAAGTGGGCATCCTTGTTAGTGATTTCAGAGTAGATTTTGGTTTTTTACTGTTGAATGTGATATTAACTATGGGCTTACCTTATATGCTGTTAATTGCTCAGTTGTGTCCGACTCTTTGTGAGCCCATGGATTGTAGCCTGCCAGGTTTCTCTTTCCATGGGATTTTCCAGGCAAGAATACTGGAGTGGGTAGCCATTTCCTTCTCCAGGGGATCTTCCCAATCCAGGGATCGAACCTGGGTCTCACACATCATAGGCAGATTCTTTACCTTCTGAACCACCAGGGAAGACCTTTCTTATATGGTCTTTATTATGTTAAGGTAAGTTTCTTCATTGTTTCTTTAAATAAGCCTTAAAAAAAAAAAAAAAAAACTTTTTGACCACACTACACAGCATGTGGGATCTTAGTTTCCTGACCAGGCATTGAACCTGAACCCTCTACATTGGAAGCATGTAGTCTTAATCACTGGACTGCCAGGGAAGTCCATAAATACAATTTTTGTGCCTTTTTGTTTCTCTTCTCCTTCTTATACTCTATAATGTGCACATTGATTTATTTGATAATGTCCTATAAGTCCTTTAGGCTTTCTTCACTCTTTTCCGTTATCTTTTTTTTTGTTTTTTTGTGTGTGAACAATTTCAAATGACTTGTCTTCAAGTTCACTGATTCTTCTGCCTGATCAAGTCTGATATTGAAGCTCTCTATTGAATTTTTTCAATGTAATTATCAAATTCTTGAGCTCCAGAATTTCTGTTTGGTTCTTTTTTATGGTTTGTTGTTGTTGTTGTTTGTTCATTTTTTACCATTGTTGATATTCTCATTTTTTCATATATTGTTTCTAGGAATTATTTATTTGTATATCTGTATTCTTTTTAAAGATGATTTTGAATTATTAATACATAGATCTCCATTTCTTTAAGGTTGGTTGCTGGAGATATATTTTGTTCCTCTGATTTTGTCATATTTCCTGAATCTTTGTGTTCCTTGTCGCTTTGTATTGGTGTCTGCACAATTGAAGAAAACAGCCACCTTTCCCAGTCTTTCCTGGTTAGCTTCAATAAGGAAAAATCTTCATCAATCATTCTGCCTAGAGTTCCTGGGAGATTCTCAAACTTTTTCTGTGAATGTGCATACTCCACTCCTCTCCCTCCTTCCTGAAGGAAAAATCTTTGGTGGTGTTCTGATTTGTCTGTTTTTAACCTATGAAGCTCGAAATCACTGGACTCTCAACAAACCTAGATTGTAAACCATGGACAGAAAAGGTCTCTCTTATATTCTTCTTTCTCTGCCTTTAGATGGGCCACTTTTAGTCCCTACTTCTTTCTTTCTGCTAGAGTTTTACTAAAGCAGCAAGAAGCAGCTGATCCATTCTAATATTCCTAAGTTTTCCTGTCATTTTCCTGGATACTCTAACTTTAGTAGGCGTATGTCTGCCCTCAAGGTGAAAGAGTTTTACCAACTTTTTTCCAAGCAAGATTGTCAAACCTCTCAGTGAACAATAACAGAGTGCCCATTGCCATCTGTCCCATGTTCTCTACTTAACTTCCACATCACATTTTAGAGTCTGAGACTTGCAGCACTTTAGTGCCATGTACCAAATTCTATATTAGATAGGATACCTCCAGCTTTAAGTAACAAAAGCTCTACTTTGAATTGGTCTGAATACCAAGGACATTTATTTCATTTATTAGGAAGTCTAAAAATAGACTCCAGAGCCAACTGATTTAGCCCCTTAGGTCATCAAGGATCCATATTCTATGCTGTGACAGTGTTGGCTTCTTGCTGAGACTAGTTCCTCTCATGAACATAATATAGCTGCCAATAGCAACTAGAATAATATACTTCCTTATTTCTATGCAGCAGAAGAGTGAAACTAGTTCCTTTTTCCAGAAACTCAAGTCAGTCCTTGTTCTAAATTGTCTTAGGCCTGCCCACCCCCCAATTAATCCATTCCAAGGACAGTAGTCTTACTGTGATTGGCTTTCACTGACCTGAGATAAAATGGATGACGGAGCATTAGCTTCAATATCCTCTATAGCCAAACATTTTCCAATGTGTATTCATAAGCAAATGAAGGTCCTGATTTCCAAATACCTCTTCTCTCAGTGCTAGCAAGTTTCTCCCTGTGCTCTTCTACACCTGAGATCTTAGAGTGAAGACTCTATTGCATGTTTGAGTAGTTACTGGCGGAAAAGTTAACAAAGCTTTGTATTATCTCTCTTCTGGCTTAAGTTGCTGTCAACAACCATCACTTTAATAAGTAAAGCTAGCTAGACTCCCTGCATGTTTTAGGAAAGCTTCAAGGTTGAAAGTAGCATAACCCCAATGTAGTGGCTTAAACAAACAGGGTATTATTTGTGTCGTATAAGTCTGGCCATATGTCCTTGAGTGTGCTGGCACAGTAGCTTGACAATGTCAAGGTCAATGTCTGATTATCAGCCTTTTTAATATATTTCTATGACCTCATGATGACAAAACGGTTACTGCATTCCAGATATTGAGTTTATATTTTAAGCAGGAAGAGGCAAATGTGATCTTACTTACATTTTATCAGCCAAAACTAATGACCCATGACCACTCCTAATTGGTAGGTGAATGTGGAAAAGGGGTCTGGCTAAGCCAACCACAATGTCTGCTGCACCCTGACCACTGAATAAAGTATGTCAGCATATACAGTTTAGTACAGATTTACTTTCTTCCAAAAGCTAGAAATGAGTTAAAAACTGGTGATAGTTACAAGGATCTAAAAATGCCCAGTCCAGCTGCCCTATCCTGTCAGAACACTTCAGGCAGTCTACCTGTGGTGGCTCTCCTGGACTTGGGAGAATGTATGCTATCCATGGCCCCCTGCTACCTTACAGTTTTTAGCTCAACTTCAGAGTTCCCGTTATAGGAGTCCAATTGACTGGGAAACTGAATCACAGTTAATGCTGCAGGAAACTATAGTGGACCTTGTTTCTTGTTACCCCACAAGTACCCTGCATGTTTTGTTCTTATAACTCCTCCCAGTGTACATGTGAGGAATAAGGGATTCCTTGAGCTTCACTTTCCACCTCTACCTCTCAAGGTGGTCTTTATTCTTAGGATTGGCAAATTGACAGACAGCAGAGAGGACTTTGCCTCCTTGCCTGAAACTCAGGAACTCTTCTCTTCTTTGCTTCAACTCTTCTCTCTTGTTATCTCTATATCTCACTGGACAGTGTATGTGAAGAAGCTGCAGTAGAGGGGAAAGGTACTATAGCAAAGGGGACTTCATTTTGGCCTTCATTAAGTCCTGCTTTGTTCCCACAGCATCTTGGAGATGGATGCAGAATAGGGCAAGACTGGAAGGCCTACTTCCCATGCCTCACCTCCTAGCCCTACTCTGAACAGAGGAAAGATTGAAACCCTTCTGATGACTCATAAATAACCAAGCCCCCTGGAATGCCAGAGCTACTTGGAACCAAGGCAGCAAATAAGAGGTAATTGTCTTTAGTTGCCTTCAGTTCTTATTCTCTTCTTTGTCAGAATGGAGTATCACTGTCCACCACTAGGACTTTCCTTCTGATCATGCTTTGTAATCTTGTCATGGAATTCCATCTCTGCTTGCTACCACCACATGTACACACTGTGGTTCTGTTCTAAGGCAGAGAAGTAGAAATTTATTCTAGATTTCTGAGTTTAGGGAACTGGCTAAAGGTTTCTCACCATTGGAACTTGAGAGAAAATGGTACGTATTTTCATTTTTTGTGGAAACTGGACATTCATAGAGAGAAGTGATATGCAAATAGAAAGTCAACATCAGAGATCCTCACACAACTCTTATGAATAGAGACAGCTTCCAAGACAATGAGGATTATGTGGAAGGAAATGTCCAGAGCCAAAGAAGCTGAGTGGTGACAGACAGCCTTTTACGCATATCCAGGACTCCCTGTGCCCTTCTGCAAACCTCAGGTTTTGGCCAAGAGATGTAAGTTTAAAATAGGCATGGATTGTTCAAAATTCTTATAAGGTTGTTTATCTCAATCCAGTGCTGAGCATATATCTGTTTGCTACTCACAAGCGGCCCTGTTTTCTGGATCCTTCAACAGCTATCAGTGTCCTGACAGTCTCTCAGTACTGTCTCGTAAAAGAGATAAAATCAGGTGTCCTTGATTTTAAAACAGATTCCTGATTCCCTGAATAGATTATCTCAGGAATGAGTCTTAAAGATGCTGCAAAGGGGAAAGGAAATCTTGAAAATCATTTATTTTGCTATCTCTGGAAATAGCCCAACCCAGATCTTCTCACACAAATGCACCTCTGAATCCCATATATCCAGCAGTAGAGTCCAGAACTTTTGTTTTTAAAGTGACGTGTTTTTTCTCCTGATTAGAAACTACTGTGTGTTCATTGCAGAGATTTTGAAAAACATAAAAAGTACAAAGAAAACAAAAATTATCTGTAGTCCCATATGTCTAGTGATTGTCACCCATAACAATGTGATGCATTCTTTCCAATCTCCCATTACTTTCTCTCTCAATTTATGTGTTCATGCCCCTTACAAAATTGGGATGATAACCATGTACATGATTTTGTATTTTGCTTTTTTCATCCAACTGTATATTATTACTATTTTCACAGGCAAGTAAACATTTTTTAAATATCTTTTTAAATGATGTTATAATATCTCATCAAATGACTATAAAAATATTTGATTATTCTCTTGATAATAATCCATACCTTTTCTGAACAAATTTTAGTGATATTTAAAGCATTTAAATAGCAAGTATATTAAAATAAAATCAATTGAAAGTTAAGCATATGAAATGGTAAGTGTAATCTGCTAAATGCTATAAAGCAGATAAAGAATTATAAGGCCAATTCTCTAATCTCAGTGAGATTTTAGGTTTTATTATGGTATGATTTTTTAAAAAACTGAGTACAATGTAGCTTAATACTTAAAAACATAGCTTATAATTTAAAATAATTAGTACTTACAGTTAATTATTTTAAAATACTGTTTATTTTACATTCACTCTACTTTTCAAAACTCTACAAGGCAACTTACTGTAAAACAGCTAAAATAAAAGTGAAGATCATCACAAGTAGAGGAAGAAGATAGGAACCAAGACATAAAGGAAGGTAAAGGAAAAAAGGAAAAAGAGACCAGTGAAATCAGAAAACCTAATCTAAAAATAATTACTGCATGGACTGGGAGGAACCTAGCTTTTATTATCTAAAAAGTTCATTTCTTCAGTTATTCATTTGTTTTTTCAGTCCACAAATACTTATTGAACACTTCCCACGTGTCAAGCATTGAGTTAGGGGCTGCGAACAACGATGAACAAAATAGACTTGTTCTCATAGAACCTATGTTTCACAAAAAGAAACAGACTTTCTCGTAGCTCCTAATGATTGTATCCTCAGTGGAAAATTCAAAGATCTTCCATGTTTCTTCATCTCGTATAGGTCCTCAGAAGAAGCAATGAACACTAAGGTAGCTCAAAATATTCAACATAAAGTTTGAAAAATATAGTCTATCAATAGAGGATTTGAAATAGAAATAATAAAGCTTGGAGAATCTAGAATATGAATGTTTATCACATTCTTCATGCAATTTCTTATGTATATTAATTATCCTAGATAGCCTTCTGATAATATAGTTGACTTTTTAAATATTTCGTTTTTAATTATCTAAGAAATCTGAACACATTACTAACATTTTGAAAAAGAAGAAAAATAAAACTCTCCTTAAGGCTTTGACCTCACTTAATCATTAGTAATATTATATCTCTTTCTCATCTTATAGATTGCCATATTTTACATACTTGTAATCATACACTACATAAAATTGTCCTTGAATCTTTTTTCACTAATCATTATATTGTAAGCATTATATTAATCAGGGCTCTCAAGATAAACAGAATATATATATATTCTGTATATGTGTAAATATATATTTTTTATATATATATTAAATAAAAGAGAGGGATATTGAGAATTGAGAGTGAGAATGGGCTCATCCGGTTATGGAAGCTGAGAAGTTCCAGGAGTTGGCAGCCAGCAAGCTGAAGACCAAGAAGTATCAATGTTTTAGTTCAGGTTCTAAGGCTGGAAAAGACCAGTGTTCTACTCAAGCAGTCAAGCAGAAGGCAAGAAGTAGGCAGAGACTTGAGTAGCCCTAGCTAGGCCTCTGTAGAGAAGGCAATGGCACCCCACTCCAGTACTCTTGCCTGGAAAATCCCATGAACGGAGGAGCCTGGTAGGCTGCAGACCATGGGGTAGCAAAGAGTCGGACATGACTGAGCGACTTCACTTTCACTTTTCCCTTTCATGCATTGGAGAAGGAAATGGCAACCCACTCCAGTGTTCTTGCCTGGAGAATCCCAGGGACAGGGGAGCCTGGTGGGCCGCCGTCTATGGGGTCGCACAGAGTCGGACACAATTGAAGCGACTTAGCAGCAGCAGCTAGGCCTCTGAGTCATCCTGTGGAATGTATGTGTTAGTTGCTCAGCCATGTCTGACTCTTTGTGACACCACAGATGGTAGCCCACCAGGCTCCTCTGTCCATGAAATTCTCCAGGCAAGAATACTGGATTGGGTTGCCTTTCCCTTCTCCAAGGGATCTTCCTGACCGAGGGATCGAACCCTGGTCTTCTGCATTGCAGGCAGATTCTTTAACTTCTGACCTACCATTTTGTAGTCATTTTGGATTACAGTATTTTAATCGTTTCCTAGTTTTTTCCCACTTCTGATTAACACCATGATGGACATATTCATGATAGGAATATTTCCATATTTTAGACCATTTCTTTGGAAAAGCTCCCCCATATGCATTTCTTTTTGTTTAGGGGTTGGGATGTGTGTTAAATAAGCAGGGTGACAATGTACATCTTTGACATACTCCTTTCCCGATTTGGAACCAGTCTGTGGTTCCATGTCAGTACTAACTGTTGCTTCTTGACATGCATACAGATTTCTCAGGAGGCAAGTGAGGTAGTCTGGTATTCCCATTTGTTGAACAATTTTCCAGTTTCTTAAGATCCACACAGTCAAAGGCTTTGGCATAGTCAATAAAGCAGAAATAGATGTTTTCCTGGAACTCTCTTGCTTGTTCGATGATCCAGCAAATGTTGGCAATTTGATCTCTGGTTCCTCTGCCTTTTCTAAATCCAGCTTGAACATATGGAAGTTCATGGTTCATGCACTGTTGAAGCCTATCTTGGAGAATTTTGAGCATTACTTTGCTAGCATGGGAGATGAGTGCATTTGTGTGGTAGTTTGAACATTCATTGGCATTGCCTTTCTTTGGGATTGGAAAGAAATGAAAAGGAATGAAAACTGATCTTTTCCAGTCCTGTGGCCACTGCTGAGTTTTCCTAATTTGCTGGCATATTGAGTGCAGCACTTTCACAGCATCATATTTTAGGATTTGAAATACCTCAGCTGGAATACCGTCACCTCCACTAGCTTTGTTCATAGTGAAGCTTCCTAAGGCCCACTTGGCTTCACATTCCAAGATGTCTAGCTCTAGATGAGTGATCACACCATTGTGGTTATCTGGATCATTAAGATCTTTTTTGTATAGTTCTGTATATTCTTGCCACCTCTTCTTAATATCTTCTGCTTCTGTTAGGTCCATACCATTTCTGTCCTTTATTGTGCCCAAGATAAGCAGATGACACCAGCCTTACGGCAGAAAGCGAAGAACTAAAGATCTTCTTGATGAAAGTGAAAGAGGAGAGTGAAAAAGGTGGCTTAAAACTCAACATTCAGAAAACTAAGATCATGGCATCTGGTCCCATCACTTCATAGCAAATAGATGGAGAAACAGTGGAAACAGTGACAGACTTTTTTGGTGGGGCTCCAAAATTACTGCAGATGATGACTGCAGCCATGAAATTAAAAGACACTTGCTTCTTGGAAGAAAAGTTATGACCAACCTAGACAGCATATTAAAAAGCAGAGACATTACTTTGCCAACAAAGGTCTGTCTGGTCAAAGCTATGGTTTTTCCAGTAGTTATATTTGGGTCTGAGAGTTGGACTATAAAGAGACCTGAGCGCTGAAGAACTGATGCTTTTGAACTGTGGTGTTGAAGACTCTTGAGAGTCCCTTGGACTGCAAGGAAATCCAACCAGTCCATCCTAAAGGAAATCAGTCCTGAATATTCACTGGAAGAATTGATGCTGAAGCTGAAACTCTAATACTTTGGCCACCTGATGTGAAGAACTAACTTATTTGAAAAGACCCTGATTCTGGGAAAGATTGAAGGCGGGAGGAGAAGGAGATGACAGAGGATGAGATGGTTGGATGGCATGACCAAGTCAATGGACATGAGTTTGGGTAAACTCCAGGAATTGGTGATGGACAGGGAGGCCTGACATGCTGCAGTCCATGAGGTCACAAAGAGTCAGACATGACTGAGTGACTGAACTGAACTGGGATGTGGGTTAAGTTTCCTAGAGCTGCTATAGCAAAATACCATCCACTGGTTGACTTAAAATAACAAAACTTTATTATTTTAGAGTTTAGATGTCCAAAGTCAAGATTTTGGCAGAGTTATGGCTGAGAAAGAATCTGTTCCTTGTTTCTAACCTAGTTCCTGCTGGTTGCTAGTAGTCCTTGGCCTTCCTCAGTGTAAGGATATATCACTGCACCTTTGTCTCTGTGTTCACATGGTACTCTCTTCTCTGTTTTCACATGGGCTTCCTGTAGGACTCCAGTCATTGGATTTACAGCCCATCCTGATCCACTGTGACCTCATCTTAACTAATTACATCTGCAAAGACCCTATTTCCAAATAAGGTCACATTCACGGGTGCCAGCATTAGGACTTCAATATATCTTTTTAGGGAGACACAGTTCAACCCATAATAAGGTTTCTGGCTATTCCTGATAGATATTGTCAGATTGTACTCTAAAAGCCTGTATTTATTTAAAATATGTCAATAGGGTGTGTGAGTAGTTTTATTTTATATGTTTTATATTCTTATAGTAGTTACTGTATCTCTTATGATGATTTGACTCTTATTTTATAAACGACACCTTTTTTCTCAAGTAAGTTTTTTTGCCCAGGACCAGAACTGCTGACAGTATTCTTGCAGTGGGAAAATGTATAGGCTCTCATAGGCTATTCAGAATGCCAGGACAGCCAGCAAAAGGGTACTAGGTGACTCCAGCCCTTCCAAGTTGCAAGGAATTTGTGTGTAGTAGGTTATTTTAGGAGGTAAGGGCATACAGCAGATCAGGAGCACTTGGGCACTGCAATCTCATGAACTCTTGAACATCATCCTGGAAACAACTGCAGCTACTCAGTCAAACCTCTGGAACAGGTTAAAAGCTCATTCAGAGTACAGTGCTTAGTCCTGCTGCTGCTGCTGCTAAGTCGCTTCAGTCGTGTCCAACTCTGTGCGACCCCGTAGATGGCAGCCTACCAGGCTCCTCCATCCTTGGGATTCTCCAGTCAAGAGTACTGGAGTGGGTTGCCATTGCCTTCTCCAGTGCTTAGTCCAGTGACCAGCAATTTTATTTTCCTCACAGTAGCAGGTGTTGGCTGCTACATAGTAGACTAAGCTCCATCTAGTAGGCTACTACTTATCTGTGTTTTTATGTCTAAGGCTGCTAAAAATTAACTGACCTTCATTTCCTCACAGCTTCTGTTTAGTCATGGCTTCTACTCTGCTATGGCTTCTGTTTCTTGTCCCCTCTTTGTGTCTCTTGGCTTCCATCCATCTATTTTCTGCTGATTCTGATGTTCTGAATTCAAACTCCCCAAGATAGTCTAGTCTCCCCTATTCAATCTAGCTAGGCCCATCCTCATTCCTGCTGAACAAAATCTTAGGTTAAGTAGAGCTCATATGAGAAGCCTCATGGGTAGGGACCAGTCTATTGACGACTGTCTTTGAAGCTGCTGACTGTCTCTGGTGCAATCAACCAAATGCATGGTAGTGTTATTAATAATAAACATGGTGACTCAGGCCAAGAAGCCTCTTTCTGACGGGGTATCAGACACTCTGAGCTTTTGTCAATGGGGATGGTGCAAATAGCAGGCCATTGGCCTGGTCTGTCCACTTGACACTTAGCTCAAATCTCCAGCTCTACATATATACGGTTCGGGATAACAATAACTCTTAGGTGATAGAGAAGCCTTCTAGAGAAGACTTCCAGGAAGAGATGACAATGGAGCACAATCTTGAAGGATAGTTAGAGTTGATTAGAGAATACCAGGCTGAGATTATAGATTGAAGAAAGACATGGACAGGAAATCTTAGGCTGTATGCAGAAAATTAAGTAGTTCAGTGTTACTAGAATACAGATGTTAAGACAGTGTAGGCTTGTATAGGAACCGATTTATGAAGACCCTATTTGCCAAGTTATAGAGCTTGGACTTTTGGTAAAAGGAAGTCACTGAAATGTTTTAAGCAGGGACATATAATAGCCTTTTCTAGTTCAAGTGTAAAATATAGGTTTAAAGGGAGCAGAACTAGCAGCATATTAACTGGTTAGAAAACTATCAAAAATAGCCATGCAAGAGACAATGAGGGCAGTGATAGTACAGATGGGGAACAGGGTACAGATCTGAGGAATATTTGGAAGAGAAAACTGGCAAAACTTGATCACTGAAATGATAGACAGTATATCAGGAATGAGTTCAGAATGACTCCCAGGTTTCTGGCCTGGGCAACCTCAGTATCCCTTTAACTGAAATTTAAAGACAGGACAAAAAGCAAATTTGGGGGAGGAGATGAAAAGTAAATACTGAGTTCAGTTTTGGACATTTTGAATTTTGAGTACATATGGATGTGTATGCATCCAAGTTAAAGTGTTACTTCTTCAGAGAAAGCTTCTCTGACTAGTCGTAGGGTATGTGCATGTATGCTCAGTTGTGTCTGACTCTTTGCGACCCCATGGACTACAGCCTGCCAGGCTTCATGGGATTTTCCAGGCAGTAATACTGGAGTGGGTTGTCATGCCCTCCTCCAGGGGATCTTCCAGACCCAGAGATTGAAGCCATATCTCCTGCATTGGCAGGCAGATTCTTTACAACTGAGCCACCTGGGAAGCCCAGTTACAGGGTACAGATCTCATGGCATATTCCACTTTTCTGCTGTGCTAATCACAATTGAAGATAAGGAACCAATTGTGTGGTTAACTATTAATGTAATCTTTAGGAAGAGAAGCTCTGTTTTGCTGGTCTAGGCCAGAGCCCTCTCCACCGTAAGCAGTCAGTACCTATCTATTTAATGAATCCTAGATGCATTTCAGTCACCTGAGAGTTTATTATCCTGCACCTTACATATACAGAGCTGGAGATTTGGAGAGAAAAAGTAGCTTGTGCATTGACACACACTGAGTGAATGTAGGGTAGCGAGAGTTAGCAAAAAAAAAAAAATACAGTGTGACCAGTTAAAATTGTATTTCATACAAACAACAAGTGCTTATTGGTTCCAAAATTGCATGGGATTGACTTACACAGATCAAAGTAAGTGACATTTGACTTTGAACTATGTGATCTCAAAGTCCACCTCTTTCTACTACATCAGTAATGAGAGTGAACACCACTCCTATACTGAAAGCTTTGTTGGTGATTATACCAGCACCAACCTCTTGCCCTGTTAATAAAAGTTTTTGTTTTATTTTATGTTGTTTTGTTTTTAAATTCCTGCTTTGATGGAAAGTAATTTCGTTGGTCTTAGATGCAGACTAGCAGCCACTGGATTCTAAAAGTTTTATTAGAGTCTTTCCGGGATGTCTTCTCCAAATATAAGGTAAACTAAAAGAACACGTACATTCTGCATTATCAGGGAAATGAGTTAAAGGATTCTCCTCGGTCGAACTGCTCCCCACCCACTTCTGTGGTATTTTGAGCCACTCAGGAGCTGTGGCCCCTATCAGATGTTTATGTACGTCAAAGGTGATGCTTTATAGTTTATGAGTTTCCTCAGAGATACTCTGCATTGTTCTGGAAACAAGATAACAGTGTGGTTCTGGCAATTTTCCTGAACGATCTTTAGGGCTGTCCTGTGTGGTTAATTTGATCTGTGGAGCTGCTGCGTTATGGTAATTTTGAAACACGAGGTTTGCTTATCTGTCTGTCTATCCTGGGTGACAACGTTTAAACATTGGTTCAAAGGGTAGTACTAGGCTTTTCTTGAGGGACCTAGAAAGGCTCCTGTGCGCTCTGTCTGCCTGTCTATTTGTATGTATGTATGTATCTAATAGATACATGTAAGTCTTTTACTAGAGCATTAAGAGTGATTATCTTCTGAACAGTAAATTTTTGTTTTTCCTTTATATCAATTTTTTCAATTTCTGACATAAGCAATATTATCTTTATGATAACAATGACAATAAAGACTATATTCTTTGGAGAGAACTGTTTCAGCCTTCCCTAACCAAGACCATTGGTTAGTCCTCATATCTGATACTCTTCAGTTTCTTCTTCTTCTTCTACATTCATGAAAGAAAAAGAAAAATAAGATAAAGATAGAGAATCTTCTAAAAGATTATTCAATAAAAATTTTTTAAAAAATAAAACAGCTCTTTAAAAAGGAAAATGTAATATTGGTCAAAATTATCACAAAGAGATAGGTAAATACTCTGGTTTAATATAAATAGTTCAGTTCACTTCAGTTCAGTTCAATTGCTCAGTCTTGTCCAACTCTTTACAACCCCATGAATCGCAGCACGCCAGGCCTCCCTGTCCATCACCAGCTCCCAGAGTTCACTCAGACTCACGTCCATCAAGTCAGTGATGCCATCCAGCCATCTCATCCTCTGTTGTCCCCTTCTCCTCCTGCCCCCAATCCTCCCAGCATCAGAGTCTTTTCCAATGAGTCAACTCTTCACATGAGGTGGCCAAAGTACTGGAGTTTCAGCTTTAGCATCATTCCTTCCAAAGAAATCCCAGGGCTGATCTCCTTCAGAATGGACTGGTTGGATCTCCTTGCAGTCCAAGGGACTCTCAAGAGTCTTCTCCAACACCACAGTTCAAAAGCATCAATTCTTCAGCGTTCAGCCTTCTTCACAGTCCAACTCTCACATCCATACATGACCACAGGAAAAACCATAGCCTTGACTAGATAGACCTTTGTTGGCAAAGTAATGTCTCTGCTTTTGAATATGCTATCTAGGTTGGTCATAACTTTCCTTCAAGGAGTAAGCATCTTTTAATTTCATGGCTGCAGTCACCATCCGCAGTGATTTTGGAGCCCAAAAAAACAAAGTCTGACACTGTTTCCCCATCTATTTCCCATGAAGTGATGGGACCAGATGCCATGATCTTCGTTTTCTGAATGTTGAGCTTTAAGCCAACTTTTTCACTCTCCACTTTCACTTTCATCAAGAGGCTTTTGAGTTCCTCTTCACTTTCTGCCATAAGGGTGGTGTCATCTGCATATCTGAGGTTATTGATATTTCTCCCGGCAATCTTGATTCCAGCTTGTGAAAACATGTAAATTCAGGATTTGATGTGCAGGCTCTTTGCAAACATATATTCCCAGAAGTTTATATTTCCATGTGGTTTAAAAAAAAAAAAAATGAGAGCAGAGAGCACCTGCTGGAACCTTGAGCCTCAATCATGAATACATATTACCATGGACAAGACAAAACTGTCATCTTCCAGTTCCTAATGGTTGGTTTTTACCCAACAATATAGGCCCATTTTCAGATTGATTTTTCTTCCCTGCCTCCCCCAAGCAGCTGCTCTCATTTATAAGGATTCCTGTTAAATTGTTTTTGAAACATTTTTAGCTGTAGAAAGCGAATGGAATGCAGAAGGCCTGGCAGGTTACCATGGAACGAATTTTCATGCTTCAACTATATTTTAGGCTTTGTGCCCCTAGCACAGACTGGGGTACAAGCAGAGTTACAGGAACAGTCACAGAACAGTATCTCTCTTGCTGCATTTCTTTTTCTTTTAAGTTTGAGGATAATTGCTTTATAGTGTTGTGTTGGTTTCTGCCATATGACACAAATCAGTCATAGCCATATATCTATCCAGTTCAGTTCAGTTCAGTCGTGTCCAACTCTTTGCGACCCCATGAACTGCAGCACGCCAGGCCTCCCTGTCCATCACCAACTCCCGGAGTTCACTCAAACTCAGGTCCATCGAGTCGGTGATGCCATCCAGCCATCTCATCCTCTGTCATCCCCTTCTCCTCCTGCCCCCAATCCCTCCCAGCATCAGAATCTTTTCCAATGAGTCAACTCTTCACATGAGGTGGCCAAAGTACTGGAGTTTCAGTTTTAGCATCATTCCTTCCAAAGAAATCCCAGGGCTGATCTCCTTCAGAATGGACTGGTTGGATCTTCTTGCAGTCCAGGGGACTCTCAAGAGTCTTCTCCAACATCACAGTTCAAAAGCATCAATTCTTTGGTGCTCAGCTTTCTTCACAGTCCAACTCTCACATCCATACATGACTACTGGAAAAACCATATATATCTATATATATAGTTGTTGTTCAGTCATTCAGTTGTGTCCAATTCTTTGTGACCCCATGGACTGCAGCATGCCAGGCTTCCTTGTCCTTCACCAGCTCCAAGAGCTTGCTCAAACTCATGTCCATTGACTTGGTGATGCCATCAAACCATCTCATCCTTTGTCGTCCCCTTCTCCTCCTGCCTTCAATTTTTTCCAGCATCAGGGTCTTTTCTAATGAATCAGCTCTTGGTATAAGTGGCCGAAGTATTGGAGCGTCATCATCAGTCCTTCCAATGAATATTTAGGATTGATTTCCTTTAAAATTGACTGGTATGATCTCCTAGATGTCCAAGGGACTCTCAAGAGTCCTCTCCAACACCAGAGTTCAAAAGCATCAATTCTTTGGCACTTCAGCCTTCTTCATGGTTCATCTCGCTCATCCATACATGACAACTGGAAAAATCATAGCTTTGACTATATGGACTTTTCCAAAACTCTAATTTGCCCAATGCTGATCTTCTCTTCTCTTCTCTTCTCAGTCTTCTCACTGATTTTCCTCTGGAAAGCACTGCCTTGAGTTTCTTAAGGTCTACAAAGTTTAGTGAAATAGCTCTTTTAGTTTTTATTCACACTTTATTTCGGCCGTTTCTACCTTGGACACAGAGTTGCATCCATGGGAGCTGGACTGAAGGACAGTCTGAGTAGTAAACACCATGATCCACTGCCTCTCTTGACTTTCTTCCCTCCCCATTGCCCACTGTGATCCTTTGTTCTTGGGCCAGCACTGAGGATGTAGACTCTTGTGTATGTCTGGATGAGTTTTTTCTTTACCAGAAGGCTCTTCAGTTCTTTAGGCAAATATGCCTATTGTGGGTCACCCTGCCAGCCTTTTAAACATGCTCAGGCATACCTGGATTTCAAGATGAATATGGCATAGAGTTCCTAACCCACCTTGCTTCCCATGAATTTGGATTTGGGGTTCCTGATATTGCTTACTGGGATAGAAATGTAAGAACTCTAGCCAGCACTTAAAGCTGACAATATGTCCTTGGTGTAGGTGGAGACAGTGGGTCTTCTTTTTCAGGATGGTCATTTAAGTGATCCCAAATTATTAGGCAAACAAAAGGTACACATGCACCCATTGCCCCAGGAGAAGAGTGAAGCAGAATCTTAGTATAAGACATCTCTCAAGACCTCTTGGTGTGCATGGCTGGTTGCTGGAGAAAAGGTAGATAAGTTTGCATAGATGCCAAGCAACCCCCTGGGAAAGAAAAGGAGACAGAAAACCTTTTAAATAGCAATTCATTAGAAACTTTTTGATGGATTGGGATGGCTCTGATTGAGATTTTCCTGCAGTTTGAAAGGATAATGGACTAGAGGAGATGAGGAGCCTGGTCTGATGGATTCATGGGATAGGGGGGAGCTCTGCATCACATGGCTAAGGCTGGATCTAGAGGTCAGCCTTTGGAATAAGACTGTCAACATGTGGACTGCTGGCTCTCTCTTTAAAGCCCAGTGTGGCAGTACCTCAGTCTCAGCATGGTCTGGGATAGCAGGAGCATCAGTTCACAAGGAGATAATGTCCTTTGGCCTATGGGGGACCCATGGCAGCAACCAAAGCAAAAGCCTCTTCCAGTGAGTGCTTGGAATCAAAACTGACTTTTTGAACTCAGTAGGCACCTGACTTTTTTGGCAGTCTTGTCAGTTGTGGGTCAAGGAAGTGAGAAGGCTCAAGATTGAGGTTCTGGACTTGTTAATAACTTGTAGATGGGGCTAAAACAATTAACCACTAAAATTAGCACTATGACTGCTTTTATGCCTATAAACTGATAATGCCAGTCATATGGGTAATACAAGCAGAAATAAAAGCCTCACTCACCTGCTGTTAGTTTTAAGATTATTATCCACTGCAATTTAGGGCTCCGATGAGGTTGCATATTTATGCTTTTTAAAAGTAGAAGTTAATATAGTCATTTGCTCTACCCTGCTGAACTCTTTAATAAGCTAGATCCATTCCCACAGGTCTTTGGAATTAATCCCAATCATGTCCTCTTTGGCTGGTGTCACTCACAAGTTCTTGCCCTGTGATTCTTGGCTCTTTGATTTGAGTCCATCACTAGACCTCAACTCTCTTTGTCTGCCTGGCCCTCTTGGACTGTTCTGGGCTAAATTGTCTAGACTGACAGAGATGCACTTTTTCCAGCCAAGCCTTTAACAGACAGACACCCAACGTGCTCCTGCCCTCATTTCCTGCTACTGAGCTGCCTCCTTGTGAGTGGTGGAGGATAAGCTGCAGCACTTGCAAAACAGGCCAAAGAGTTCACTCCAGTGCCCTGTATCTCTATGCCAAGCACTAGTCTTTTTGAGCTATTTCACACTCTGCTGCTTCACCTGTGGAATGTGAGGATTCAACTAGAAGGTCCCACTGTGCATTTTAAGAAACAAACATTATTTTTTGTGCTGGTGGTATTTGTATTGAGAAACACATACAGAAACAAAAAATATTTACTTCAAATGAAATGTGAATTTTTGCCTTGGAGTATTCATAGTTCATTCATAGCTCTCAGTTTTTGACAGGATCGTGATGATACGGAATTTTTTAAAAGTTAAACCCCTCAAAAATGAAGTTTTTTTTAAAAAAAATGTATTTTCCCTTCTCATGAGGGAAAGATGGAGGTTGATTAGAAAGTTGATATAATGGAAAGAAATGCTGAAATCCTGGTATTAATTTTACCTTAAAAATCTGGAGTTTTTATTCACATCAACTTGATAATATAAGCAAAAGCAATGGAGAAATTTGCCCAAGACTTGGTCTTCCCACCTTATTCAAATTACTGTCTTTATTACTTTCCATATCTTAACAAAGGAAAAACTGAAAGTAAGGGAGGTGTGTGCACCACAATGACTGCACTCATACCTTCCATCACTGAAAATGAGAATGAGCAAGCAATTTGTTTTTCCACATTCAGAATCATATTCAAAAAAAAAAAAAAAACCTCAATTTTTAATGGCATTAAGATTAGAAGCAATCAACAAAGGCAAGGAAATTCACTGTGGAGGAAACGAAATTCCACCTTAAATCACAAACCCAAGAAAACATAGTCTACTGGTTTGATCATATCAGGAATCCCCTGCCCAAACTCAAAAACAATCTCTTTTCCCTGTAACAGATCTTTTTAGTCATGCCAAAAGGTATGTCTCATGCACACAATCATGAAGATATTCTTTTGAATCAAATTCTTAAGAAGCTCATTAAGTTAGGACCACTTACATGTTTCTTTGAGATGCTTTTGACAAGAATTATAAACTACAAAAACTTTCTAAGTTTCAAACCTGAAAAGATTGTGTTTTATTTTTCTTTGGGTGGCAGGGGAGTGGGAAGGAGGCTAGTCAGTAAAGACAGGTCTACTTTTTATCTTTAGTGAAATCTCGATGAGTAAACTGAAAGGAAGATTGGGTTGGGGTTTATGCAAACTCAGTTTCTTCCTCTCTACCCCTCTGCACTGCTTTGCCTGCAGAGAGATTTACCTTTGTATCTCTCTATTCCTGCTCTTCACTCTCAGAACACTACTAGTCTGTCCTGGGCAGTTCTAGTATTTCTAGTATGGACTTGTTCTGGAATGGACAAATTCAACATTTCTTAGGATCAGCCTATAAAAGCAGAGTCTCTAAACAAAAATATAACAAGATTTAGTGTTCCTTCAAACCAATGTGAACATGAATCATTTGATGCTATGTGGCCATAAATGTCAAGAAATATTTATTAGATACCCATTTATATAACTGAAATAAAATGTACAGTGAATACCATAGGCACAGTCCTGACCCTAAAAGGGACAGTTGATAACAATGATAGTAAGAGCAACTGCCACTTAGCAGGCACTTACCATGCGCCAGGCATTTATAGTCTCATTTAATCCCTGCGTGCATGCTAAAGTGCATCAGTCATGTCAGACTCTTTGCGACCCTATGGACCATGGGACTCTCCAGGCGAGAATACTGGAGTGAATTGCTTTGCCCTCCTCCAGGGATTTAATCCCTACAGCCACTGTAATAATTAGATGCTGTTACGACTCTTTATGGAGAAAGAAGCTAAGGATAGGAGACATTAAGCAATTTGTCCAAGGTTGTATGACATACACTGTTCTCATCTCTGAAGAACACACTACTGTGTTCACCTTGAGCCTAAGTGAAGGTTGAACTTGTAGGACTGGAGAGAGCCCCTTCTCCACCTGGGTGCTGGATTATAAATACATAGGTGCATAGGGTCTTGGGATGGAGAGGAAAGTAGAGAAAAGAACAGTGTTTCTTCTCCACATGGTCTGATACTGGTCTCCTGGCATGACTCCCTAGAGAGCAATAAGCAGCAAGAGGATACTAAAGGAACCAGAATATATCTATATAGGGTTTTTTGTGTGTGAGTGAGGGAGGAGGAAGTTTATAAAAGAAATATATTCTAGTTAAAAATTTGAACAATGGAAAATGTATAAAATAATCTTACAAAAAGATTACTGTTAATGGTTTATGTATATTCTTCTAGATTTTTTCCCCACATATTAAAAATGCCCTCAATGAGATGATAACCATTTTATATTTCCACCATCAGCATAAGAGAGTGCCTGTCTTCCCATACTTTTGCCAGTACTAGATATTATTAATCTTTTTAACATGTTCCAGTGTAATGGGAGAAAATTCTATCTTCTTATTTTTATTTAAGTTTCATTGTTACTAAGATTCAACATCTTTTCTTATGTTTATTTAGCTACTTGCATTTTCCTTCTGTGAATTGCTAATTCTATCTTCTTTTTCTATTAGGAATTTAATGATTTTCTTATTGATTTTGATGAATTCCTTGTATGTTAGGGATAGTTTAGCATTTGTCTGCTATACATATTGCAAATTTTGTTTCCTAATTTGTCTTTGTCCTCATTTTCTTCTTCTCCCTCTCCTCTTCCTCCTTCCTCCCCACCATGCCTGTCTCTCTCCTTTCCGAATATAGGTGTTTTAAATTTTTATGTCAAAAGTTTTTTATGACCTTTGAACTTCACATATTTATTGGAAAGGCTTTTCGTGCTTCCAAGAGTATGCAAGTATCAATTCATGCTTTCTTCTAGTAACTTTATTTGATCTAACTTTAATTCACTCAAATTTAGTTAGGAATCCATGTATTCAGGTAAAATCATTTGCTTTAAAATGTGTATACTTTTAAAGTGAGCCAGAACAACCTCTGTGGTCCGGTTTGGCTGTGGACTGCCATTTTGAGGCTTCTAGTTACAAAGGTTTCACATAAGAAATTAAACAAGAACATGTATAGAACAGTATTATGGACTCTATGGGAGAGGGAGAGGGTGGGAAGATTTGGGAGAATGGCATTGAAACATGTAAAATATCATGTATGAAACGAGATGCCAGTCCAGGTTCGATGCACAATACTGGATGCTTGGGGCTAGTGCACTGGGACCACCCAGAGGGAAGGTATGGGGAGGGAGGAGGGAGGAGGGTTCAGGATGGGGAACACATGTATACCTGTGGCGGATTCATTTTTATATTTGGCAAAACTAATGTAATTATGTAAAGTTTAAAAATAAAATAAAATTTAAAAAAAAAGAAATTGAACAAGAACAGACTCTGTTACATTGTTGATAGGTAAAAGGAGTATATACAGTTTGTAATTAAATGCAGGGAAAACTGTACAACTACCTGTTTGAAGGTAATAGCCTTCAAGCTCTATCTCCTGAGGAAGATTACATAACTGAGATTCTCTTTCAGATTCTGCATCTGCAAGATGGAGAAGTAATAGGTTTCAGGGAGCATTAATTGTGTTCTGTCCTCGTATGGGCTCTGGCATGGGTTAAGTCATTATGAGGGGTTTTAGTGAATTACAAATATGATCTCTACCACTCCCATAGTCATCTTTGTGGCATATTCTAAGCTTGTTTCAGAAAGAACTTACTAAAGTGGAGGTTCAGTTAAAGTCAAGTAGTGCTTATGGGTCCCCAGTTTGTATATGATTTAGCGAGGGACGCTTTTGAAGATATGGAAAAAGCATTAGAAATGGTCCACTCTCAGGAAGTCTCCAACTTGGTTAGAAAAATTAGATTTGCATTCAGAAAACAAATGAAAACACAAATAAGGATTCTATAAATGGTACCAAATTGATATAGGTATGTTTTAAATCATGAAAGTAAAGTTGTAGAGGTGATGAAATTGAAGGCCTTGAAGAATGTGTAGGATTTGTGTGTACCAAGAAAAGGGCATTCCAGGCCTGGAGAACAGCATGAACTAAGACATAGACATAGGATTGCATGTGTCATTGTGCTTTTTTGCAGATGGTAGAGGAGAGAGAGAGGAGGTGTGATGGGACAGAGAGGAAGGGTCCAGGCCAAATATGCTGTAGCAGACACATCGAACTTGATAACCACAGAAGATTGCCATTATGGACTGAGTCTTTTGGATGGAGAGGCACAAGAGTGTATGCTAGTGCAAAGTTTGGTCACAAGGGCTGATCAGTAATTGGGAATTATAGGCATTCACACGGAAGCTGAAGTTGTAGCTGTGGATGAAAGTATAAAGTTAGTAATAGCATTTACTGTCATTAACATAACCAATAATATGTCACTAACATAAAACATGATTTCAAGAATTTTTTTACATTATCATTTATCACAAGCATTACAACAACCGTAGTAAGTTCTAGGTGTCATTTTACAGATGAAAACATTGAGATAGAGAGAGACTAAAAGACTTGCTCTAGAAGAGAGAGATGTCCTCAATAACACTACAATGTCTGCCTCTTCAGGATCTTCTTTAGAAAAGCCACTCATAAAATCAGTCCAGACAGAGGCCACATTTCAAAGTATAGATGCCAAGTTGTCACCCTCTTCTGAACACACCTTAGGACATAAGTCAAGATGAGGATGGGGTCACAGTGTCTTGGTGACATTTGTAGTTTCACTATATGATCAACCTTCCAGAGGATTAGAAATGTGAAACAAGGTTCACAGAGCAGAAAAAAGTCTATTTAGGTGAAAAATTGTTCATTTTTTGACTGAGTGATTTTTCTCTGGTCATTGAGTCATGATTGCTTAATGTTGCCAGGTACTTCAATAATTCCCTCTTTCCTTTTTTGACTATTAGGTACTTTCTCTCACTTTTCCTATTCGATTTTGGGGATTTTTCAGATTCTAATTTACTATAGAGGAGAGAAAACCATTGATTGTTATAACTATGTAATATTTAGGTAAATCAAGTCAAAGAATAACCAAGAATCTTGCCCAGGACAACAAAGTTAATCTCTCTTAGCAATAGGACTGAAACATCTTAACATTTGTCTTTGGATTTTTATTATCCAAGCACATTTAAAGCACTGACTTCTGGGATATTGGGCTAATTTCTTTCCTGGGAACCAATAAATGTAACTTTAAGAATTCTCAAGTTCCTAAAAGCAAAGGAGATCATTCTCTTGATAGCCTTTGACCAGTCAAATGGCCACTTGATAGAAAATTGAGGAGACAGGAAGTCTGACAGATCATTTTCCTAAAGTTTACCTCCTCAAAAAGCACTTATGAGAAAGTTCTTTTCTAAAATGAGCAGAAATCCATTTTCCTAGAATATTGACTCATGAATCTAAGGCTGAAATCAAATCTAGTGTTTAATAATGTGAACCCAGAATGAGCCTTGGATCCACTGCTTTACTCCAAGGAGCAAAGGAGCATAGCCTCCATGACTATTTTGGATTGCCCTTTTTTTCATTTGTATTTTCAGAACAGATAGTGCACGATATTTCAAATATGGAATATGAATGGCCACCTTCTGCCATTGCAAACAGAAACCCTGCTACATGTTGTTTTGGGGATTTTTTTAAAGGACAACTGAAGATCAGTTTATTTATTTGATGTACCCATGTTTTCATGAAAATATCTCATTTGGGTTTGTAAGAATTACTTAGTAGACATATAGATTTGATAGATAATTAACTAGCAAACTGTTGTTTGCACCCCCATACTATGTATCAAATTTGCCAACTTGTCTTCAGCCCCACTATAGCTACCCAGGTCCAAGCCAGTCACTATCATCTCTTGCCTGGGCCACCATAATTGCCTCCTGGCTGGATTTGTAGCAGCCTGAATATTTTTTCAATCAAAAGCCACTTCATATTCTATCCTGCTCAAAACCTCCCATGACTTAGAAGACCCTTAGTAACCAGGCCTTTGCTCGCTTTCCAGTCTTGTTTTGTTCTACACTTGCCCCTGCCCTCTGGCCTCCATTTGGTTTTAAAACTTAACCAAGGTCTTCCTCCCTAACGCTGTTGCACAGTTGGTTTCCTCTTCCTGGAAGGCTGCCCCTCTCACTTGGTATGACAGCCTGTTTCTCCTCTTTATCTCAACTTCATGTCAGTACCACAGAGAAACCTTCCTCCGGCACCCTATCTAAGTGGGACCCACCATTTTTAATCCATTTCTTTCTCCTGTTTGTTTCTTTTATACTATTTATATTTATTTGTTACCTGTTTTCTTTTAATTTGTTTTTCTTACTGGAAAATTTGAAGCTTTTTGGTTACAGGACTATCTCTGTTAGTTCACTAGCATTCACTTAGCACCTGGTACCATGCCAGGAACACAATGGGTTCTTCTACATATTGATTTCCATGTGTAAAGGAACCGCAGTGCATTTTTGCTAGTCATTTTTTGAAAATAATAGTTTGAGATCTGATTGTTGTCAGCAAGCTTTACTTTGAGAAGAGAAGCAAGTTTGGGTTGGTGATAAAGGTAACCAAGACATGTCTGTGTGTCATTTGTGACACTGGTCTCTAGGCTAAAATGTTATCATGCCCTGATTAATCAGTAGATACTTGCATTGGTATAATTACAATACGTCTATATTCAATTACCAAGAGCTATAGGAAAATCAAGCATGTTGAAAAGAAGACAAGATAAGGAAGGGTCTGGAAACCATAGAGTTTTATACTAGAAGGCTGTAAAGAAAAGGAGGAACAGAAGACGAGAATTTTAATGTCAGCTGGGCATAGAATTATTAAAAAAGGAGATGAACATCAAAGTGTTATATGGAAGAGGTATTCGATTTATTCTAAATTTTTTCAGGAAGAGAACCAAACATCAGGGAAACATATTTCAGGTCATCGTAAAGAAAAACTTGCACAGTTGCCCCAAAATAAAATAAACTTCCTTGTTAAGAATTAAGATTTTGTCATGACAGATGCTTGGGCCAGACCAATAACATCTTCAAATATATTAGTATGGAAATTCTTACACATAGTGACCTATACAAAATAAACATCCAATTTATGTTGGTAAATAATTGCAACTAGGTGAAGTGATGGACATGTTAATTAACTTGATTGTGGTAATAATTTGACCATATATGCACGTGTCAGAATATCACATTGTGTACCATAAACATGCATGGTTTTTATTTGTCAATTATAGCTTTGATAAAACTGGAAAAAATCATCTTTAGTGAATAAAGGCATGTATTCTAGTGCAAGCTTAGGCCAGGTGGCTACAGAGGTCAAGAAGAATGTTGATACTCCTTGATGTGTCTGGCATCTCCTCTGTACTGATGTCAGAGATACAGAGAGAGCAATCAGCCCTTGCTCCCTTTCTTAACAGAGGATTTTAGAGGAGGGAAAAACCCCTGAGCTGATGCCGAAGTTTTCTTAGAGGAGTTGTATGAATTGGTCCTCAGGGGATGAAGAAAAAAACAGGATAGAGAGACTGTAACATTTCAGAGAATTAGTACAAAGGTCCAGAGATAACACTGAGTATGACATAAGGGACAGTGAGCAAACAAGCTGGTTAGAGTGATACATGTCCCCAGGGGCAGGAAGAAATGAGGCAGCAGGCACATCGGAGCCAGACTGGGGAGTTTGGGCTTGATGCAGGAGACACATGGAAGTTCTGTAAATTATTAAGCAGAGGAGGGACATCATCACAATGTGTGAGGAACATTTGCCTGATGGATGCTCACCACAAAGAACTGTGCCTTTTAAACTGGGGTGCACTACCCTCACACACATACACCAAAATGTTGGCCAAGCATTAGTTTTACTCGAAGGTTTTGAGGTAAAGATAATTTAACTTGTAAGTAATTGATATTATTTTTTACCAAGCAAGTATGATAAAACCTAAGACTTCAGAGAAATTCTCTACATGTTGCAGAATGGCAGTAAGTTCTGTTCCAGGGGCTACTTAGCTCTCTTAGACTCTATGTGGAAGTTGGTCCTTGGATGGGAAAGTGTGACCAGCCCACTAGAGCAGGTGAAAGATCAGAATGTCTTCTGATTAATAAACACTGAGAATGTGCTGCTCTGGGCACTGTGCTAAGTGTTGCAGGGTAGAAAGGCGAAGGCAGTGCTGCCCTGGAGTAACTGTTCATCTCATGGGGGAGACAGGTATATAAACAGGTGTCTTCGATATATTTTGGAAACCAATAAGAAAACAACTCTTCCCAGAAGGGAGCCTTGGGATAGTATAAGAAACATCTAGAGAATTTAGTGGCAAACTAAATGCAGAAGCTAAAAGGGATGAAACAAAGACCAGACCAGGATTTCTGTCCTGGGAGGCCCAAAGAATGAAGCTGATGCTAACAGAAAATGGTAGAGATGTGATGGACCAAGAGGCCCAGTAGCAGCTGTTACTAAACAACTTCTGTTTAGTACAGACGAGAACTCATGCCTGGGAAGAAAACACATGAAAAAGACAAACACCCACTTAGAGAACTTGCTTGCACCCACACTGTCTGACCTCGCTCTGTAGCTCTCCCACCTACCTGTGTTCATGAGCTCATTTACATCAATGATTCTAAGACCCAGGTTCTGATACTTTCCAATTTTTAACTTACCCTTTCTTTTGAGAAGAAAACCAGTTGAAAACTCCAGACTAACCTTTTCAATAAAGAACCTAGAATCCTGCAGCTTCTGATAAGAATTAGAATGAAGATCTAACTCATAGAAGTGGAATATACTTTGCAGAAGTTGGCATTTGAGCTATATGTGTGACTTAGATTTCCAGTTTTTTCGAAGAAAAAATTGTAGCAAACTCAAAACATAGTTTCTGCCTTTCTTACAGAGCAGTGGTTTACATTCATCAAATTGAATTGAATTAAAAAACAGCGGCACACTGGTAAATGAAGTCATTTGTTATTAATAATGGTTTTAAAGTAATTGTTTTTAGTCACTAAATCATGTCTGATTCTTTTGTGACCCCATGGACTATAACCTGCAGGGCTTCTCTGTCCATGGGATTTCCCAGGCAAGAATACTGGAGTAGGTTGCAGTTTCCTTCTCCAGGGGATCTTACTGACTCAGGGATTGAACCTATGTCCCTGCATTAGCAGGCAGGTTCTTTACCACTGACCCACCTAATAATCACAAATAACTAGCTATTGTTACTTGTTGCTGTGCACTCTTCTAAATCAGCAATAGCGCAAGAGGTGAATTTATTTGTCACACAACCAAATTTGGTGGACATTGTTATTATCTGTGTTTTATGGATGAGATAAATGAAGCAGGAGAGGTGAACCCATTTGTCCAAAGCAATATAGTTAGAAAGTGGCAGAAGCTTGATTAAGAACTCCATGCTTAAAAGCTCAAACACTGTGCTTGACTCGCTAACAATACTAATAATCATTGCAAATGATTTATATACATACATTTTTAAATAGTTATCCCTATGTAGCTCTCTCAGTAGGTATTCCCTTAAGTAGGAGTGGGAGAGAACAAGTAGATTACATTGAGAATACCAGAAATTGCATCCATCTCAGGTAAACCCAAAACCCATAGGAGTATATGATGCCCAGACATGTCATCTGAGTGCACATCTCAGCAGAAAAAAACTTTTCAGACTTCTGACAGAAAGTTAATCGATGCTCAGTTAAATTCAATACAGCATTTGCAATAACTCAGGGAGTGACATTTTGAGTGTATTGCCAATTAACAGGAGCATATGCCACATTTTGGAGCGAATTTATCTCAAAGGATTTCAGAGGTGTGGGCCAACTTTAGATGGTTATTTCAAGCTATGAGCAGATCACCCTCAGCAGTTGGTTCTTTAGAGACTGCATCAGACCTGGTTTGTGTGCCTCCCAGGTTTACTCAGCCCTGCTTGCCCTCCAGGTTCTCACTGTTCTCACTGCTTGGTCCGTGGAGTGCCCTGGCCAGCACCATCACCTAATAACACACCTGCTGCCACTCCCTCCTCAAAGTGATCACACGCCTCTTTGTTGGGCCTGTTGGGAACACAGACAAGATCTGACCAGACCTACAGAGGCTTTGACTTGTCACATCACTCTGGTCTCAAATGAAGCATCTTACTGTAAGGCATGGTCTTCAGCTTCTTCAGTAGCTGGCTGGGCAAACCAAGAAGGGCAGGAGAGTTAATGTTCCATGTAGCAAACTTTGGCCATTGATACATGGACGGTGGAAAGGAGGAGATAATTCCTCCCCATGATGAACTGTTTTAAAGCACTGTAGTTCCAAAGAGCCTGTTTGAAGTATTAATATATCCTATGCAACTGGGCAGTCAACTGTGTTTCCTTGTGAACCTGGCCAGTTTGTTAATGCAGCAGCTTGTATTTGCTTCCTCTCCATTCCTGCCTCATGTTCCTCTCCCTCTGACTGCTGCTGCCCTAAGATTGTACCACCTCATAAAACCTCAGACTTTGTTTTCTTAGGAACTTGGGCTAAGTCGGACTAATTACCCACTATATAAATGGCTATTGATCTTATACACACACGTGCCCTCAGATAATCTCTCTTCAAGAAATTTCCTGCTCCTCGAATTCTACTACTTATTCCATTTATCTCTTTCAGCCATTCTCCAAAGTATTGGTTATACAGGAGTTATAAAGATAATGAAAAACAAACTTTCTAAAAAAAAATACTTTCTGGTTGCTGGTAATGAATGAAGTTTAGGAAACATGTAGGCCTTTAGAAGCCTGTTAAAATAGGAAATAGAAGTGGCAAAAGCTCTGAACAAAGATGCTTTGTTTAGATCTTAGGGGAAAGTATTCAGTCTTTTACCATTGAGTATGTATGTCCGTGCGGTGACAAAGAGTTGGACATGACTAAGCACACAGGCACAAACACACACATGCACACATGTGACATTAGATGTAGGTTTTACATAGATGTCTTTTATCAACATGAGGATGTTCTCATCTATTCCTAGTTATCTGAGAGATTTTTTTTTTATCATGAATAGGTGTTGAATTATATCAAATGCTTTTTTCTGTATCTGTTGAGATTATCATATGATTTATTCCTTTGTTCTATTAATATGGTGACCTACATTAATTAATTTTTTGAATATTAGACTAATCTTGCAACTGTAGGATAAACGTCATTTGGTCATGACATATTATCATTTTTATATCTTACTGAATTTGATTTATAAATATTTTGTTCAGGCTTTTTGCATTTAAGTTCATGGGGAATATTGATCTATATTTTTCTTTTTGTGATGTCTATCTGATTTTGGTATCAGAGCAATACTGGCCTTATGAAATGAGTTTGAAAATGATCCCTCCTCCTCAATTTTTATTTAATAAAAAATATTTAATTTTCTATTAAATATTTAATAAAATCCCTATGAAGAATTTGGGCTTGAAATTTTCTTCATGAAAAGGTTTATATTATGAATTCAATCTTTTTAGTAGATATAGTACTACTCAGTTTCCTATTTCTTCTTGCAAGTGTTTTAGTAATTTGTGACTTTCAAGGAATTTATTCCTTTCATTTGGCTGTCAAAAATTTTGGCATAAAGTTGCCAACATTTCCTAATTACCTAGGAAATGTTCCTAATTACCCTTTTAGTATGTATAGGATCTGTATTGGTGTTTCCTTTCACATTTTTTATTTTGGTGACTTGAATTTTCTCTCTTTTTGTCTAATTATAGCTAGAGGGTTATGAATTTTGTTAATTTTTAAAAGAAGCAGCTCTGGTTTCAGTGATTTTATCTGGTGTTTTTTTTTTTTTCTCATTTTATATTTGAATGATTTTGCTCCTGTGTTTATTACTTTCTTACTTTTACTTACCAGCCTGTAAGGAAACTATTGTCTAGTGGATTCATTTGTATCTCTAAGGAAAGTCCACCAGACTATCTCTAATACCACTTGGGCTTTTATTACAAATGGCAGTTTTTCAAAAGTAAACTACCAGAATACAGAAAGGCCATTCCAAACACAGCAATCTAAAGAAGATGAAAAGGCAGAGAAATACTCAGCAGGTAAAGGAACATGATAAATGCCCACTAAACCAAACAAAAGAGGAGGAGATAGGGAGTCTACCTGAAATAGAATTCAGAATAATGATAGTAAAAATGATCCAAAATCTTGAAAACAAAATGGAGTTACAGACAAATAGCCTGGAGACAAGGATTGAGAAGATGCAAGAAATGTTTAACAAGGACCTAGAAGAAATAAAAGAGTCAGTAATGAATAATGCAATAAGTGAGATCAAAAACACTCTGGAGGGAAACAACAGTAGAATAACAGAGGCAGAAGATAGGATAAGTGAGGAAGAACTTAGAATGGTGGAAATAAATGAAACAGAGAGGAAAAAAGAAAAAAGAATTAAAAGAAATGAGGACAACCTCAGAGAACTCTAGGACAATGTTAAATACCCCAACATTCGAATCATAGGCATCCCAGAAGAAGAAGACAAAAAGAAAGACCATGAGAAAATACTTGAGGAGATAATCGTTGAAAACTTCCCTAAAATGGGGAAGGAAATAATCACACAAGTCCAAGAAACCCAGAGAGTTCCAAACAGGATAAACCCAAGGCAAAACACCCCAAGACACATATTAATCAAATTAACAAAGATCAAACACAAAGAACAAATATTAAAAGCAGCAAGGGAAAAACAACAAATAACACACAAGGGGATTCCCATAAGGACAACAGCTGATCTTTCAATAGAAACTCATTAGGCCAGAAGAGAATGGCAGGACATACTTAAAGTGATGAAAGAGAAAAACCTACAATCCAGATTATTGTACCCAGCAAGTATCTCATTCAAATATGAAGGAGAAATCAAAAGCTTTACATACAAGGAAAAGCTGAGAGAATTCAGTACCACCAAACCAGCTTTCCAACAAATGCTAAAGGATCTTCTCTAGACAGGAAATACAGAAAAGGTATATAAACTTGAACCCCAAACAACAAAGTAAATGGCAACAGGATCATACTTATTAATAATTACCTCAAATGTAAATGGGTTGAATGCCCCAACCAAAAGACAAAGACTGGCTGAATGAATACAAAAACAAGACCTCTATATATGCTGTCTACAAGGGTCCCATCTCAAAAAAAAGGAACACATACAGACTGAAAGTGAAGGTCTGGAAAAAGATATTTCACGCAAATGGAGACCAAAAGAAAGCAGAAGTAGCAATACTCATATCAGATAAAATACACTTTGAAATAAAGGCTGTGAAAAGAGACAAAAAAGGACACTACATAATGATCAAAGGATCACTCCAAGAAGAAGATATAATAATTATAAATATATGTGCACCCAACATAGGAGCACCACAATATGTAAGGCAAATGCTAATAACCCAATAATAGTGGGAGACTTTAATACCCCACTCACACCTATGGATAGATCAACTAAACAGAAAATTAGCAAAGAAACACAAACTTTAAATGATACAATGGACCAGTTAGACCTAATTGATATCTATAGGACATTTCACCCTAAAACAATGAATTTCACCTTTTTCTCAAGTGCATATGGAACCTTCTCCAGGATAGATCACATCCTGGGCCATAAATCTAGCCTTGGTAAATTCAAAAAAGTTGAAATCATTTCAAGCATCTTTTCTGATCACAATGCAGTAAGATTAGATACCAATTACAGGGGGAAAAAAACTATTAAAGATCCCAACATATGGAGGCTAAACAACATGCTTCTGATAACCAACAAATCACAGAAGAAATCAAAAAAGAAATCAAAATATGCATAGAAATGAATGAAAATGAAAACACAACAACCCCAAACCTGTGGGACACTGTAAAAGCAGTGCCAAGGGGAAGGTTCATAGCAATACAGGCTTACCTCAAGAAACAAGAAAAAAGTCAAATAACCTAACTCTACACCTAAAGCAACTAGAAAAGGAAGAAATGAAGAACCCCAGGGTTAGTAGAAGGAATGAAATCTTAAAAATTAGGGCAGAAATAAATGCAAAAGAAACAAAAGAGACCATAGCAAAAATCAACAAAGCTAAAAGCTGGTTCTTTGAGAAGATAAATAAAATTGACAAACCATTAGCCAGACTCATCAAGAAACAAAGGAAGAAGAATCAAATCAACAAAATTTGAAATGAAAATGGAGAGATCACAACAGACAACACAGAAATACAAAGGATCATAAAAGACTACTATCAGCAACTATATGCCAATAAAATGAACAACTTGGAAGAAATGGACAAATTCTTAGAAAAGAATAACTTTCCAAAACTGAACCAGGAAGAAATAGAAAATCTTAACAGACCCATCACAAACACAGAAATTGAAACTGTAATCAGAAATCTTCCAGCAAACAAAAGCCCAGGACCAGATGGCCTCACAGCTGAATTCTACCAAAAATTTAGAGAAGAGCTAACACCTATCCTACTTAAACTCTTCCAGAAAATTGCAGAGGAAGTTAAACTTCCAAACTCATTCTATGAGGCCACCATCACCCTAATCCCAAAACCAGACAAAGATGCCACAAAAAAAGAAAACTACAGGCCAATATCACTGATGAACATTAGATGCAAAAGTCCTTAACAAAATCCTAGCAATCAGAATCCAACAACATATTAAAAAGATCATACATCATGACCAAGTGGGCTTTATCCAAGGGAATCAAGGATTCTTTATCTGCAAATCAATCAATGTAATACACCACATTAACAAATTGAAAAATAAAAACTTTATGATTATTTCAATAGATGCAGAGAAAGCCTTTGACAAAATTCAACATCCATTTATGATTAAAAAAAAAAAACCCTCCAGAAAGCAGGAATAGAAGGAACATATCTCAACATAATAAAAGATATATGACAAAGCCTCAGCAAACCTTATCCTCAATGGTTAAAAATTGAAAATATTTCCCCTAAAGTCAGGAACAAGACAAGGGTGCCCATTCTCACCACTACTATTCAACATAGTTTTGGAAGTTTTAGCCACAGCAATCAGAGAAGAAAAAGAAATAAAAGGAATCCAGATTGGAAAAGAAGAAGTAAAACTCTCACTGTTTGCAGATGACATGATCCTCTACATAGAAAACCCTAAAGACTCCACCAGAAAATTACTAGAGCTAATCAATGAATATAATAAAGTTGCAGGATATAAAATTAACACACAGAAATCCCTTGCATTCCTATACACTAACAATGAGAAAACATAGAAATTAAGCAAACAATCACATTCACCATTGCAACGAAAAGAATAAAATACTTAGGAATATATCTACCTAAAAAAACAAAAGACCTATATATAGAAAACTATAAAACACTGATGAAAGAAATCAAAGAGGATACAAATAGATGGAGAAATATACCATGTTCATGGATTGGAAGAATCAATATAGTGAAAGTTAGCATGCTACCCAAAGCAATCTACAGATTCAATGCAATCCCTATCAAGCTACCAATGGTATTTTTCAGAGAACTATAACAAATAATTTCACAATTTGTATGGAAATACAAAAAAACCTCGAATAGCCAAAGCAATCTTGAGAAAGAAGAATGTACCTGTAGAAATCAACCTGCCTGACTTCAGGCTTTACTACAAAGCCACAGTCATCAAGACAGTATGGTACTGGCACAAAGGCGGAAATATAGATCAATGGAACAAAAAGAAAGCCCAGAGATAAATCCATGCACCTATGGACACCTTATTTTTGACAAAAGAAGCAGGAATATACACTGGAGAAAAGACAATCTCTTTAACAAGTGGTGCTTGGAAAACTGGTCAACCACTTGTAAAAGAATGAAACTAGACCACTTTCTAACACCATACACAAAAATAAACTCAAAATGGATTAAAGATCTAAACATAAGACCAGAAACTATAAAACTCTTAGAGAAGAACATAGGCAAAACACTCTCGGACATAAATCACAGCAGGATCCTCTATGACCCACTTCCCAGAGTAATGGATATAAAAGCAAAAATAAACAAATAGGGCCTAATTAAACTTAAAAGCTTTTGCACAATGAAGGAAACTATAAGCAAGGTGAAAAGACAGCCTTCAGAATGGGAGAAAATTATAGCAAATGAAGCAACTGACAAAGAATCTCAAAAATATACAAGCAATTCCTACAGCTCAATTCCAGAAAAATAAACAACCCAATCAAAAAATGGGCCAAAGAACTAAACAGACATTTCTCCAAAGAATTCATACAGATGGCTAACAAACACATGAAAAGATGCTCAACATCACTCATTATTGGAGAAATGCAAATCAAAACCACAAGTCAACAAACAAAAAATGCTGGAAAGGGTGTGGAGAAAAGGGAACCCTCTTATACTGTTGATGGGAATGCAAACTAGTACAGCCACTATGAAGAACAGTGTGGAGATTCCTTAAAAAACTGGAAATAGAACTGCCATATGACCCAGAAATCCCACTGCTGGGCATACGCACAGAGGAAGCCAGAATTGAAAGAGACACATGTACCCCAATGTTCATTGCAGCACTGTTTATAATAGCCAGGACATGGAAACAACCTAGATGTCCATCGGCAGACGAATGAATAAGAAAGGTGTGGTACAATTGAATATTACTCAGCCATTAAAAAGAATACATTTGAATCAGTTTTAATGAGGTGGATGAAACTGGAGCCTATTATACAGAGTGAAGTAAGTCAGAACAAAAAACACCAATACAGTATACTAACGCATGTATATGGAATTTAGAAAGATGGTAACGATGACCCTATATGTGAGACAGCAAAAGAGACACAAATGTATAGAACAGTCTCTTGGACTCTGTGGGAGAAGGCAAGGGTGGGATGATTTGAGAGAATAGCATTGAAACGTGTATATTATCATATGTGAAACAGATCGCCAGTCCAGGTTTGATGCATGAGACAGGGTGCTCAGGGCTGGTGCACTGGGATGACACAGAGGGATGGGATAGGGAGGGAGATGGGAGGGGTTTCAGGATGGGCGACACATGTACACCCATGGAGGATTCATGTCAATATATGGCAAAACCCACTACAATATTGTAAAGTAATTAGCCTCCAATTAAATAAAATTTTTAAAAGAAAAAAAAGTAAACTTAAGCTACTTTCTTATTATCTGAGGTACTAGTGTTCTGATTACTTTAAGGGCTGTTTGAATGCTGTTTTCTGATGGCTGTTTTTAATTTGTTCTAGCTTTATTGGAATATAATTTCCATATAATATTGTATAAATTTAAGATGTACAACATGATTTTATATATATATAGTGAAAGGACTACCACAGTAAGGTTAGATAATGCATATATCATCTCTTATAGTTACCTTGTGTGTGTTTGTGTGTGTGTGTGTGTGTGTGTGTGTGTGGTGAGAACATTTAAAATCTACTCATTTCATGTATCCATTACAGTACTGTTAACTATAGTCACCATACTATGCTACTGCTACTTAGTCACTCAGTCATGTCCAACTCTTTATGACCTCATGGACTGTAACCTGCCAGGCTTCTCTGTTCATGATTATTCTCCAGGCAAGAACACTGAAGTGGGTTGCCATGCCCTCCTCCAGGGCATCTTCCCAACCCAGGGATCAAACCGAGGTCAACGCATTGCAGGTGGATTCTTTACCATCTCAGCCACCAGGGAAGCCCCACAATACTATACATTAGATTAAATATTTTAAACATTGCAATTAGAGGAAATGAGAAAAGTTAGTGTGGAAAGGAGGGAGACTCTGGCAAATAATTTTCACTGATGAAAATTAGGTCTCTTATTTTTTTAACTTTTTAAAACTTGGATTATTTGTGAAAAATAAACAATATTACCCCTCAAAGTCCTGTGTCTATAAGAGGAAAGATCCTAGATCACTTTCTCTGTTAGTGTTAATTTTTAGGATAACTTGAATAAATCCCATTTAATTGAAGTACCTTTTGGTACCAATCAGCATGATATTACCAATGTAATGGACCAGTGTGATAGCATGTGGAAGGGAAACATGATCAAGGTCCCTGCAAACTAAACTGTGACACAGTGCTTTAGAGTTACTATACCCCTGAGGTAGGACAGAGAAGGTGCTCTGCTGGCCTTGCCAGCTGAAAGGAGGGTGGTCCTTATTGACAGCTGGAGAAAAAGGCATTCTCCTGATCAATAGCTGCATATCGGGTACAAAAGGATGTGTTAATTTGCTCAAGCAAATTAATGTACCACATCTGGTACAGAACTTTCAATTGGCGTGGATACATGGTTAAGCTTACCATTAAACAGTGTCATTCTCCAGAGTCTTCTAAAGAGGTCAGATAGGCTAGTTGAATAGGCATATGGTGGGAATCACCACCCCTGCCTCTCTTGAGGCCTTGATGGCACTACTCTCTGCAATCCCTCCAGCAGGGCAGTATCACTTTTGACTTACTATTTTCCTAAGTAGAAATCGTTCCGGTGGCTTCCACCAGGCCTTTCTCACAGGTTAAGGAACCAAGGTGAGGATTGTGTATATATATATATTCCAATTATGCATCCTGGAACTGGGGAAAATAACCACAAAGTGGGTTTAGGGACCCAATGGGCTCCCCATGAGACAGACCTGGGCTAAAACTCCATTCATCACCCAACCTCTTATAATTCCCTGGTCTGACTGATGGACAAAAATTATGTTTTGGGTCTCCTAGAATTACTATCAGTTCAGAGCCAGTATACAGTAGCCCCCAAAAGGCTTGATTACTTTCTTTTGCACAACATAGTTATCCTGACAAAAGGCTATAGATTTCTTTGGGGAAGTCAAGGAAAATGATTAACAGTATACATTTTTGGCAGTATATTATATCAGAGTCCTTCCTTATGAGATCCAGCCTTCCCTTCATCCAAGAAAGTAAACTGGCTCAAGTGTAAGAATTACTTGGATTATTTTCTTTGCAGATCTAACCTCTGCTTATCAGGTTAGATTTTGTTTGCTTGACCTGAAACTTTTCAGCTTATACAGATCAAGTTAGAATTTTGTTCATTTATTTATTTTATTAAAGTACAATTAATTTACAATGCTATATTAGTTTTAGGTTATAGCATAGTGATTCACTATTACTGCAGATTATACTTCATTGTAGGCTATTACAAGAAAATGTGTATAATTACCTATGCTCTACAGTATACCTTTGTTGCTTATGTGTTTTATATATAATAGTTTGTATCTGTTAATCTCATACCCCTAATTTGACCCTCCCATCCCCATCCTCTCCCCTTTGGTAACCACAAGTTTGTTTTCTATATCTGTGATTCTGTTTTTGTTTTGCGTACACCTTCATTTGTATTATTTTCTTTATATTCCACATATAAGTGATATCCAGTATTTGTTTTCCTCTGACTTGTTTCAATAATATTCTCTAGGTCCATCCACATTGCTGCAAATGACTGTATTTCATTCTTTTATGAGTAACATTCCATTATATATATATATATATATATATATATATATATATACATATATATATATATACACACACACACAAAAACACACACACACGTGTATATTGTTGTTCAGTAGCTAAGTTGTGGCCGACTCTTTGCGACCCCATGAACTGCAGCACATCAGGCTTCCCTGTCCTTCACTATCTGCCTGAGTTTGCTCAAACTTATGTCTGTTGAATCAGTGATGCCATCCATCCATCTCATCCTCTGTCACCCACTTCTCCTCTTGCCCATAGTCTTTCCCAGCATCAGGGTCTTTTCCACTGAGTCAGCTCATTGCATCAGGTGGCCAAAGTACTGGAGCTTCAGCTTCAGCATCAGTCCTTCGAATGAATATTCAGGATTGATTTCCTTTAGGATTGACTTGATCTTGCGGTCCAAAGGACTCTTAAGAGTCTTCTCCAGCACCACAGTTTCAAAACATCAATTCTTCGGTGCCAGTCTTCTTTATGGTCCACCTCTCACATCTGTACATGACTACTGGAAAAATCATAGCTTTGACTACATGAACTTTTGTTGGCAAAGTGATGTCTCTGCTTTTCAATACACTGTCTAGGTTTGTCATAACTGTTCTTCCAAGGAGCAAGTGTCTTTTAATTTCATGGCTGCAGTCACCGTCTGCAGTGATTTTGAAGCCCAAGAAAATGAAATATGACTCTGTTTCCACATTTTCCCCATCTGTTTGCCAGGAAGTGATAGGACCAGATGCCATGATACTAGTTTTTTAAATGTTGAATTTTAAGCCAGCTTCCCCCCCCTTCCCCTTTCACCTTCATCAAGAGGCTCTTTAGTTTCTCTTTGCTTTCTGCCATAATTATGCTGTCATCTGTATATCTGAGGTTATTGATATTTCTCCCAGCAATCTTGATTCTAGCTTGTGCTTCATTCAGCCTGGCATTTCACATAATGTACTCCACATGTCTGTTAAATAAGCAGGGTGACAATATACAGCCTTAACGTATTCTTTTCCCAATTTGGAACCCGTCTGTTGTTCCATATCAAGTTCAACTGTTGCTTCTTGACCTGCATATAGATTTCTCAGGAGGTAGGTAATGTAGTTTGATATTCCCATCTCTTGAAGAATTTTCCAGTTTGTTGTGATCCACAAGGTCAAACAGAGGCTTTAGTGTAGGCAATGAAACAGGGGTATATATATTTTTTGGAATCCCCTTGCTTTTTGTATGATCCACTGTATGTTGCCAATTTGATCTGTGTCTCCTCTGCCTTTTCTAAATCCAGCTTGAACATCTAAAAGTTCTTGGCTCACGTATTCCTGAAACCTAGCTTGAAGGATTTTGAGCATAATCTTCCTGGAATGTGAAATGAGTGGAATTATACAGTAATTTGAACATTCTTCATTGCCTTTCTTTGTGATTGGAATGAAAACTGACCTTTTCCAGTCCTGTGGCCCTGGTGAGTTTTCCAAATTTGCTGGCATAATGAGTGCAACACTTTAACAGCATCATCTTTTAAGATTTGAAATAGCTCACCTAGAATTCCATCACCTCCACTAGCTTTGTTCGTAGTGATGCTTCCTTAGGCCCACTTGACTTCACACTCCAGGATGTCTGGGTCTATGTGAGTGATCACATCATCATGATTATCTGGTACATTAAGAGCTTTATTTGTATAGTTCTGTGTATTCTTGCCATCTTTTATTAATCTCTTCAGCTTCTGTTAGATCCCTGCCACATTTTTCCTTTACTGTGCCTATCTTTGTGTGAAATGTTCCCTTGGTATCTCCAGTTTTCTTAAAGAGATGTCTAGTCTTTCCCATTCTATTATTTTCCTGTATTTCTTTGCATTGGTCACTTAAGAAAATTTTCTTATCTCTCTTTCCCTTTCTCCTTTGCCTTTCGCTTCTCTTCTTTTCTCATCTATTTGCAAGGCCTCATAAGGCAACTACTTTGCCTTCTTGTGTTTCTTTTTCTTGGGGAAAGTTTTGGTTATCACCTCCTGTATAATGTTACAAACCTCTATCCATAGTTCTTCAGGCACTCTGTCTACCAGATCTAGTCCCTTGAATCTATTCATCACCTCCACTATATAATCATAAGGAATTTGATTTAAGTCATACCTGAGTGGCCTAGTGGTTTCCCTTACCTTCTTCACTTTGAGCCTGAATTTTGCAATTGTGTGTGTGTGTGTGTGTGTGTGTGTGTGTACATAATAATATATGCAGCTTCTTAATCCAATCACATATTAATGGGCACTTGGGCTGCTCCCTTGTCTTGGCTTTTGTAAATAGCACTCTATAAACATTGAGGTGTATGTGTATTTTTGAATTAGTGCTTTACTTTTTTCCAGATATATACCCAGGGGTGGGATTACAGAATCATATAGCAATGCTATTTTTAGTTTTTAAATTTTTAAGGAACCTCCAAACTGTTTTCCATAGTGACTGCACCAATCTACATTCCCACCAATGGTGTACAAGGATTCTCTTTTTTTCCACACCCTCACCAGCACTTATTGTTTGTAGATTTTTTGATGATGGCCACTTTTACAGGTGTGAGGTGATACCACATTTTGGGTTGGTTTGCATTTCTGTCATAATTAGCTAGCCATGTTAAGCATATTTTCATGTTCCAGTTAGTTAATCTATGTATCTTCTTTAGAAACATATCTATCTAGGTCTTAGGCCCATTTTTTTTTTGCTTGGGTTGTTTGTTTGTTTGTTTGTTTATATTGAGTTGTATGAACTGTTTTTATATTTTGGATATTAACCTCCTTGCCAGTCACATCATTTGCAAATATTTTCTCTCATTCCATAAGTTGTTTTATCATTTTGCTGATTGTTTCCTTTGTTGTGCAAAAGCCTTTAAGTTTAATTAGGTCACACTTGTTTATTTTTGCTTTTATCTCTTTTGCTTTTGGAGACTGATCTGAGAAAATATTGCTGTGACTTACATCAAAGAGTGTTCTGCCTGTGTTCTCTTCTAGAGTTGTATGGTTTCAGGTCTTACATTATGTCTTTAGTCCATTTTGAGTTTATTTTTGTATGTGTTATGAGGGAGTGTTCTAATCTTATCCTTTTACATGGAGCTGTCCAGATTTTCAAGCATCACTTATTAAAGAGACTGTCTTTTCTCCATTATATATTCTTGCCTCCTTTGTCACAGATTGACTATAGTTGTGTAGGTTTATTTCTGTGCTGTCTATTCTTGATCTACTAGATCAAGTAAGAATTTAGTAGGCTTCCTATCTGTTTCAATTCTAGGAACACCACAATCAACTAGCCAACCCTGTAGGTCTATGCCAGTCAGATTATTCCAATTACTGCTTTGACTCTGCCTTCCATTACAGTGACAACACCCACCTTGCCTTTGGCTGCTGACTGCTGCCACTTGGTCCCTGCCACCCCAATATCCAATTACTCCCCATCCATTTAGGTTTCTCAGTTCAGTGACTCTATTTCCAACTGTGAAAAGAGTGATCACAGAACTCTTAAGGTTGCTGGAGTTCTCACAGATTTTTTATTTATCACAGTCATCATGAAGAGTATGTCTTCTGGACTCTCCCAATGTGAATGAGTAGGTCTTAGATGACAAATCTACTCGAACATTCCAGTCTCTCTAGGCCTAACCCTAACCCTTCCTCTGCATTCTGGCTTGCTCACTGTGGGCCACTTTTTGGTCTGTTTTAGCCAACCAACCAAACAAACCATTAGAGCTCTTTCTAACTTCCCAAGTTGCAACATTAAAGACAGAATTTGTGTTCAGTTAGCTCATGTCAGTAAATTCTGCCTGGATTCAATATTATGTTCCTTACAGCATTATCCAGTTCTTAATATCCTTTCTTACACACGTGTCCCTGCATTTCTGTCTGTATAAATTTAAAAACTCAAGGAATTATTTTAACATGTAGCATATCTCTGTGTATCATGCTTTTCACCCTACCTTTAGAGATTTGTTGGGCCATCAGTTATGGGCATAGAAGTAGGATGGCCTGAGGAGTGGTCCTGAGCAGAATTATCATCTTATACAGCAACTGCTCAAAAAGACCATTTCAGTTTCCTCAGGCAGTGCAGGGTTAATCCCCTTGGATAGGGGTGGAGAGGCTGCTTCTGTTGGGAGCAGGTTAACCTCTTCCACTGACAAGTTTCAGGATCCTACTCCTTCCCAGTCAATGCCGCACTTTAACTGTAGACATTCTGGGGAGGCTAGGAGTTGAACTTGCTTGTAATTAAGCCGATCAGTCACAGGATGAGATTCTGTCCTTGACTTTCAGCAATCTCAATCCTGTGGCTACAGGAGATCATTTATGCAGCGAACTTGAGCTGGGAATTTGAATCCCTAAGCCCATCCTTTTCTTGCCCAACTTTGTCCAGCAACAATAGGAACAACCAGCCAACCTAATTATATTCATTTTTTGCCAAAAATGTTTGAAAGTTTTATGTGAACAGTGACCCAGATCCTTGCTTTTTCAAAGTAGTTGGTTCGGAGTACCCAGTTGTGATGTTTGTCCTATCTGTATTGTCATATCACACCATGGAGTGTCAGCACTCTTTATTACTGGAAATAGGGTCCTTAGCATCTTTAAATCTAGTTGTAATAGGGAACCAATTCCATAAACCCAGAAACAATTGAGAACTCATCCTTAACATTCTGTTTCTCTAAAACAACTCTCAATACCAAAATATGTATTAATCCGAGTCCTCCAGAGAAACAGAACCAACAAGAGCTGATAGATAAACACACAGATACATAGATAAAGGAATTGTCTCACATAATTATGGAAGCTGAGAATTACCTAGATCTATAATTGGCAAGATAGAGACCCAGAAGAGCCAATGTGTAGGTTCTAGTCTGAAGGCCAAAAAAGACCAATGTCCCAACTCAAATGGTCAAACAGATGGAGCTCGCTCTTACTCAGCCTCTTTGTTCTAGGTCTTCAGTTGATTGGATGAGGCCACATTCATTAGAGAAGATATCTACTATTTCTGAGTCTAGTGATTCAAATGTTAATCTTATCCAGAAACAGACACACCAGAATAATGTTTGAACAAGTATCTGGGCATCCTGTGACCTAGTCAAGTTGAGATATGAAATGAATCATTACAGCTATCTTGTTATTTTCATAGATGTTGTCTATAATATTTATAGAGTAGATTCAGTTCAGGTCCTTATTATTTCTTGCTGAAACTAATGGAACAACCTTACAACTAATCTCATGATATTCAAATTCTCTTTACTTGCATTCATCCCCTAAACTACCACCCACATTACATTACTTTTAAATAACACAGATAGATAGTGTTTTCTATCACCATCCCCTTGCCAGAGCACTGTGGCAACCTCCAGTGGTTTTTCTAGGCTGTAGGATTCAGTATGATCTCAGTAGGGCTTCCCTGGTGGCTCAGATGGTAAAGAGTCTGCCAGCAATTTGGGAGACCTGAGTTCAATCCGAGGCTCAGGAAGATCCCCTGAAGAAGGAAATGGCAATCCACTCCAGTATTCTTGCCTGGAAAATCCCATGGATGGAGGAGCCTGGCAGGCTACAGTCCATGGTGTCGCAAAGAGTCGGACATGACTTAGCAACTAACACACATACCAGCATAGGCAAGAGGAAGTCGTCTTATCATCTTCCACTCCACTTCTCATGAGGATGCCTACTTATCCTTCTGATAATACATCAATGCAATATAATCTAGTAGCTCTTAGATTAAACCATGTGAAATTGTCCTTTTTTAGTTTAATAAAGAGGTGAATTGGCAGAATATGACACAATTTAACCCAGTAATATAAAATGAGAAGTATAATTAAAGCTTCTCAAGAGCAGAGCCCTATCGTATTCATCTCCATTTTTAACCAGTGCCTAACATTACTCTGGCACATCTCAAAGTCTAGGGAAATGCTTACTAAATTAAAGAAACATTTTTATATTAAAGAACACTCAAGAAAACTTTGGAGTGTGTTGCGAACTTTCATTATTTTAGATTTTACTCTTGAATTTATACACGTGCCTTTGTCTTTTTCTTTATTAAAATTATGTTCAAAGATTCAAGTTTTTTAAAAGAAGCAATTATTCTCAGAATTAAGTATTTCTAGTTTATCTAGACATTTTTAAATGTTCTTAATCTGTTTGGAGAGAAAAAGAATATCTTAAATTTAACTTTAACTAAGTTTTATTCCAAGCAATCACTTGGAAAGTAGTTCACTATTTGTGGCCAAAAAACTCCCTTTTGAAAATAGTACTTTGGGGCTTGTTGGGATTTTTGCATGACTTTTTCTCTGGCTTTCAGAAAAGTGCTAAAAATATAACTCAAAGAACTCATGGGAAAAGTGAACCATTATGATCAGATATAGCCTGTTCAATCCATGAATGTACTGGAAACATTTCTCAGTTTGACAGGAAATAGAAAGTTTTTCAGTAGAGGATTTCTCAGGGCTAATTATAATCAACTTGTAGAACTGAAGAGCTGATCAGGACTTTGGGTGATCAATTTATTTACTCTATGTCTTCTAGTAGCACAATGTTTAAAGCATCCCCAACAAGTAAGAATCTATCCTATTTTTTTTTAAAGATCTGTAAAAAACTTGAAGTCCTAAATACTAAAGCCTCTTATAGACATGAATAGATAGTATATCTCCCACAGGAATTTCCAGTAGTATAATTAATCTAACACATCAAGTGCCTGGGACATAGAAAGTGGTCAATAATTATTGGCTGTAATTATTTTTGCATAATTAAGGTGATTACAAAAAATAAGCATCTTCCTAAGACTTAGGCTTCAGTCCATGGGGTCGCTACCAGTCCGAGGCAACTGAGTGACTTCACTTTCACTTTTCACTTTCACGCAAGGGAGAGGGAAATGGCAACCCACTCCAGTGTTCTTTCCTGGAAAATCCCAGGGATGGCAGAGCCTGATGGGCTGCTGTCTATGGGGTCGCATAGAGTCGGACATGACTGAAGCGACTTAGCAGCAGCAGCAGCAAGACTTAGAAAATATGTTTCTTTTAATTAAAAAAGCAAAGTGTGTCTACTTACCTATTTGATTATTTTGTAACTGGATGGTACACATGAAACACTGGAAAACATATGAGCTCTAAAGCTCCTAGTAGACGTGGGTTTAAATTTTAGCTCCTCTAAATTTCATCTTTTTAAAATGGGGACAATTATACAAGCCTACATTGTAGGACTGTTGTGCAGATTGAATATATTTTTCATAAAGTGTTCTGTACAGCGCCTGCCCATTCGATCCTTCCAAACAGTACTAGTACTAATATTAGTAGCACTCAAGCTGAATACTAGTACTGTTAATATTAGTACTTGAGCGTTAACACATGCTTGCAGAAAGAGTGAATGGCGAAGATACTACACAGTCAATCTGCAAAGTGATAAACTTGACCCTGGAGAGAGAGTCTCGTTTCTTACACTGTTCCTACAAAAACCAGATATTCACAAATATCAAGAATGTTAAAGTAGATATTCCTCCATTTGAAAGGAGAAGGAACTGCATCACTGGATGAGACAACTAATCCTCTGAATCACCTAGGGAAACTTCTAAAAGTACAGATTCTTGAACTCCAAGTCAGACCTAAAAAATCAGCATCTCTGGGGGTGGGCAGGAGAAGGAAGTAAATCCTGTATTTAAAAAAAAAAAAAAAAAACAGAAAACAACCTAGGTGATTACCATGATAAGTCAGTGAGATGACCTCTCTATCCCCTTCAAGATTTAGATTCTGTGATTCTATCACACCTTCTAAGTGAGTCAGAGCTCAGAATTATTGTGCACAATGAGGTAATGTGATAATTTGTGGTTTCCTGTCTTTAGAGTATGGTAGGGGGAAGAATCACATAATGAACATTATCTGATAAACTAATGGAGATTTGTTATAACAGAAAAATGAAAAGTTCCCTGAACAAGACAGACTGGATTTGAACACAATAGATATATTCTGTGCCATTAAAAACTCTGACAAAAAGGGAAAATACCCAGGGAATACTCAAGCAAGCCATAGCCAAGGCAGTGATGGAGAAATAAGCTAAAGGTAATGACATGCAGACCTCGTTTTACCTCATGACTGAACAACTGTAGAGTTGGGGCTGAATCAATAAAGAAAAAGAATAAGCCTTCGTTGAACCAGAGTGATATTTTATAGAGAATTATGGGGCATGATTACTGTCTGAAGCCCATATGGATGGTCAAGGGAAATGTTAAATCAGAGTTCACAAATGTATTTGATTCCATCAAAGGAAGAAATCTCATACCAGTTTTGCAGTGTGTCTCATATTAATGCAGCAGATCATGACCCTCAGAATAAATCACTCTTCTCTGGACTAAGAGCAAGCTTTTATTTTTCAAGCACTATGTCCGACCTCCAGAAAGAAACTAGTGTTTATTGGGTCTGTTAGGTTCCAGAAAGCAGATAAAGTTCTCAGTGAAGTCTCCTCACTCTGGGAAAGAAATGAGAGGTTTACCTTTCACACCTGAATTTATACAGACAGAACTAAGAAATAGGCAGTTGATGATGCCACCCCCTGGAAATATGTGCATACTGCCTTGGCATACATGCAGTTAGCCCCTTTGTGCCTGGCATTGTGCTGGTCACTCCATGCACTAACCTCAGGAGGAAATGGTACCCTAAAGACCTCACATCTTAGCAAAATGGTAGAACACACCACACTTTCAACCAGATGTGTAATTTTTTTTATTTCTTTAATTTACATAATAGTACCAGCTACAGGAGTATTAATACACTTCAGAAAAGGCAATTACTTATGTAGCACTATCTCCAGGAATTCCTCGCCGCTTCATGGATCAGTCAATCAGTCACGAAGTGGAGAAGAATCTGATTCTTAAGTGTCTGATTCTGGCTGTAACTCTTAAAGTGTTTCCTGACCTCACAACTGTACCGCCTCTCTTAGCTGGAAAACACTCTCCTGTCACTTGCTAATTCACATCATGATAACCTGTATCAGGGCTGACAACACTGAGGTCTGGAGGCTAACACTGACTTCTCTATAGGAAGGCATTCTCAAGGGCTCCATATCCTGTACTGTTTTTAACTCTGAAATGTGTTAACCTACTCACCCCTCCTGTAGATGACACAGAAAAGGAAAGGATCAGGTTTTATAACTATTTATAACTTTCTGATTCATCCTTGGTCTCAGAGCTCTGTGGGTGTTTACTACAGCTTAGCAACTTTGTCTCACAAAGCTCAATAAATCTCTCCTTGAATGACAGACAGGCATTAACATAAATGGTCTCAAAGCCCAATTTTGCATCAGTGCACTTGGTTGCCTTCAAAAAAAGGTGAGGAGCCCATGGGGAGAAACCCAGAGAGAACCACTAACTGGAAAGGAGTTCTGAGTGCTAGTGAATATTTTCAGTTTCAATTCCTAGATTCAGGGCTGTACTTCAAGAGACCCACTCAATGGAAGAATCTTGTTGTTGTCTCATTGTTGAATGATTTGGGAGGAAACAAACAAAGCTATTTGCTTTCCTGTGTGTCATGTCTGTGGCAATGAGGGAAGAAAGAGGGAAAAACTGGCTGGCTTAGAGTTCTGTCTTTGGAACAAGGCACCGAGTTTTAAAGTAATTGCACAGCGCTTGAATCAGCAATTCTAGCAGTATTTCCTCTCTACGATGAAATTAAGTTAGTCTTATAGACTTTCCTCACTTTCTCTTTCTTTTTTCACACTTGCACTGCCTCCCCTTGCTTCGCTGCATTTCTTTTATCTGCTTCTTACCCACTCGGTTCCCCCTTTCTATTCTCCCTGATCCTTTGAGAATTTGGCAGATGTGGTACAGCTGGGGATGGTAGGAAAAAACATGTTCATCTGATTTAAAAGCCAGGTGGGAAACAGTCCGGTAGGTTCAGGGATTTAGAAGAAAAATCAGTTGAAAACAATCGACTCAATTTCAGTCTTGACCTTTGGGAAATGGTACAGAAATCTTGGTCTCAGAACTAGGGTCCTAAGGTGGCCCATGACAGTTTTACTGACTAAAGGACAGGCGAGTGTCTTTTGATGTTTGCATTATAACTGGGCACTTGACTCACTGAACCAGGGCTCGTGCACTGGTGACAGAGTATGTCTGCTCCTTGTATCCCACCCCTCTTCATTCCCGATGCTAGTTTGCTCATACATAGAAAAGCAAGAGAATTGCGGAAGGGGAAGGAGGGAGAAGTTTTTCAGGGTCTGAACTACAGTAAAAGAGCAAAATTAAGGAAAATGGAATGACGGTATAGTATCTGTTATCTGTCTGGCTCCTAGAACTGGGCTTGTGCTTGGATAATGGAAAGGAGGTGGTGCCTGCCCTCTGCTACCCTTTAAACTGAGAAAGAGGGAAAAGACAGCAGAGGAAGAGCTGTGTTTTGGATAAATTGAGCAAAGCACCCCAAGTTAGAACTTCTCTGCTCATGAAACCCAGCATGGCTGCAGTGTCTTGAGGACTGTCAGCTTACGGAGCACTAGAGAAGCATCCTTGGCCTGTGCCTTGATATTCTCACAAGGGGTTAGTTACAGTGATTCTCTTTCCAAAGGTCTTCTGAGCTGTGAACACTGGGAACGTCAGCGTGTCAGAGCCAGGACAGACACATGTGAAGTACATGTTTTGTACTGGCGCTCACAGTTAACTGTGGCAGAGTGCAATGGAGAGTTGAAATCCTACAGTCAAGCATAGGCACACAGTAATTTGAAAACTTCTGATTGAGCCTGATATATGCCTAAGAACATCAGAAACACCCTCTGCATAACTGTGTGTGTGTGTTAGTTTGAATTTAACAGTATAATTTCATATAGTGAGGGGCATATTTATTTTATATTAGTAGATCTTTCTGGCTTTCCTGTCCCTATATAATTTTTTTAACCTTCCTTAATCTTTGGTAATTAAGAATTGGTGGATACTAGTTTTAACTACGATATTGTATACTCTGGAGAATATTTTTGGTTTTTTACCAAAATTCATTTTAAGAAAAACACTGTAACACCAAAGATATTTCCATGTTTTTCTCTCCTAAAGCTTATAGTGAGTGAGCTCTTGTTTTGTTTTAGATACTTTTTCCCAGTGATATTAAAGCATGTGATTATAGAGCATTTGAAATTTTGGAATTTTTGAAAGGAGGGAAAATATCACAAATCATATACTGCCATAGGCCTGTTTTGAAAAGAACCACCAGTACTTGCAGGATTAGAAAAATGAAGTCCAATCTACTCATAGACAATGATGGAAGTTGCCTCTCAGTTTATTAGTGGCAGAAACAGGATTAAAGCAAGATTCCAGCCTGCTTCTGACTATATTTTAATGGTGACCTTCTGGAGACAAAAACGACTTTGCTTTTATTGTGTGGTCCTTGGAGAGCACCTACCCTTGGGGATTTCAGACCACATCATAGGGAGGGCAACACAGCAAGCTACTGAAGAAACACTATAGCCTCACTGAAGCCTTGCTGGGCTTTGAGCCTGCATATGGCAGGCTGTACTTTTAAATGTACATTCTGCCTCCCCTACTCCCCACAAACCATCTGTTTCTGCCCCTATTCCTGATGGACAAAAGGTGATATTTCTGTTCTCCTTCCTATCACATTTAGTCTAAAGGAAAATATCAGAAAAATTAATTTACTCCAACCTTAATGTAATAATACCTCACCCAGAGATGGTTGCATCTTAAAGAAGGACTGAAGGGATAAGTCAAGACAGTTAATTTCTGTTTCCAGTATCGATAAATGTAGAAGCATCGACAGAGGGCCATGGTGTTGTCTTATTCGGAGAAGGTAACTATCTGAGACAGTATCCCACATACTGAGTCCAGAGCAGTCTTTGGGCATTCTAACCCTGAAATGAGTCTTACCAAAGCAATTCAGAGTACTTCCATGGATTCTATTTTAGAGACCAGGAACAAGCCCAAGAAAGGCTTGATTGGATTGAAAATGCAGTAAGTCCCCTACATAAGAACAAATTCCATTCCAAGAGTGTGTTCCTAAGTCCAATTTGTTTTTGTAAATCCAACAAACAAATGTATTTACAAACAAATCCTAGTTAGCCTAGGTATCCAACTAACAGAATCAGCTATATAGTACTGTAGTGTAATAGGTGTATAATACTTTTCACACAAATAATACATACGTAAAACACAAACAAAACATAAAGAAAATACTTTTTATCTTACAGTACAGTACCCTGAAAGTACAGTAGTACAGTACAACAGCTAGCATACAGGGGCTGGCGTGTACATTTGCATCTTTGGAAGTTTGCAAATTGAAGATTCATGTGTAGAGGACTTACTGTATTGATTCATCCATTCACTACACATTCATTGAGCACATGCTGTATGTAAGACTCAATCTTAGAATTTGCTTAAATTTTATTTCCTGGTCTTAAAGAGTGTTTATTCTAGTAAAGGACATAAAACTTATGCACAGGTAACTTTAACACAAGGTAAAAAGGTGGTGTCATAAGTTGTTTTTTTTTAAGAATAGAAGGTGCTGGAGCATATTGTTGAAAGAAGAAGATATGTCAGAGTGAGGGGATGATTACAGAATCAAGAGAGGATTTTTTTTTTTTGGGGGGGGGGTATGATGCTCCTGGAGTGAAATGTGGATCAGCTTTACAGAGGGGTTGGGAAAGAGACATGAAAGAAGGAAGAGATTGAGTGTGTGTGTGTGTGTGTGTGTGTGTAAAATACTGAAGAAATTTAATTTGAAAAGGAAGTATAGAAGGTGGCCTAGGTTCACAGTACATAGGATGGGAAGCTGTTTATTGAGTGTGAATACGACAGCAGTGATGTTGGGGGTTGATAGAAAGGTTTAGAGTAAGTGTCCTGAGACCTTTATAGGTTTGTCTGTTAAAAGAGAGAAACTTGTCAAGTAGCAGTGATGGCCCAAGCGGGTCATGTGTGTGGTTTTATTGTGGATCCATTTAGCCTTGTGACTTTATTCTAAGATTCAAAGCAAGCGTAGAAAAAGTGGATGGGAACTTTAACCTAACAGGGTTTGGCAAAGGCACAGGTGCAGGAGAGAAAGGACTGGATCAAGAATGCCCATAGGAGCATCTTTAAGAGGATAAGCCAGGAGGTCTTGGTGAGGAGAGGATGGGGAAAGAGCACATGGAGCTAGAAGCACCAGAAGACTTGAGAGGTGCCAGTACCTCTCCCTGACACATTCATCTCATGATTTCCTCCCATCTGCCCCGTGGCTAAGTCCCTTTAAATCTGCACTTCTTCAGTAGGAGAGAAAGTGGGTAACTGTGATGACAGGGCTCCAGTAACTTAATAATGCAGTGGCTGAATTTGAATGCAGCTAGACTTCCTGTAGATGCAATTCATGGGGAAAAAAAAATCCTCTCCCACTTATATTTTTTGAAATGTGAACAAACACTGCAAAGCAAAACCATATACCTATATATAACAGTAAGTCGCATTGTTTAAAAAAAATACAGAAAAGGTGATTAAATAAGTAAAAAACACTTAGGAAAAATTAGGTACCTTACAAATTCTTATAGTTGTTTAGTTGCTAAGTCGTGTCCGACTCTTTTTGACCCCATGGACTGTAGCCCATCAGGCTCCTCTGTTCATGAGATTTCCCAGGCAAGAATACTGGAGTGGGTTGCCATTTCCTTCTCCAGGGGATCTTCCCAACCCAGGAATCGAAGCTGCATCTCCAGTATTGGCAGGCAGATTCTTCACCACTGAGCACCTGGGAAACGCCTACAAATTCTTAGTTATCATCAATTGTTATTTAATCTTACTCTGTTTTTCTTGGGCTCATGTAGATTTTTTTTCTCTTCACTTTTAACCTTTATACTTAGAATCAAAAACCATTACAGAATTGAAAAACATATACTGGGAGTCAACATGCTAAGTCACTTCAGTCGTGTCCTACTCTGTGCGAACCCATAGACCGCAGCCCACCAGGCTCCCCCGTCCCTGGGATTCTCCAGGCAAGAACACTGGAGTGGGTTGCCATTTCCTTCTCCAATGCATGAAAGTGAAAAGTGGAAGTGAAGTCACTCAGTCATGTCCGACCCTTAGCAACCCCATGGACTGCAGCCTACCAGGCTCTTCCATCCATGGGACTTTCCAGGCAAGAGTACTGGAGTGGGGTGCCATTGCCTTCTCCGGGGAGTCAACATATCTCTGACCTTTATTTTGCTGTAGGCTTTAACTTCCCTGAAATGGTGAATTCTCAATTTTTTTTTTTACTCTTGTTTGGTTCTTTGTGTTCTAAAATGAGGAAGAAACTATTTTCTTCCTTTTTCACTGCCACTTGTGAACGAGAACAGATGAAGTCACTAAGTAAAACCCTATCTTCTTCCCAGTCAAGGTTTCTGGTTACTTTTTTTCTTCTTGGAAAGGACATCCTCTGTCCCCACCTACCAGTCAACATCGTCATTGGTTATTCCCTGGGACTACTGTAGCTTCACCTTCATGAGTGGATTCTGACATGGAATTTTGGTTGTAAATTTAGACTTACCAGAACATGGCTTTGAAGGAGAGAATTCACCAAGCTATTAAGGCAAAGTTTAAGTCCATGTAGACTTGTCCTTGTGGAAGACTCCCTTCCACAGCTGTGGGCCATTTAGGAATCAAAGTCTCTGCCTAGGAGAGAATTTCTGAAATGTTGCCTTGGCCCTAGCTCCTTCTGGCTGATTTAATAACAGTGAGCCTCCCATTGCCCAACTCCTACTGTAACCAGCATGCATGCCAGGCCCCTCAAGATCTCCTCAGTGTTCAGATTGATTGATTGTGTGGGTGACTCTTAAAGGAAAACAACATTTATTTTAAAAATTCATTTAAAATAGTCAAAAAAAGGATAAGGGTAACAACTGAAATCATGACTTTTCCCTTTAAAGTAGCAGACAGTCCCAAGCTTGAATCCTGGTTTCCTCACTTATTCTCTGAACCAGGCTCATGGCAAGTTTCAACTGTGTCCACAGCTGATTTGCTTCTCCTTCCAGTGCCACCTTTGGGGTGAAAACACTGAAGCACTGAACATGCAGCTTTGTGGAGTGAAATCACTTTAAGGGGAGGCAGATAAAGGACTTTATGCCCTAACCCTTGCTCTCCTCTTTTGGTCTCAGAGTGGGAATCATCTCACTATGGGGAACCCTCCCAGGGGCATGAGGTTGGTATTGTGGCAAGAGCTCCTCAAGAAAGTGGCTGGGCTTCTCTAGGACCCTGACCTTGGACCTGCTAAACCTAGGGCAGTGGACACTAAAGCTAAACCAAAAAACTATACCAAAAATATATTATCTATATGTTTATGCTCCTTGGAAGGAAAGTTATGACCAACCTATACAGCATATTAAAAAGCAGAGACATTACTCTGCCAACAAAGGTCCGTCTAGTCAAGGCTATGGTTTTTCCAGTAGTCATGTATGGATGTGAGAGTTGGACTGTAAAGAAAGCTGAGCACTGAAGAATTGATGCTTTTGGACTGTGGTGTTGGAGAAGACTCTTGAGAGTCCTTTGGAATGCAAGGAGATCCAACCAGTCCATCCTAAAGGAGATCAGTCCTGGGTGTTCATTGGAAGGGCTGATGTTGAAGCTGAAACTCCAACACTTTGGCCACCTGATGCAAAGAGCTGACTCATTTGAAAAGACCTTGTTGCTGGGAAAGATTGAGTGCAGGTGGAGAAAGGGATGACAGAGGATGAGATGGTTGGATGGCATCACCAACTCAACGGACATGAGTTTGGGTAGACTCCAGGAGTTGGTGGTGGACAGGGAGGCCTGGCGTGCTGCAGTCCATGGGGTCTCAAAGAGTAAGACAAGACTGAGTGACTAAACTGATTAATATATATATTTGCACATGCATGCTAAATCACTTCAGTTGTGTCCAACTCTGTGCGCAGGCTGTAGCCTGCCAGACTTCTCTGTCCATGGGATTCTCCAGGCAAGAATACTGGAGTGGGTTGCCATGCCCTCCTCCAGGGGATCTTCTTGACCGAGGGATCAAACTTGCATCTCTTATGTCTCCTGCATTGGCAGGTAGATTCTTTACCACTAGTACCACCTGGGAAGCCAATATATATTTATAGAGAGAGGCAAAATGTCTTACTCTTTTATTAATATATATATATATGTGTGTGTGAATTTTAGACATAAAAAATAAGATGTTTTGCTTCTGTGGAGTGCAATATCACTGACATTAAGGAAGCATGGCTTAGTTCCTGCTGCTGCTAAGTCACTTCAGCCATGTCTGACTCTGTGAGACCCCATAGACGGCAGCCCACCGGGCTCCCCCATCCCTGGGATTCTCCAGGCAAGAACACTGGAGTGGGTTGCCATGTCCTTCTCCAATGCATGAAAGTGACAAGTGCAAGTGAAGTAGTTCAGTTATGTCCAACACTTCGTGACCCCATGGACTGCAGCCTACCAGGCTCCTCCGTCCATGGTAGTTTCCAGGCAGGAGCACTGCAGTGAGTTGCCATTGCCTCCATGGCTTAGCTAAATCCCCCCAAATATTTATGCCATTATAATTGCATTCATCCTAAGGGGAAATGTGAAAGAGGGTAAACTGGAAAGATAAGAAACATATGGCCATATGAACACGTTGAGAGGAACACTTCAGGAGCCACGGAGGAGATCTGTTTAAGTGAGGAGACTTGAGACTTAACCTCCTTTTTCTTCATGATAAACACACCTCTGCCAACATAATGTGACTTTTGTGACAGGACAAATAAAATCACAGAGAAAAATATCAGAACATGTTCTCCCTTCAGAAATATCCTTCTTAGGAGGGAAGCAGGGTCTGTGCTCACTCCATGTCTGAAAAAGCAAAGAAACAAACTAATAACAGCTCCCAGGAAAGATTGTGAGAAATCTGCAGATAAACTAGTCTCTCCCATTATTTCAAAATCAAGTGACTGCTCGAGCATAGTAATGATTGATTTCATAATGTAACTGTGTATTTTTGAAAGATAAAATTCTATTGTAAAGTTCTCATTGATTTAGCAAGGATGACTGAACACATTGTAAATAATTGAAATAGTTATACCATTGTCAACATGTTACTCTAATAATTGGTTTTAAAAAATAAACTTAAATCCAGTTTTAAAATGTTTGTCTTGACAAACATTAATAGGAAAGTATTCAAACTATAACTAGTATATATATAAATATTGTACATATGCTGCTATGGTGACCAGTAGAATTCATTGATTTTTATATTTCCTCGTGTTTTGAAGGAAAAGTGAATTTGAAGGATGGGCTTCCCAGGTGGTGCTAGTGGTAAAGAATCTGCCTGCCAATGCAGGAGACGTAAGAGACACGGGTTCTTTCCCTGGGGCAGGAAGATCCCCTGGAGGAGGGCATGGCAACCCACTCCAGTATTCTTGCCTGGAGAATCCCATGGACAGAGGAGCCGGGCGGGCTACAGTCCAGGGGGTCACAAAAAGTTGGACACAACTGAAGCAACTAAGCATGCACACACACAAGGTTCCCATATAGTAGTTATTTAATCTTCACTGGGCTATGAGCTGCTGCTTGATGTGGCTGTTTGCCTGAGAATATTGACTACAGTGTACAGGATCATTCAACATGTTTTTACAGACTTAAAATAGAAAGATAGGTTTTACTTTTTTCCCATGTAGGAGAGAGTGGAACATTTTAAAATTGAGACACTTAAAAAGAATTCCAAGATAAAAGAAAGTGAGACTTGAAATTTCTAAGTAGTTCTGGGTCTTTTAGTCACAGTCCCCAAGTCATTTCTCATAAGGTGCTTTTATTTTTGGTAAATTGCACACCTGCTTGTATAAGATGAATTCTTATTTACAGTGTTTAAAAATATGAGTTTAATTTAGAAAATTGTTAATAATTATTAAACAGCACTCAGCACAGTCTGTCCGTAGTAAAAAACAGTACCATGGGCTGTTGTCACTGATGCATAGAATGAACTCCTTTAGAACAACTTAGCTTCCCTAAACCACAGTTTCCTCTTCTGTAAGGGGTTATAATAAAATATTTTTCAAAAATGTTTTTTTATGGATTAAATGAGATAATGTCACAATGGTTTAGAATCTGTCCTGTGCTTTGCAAGTATGAGGACTTCCCAGGTGGCTCAGATGGTAAAGAATCTGCCTCCATTGCAGGGGATCCAGGTTCTATCCCTGGGTTGGGAGGATCCCCTGGAAGGAAATGGTTACCCATTCCAGTATTCTTCCCTGGAAAATTTGAAGAATTGTTGCCATTATGACTGATATTTTGAATTAGAGTATCAGGAAAAACACACAAATTCTTGCCCGAACTTTTCTGATTACTGTGCAGTGGTCTACTTAGAGTTTATCATTCTCATTTTTTAAATATATGGATTCATCAGATTTCCTTTGATTATACTATACATAATTGTTTTGTGACTGTACTCTAGTAATACTTCCTATTTACTTGTTCGTATCTACTGCTAGAGTCTAAGTTAGACAGGCAGCTTATCTGTCACATTCATTCATCATTCTACCCCAGTGTCTAGCATATGTGACTTAGCACCCAGTAGGTGCTCAATTACATGTGAATGAGTACCAGAACAGATAGATAGGTAGTTATATACTTCAATTTCCTCAGGTAAAATGTTTTTCCCATGTGGTTTTAAAACCTGCCTCAACTGTAACCTAAGGGCCTCCATGACTCATTCAGCCTACCAACCAAAAACACCAGGAGTGCCAGTTACTGTAAAAGGTATTGTCTTCAGAAAGAAAAATTGTCTACCTACAGTAACTAAACAGAAACCACCTACCACTAAATTTCATGTTGACCCATGAACTACCAAAGAGCAGGAATTTTCCATCCCCATCTAAGATTACAATTTAACAAGTGGACCAAGTCACTTTGGAAGGTGTTTGGATTGGAGTAAAGAAAGTCATAGACACAAACCCATTAAAGCTATCTTGCATCTATAGTATAGATTATAATGTGCTAAGTTCCCTTTGAGTGGTGCATGATAAACGGAAGGCCCCACAGCTGCCCTCAAAGAGCTTGTTAGGAGATAAGTGCCTCAAAGACCATGGCAAGGAGATAAGTCTTTACTAGAGAAAGAAGGATTGATTCAAGAGTGTCTCAAGGACCAGCAGGCATACAAATTATTGGCTCTTGAGATTTCTCACAATATTCTCCTGGAGGAAAAAACAATAGCTGTGTTGATTTGGCGGGGGGAGGATTTTAATCTTAGAATTAAGAATTATTTAATTCTTAATTTTGTTTTTACGGATGGAACACAAAAGGGTTGAGGTGATTTCAGAAAAAGGGAGCCTAGTAAACTTATTATACTCTGCTTTAAGGGACTTCCCTGGTAGCTCAGCGGTAAAGAATCCCCCTGCAAAAAAAGAAACACAGGTTCAATCCCTGAATGGGAAAGATCCCCTGAAGGAGGGCATAGCAACCCACTGCAGTATTCTTGCCTGGAGAATCCCATGGACAGAGGAGCCTAGGCGGCTGCAGTCCATAGCCTCGCTAAGAGTTGGACACAAGTGAAGTGACTACGCATGCACGCACTCTGTTTGGTATAGATTTTTGCTTCTTCTACATAGAAATGTAGCTGAGAATAGCTTTCAACCCAAGGTTGTTCCTGTTTCTCTGTGGACATAACAATTGATAAACATAATGCCGGTTTCAGGAAGCCAATGAAAGACCTCATTCTGCCCAGAGTTTGAGGTGGGGGAAATGGAACTGGATCCTCTCATGCTCTTCAGTCCCGTCTTCCTCTCTGATGTAATCTCTTCCTTGGATGGGCAGAACAGGGTAAGGCAGGTGGGACCAACCGACAGCAATGTGGCCAGGCTAGAACAGGTTGGTGAGGTAAGTGGGACTGGGAGCTACTGAGAGAGGACACCACCGAAAGGTAAAAGGCCTGAAAGAAGGTAGATTCAGGGAACAGTGAAATGAGGAGGACAGCTTGGATGCACAGGGATAGCATGTGAGGAGTTCACGTTTAGGCTAGGTTTAAAGCAAAGTGTTGCCAGTAGGACTGTCTTATGGCAATAGACTGGAGCTAGACTTGAACATTTTCCTTAAACTGGTCACCTTTCCATAAAGAAAATGCTTAGGGGAAGCAGAGGCTGGGGGCCTCATCCATCTCTCAAACTTAAAGGGAGCCAGTCCTGTAGGGATTTGTTTTGCCTCTATATCAGGACTGCATTTTTCCTCATGTATTACTTCCTCGTGTAAGATAGACAGTGCAGCTCTGAACATCACATTCATGTTCATTCAAAACAGTAGGAGAGGGGTTGGGAGAAGGGAGTTAATGTTAACAGATTTTCTCTAATGTCTAGTTGCCAGAATGGTATCACTTGGTAACACTTGGGGATTCTAGCAAGGAAGTCTGGGAAATAAACTGTTTAGCTTTTGCATCCTCTCAGATAGAGTCAGTAGAGATCTGGATCCGGGTGTTGGGGAACCAACATAAAGTGTCTATCCCTGGCTCTGAAACACTCCTTACAATTTCCTCCCTTACTTCTCCCTCCCTCATTCCAATATATTTTTAAGTAGAGAACATTTATGGATGTTTCTAGTGGAAATAGTCATCAGACTCACACAAGTCTTCATCTTTCATCCTCCCAGTCTGCTCAGATATCAAGGAAACCTGCTTCTCTTATCACCTTTCAGTCTACCTCAGACACCCGCCATAAACCTCTCCTTTTCTGCCCCTAAATTTACAGCAAACCCACAGCAGTTCATTGGCCCACACATGTAAGCATCCCAGAAATACAGGAGGGTTTATTTTCCTGGCAATAACACTTCTCCAGGGGTAGAGAGGAGTCAGTATATCAATTCCCTGACCTTCTGCACTGGACCAGTCTTGATGGGTATTTCACATGCTTCTTTAGAGGGTCCCAGTTAGGTGCTCACAGTGGAAACCACTCCAACAAATCCCTTTTTCCTGGCTTTTCTTCCTCTGCCTTACTCTCCCTTCTCCCTAACTCCTGCTTCCTGAGATCAACATATGAGTAGGTGATGAGACCTGGATCTGTGTCTTTGTCCCAGGTCCTGCTTTGGAGGCAGGCTAAGGCAGATCTCTTCACTGGGACTTCTTGACAGTTTTTACCTCTTGGCATTTCCACCATATCCTTCTCTTGACATACTCCCTTTTAAAGGGAACCAGAGATCAAATTGCCAACATCCGCTGGATCATGGAAAAAGCAAGAGAGTTCCAGAAGAACATGTATTTCTGCTTTATTGACTATGCCAAAGCCTTTGACTGTGTGGATCACAATAAACTGTGGAAAATTCTGAAAGAGATGGGAATACCAGAGCACCTGATCTGCCTCTTTAGAAATTTGTATGCAGGTCAGGAGCAACAGTTAGAACTGGACGTGGAACAACAGACTGGTTCCAAATAGGAAAAGGAGTACGTCAAGGCTGTATATTGTCACCCTGCTTATTTAACTTCTATGCAGAGTACATCATGAGAAACGCTGGATTGGAAGAAGCACAAGCTGGAATCAAGATTGCTGAGAGAAATATAAATAACCTCAGATATGCAGATGACACCACCCTTATGGCAGAAAGTGAAGAGGAACTAAAAAGCCTCTTGATGAAAGTGAAAGAGGAGAGTGAAAAAGTTGGCTTAAAGCTCAACATTTAGAAAACGAAGATCATGGCATCCAGTCCCACCACTTCATGGGAAATAGATGGGGAAACAGTGGAAACAGTGTCAGACTTTATTTTTCTGGGCTCCAAAATCACAGCAGATGGTGACTGCAGCCATGAAATTAAAAGACGCTTACTCCTTGGAAGGAAAGTTATGACCAACCTAGATAGCATTTTGAAAAGCAGAGACATTACTTAGCCAACAAAGGTCCGTGTAGTCAAGGCTATGGTTTTTCCTGTGGTCATGTATGGATGTGAGAGTTGGACTGTGAAGAAGGCTGAGCGCCGAAGAATTGATGCTTTTGAACTGTGGTGTTGGAGAAGACTCTTGAGAGTCCCTTGGACTGCAAAGAGATCCAACCAGTCCATTCTAAAGGAGATCAGCCCTGGGATTTCTTTGGAAGGAATGATGCTAAAGCTGAAACTCCAGTACTTTGGCCACCTCATGCGAAGAGTTGACTGATTGGAAAAGACTCTGATGGTGGGAGGGATTGGGGGCAGGAGGAGAAGGGGATGCCAGAGGATGAGATGGCTGGATGGCATCACTGACTGGATGGACGTGAGTCTGGGTGAACTCCGGGAGTTGGTGATGGACAGGGAGGCCTGGCGTGCTGTGATTCATGGGGTTGCAAAGAGTTGGACACGACTGAGCGACTGAACTGAACTGAACTGAAAGCATAAAATATGCTTTATTTTTTCTATAGAAACTAAAAATTTAGGTGTGTGATTAATAATCCATTATACAAATGTAGATGTGTTTTTCTGTTAGGAGAAACAAATATATCAGAGAATATTCTTCTCTCGGAATTTCTGGTAGAACCCAGGTATTAATTGATTACTGTGTATGTGTGTGTGCCTAGGAGAGTCAGCAACATGGAATTTTACAAAGCAGTCAGTGTGCCACGTACCAGGTCCAGTGGTACAAGCTAAGCATCCACAATCAAGTGGAGACAGTTTCTGTTCTCAGATCACCAGGAAGTAGAGGTGGGGTATGGGGAAGGTCAGTGATAATCTGTGTGGTATGTGCTGTAAGAATCCACAGATCTTGGTGACAGATGAAATGGGGAATGGAAATGAAAAAGGTGTAAGGATTTTGGATGACTCCAAGCTTCCCATGCTGGGCAACTTGGGGCGGGGGGGGGGGGGGGGGGGGAGGGGGTGTGCATCGTTAACCAAGATAGAAAATGTAAGCAAGTGTGAAAGTCGTTAGTCATAACTGACTATTTGTGACCCATGGACTGTAACCCTGCCAGCCTCCTCTGTCCATGGGATTCTCCCACTGGAGTGGGTGGCAACCCACTTTTCCTACTTCAGGGGATCTTCCTACTTCCCACCCCATTTCCTACTCCAGGGGAGCTTCCTGACCCAGGGATCGAACCCAGGCCTCCTGCATTGCAGGCTGAGTCTTTACTGTCTGAGCCACATAAATTTGAAGAGAAAGACAACATATTGAGTTTTAAATATCTGTAAGTTATTCAGGTGGAGATGTCTAGTAGACAGAAATATGGATCTAGAGTTAAAGAAGTCAGGGTTGAATATAAGTCATCAAGGAAGTCATCAGGAAGTCATCAAGGCATAAAGGTAACACTTTACAATCAATATGAATTGTTGTGTTAGTCACACAGTCGTGTCTGACTCTTTGTGACCCATAGACTGGGGGCTGCCAGGCTTCTCTGTCCATGGGATTTTCCAGGCAAGAATACAGGAGTGGGTTGCCATTTCCTTGTCCAAATGAATAACTTAGATCAACAGAAAAAGAAAAGAGAAAAGCAAGTGGAAGATGAACCCCAGGAAATAGCAAGACTCATAAATGAGTTAAGGAATAAGAACCAGCAAAGAGACTGAGGAGGACTGACCACAGAGATAGGAGAAGAATAAAATGGGAGTGTTCCTCAGGAGAAGGAGAAGCATCATTTTATCCTGATTTCTGTGTTATGGAGCGGTCAGGTAGAATGGATAAAGACAAAAACCTTCAGCATTAAGGACTTTAGAGAGAGCAGTTTCAGTAGAAGGGTAGATGAAGTATCTGGTACATTATTTTCCTCACCTCAACCTGTGTCTCCTTAGCAGGCATAAAGTAGGGCACCTACTTGCACCTCTATTTATAGTATCAGTTTCTATACTTTTGACAACTAGAAGCAGATTTCTTCATTTTCCCTTTTTCCTTCTTCCTTGTCCCCAAGCATATTGAGATTAATCTTCCTCCTATGTGAAGTATTATTCTCTTCTCCCCTACATATCCTATAGAAGATAACTACTGTTTCTTGGCTTTTTTGCACAAAAATTCTGGTTAAGAAAAAAAAGGAAGCACCTTTCTATTCTTATCTGAACAGAAGCTCTCTGGACAGCTTCATTTGTATTAGTGAACTTTGCAAATAACACTCCTATTGTACCCTCCCTCCATCATCAAGACTGTGTGCACACGTCAGATGATCTGGTTAAAGACAATTTGAGTAAAAAAATTTGATTGAAAAGACAAATTGGTAGACACCCAGAACTGGTTATAAACTCATATTTCCAGTTACTTGTTTTGCATCCTTTGTATTTTGATGTTTATTTTACTTTATAATGCCAAGTCACATAAAGAGACAGTAACAGAGCACAACCCCTGTGCAGCCCTTAGCACCACTGTTGCTGTTGTCCCATACCCCATTACCAGGTAATATTTATTACTTGGAGACCACTAATGGTTGCTCGGCCATTGGTTGGTGCCACAACATGCCCCTCCCCCAAGTGAGCAACTGTCAATGAGTGACTGTTGGTGGTCCTGCTCAGCCATTGGTTGCTGCTGCAGTGGGCCCCTCCTCCAGGCAACCAACTGCCAATGAGTGACCTTTAGTGGTTCAGCGGTCAGCCAACAGTCAATGGAGTGGTGGTCACCAGGCAGGCAGAGAGTGAGGTATGAGACAGATCCCAGCCTTCTTCCTGGGGCCCTCCAGCTCACCAGGCTTCTGGATGAGGGAACAGGTGGGGGGCTGTGTCCTGTAGGGCTCCAGAGCCCTCACCAAGACCACCTGCTGGCCCGGCCCAGGCTTTGAGGTGATGGTGAACCTCTCCCCCATCCCTGCCTGTGTAACCTAAGGGCAGTGACCTCTCTCTCTGGGTCACAGTCTACAGGACCTGGCCCCCACCACCTGGGTGGCCTGAGGAGCCCAGGGCCAGTTAGATCCTGGACACCTGGCTTCCTCAGCGATGACAACTGGCCCTGAGGAAATCACCAGATGAGATCTACTCCTCTTAGCTAGGACCTGGACCTTGGAGGGTGAAAGCTGTGTCTAAGGATCCAGCCGTTTCTTGTCAGAATAGAGAATAACATTCATTTCAAGAGATTTATAAGAGCACCATTACTGACCATGACCTGACCTTTAGAACAAAGGATTTGACACCCAAGAAGTTTACAAAAACTAACCACACCCTTCCCTCACCTTTCCTAGAAAAGGGCTTCGCTGAAAACTTTTTGAGGAGTTTGGGATTTTTTAGAGCTTGAGCAACCAATCTCGTTGCATGGCCCTCAAACCATTCTGTGTTCCAAATTCCCAAGTTTTGGTATTATTCGGCCTCACCGTGTATCTGGCACATGGACTTGTGTTTAGATAACAGGACTAGTCCTACATATATTGGAGGCTTTCTAAGTACAGAAAAATTACAACAGCAATGGCCAAAAAAAAAAAAAAAACCTAAATTTTTTTCTTTTACAAAATGGTTATGGGAATCACATTAAGATCAGAAATAAATTGTGATGTGAAGCATAATACAGGTCACAGCAATCTGTTTAGCCCTAAGGCAGTAAACATTGAGAGAGGCTGGAGAACTGCTTTTTGTGATATGAGCTGGTTGTGTGAATGTAAGCTTTAAGCTTCAGAGAACTATGTGGAAGCTGGTTTGGGGATTTAGCAAGTTGATTACAAAGTTGGTCCTAGATGTATTGAATTTAAGGTTCTAATCTAGAGAGAGGTCTTGATGGAAAAGCCAACCAGAAATGTGTAAATGGGAAAGGGAAATCTGAAGAAAAATTGAGGCTGGAGGAGATTTGAGAGTCAATCCATGAAACTGTGGGGCTGGTTAAGATTAGCAAGGTAGAATACAGGGTGAGATAAAAGGTTTGATAATACCCATTTCCCAATCTTCCACAATATAGAATGTGAACTTTTAGCTAAGCATGTCACCTCCTGAAATCAAAGACCACACTTCTCAGCTCACCATAGAGCTGTTGACCACATGATCAAGTTCTTTTTGAATTATGTGTTGTCAGGAGTGTTTATAGAACTTCTAGGACAGAGCATCCCCTCTTTCTCCTTCCTGGTGCTTGGAATGCAGAGGCAGTGGCTGACTCTAGCCATCACGTTGGCATGGGGTGTTCTTGAGGAAGTCACACGCAGTGGGCAAAGTAGTAGAAGGACCTGTGGTTCTGTTGAAATTATAAGCCTGTTATGTACCTACTCTGGACATTCTGTAAACTAGATTTTCTTTTACTAGAAAGAATAAACCCTTGTGTGTGGAAGCCAAAGTCTTCATTACTTTCAACTGAACATAATCTAATATAGATTCAGGGTGTAAAAAAGGAAGAGGTACTAAAGAAAAAGACAAAGAAGGCAAAATCAGAGAGGTAAAAATAGGAGGATTAGGACAGGGTATATCAGAGAACCAATGGGAAAAAAGATTGAAGGATATGAAGTTTTAATACCTTCTGAAGGTTTTAAATACTGAAGAGAGAATGATCATATTTCTTTGTAAGTATATTAAAATTATGAGGAAAACAAATTATTAATCGTAACTGATTGTGCATCATTTATTTAGTGTTGCAAACACCTAGAACTTACAATTTTCCATTATTCTAAAAGACTTTATCATTTACTTTATAATGCATTTCTTAATTCTCTTTCAATTGAGGCTAACCTGAGCCAGAAACCCTCATAAATTATATTTCATGTTTCAATTTGACTATGACTGTATTATATAATGGATAGTGGCAAAGAAGCAACAAAAAATCTGTATGTTTATGTATTTTGGGTATAAACTCTTTATTGGTCATATCATTTGCAAATATTTTCTCCCATTCACTAGGTTGTCTTTTCATTTTGTTGATGGTTTCCTTTGCTGTGCAAAAGCTTTTAAGTTTAAATTATGTCCCATTTGTTTATTTTTGCTTTTGCTTCTTTCACATTGTTTATATTTGGTGTGAGAAAATGTTCTAATTCTTTTTTTTTTTTTTTTACATGCAGCTGTCCGGTTTCCCTAACATCATATGTCTTTTCCTCATTGTATATTCCTGCCTCCCTTGTCATAGATCACTTGTCCATGAATGTGTGGATTTGTTTCTGGGCACTCTATTCTGTTTTTGTGTCAATACTATACTGTTTTTATTACTGTAGCCTTATTGTATAGTCTGAAGTCAGGCAGCATGATACCTCAAGCTTTGTTGTTCTTTCTCAAGATTTCTTTGGCTAAACAGAGTCTTTTGCAGTTCCATATAAACTTTAAGATTATTCTAGTTCTGTGAAAAATTTCATGGGTATTTTCATAGCGATTGTATTAAAGCTGTAGATTACTTTGGGACAGCTCTTACAACTCAACATCAAAAAACAGAACACCTGATTAAAAATGGGCAGAAAGCTTGAATAGAAATTCTTCCAAAAGAGACATACAGATGGCCAACAGACACATGAAAAGATGCTCAACATTGCTAGTCATCAGAGAAATACAAAATAAAATCACAATGAGATATCACCTCATACCTGTCAGAAAGGCTATCATCAAAAAGACCACAAATAACAAAAACTGACAAGGATATGGGGGAAAGAGAATCCTTGTGTATCATTGGCAGGAAGGTAAATTGGTGCAGCATCTATGGAAAACAATATGAAGGTTTCTTAAAACTAAAAACAGAACTACTATATGATCCAGCAGTTCCTCTCCTGAGTATATATCCAAAGAAAACAAAAACACTGTTTGGAAAAGATACATGCACCCAGTATTCAGAGCAGCATTATTTACAATAGCCAAGATATGGAAGCGACCTGTGTCCATCAGTAAATGATTGGATTAAGATGTGACATACACACATAGACATAGGAATATTAATCAGCCATAAAAAGAATGAAATTTTGCCATTTGTAACAATATAGGTGGACCTGGCAGAGAAGGCAGTGGCACCCACTCCAGTACTCTTCCCTGGAAAATCCCATGGACGGAGGAGCCTGGTAGGCTGCAGTCCATGGGGTTGCTAAGAGTCAGACACGACTGAGCGACTTCACTTTCGCTTTTCACTTTCCTGCATTGGAGAAGGAAATGGCAACCCACTCCAGTGTTCTTGCCTAGAGAATCCCAGGGACGGGGGAGCCTGGTGGGCTGCCATCTATGGGGTCGCACAGAGTCAGACACGACTGAAGCAACTTAGCAGCAGCAGGTGGACCCAGAGGTTATTATGCTTAATGAAATAAGTCAGACAAAAAGACAAATAAAAATAACATATAATTTTGTGTTATCACTTATATATGGAATCTAAAAATGAAACAAACAAATGAATATAATAACAACAAAAAAGACTCACAGATATAGAGTTCAAACTAGTGATTACCAGCAGGGTGAGGGGAGTAGGGGAGGGACAAGATAGGGATAGGGGATTAAGAGGTACAACTTCTGTGTATAAGATAAGTAAGCTACAAGGTTGTATTGCATAGCACAGATAATATAACCAATATTTTATAACTTTAAATGGAGTATAATATATTAAAATATTGAATCACCATATATTGAAGCTAATATAATATTTTAAATCAGGTGTACTTTAATAAAAAAATCACTGTGCAAAATGAAATTTATAAGCCTCTAGAAAAGTTAATGGTAGTGAATACTTCAGGTATTCTGAATGATACAGTTATACTGGATATTTTGTGTAGGGTTCAGTATCTTTGTTCTGAGCCAGGAAATTTATATCTATCTTATTGATAATGTTCATCTCACAAAATGAGGATGCTGACTGGAATATAATTTTATTAAAAGAGAGTTTCATATCAGTTCAGTCACTCAGTTGTATTTGACTCTTTGCAACCCCATGGACTGCAGCATGCAAGAATTCCCTGTCCATTACCAGCTCCTGGAGCTTACTCAAACTTATGTCCATCGAGTCGGTGATGCCATCCAACCATCTCATCTGCTGTCATCCCCTTCTCCTCCCACCTTCAATCTTTCCCAGCATCAGGGTCTTTTCCAATGAGTCAGTTCTTCACATCAGGTGGCCAAAGTATTGGAGTTTCAGCTTCAGCATCAGTCCTTCTAATGAATATTTAGGACTGATCTCCTTTAGGATTGACTGGTTGGATCTCCTTGCAGTCCAAGGGACTCTCAAAAGTCTTCTCCAACAGCACAGTTCAAAAGCATCAATTCTTCGGTGCTCAGCTTTCTTTTATAGTCTAACTCTCACTCCATACCTGACTACTGGAAAAACCATAGCTTTGACTAGAGGGACCTTTGTCTCTGCTTTTTAATATGCTGTCTAGATTGGTCATAGCTTTTCTTCCAAGGAGCAAGCATCTTTTAATTTCATGGCTGCAGTCACCATCTGCAGTGATTTTAGAGCACCCCCCCCCAAAAAAAGAATTTGGCTTAAAACTCAACATTCAGAAAACTAAGATCGTGGCATCCATTCTCATCACTTCATGGCAAATAGATGGGAAACAATGGAAACAGTGAAAAAAGAGAGTTTACAATTGCTTAAAATCCAAAGTTGGATAAGATTTTCATGCAAGTGTTATGGTCCTTTAATGGACCAGAACCTGGTGGTCCGGAATCAACAATAAGAAAGTGAGAGAAAGAAAGAGGTTAATATTCCCTGGGTTATGCAGAAAACCAATAAAACCCTAGGACAGGGCTTGTATAGCTCACGTAGGCACAGGGCGCCCTCTCAAGAGGTCTTGAGAGGTCTTGAAAGCCCGGGCAGGAAAATGAGCACGGCAGGCTTCCACACTCCAGAGAATCAGCCAGAAAGAGAGATATAGAGATAAAGAAGGAGATGGGGACCCAAGTCTCTAGTGGAACAAGGATGCTTTATTGAACTCTGTGTGAGTATATATACCGTATTACAAGGTAGCTTCTTCAGATAAAGATCAAAAGACCAGACTTTACACGTCACCAAGGAAACAAGGAGTAATAGAGGCCATAAAGCCAAAGACAATCCATATCAAAAGAGGGTCGTAAATCACTTTCACCATATGGAAAAGCTAATGAAGGAAATCTTCTAATTCCTGACAGGAACTTATAAGGAACAAAGGGCTCATGAGAGACAGAAAACAGCACACAGGAATCCTACTGTTAAACATTCCGACACGCAGGCAGAAACATGAAGTTTAAAAGATTTTCCAAATCAGTAAGAATATTCTACAAAAGCAGAATTTCATATTATTTGCTTTCTTCTTTTTACTGAAATATAGTTGACTTACAATATTGTGTTAGATTCAAGTATACAACATACTAATCTGATATTTCTATATATTATGCACATAAAATGTTACTACAATATTATTGACTGTATTTACAATATATTGACTATGTGTGTGCTCAGTCACTCAGTAGCGTCTGATTCTTTGTGACCCCTGGACTATAGCCCACCAGGCCCCTCTGCCCATAGGATTTTCCAGGCAAGAATATTAGAGTGGGGTGCCATTTCCTCTTCCAGGGGATCTTTCAAACTCAGGGATTGAACCTGAGTCTTTTGCATCTCCTGCTTTGGCAGGTGGATTCTTTACCACTAGTACCAGCATATTATTGACTATAATGTTGTACATTATATTCTTACGACTTAGAATATAATGGTACTTTGTGCCTCTGACTCCCCTTCACCTATTTTGCCCATCTGACTTACTCTTTATATTGACTTGGAGTTACCATATTTTAAATCCATTTTAAGAGTAGTGACCTACTTCTGATAGTATATTAAACTTAGAGTATCTAATTAAGAAGAAATTAAGAAAATATCTATTAGGAAGGAAGAAAGAATAGGATATTATAGTCAACTGAATTTTCTGGACAATCCAAAATCAAATAAAATGCTTTTAGTTTCAATTACTACATTTGAGAGAGTCACTTTACATTATATTCTTTCCAGTCTTTGTAATTAAGGTACAATATACTACAACTATAATTGCATATTTTGATGCTTAATTTTCAGTGTCTTGAGAGCAGTTTGGAAATATAGGTATAGAAAGAATGAGGATTATATCCTGGGATTCAACTCTCAATATTATAGATAAGGAACTGAGGCTCTGAAAAGTCAAAAGCATAAACACATGAGTGCATCCACATATGCATTCATAATAGGATGCAGATTTATATCCAAGTATCAAACTAAACAACTGTTATTTTTATAAGATTTCAAGGAGAGTTTAATAAAGCACAAGAATTTTAATTTTTAACAAATGTGATCATCATGAATTTTCCTCTACTCACACATACAAACAAAATTCATATTTATTCTCTTTCACATAATATATTCAAAATTACCCATAGCTTGATGACTGTAGAACTGGATGTTTGAACCTGTAGTATTTTGAAGTCTCTAAAGAACCTTCCAGATGTTCAAGCTGGTTTTAGAAAAGGCAGAGGAACCAGAGATCGAATTGCCAACATCTGATCATCAAAAAAGCAAGAGGTTTCCAGAAAAACATCTATTTCTGCTTTATTGACTATGCCAAAGCCTTTGACTGTGTGGATCACAATAAACTAGAAAATTCTGAAAGACATGGGCATACCAGACCACCTGACCTGCCTCTTGAGAAACCTGTATGCAGGTCAGGAAGCAACAGTTAGAACTGGACATGGAACAACAGACTGGCTCCAAATAGGAAAAGGGGTACGTCAAAGCTGTATATTGTCACCCTGCTTATTTAACTTCTATGCAGAGTACATCATGAGGAACACTGGGCTGGAGGAAGCATAAGCTGGAATCAAGATTGCTGGAGAAATATAAATAACCTCAGATATGCAGATGACACCACCCTTATGGCAGAAAGTGAAGAGGAACTAAAGAGTCTCTTGATGAAAGTGAAAGAGGAGAGTGAAAAAGTTGGCTTAAAGCTCAACATTCAGAAAACTAAGATCATGGCATTTGGTCCCATCACTTCATGGGAAATCGATGGGGAAACAGTGGAAACAGTGTCAGACTTTATTTTTCTGGGCTCCAAAATCACTGCAGATGGCGATTGCATCAATGAAATTAAAAGACGCTTACTCCTTGGAAGGAAAGTTATGACCAACCTAGACAGCATATTAAAAAGCAGATTGGATACTTCCCAGCAAGTCATGACTCTTTAGAATGTAGAGGAATTCCCCATTATTTTCAGCTTTGTGCTTTAGTTGAAATTTCAAGGCAATAGAAAAAGTTCTATTCCACTTGTGTTTGATTATGTGCAGTAATTTTCATGGGTTGTGTATAAAATGAAAAAATTGAATTAGCTCATTGTTCTGAGGTCACTTCTATTAATTTAAAAAAAAAAAATCCTAGTACTTATCCTGAATTCCTTTCTTTGATAGTCTAGCTTCTTGAGAAAATAAATCAGGAAATAAGCCCCTAAAGTTCTCAGAGCAAGTAAAAATAATATTTAAGCCTCCCCTCTCCCCAGCACACACAAGCCTGAGTACTTATTTAGCAGGAAATTCCCCTGGGTCTTTCCTCCATCCCTATTTACTCTGCCTTTCATATACTGCTCAGATTTAAGTCTCTAAATACTACAAAGTTAGTGTTCCTTTGTTTGCAAATGACAGAATTCACCCCAAAAATGCTTGTCAGTTAGTTGCAACCAATCGAAAACCTGAGTCAAAAACGCCCTTTAAAAGTAAAGGAAATGTTTCATCCATGTAAGTGACATATCTAGAGGCTTCCAGCAAAGTTGGATCCAGATTCTCACCAAGAACCCGTTTTGGGGTTTTTTTGTTTGTTTGTTTGTATGTTTTCTGCATGGTTTTGGCTTTATCTTAAATACAACTTCCCTTACAGTTGTAAGGTGTCTGTCAGAAGCACCTGACACTTCAAGTCTCCTCCATTATGTCCACTGAATATCTTTTTTTGCTAACTCCTAAGAATGACAAAGGGAACTTACTCAGAAGTTTCCAGAAAAAAATCTCTTAATAGATCAGTCAGGACAAACTAGGTCATGTGTTCACTTGTGCATAAATAACCCTATCCAGGATAATGAGGCATGCTAACTGGCTTCAGTCTGGATGCACTGTAGAACTGAGATTTAGGATCAGTTCTATTCAAAACACAGGATTGGAAATATGGCAAACTGTTAGGAAGGAGGAAGTAAAAAAATGGACACTGGGAAAGCATCAAGAAATCAACATTCAACATCACCAAGAAATCAACAATCAGCAACAATCCACTACATCAACATAAGGGATAAAGCAGGACTTATTGTCAGAATATGGCGATGTCTTAGAGAATCTGAGGACAGGAGTGTTATGGGCCTGAAGAAGGAATTGCATTGGTAATAAGATGTCCATCATGAATCTTTGCACTTTTTTATTGCCTCATAATGACACAGATAACCACAATGGTGTGATCACTAATCTAGAGCCAGACATCCTGGAATGTGAAGTCAAGTGGGCCTTAGGAAGCATCACTACAAACAAAGCTGGTGGAGGTGATGGAATTCCAGTTGAGCTATTTCAAATCCTGAAAGATGATGCTGTTGAAGTGCTGCACTGAATAGGACAGCAAATTTGGAAAGCTCAGCAGTGGCCACAGGACTGGAAAAGGTCAGTTTTCATTCCAACCCCAAAGAAGGGCAATGCCAAAGAATGATCAAACTACCACAGAATTGTACTCATCTCACACGCCAGCAAATTAATGTCCAAAATTCTCCAAACTAGGCTTCAACAGTACATGAACAGAAAACTTCCAGATATTCAAGCTGGATTTAGAAAAAGCAGAGGAACCAGAGATCAAATTGCCAACATCTGTTATATCATGAAAACAAGAGAAGTCCAGAAAAACATCTACTTCTGCTTCATTGACTATGTTAAAGCCTTTGACTGTGTGGATCATAACAAACTGTGGAAAATTCTTAAAGATATGGGAATACCAGACCACCTTACCTGCCTCCTGAGAAACCTGTATACATGTCAAGAAGTAACAGTTAGAACCAGACATGGAACAATGGACTGGTTCCAAATGGGGGAAGGAGTACATCAAGGCCATGTATTGTCACCCTGCTTATTTAACTTCTATGCAAAGAGCATCATGTGAAATACTGGGCTGAGTGAAGCAGAAGCTCAAATCAAGATTGCGGAGTGACATATCTATAACCTCAGATATGCAGATGACACCACCCTTATGGCAGCAAGCAAAGAGGAACTAAAGAACCTCTTGATGAAGGTGAAAGAGAAGAGAGAAAAAGCTAGCTTAAAATACAACATTCAGAAAACTAAGATCATGGCACCCAGTCCCATCACTTCATGAGAAATAGATGGGGAAACAATGGAAACAGTTGCAGACTTTATTTTCTTGGGCTCCGAAATCACTGCAGATCATGACTATAGCCATGAAATTAAAAGACACTTGCTCCTTGGAAGAAAAGCTATGACAAACCTAGACAGCTTATTAAAAAGAAGAGATATCACTTTGCCGACAGTCAAAGCTATGGTTTTTCCAGTAGTCATGTACAGATGTGAGAGGTGGACCATAAAGAAGGCTGAACACTGAAGAATTGATGCTTTTGAACTGTGGTATTGGGAAAGACTCTTGAGAGTCCCTTGGACTGCAAGGAGATCCAACCAATCAATCCTAAAGGAAATCAACCCTGAATATGCATTGAAAGTACTGATGCTAAAGCTCCAACACTTTGGCCACATGATGCTAAGAGCTGACTCATTGTAAAAGACCTTGATGCTGGGAAAGATTGAAGGCAAGAGGAGAAAGGGACAACAGAAGCAGAGATGGTTGGATGGTATCACGGACTCAATGGACATGAGTTTTAGCAAGCTCCAGGAGATGTTGAAGGACAGGGGAATCTGGCTGCTGCAGTTCATGGGGTCACAAAGAGTCGGACACGACTGAGCGACTGAACAACTTATTAAGCGTCTGCTTTATAAAGGACAGGCCATGTGGTGGGCTTATATGATGGCTTCTCAGTTCATGTATCACAGTTATAGACACACTGAGAATTAACATTCTTTCTATCTCCAGAATCCACATTACCCAAGAAGGACCCCTGGTTAACCTATCAGAGGCACAGATCACCATAAAAATAAAAAAAATTAAAAAAACTTGCTTTTTCTAGGAATCTGTGTATCAGGGATCTTGGCAGCTTTAATACAATCTGTCTGCCCCAGAAGTAACCACCTGAGACTGACATATCACCATACTTGTCTGTAATAAGAGAAGGAAAAGGAATATACAGATCAGACACAAGAATCTAAGAGTATGGTAAAGCATCAGAACAGACAGTTCCACATAACACAATGGATCGTATTCATGATGATAGTTCCAGGTCATTATACTGGGTTCACTCTATTCTAGTTAAATTGAAATTTTACTCTTGTGGAATAAGGTATGGCTATCATTATACTAGTTAATATAACCTACAGCCTCCCTATTTGATCTTTTGTGGTTTCCTTAATCACTGTACATTGTCCAGATTGCTTGTTAAGATTCCCTTCATTATGTGTATCTGCAGTTATTTCTGACATTGATTCTGAATCACTATAACTGTTTCTAACATGAATCCTTTCAACAAATATTTCCTTCTTACTAAACACTGTGCTTGCCTTCTTCCATAATATATGTAGTTTTATCTATATAATTTTGACTGGCTGATGAAGGTATGTGTGTTATTTATCTTAGTTCCCAGAGGTGGATTTGTTGTCAAACTATTTATAGATTTCCTTATTCCCAGGTTCTAGTTACAAAACTCAATATATCTGCTGAATGATTTGTCTATGTTGAAGTCTGATTCACTTGAGAAGTAATGTTGTGTCTATGCTGAAGGACCCTCAAGCACACAGTGCTGGAATAAACAGACTTATTACCAGAGAAATGAAAATAAATTATTCTCATCTATAAGTGTGGCAGGAATGCTGAGAAGCTAGACACAGGCTTGCCTCCCTTGAGGCTTTGTTCTGCCTTTCCTTCACTTGGTCTAGATTCACAGACCTTTCTGGAGAGAGGACAGCAGGGTGGGTAAGAATGCGGACTCAAGTGTCAGGATACTGGGTAGTGATCAAGGACATGAGCTGGCTTAGAATTTCACTTCTCTGAGAAAGTCTGGGGAAAGTATTTGACTTTTTCTCTCTCAATTTTTTTCCTTTATACAAGGGTAATAATAATAAAAGTCTTCCCATCTGACCCAATGGTAAAGAATCCCCCTGCCAATGTAGGAGACATGGGTTCAATCCCTGGGTTGGGAAGACCCCCTGGAAAACAAAATAGCAGTCTACTCCAGTATTCTTACCAGAATAATCCCATGAACAGAGGGGCCTGGTGGGCTATAGTCCATGGGGTCACAAAAGTCAGACACAACTTGGCAACTAAATAACAACAATAGTAAATAATACCACCTACCTCCTAGGGCGGTTGCATGCGTGTTTGTGTGTGCTCAGTCATGTCTGACTCTTTGTACCCCCTGGACTGTAGCCCACCAGGCTTCTCTGTCCATGGAATTCTCTAGGCAAGAATACTGGAGTGGGTTGTCATTTGCTTTTCCAGGGAATTTCCCAATCCAGGGATCAAACCCACATCTCTTGCATCTTCTGTATTGTCAGATGGATTCTTTACTACTGTGCTACCTGAGAAGCCCGGGAAACCCTAGGGCAGTTATAAAAATCCAAATTAAGAGCTTAGTATAGTGCCTATATTCAGTACACTGCCCTCTATAAATTTCTGTTCCTTTCATCCTCCTTCCTAACTTTTCTTTTCTTTTAGAAAAAGGAAACTTTTATTTTTGAATAGGCATTAAACCTGAATTTGATGCACATCACAGGTAATCTGCTAAAAGATTGCAAAGAGGTCAAGAAATCTCATCCCTGTATATAGACATGCAGATACAATGAATTATATATAGGTTTGCAAGATAAACGATAACTAGTCCAAGTAAGATGATTTGATAGCATAACTGATTCACTTTACTGTACCCCTGAAACTAACACAACATTGACTGTAAATCTACTATACTCCAATCAAAATTTTAAAGCAAACAAACAGAAAACAGTTTTAGGTGTACAACATAATGATTTCATATTTGTATATACTGCAGAATAATCACCACAGTAAGTCTAATTCTTTTCAGTCTTAATGAATCTTTGTAAACCAATGTAAGACATCTGGAAAATTTCTCTATTCTTGACTATAAAATCATCCTTACACTTTTCTGGAAATCACCTCTCTTAGTGAAATCCTGTCTCTTGGTCAGTTCAGGTTTCTTTCTAAAGAGCAAAGGCCAAAATCCTTAGTGGCAACTGGTGCTTTATTCTGCTCTAGAGATGAAATTGCAGGCCTGTTCTTCCTCTCTGTGTTCTGGAAAATGCCTAATACCTAAAACTGTCTGATGCTAATTAAGAATTAAATAGTAATCACAGTTTGAATTAAAGACTGAACAGTGACTCTGTGTGTCATAATACTTACCCTCCTTAGGCATTACCTTTATTTATAGTGACAAGCTCTTGTAATCAAAGTAGAGCAAATACTATATCCACATAATAAAAGCAAACACTTAGGGATAATGGGATAAAACAGCTGCCCCTGAGACAGGGCCCGGGAGTCACCACACTCCACACAGCCACCAGAGCCTGTCAGAGCTAACTTCAGGAGTCTGACTCACACTAACCAAACTCACAGTACACAGATCAAGTGCCCAAGAACCTTTGTTTATAATAAAGAGGAAAGTCACTCAGCAGACTGGATATTTGTAGTTTAGTAATTCTTAGCTTCCTTTCAAGTTCAGAGACCCCCTTTACCCTGCAGTGCTCTCACAGTTTGTCTGAAGGGATTTGGTTCTAAGAAATACCTCACCATCATAACTTTGTGATTTGTACCCAAAGGAGGCCCTGAATGTAATGATCTCTGGGTCTCTATTTTATTTACATATCACATCACAACATGTTAAGTGGCATCTTAAGGTATAAAGGACTTTGATAGAATTCAAGACACCCATATATAAAAATGTTGATGTAAATATATATTTACAATGTGAATCTCACCAGAATGTGAGTTTAGGGTGGAAAGAGGGAAAAAATCATGGAGAAAGACAAGTTTCTGAAGCACAATGTATGGAATGATTTTATGACTAAAACTTCTTAGTCTTAAAGCAGCAAGGCCAGTTGGATCCATAGTTTCTGTAATTGCACTGCCCCCTTGTGGTAAGATGGCTTAATTTGTTGGCTGAAAGGCGGGTTGGAAGAGGATAGAGGCTGGAACAATGCAAGGGCAGTAGGTCAGATGAGAAATAAAAGAAGCTCCCTGGAAGAGCGCCAGGAGATTCTGCCATTGAGAATGTTGGGGAAGCTCCTGGCACCTGCAGGGGCTGCTTTTATTGCCTATCTATGATGGCCAGCTCTCTCCAATTCCTTAGGACAGAGAAGATTTTACTTTGTTTTTGCTTTGCTTTGAATCCCTGTATAGGGTGGTTATCGTAATACTGAGTCACGTTGCTTATCCACCACCATCTCCTGCACTCATCAGCTTGGAGAAATGTAGCCTAGGAAGTTAAATGACGCTAGACCAGAAGCATACGCTTGGCAGAGGAGATGGCATAGTAGCTCAATAGCCCAGAGGAAGCCCTGTGCAGGGCATTTTACCCTTTTTAACTCCCATGGAGGCTTGCAGCCAAGGAGGGGCTTGGAACTTGTTTATAATTTATGCTCATCTAATTCTAGTGAGGTGAGGAGGCCTACAATGTATATGATCTTCAGAGAGATGTTTGCAAAGTAAAGAAGACTAGAAGCAGTTGCGGAAGGAGCAGAGGATGCAGTGACTGTGGTACCAGGTGACTTCCACATTAAGCATTACATTTAGTTCTAAATTTCTTCATAATCAAGCAAAAACGGGAAATACAGAGTTATATAGTTTGCATTGCCTGGAAAGAGAAAATATAACCCTCCTTCAGAGAGGCACATGCGATGGGATGGAGGTGTCAATTTCAGCTATGGTGGTAATCATTTTGCAATATATAAGCATGTCAAATAAACATGCTATGCTGTGGCTCAGAAGGTAAAGAATCTGCCTGCAATGCGGGAGACCCCGGTATGATCCCCAGATTGGGAAGATCCTCTGGAGAAAGGCATGGCAACCCACTCCAGTATTCTTCTCTGGAAAATCCCATGGACAGGGGAACTTGGTGGACTACAGGCCACAGGATCACAAAGAGTCAGACATGACTGAGCAGCTAACACACATACACCTTAAACTTACGGAACATTATATGTCAATTCTCAATGAAGCTGGACAAATTTTTTAATCATTTTAAAGAGAGAGAGGTATGTATTCTGGCATTAGATTCCAAGAGGAAATAATCCAGTAATTTGAAACCTGTAAATAAACACTGAACTGAAAAACATCCAAATACACAGTCAATTTTCCTCCAAGGAAGCTTGTAGACCTACTAAGTATTAGACATGATGAGTAGTTCTTATTTACCTGCAGTTCCCAACCTCTAGTGGGGCCTCTAGTGGGCCATGTAGTTATTGCAAAGTGTCCCTGAATTTAGATTCTGCTGCTGCTGCTGCTGAGTCGCTTCAGTCGTGTCCGACTCTGCATGACCCCATAGATGGCAGCCCACCAAGCTCCCCCGTCCCTGAGATTCTCCAGGCAAGAACACTGGATCGGGTTGCCATTTCCTTCTCTAGTGCATGAGAGTGAAAAGTGAAAGTGAAGTTGCTCAGTCGTGTCCGACTCAGCGACCCCCGACTGCAGCCTACCAGGCTCCTCCGTCCATGGGATTTTCCAGGCAAGAGTACTGGAGTGGGTCGCCATTGCCTTCTCCGGAATCTAGATTCTAGATGCATGATTTCAGGAGTGAAAAAATGTTTTGTGCAAATGTACTAACACTTTTCATAAATACAAGGACAACCAGAACCAGAAAAATATAAATGTATGTAGAACTACTGAGCTCATACTAGCTTTTAATTATTATATTACTATATTTTCGTAATTTGGTTTACTAACAATACAATTATTTAAAAGTTTAGGGGCAGTCCTAAGATGGCGGAGGAATAGGATGGGGAGACCACTTTCTTCCCCACAAATTCATCAAAAGAACATTTGAGCGCCGAGCAAATTACACAGAACAACTTCTGAATGCTGGCAGAGAACATCAGGCACCCACAAAAGCAACCCATTGTCTTCAAAAGGAGGTAGGACAAAATATAAAAGATAAAAAGAGAGACAAAAGAGGTAGGGACAGAGATCCATCCCTACAAGGGAGTCTTAAAAAAGAGAGAAGTTTCCAAACACCAGGAAACACTCTCTCCTGTGGGTCTGTGGTGAGCCTTGGAATCTCAGAGAACAAAATAACCAGGAGGAAAAATAAATAAATAATTAAAACCCACAGATTATGTGCCTAATAGCAACTCCCAGTGGTGCAACAGCCCAGATGCTGCATCCCACACTAGCAAGCCCAGAAGGGACAGGGAGGAGCAGGCGGCGTTACTTAGGATAAGGGCCTGGCCTGAATGCCCTGAGGGCAATCTGAGGGAACTAGCTTGAGATAGCAACCCAGACTGTGGGATAGCTATCCTGGGATCCCATGAAAAGTCCTAACCACGTGTACCCCAATGTTCATCCTGGCACTGTTTATAATAGCCAGAACATGGAAGCAACCTAGATGTCCATCAGCAGATGAATGGATAAGAAAGCTGTGGTACATATACACAATGGATATTACTCAGTCATTAAAAAGAATACATTTGAGTCAGTTTTAATGAGGTGGATGAAACTGGAGCCTATTATACAGAGTGAAGTAAGCCAGAAAGAAAAACACCAATACAGTATACTAACACACATATATGGAATTTAGAAAGATGGTAACAATAACCCTGCATGTGAGACAGCAAAAGAGACACAGATGTATAGAACAGTCTTTTGGACTCTGTGGGAGAGGGAGAGCGTGGGATGATTTGGGGGAATGGCATAAAAACATGTATAATATCATGTAAGAAACAAATCGCCAGTCCAGGTTTGATACATAATGCTTGGGGATGGTGCACTGGGATGACCCGGAGGGATGGTATGGGGAGGGAGGTGAGAGGGGGTTTCAGGATAGGGAACATGTGTATGCTCATGGCGGATTCATGTTGATGTGTGGCAGAACCAATACAATATTGTAAAGTAATTAGCCTCCAATTAAAATAAATACATTAAAAAAAAAAAAAAAAAAAAGTCCTAACCACCGCCAGGCACACTCACAGAACAAAGGACTGAGCAGAGCCAGCCGGCTGCGGACCAGCCCATCCCCCGCTGGAGACAGGCAGGTGAGGGCAGCCAGAGCAGGAAGGTGGCAATAGCGGCCCTAGAGAGGCAACCTATACCAAACTGCAAGCAGACTTCATTGCTAATCAAGACTTCTTGGGATTCTGGACAGTTGACATTAGCTGGGAAGGTCGCAGCCAGGAATCAGCTTCTCAGAAGAGACACAGGGCACACTGAGAAGGCCCGCCCATTGTACACCCAGAAAACCGAGCGGCTGGGACGGGAAAGGGGATAAGTCGCAGCCTTCAACTGGGGGTGACCACGCGCCCCAAGGACCTGTCACCTGAGCTGCTCAGACCTGGGACGGACGCAAAACACAGGCCCAACCAACTCTGCACCTTTGTGGAGTACCCGAGAACCTGAACCTGAGCGGCTTAGACCTGGGAAGTGCATGCAAACCAGGGCCTGCATCAGACAGTTCCCGGCAAAGCAACCTAGAGTCTGAGCAGTGTAGACTGGGAAAGCACACACGCTGTGAGCAGGGCAAACCCAGTGTAGCTGAATCACTGTGAACACACGCCAGTGATATTTGTTTGCAGTGTTCCTCCCTCCCCAAAGAATGACTGAACAAGCGAGCCTGAAAAAAAGTGACCACCACCGCGTCCCTTGTGTCAGGGCAGAAATTAGACACTGAAGAGACCAGCAAACAAAAGCAGCTAAAATAAACAGAGGGAACCACTTTGGAAGTGACAGGTGCAATAGATTAAAACGCTATGTCGGTAGTTAGCACCGACTACTTAGGAAGGGGCCTATAGACCATGAGATGTACAAGCCGGACCAAGGAACTATCTGAAAATGAACTGACCACACACTGTACACAACAGGTCCAGAGAAAGTCTTTGATATATTTTTACTATTATCATTTTTTTAATTAAAAATTTTTTTATTTTATTTTTTTTATTTTTAAGTCCCCATTACTCCTTTAATTTTCATTCCTACTACTACCTTGCCAAAAAAAAAAAAAAAGACCCTATTTTTAAAGCAAACTTCATATATGTATATTTTATAATTTCTGTGACTGTGTTTTGTTGTTTGTTTAGTTGGTTGGGTTGTTTTTTTTTTTTTTTTTTAATATTGTATTTTTGAGAATCTAACCTCTACTCAAGATTTTTAATCTTTGCTTTTTGGTATTTGTTATCAACTTTGTACCTTTAAGAACCCAATCTTCAGTATCCAATTTTACTTGGGAGTGAGATCACTGGCCTGACTGCTCTCTCCACCTTTTGACTCTCCTTTTTCTCCACCATGGGGCCTCTATCTCCCCCCTCCCCCTTTTCTTCTCTACCCAACTCGATAAATCTCTTTGTGTGTTCCGGGCTGTGGAGAACACTTAGGAAACTGATTACTGGCTGGATCTGTCTCTCTCCTTTTGAATCCCCCTTTTATCCTTCTGGCCACCTCTGTCTCCTTCCTCTTCTCTTCTCTGTGTAACTCTGTGAACGTCTCTGAGGGATCCAGACTGTGGAGAGCAAATAGGGAAGTGATTACTGACTAGCTTGCTCTCTCCTCTTTTGATTCCCCATCTTCTCCTCCTGGTCACCTCTATCTCCTCCTCCCTCTTCTCTTCTCCATGTAACTCTGTGTACATCTCCAGGTGTCCCTCACTGTGGAGAAACTTTTCATCATTAACCTAGATGTTTTATCATCGGTGCTGTATAGATGGAGAAGTCTTGAGGCTACTGTAAGAATAAGACTGAAAACCAGAGGCAGGAGGCTTAAGTCCAAATCCTGAGAACACCAGAGAATTCCTGAATCCAGGAACATTAATCGATAGGAGCTCATCAAACCCCTCCATACCTGCACTGAAACCAAGCACCACCCAAGGGCCAACAAGCTCCAGAGCAAGACAAACCACACAAATTCTCCAGCAACACAGGAACATAACACTGAACCTCAATATACAGGCTGACCAAAGTCACACCAAACCCACTGATATCTCAAAACATATCACTGGACACTTCATTGCACTCCAGAAAGAAGAAATCCAGCTTCACCCACCAGAACACTGACACAAGCTTCCCTAACCAGAAAACCTTGACAAGCCACCCGTCCAACCCCACCCACAATGAGGAACCTCCACAAGAAAGAGGAACCACCAACTGCCAGAATACAGAAAGGCCATCCCAAACACAGCAATATAAACAAGATGAAGAGTCAGAGAAAGACCCAGCAGGTAAAGGAACAGGATAAATGCCCACCAAACCAAACAAAAGAGGAAGAGATAGGGAATCTACCTGATAAAGAATTCCAAATAATGATAGTGAAAATGATCCAAAATCTTGAAAACAAATTGGAGTTACAGATAAATAGCCTGGAGACAAGGATCAAGAAGATGCAAGAAAGGTTTAACAAGGACCTAGAAGAATTGAAAAAGAGTCAATGTATAATGAATAAGGCAATGAATGAGATCTAAAACACTCTGGAGGGAACCAAGAGTAGAATAACAGAGGCAGGAAATAGGATAAGTGAGGTAGAAGATAGAATGGTAGAAATAAATGAAAGAGAAGGAAAAAGAAAAAAGAATTAAAAGAAATCAGGACAACCTCAGAGACCTCTGGGACAATGTTAAATGCCCCCACATTCTAATCATAGGAGTCCCAGAAGAAGAAGACAAAAAGAAAGACCATGAGAAAATACTTGAGGAGGTAATCGTTGAAAACTTCCCTAAAATGGGGAAGGAAATAATCACACAAGTCCAAGAAGCCAGAGAGTCCCAAACAGGATAAACCCTAGGCAAAACACCCCAAGACACATATTAATCAAATTAACAAAGATCAAACACAAAGAACAAATACTAAAAGCAGCAAGGGAAAAACAACAAATAACACACAAGGGGATTCCCATAAGGACAATAGCTGATCTTTCAATAGAAACTCTTCAGGCCAGGAGGGAATGGCAGGACATACTTAAAGTGATGAAAGAAAATAACCTACATCCCAGATTACTGTACCCAGCAAGTATCTCATTCAAATATGAAGGAGACATCAAACGCTTTACAGACAAGCAAAAGCTGAGAGAATTCAGCACCACCAAACCAGCTCTCCAACAAATGCTAAAGGATCTTCTCTAGACAGGAAACACAGAAAAGGTGTATAAACTCAAACCCCAAATAATAAAGTAAATGGCAGCGGTATCATACTTATCAGCAATTACCTTAAATGTAAATGGGTTGAATGCCCTAACCAAAAGATAAAGACTGGCTGAATGGATACAAAAACAAGACCCCTACATATGTTGTCTATAAGAGACCCACCTTGAAACAAGGGACACATACAGACTGAAAGTGAAGGGCTGGAAAAAGATATTCCATTCAAATAGAGACCAAAAGAAAGCAGGAGTAGCAATACTCATATCAGATAAAATAGGCTTTAAAACAAAGGCTGTGAAAAGAAACAAAGATGGACACTACATAATGATCAAAGGATCAATCCAAGAAGAAGATATAACAATCATAAATATATATGCACCCAACATAGGAGCACTACAATATGTAAGACAAATGCTAACAAGTATGAAAGGGGAAATTAACAATAACACAATAATAGTGGGAGACTTTAATACCCCACTCACACCTATGGATAGATCAACTAACAGAAAATTAGCAAGGAAAAATAAATTTTAAATGATACAATAGACCAGTTAGACCTAATTGATATCTATAGGACATTTCACCCCAAAACAATGAATTTCACCTTTTTCTCAAGTGCACACAGAATCTTCTCCAGGATAGATCACATCCTGGGCCATAAATCTAGCCTTGGTAAATTAAAAAAAAAAAAAAAAATTGAAATCATTCCAAGTATCTTTTCTGACCACAATGCAGTAAGATTAGATATAAATTACAGGAAAAAAATCTATTAAAAATCCCAACATATGGAGGCTGAACAACACATTGCTGAATAATTAACAAATCACAGAAGAAATCAAAAAAGAAATCAACATATGCCTAGAAATGAGTGAAAATGAACACACAACAACCCAAAACCTATGGGACACTGTAAAAGCAGTACTCAGAGGAAGGTTCATAGCAATACAGGCTTACCTCAAGAAACAAGAAAAAAAGTCAAATAAATAACCTAACTCTACACCTAAAGCAACTTGAAAAGGAAGAAATGATGAACCCCAGGGTTAGTAGAAGGAAAGAAATCTTAAAAATTCGGGCAGAAATAAATGCAAAAGAAACAAGAGACCATAGCAAAAATCAACAAAACCAAAAGCTGGTTCTTTGAGAAGATAAATAAAATTGGCAAACCATTAGCCAGACTCATCAAGAAACAAAGGGAGGAAAATCAAATCAACAAAATGAAAAATGAAAATGGAGAAATCACAACAGACAACATAGAAATACAAAGAATCATACTACTACTACTACTAAGTCACTTCAGTCATGTCTGACTCTGTGCGACCCCATAGACAGCAGCCCACCAGGCTCCCCTGTCCCTGGGATTCTCCAGGCAATAACACTGGAGTGGGTTGCCATAAGAGACTATTAAAGTTCTCTTGATGAAAGTGAAAGTGGAGAGTGAAAAAGTTGGCTTAAAGCTCAACATTCAGAAAATGAAGATCATAGCATCCGGTCCCATCACTTCATGGGAAATAGAGGGGAAAACAGTGGAAAAAGTGTCAGACTTTATTTTTATGGGCTCCAAAATCACTGCAGATGGTAACTGCAGCCATGAAATTAAAAGACGCTTACTCCTTGGAAGGAAAGTTATGACCAACCTAGATAGCATATTAAAAAGCAGAGACATTACTTTGCCAACAAAGGTTCATCTAGTCAAGGCTATGGTTTTTCCTGTGGTCATGTATGGATGTGAGAGTTGGACTGTGAAGAAGGCTGAACGCTGAAGAATTGATGCTTTTGAACTGTGGTGTTGGAGAAGACTCTTGAGAGTCCCTTGGTCTGCAAGGAGATCCAACCAGTCCATTCTGAAGGAGAGCAGCCCTGGGATTGCTTTGGAAGGAATGATGCTAAAGCTGAAACTCCAGTACTTTGGCCACCTCATGCGAAGAGTTGACTCATTGGAAAAGACTCTGATGCTGGGAGGGATTGGGGGCAGGAGGAGAAGGGGACGACAGAGGATGAGATGGCTGGATGGCATCACTGACTAGATGGACATTAGTCTGAGTGAACTCCGGGAGTTGGTGATGGACAGGGAGGCCTGGCATGCTGCGATTCATGGGGTCACAAAGAGTCGGACACGACTGAGCGACTGATCTGATCTGATCTGATTAGCAACTTTATGCCAATAAAATGGACAACTTGGAAGAAATGGACAAATTCTTAGAAAAGTACAACTTTCCAAAATTGAACCAGGAAGAAATAGAAAATCTTAACAGACCTATCACAAGCACAGAAATTGAAACTACAATCAGAAATCTTCCAACAAACAAAAGCCCAGGACTGGACGGCTTCACAGCTGAGTTCTACCAAAAATGTAGAGAACTAACACCTTTCCTATTCAAACTCTTCCAGAAAATTGCAGAGGAAGGTAAACTTCCAAACTCATTCTATGAGACCACCATCACCCTAATACCAAAACCTGACAAAGATGCCACAAAAAAAGAAAACTACAGGCCAATATCACTGTTGAACACAGATGCAAAAATCCTTAACAAAATTCTGGCAAACAGAATCCAACAACATATTAAAAAGATCATACATCATGACCAAGTAGGTTTTATCCCAGGGATACAAGGATTCTTCAATATCCACAAATCAATCAATGTAATACACGACATTAACAAATTGAAAGATAAAAACCATATTATTATTTCAATAGATGCAGAGAAAGCCTTTGACAAAATTCAACATCCATTTATGATAAAAACCCTCCAGAAAGCAGGAATAGAAGGAACATACCTCAACATAATAAAAGCTATATATGACAAACCCTCAGCAAACCTTATCCTCAATGGTGAAAAATTGAAAATATTTCCCCTAAAGTCAGGAACAAGACAAGGGTGTGCACTCTCACCACTACTCTTCAACATAGTTTTGGAAGTTTTGGCCACAGCAATCAGAGCAGAAAAAGAAATAAAAGGAATCCAGATTGGAAAAGAAGTAAAACTCTCACTGTTTGCAGATGACATGATCCTCTACATAGAAAACCCTAAAGACTCCACCAGAAAATTACTAGAACTAATCAATGATTATAGTAAAGTTTCAGGATATAAAATTAACACAGAAATCCCTTGCATTCCTATACACTAAAAATGAGAAAACAGAAGTAAAAATTAAGGAAACAATTCCACTCACCATACCAACGAAAAGAATAAAATAGTTAGGAATATATCTACCTAAAGAAACAAAAGACCTATATATAGAAAACTATAAAGCACTGGTGAAAGAAATCAAAGAAGACACTAATAGATGGAGAAATATACCGTGTTCATGGATTGGAAGAATCAATATAGTGAAAATGAGTATACTACCCAAAGCAATCTATAGATTCAGTGCAATCCCTATCAAACTACCAACGGTATTTTTCACAGAACTAGAACAAATAATTTCACAATTTGTATGGAAATACAAAAACCTCGAATAGCCAAAGCAATCTTGAGAAAGAAGAATGAAACTGGAGGAATCAACCTGCCTGACTTCAGGCTCTACTACAAAGCCACAGTCATCAAGACAGTATGGTACTGGCACAAAGACAGAAATATAGATCAATGGAACAAAATAGAAAGCCCAGAAATAAATCGACGCACCTATGGACACCTTATCTTTGACAAAGGAGGCAAGAATATCCAATGGAGAAAATCTCTTTAACAAGTGGTGCTGGGAAAACTGGTCAACTACTTGTAAAACAATGAAACTAGAAAGCTTTCTAACACCATACACAAAAATAAACTCAAAATGGATTAAAGATCTAAACATAAGACCAGAAACTATCAAACTCCTAGAGGAAAACATAGGCAAAACACTATCTGGCATAAATCACAGCAGGATCCTCTATGACCCACCTCCCAGAATATTGGAAATAAAAACAAAAGTAAACAAATTGGACCTAATTAAAATTAAAAGCTTCTGCACAACAAAGGAAACTATAAGCAAGGTGAAAATACAGCCTTCAGAATGGGAGAAAATAATAGCAAATGATGCAATGGACAAAGAATTATTCTCAAAAATATACAAGCAACTCCTACAGCTCAATTCCAGAAAAATAAACGACCCAATCAAAAAGTGGGCCAAAGAACTAAACAGACATTTCTCCAAAAAAGACATACAGATGGCTAACAAACACATGGAAAGATGTTCAACATCACTCATTATCAGAGAAATGCAAATCAAAACTACAATGAGGTACCATTTTACGCCAGTCAGAATGGCTGTGATCCAAAAGTCTACAAGCAATAAATGCTGGAGAGGGTGTGGAGAGAAGGGAACCTTCTTACACTGTTGGTGGGAATGCAAACTAGTACAGCCACTATGCAGAACAGTGTGGAGATTCCTTAAAAAACTGGAAATAGAACTGCTATATGACCCAGCAATCCCACTGCTGGGCATATGCATCGAGGAAACCAGAATTGAAAGAGACACACGTACCGCAGTGTTCATCGCAGCACTGTTTATAATAGCCAGGACATGGAAGCAACCTAGATGTCCATGAGCAGACAAATGGATAAGAAAGCTGTGGTACATACACACAATGGAATATTACTCAGCCATTAAAAAGAATACATTTGAATCAGTTTTAATGAGGTGGATGAAACTGGAGCCTATTATACAGCATGAAGTAAGCCAGAAAGAAAACCATCAATACAGTATACTAATGCATATATATGGAATTTAGCAAGAAGGTAATGATAACCCTGTATGTGAGACAGCAAAAGAGACATAGATGTATTGAACAGTCTTTTGGACTCTGTGGGAGAGGGCGAGGGTGGGATGATATGGGAGAATGGCATTGAGACATGTAAAATATCATATGTGAAACGAATCGTCAGTCCAGGTTTGATACATGATACAGGGTGCTCGGAGCTGGTGCACTGGGATGACCCAGAGGGATGGGATGGGGAGGGAGGTGGGAGGGGGTTCAGGATGGGGAACACATGTACACTCATGGCAGATTCGAGTCAATGTATGGCAAAACCAATACAATATTGTAAAGTAAAATAAATAAATTAATTTTTAAAAAATAAATAAAAGTTTATATTACTAGTAGGTCCTTGTGCTTTAAAATACTGTGACCCATTACTGGTACAGACTATCTAGATGGTGTTACTGATCTGAGCAGAGAAGTCAGACCCCTCCCTACCCTCACCCTAAACCACCCACACACACCTCCCCAGTCACTGCTCTCAACAACAGGTTTTTCATTTTCTGAGATGAAGTCCAAGGAAGGCACTCCTGTGCTCGGATGCTCCGGGGCTTTGTTCAGTAATCAGCTTTGTGGTTTCAGGAGGCCCAAAAGTACTTCAGGGCTTTCCACTCCGAGCACTTTGTTCAGGAAGCTTGAGAGACTTGTTGTGGTTTCAGAAATGACACACTTGAAGTTCTGGAGTTGGCATAAACTACTGCTCCTGCTCAAAGGTAGGAAGAGCGGCAGCCAGAGGGGCTGGTAGCCTGAAAACCGAAGCTGTGGTTGTCTCCACAGACAACTGCTCTTCAGCAAGCTTGCAATTGCTCCACACCCCTTTCATGTGGGCAAAGAAAGAACTTTATCAGACATTAAGTCTCTCTCCTCTTGAAATATCGGGGTGAGAGGAGAGGAAGTTGGGCAGTAAATCGGGGCAGAATTTACAAGAGTGAAAATCACGTTTTTGTTGCGTTCTCCCCTTTCACACAGGTGACTCCAGCTGCTCTAGATGCTTGTGTACTGGCCCCCAGACTACGACATGAGGCCCCCAAAGAGGGGAAGGCAGCACTCGCTGCAGCATGCCTGCAGTTGCCTAAAGTTTAAGCCTCTGTGCTCTGGGTTATTTGGCTTAGCTTGACTGTTTGAGGACATAGGACAATGGCAACAAGATTCCAGCACTAAAATGGGCAACCAGAGCCTTGTGAGAGAAGCAAAGATGCACAGTATTTCAGCCTCTCTTACTACAACAATGCCAATAAGCAAGCTAACCCATCACCACCCCAAGGATAGACTGGAGCATTTGTTAAGGAAAGAACAGGTCACAGATAGTTTGGTTTTAGTTGCAACTCTAAGGGTACATATATGTGTGTGTGTGCGCGCATGCATTTAGTCACTCAATCGTCTCTGACTCCCTGCAACCCCATGGACTATAGCCTGCCAGGTGTATGTTTTGATTAACGGCCCCATGGAACTAAAAAGAAATAGTATTTTTTGCTCTTTCTCACAAGTTAATGTGAGGGGTGGATGTGGTCTTTCTTGTGAAACCTTGGCCGTATAGATGGGTAGACAGTAAAATTCCATGGATTTTTCCCAGAGGACCTACTATTTATTGAATGAGGTTCAAATGATTCCAATGACATCCCAATAGGTTCCTGCACTACAGACTCATGAGACCCTTTTCCTAGAGGCACAATATTATAATGTTAGGTTCTGTTATTGGAAAGCTAGTTCATATCATTTTTTTTTTTTTTTTTTTTATTTTTAAACTTTACAAATTGGCTTCCCAGGTGGTGCCAATGGTAAATAATGCACCTGCCAGCACAGAAGGCTTGGGTTCAATCCCTGGGTCAGGAAGATTCCCTGGAGTAGGAAATGGCCACCAACTCCAGTTTTCTTGCCTGGAAAATTCGATGGACAGGGGGCCTGGTGGGCTACAGTCCATCAGGTTGCAAAGTGTCAGACATGACTGAGCCCAGATGTACGTACACACACATCTCGTTAAAATGCCCTGATCATTAAAAATGAAAATATGTCTTTACAAACATTAAAAGTAAACACAATATAAAATGATGTGTTATATATGTGTGTGTGTGTGTGTGTGTGTGTGTTTATGTCATTGTTGTTCAGTTGCTAAGTTGTATCCAACTCTGACTCCATGGACTGCAGCATGCCAGGCTCCTCTGTCCTTCACTGTCTCCCACAGTTTGCTCAAATTCATGTCCATTGAGTCGGTGATTGTTTTTCTATGGCGTATTTAGGAAAAGAAAAATGTTTTATATCAATATCTTGTTGTATTGTATTTGGCAATACAATATTTGTATTTTAGGCAATCCAGACCATTTGCAGCCAATGAATGGGAATTCAACAAATTTTTATTGAGTAACTACTGTGTGTAAGGTTCTATACAGTATCAGATCTGCAAGGGAGAATACATGCTTTTAGAATTGGTAAGAAAATGTGCTAAGAACATGAACTAGAAATTCACAAAGAAAATTTCAAATAGTCCATAAACATTTAAATGTGTAATTCACTAGCAATCAAATATAAGTTAAAATGAGAAGCCCTTTTTTTTTTTTTGGCTCTATTTGACAAATGTTAAAAACAATGGCTATTCCCAGTGTTAGACTGTATGGGTGACTTTTCTGTACTAATAATGAAATGTCACCTTTCTAGAGGAGTTTGACAATATATATCAAAATAAAAATGCCCATGTTTAACCTAGAAATTCCCATTTTAGGAATTTAAACAAATAATAGAAAAGCGGCTCAAAGATGTGCATACTGAGATTTTTATTGAAGTATTATTCATAATAATGGCTTCATATAGGTGTCACTTAACAGCATTGTTAAATAATCTATAGTAAATCCTTTCAGTGGATTATTGTACAGTGGATTTACTGTACAGTAACTCCTTTCAGTGGGTTACTGTTGATGATATGTGCCTGTTAGTATAGCTATCCACAACATATCATCAAGTGGAAATAACAGAATATTATATACACTTTAATTGTATTTCTGTTTTTTTAGAAAAAGTATACATACTTATATACATAGAAAGAAATTAAGAATGATCTTCCAAGATGACTAGCATGAACTGATCTTTAATTTTTTTATAAGTACTTCTCTTTATTACTGTAATGGGCTTTAATTATGTTTTTTGCAGTGAACTTTAATTACTTTTATTATTTGAGAAAGAATATTAAAATATAAATACCAAGCACTGTGTCCTCAAGGATATCCCATTTGTATAATGAGCATATTTTTCCAAGCTGGCATGCGTGTTGCCTACTAATTCTAGAATTTAAGGAATTGGCAAAGCTTAGAAAGTTTTGAGTTCATCTCTGTTTTTAAAAGCCCAAAACCTGGTTTCAGGAACAGGGCAGGGAAATCAGACAAGTCCTGCCTCCCCATCTCCAATGAATCAGCCACTCCAGTCCTTTCCTCGGCAGTTTTGTTTGTGTTAAATCAAATTCAGGTGATGTCATCTCTATTGAGCATGAGGGAACCAGTTTCTCAGAAGGCCCCTAAGTTCTAGACACTCTGGTGGATGCACACATTTCCTCCACTGATGACATGGGTATTTTTAGACCAAGTAACTGGCCTCAAATGAGCAGGGCCATGATTCAAATCTAGTCCTCTAATTCCAAAACCCATGCTATTTCCATGGGTTCCTTAGTGTCTGCTTTTGTGTGTTTGTGTGTTCCTTCTTTAGTAGGAAATAGTTTGTGCCCCCAAATTTTCACTTAATTGGGCCTTTCTTACATTTGGCGCTGTTACCAAAAGAGTATGTGTGTGTGGAATGTGGCTGCTTGCTGCTCAAAAGCCAAAAAAAAAAGAGGCCAGTATGGTGGAAAGGAAAGTTTGCTTTATTTCAGATGTTGGCAATTTGGGGAGAGGGTGGCAGACATCTGTTCAAAGGCCGACTCCCCACCCTGACAAGCAGTGGGTGAGAGCTTTTATAGACAGAGTCAGGGGTGGGGGGCTACATGCAGAAACAGCTCAGTCATCTCTAACAGTCATCTTCAGTTGGTCATCAGTGGTCTCACTAGCATCATCTTGGTTGTTTTAAGAACAGTTAATCTTCAGTTCTGCTGTGTGCTTGTTCCCATTTCTTTGCGGTCAGTTCTCAAATTGTGGCAGCTCAAGTCCTGGGTGCAGTCTGGTCATCATGTAGTTAACTTTTCCACCTGGTGTTTTGGTATCTATAAGGCAGCTCACAGGATATGGTTCAGAATATTATCTATAGCCCTTGAGAAAAAACTAAATGTCCTTGACTATGCTTAATGACTACATTATTATTATTTAGTCTCCTTTGACTGTTTTCCTTTGTTTCAGCATTTCTCACTTCTCTGATTAAACTTATTCTTTGACTAAAGTTTTCCACAGGCAAAAGGCAAGCACAGGACATGCTGCAGGGAGGCAGGGGTCGGGGGGGTTGTGGGGACAAGGATAATATGGTTCTACTCTGATTAGCACTAGTTGTAAAGGATCCATCTGCCAGTGCAGGAGATGGGTTCGATCCCTGGGTCAGGAAGATCCCCTGGAGAAGGAAATAGCAATCCCCTCCACTATTCTTGTCTGGAGAATGAGAGGAGCCTGGTGGGCTATGGTCCATGGGGTCACAAAGAGTCAGACATGACTGAAGCGACTTAGCAGGCACGTACAAGAGGCCTACACTGGGCACATTTTTCTCATGCCTTGGCCTTCTTTAACTGTCTAGAGACGTGCACAGTCATCCATTCATCCTTACATAGAGCACCACCATTCATTCATCCTTTCATCTGGTATTTAAAAGCAACATGGTTTAGTTAAGAAACATGATCCACAGACCCAAACTGGCCAGGTGTAAACCATGGCTCCACTCCTTACCAACTATGAGACCATGGACATAAATGAGACCAAGTTATATAAATACCTTTTGCTTCCTTTTCCTGTAAAATGGGAATAGTAACAGCACTTGCCTCATAGTGTTATCATGAACATTAAATGAATGAACCATTGTGAAGTACTTAGAGTAGTGCATAGAACATGATAAGTCCATCTCTGTCATGATCAATACTGTGTGCCAGGCACTAGACTAGATACTAAAACTTCAAAATGGAACAAAACAAGGTTTCTGCCCTCAAGGAGCTTACAGGCTCGTGAAAGGGACAGATGCTCTCATGACCGCGAGTACAGCATGCTGTGTGGGCAGCGCTGGAGAGGATGGGGTCAAGGAGGCTTTCCAAGGAAGAGATTGTCTAGCTTGAACTGAACCTGCTGTTGGTGAGAAGAGCAGGGATGAAGACCTGGAGGCAACAGTGTGTGTGTCAAGTTTGAGGCACTGGAGTGGTTCTGAGTGATTGGAACAGGCGTGCCAGATTGAAGAGGTGAGGTCAGCTGCCTCTTTTTCTTCGGCAACTTTTACAAAAGTCCCTTAAATTTAGAGGACTACACTCCCCCGCTTTACTTGCTGTTAAACTTTTCTTATGGGGTGTGTGTGTGTGTGTGTGTGTGTGTGTGTGTGTGTGCGCGCGCGCGCGCATGCGCGCGCGCATGCACAAATGCGTGCGTGCTCAGTCGTGTCCAACTCTTTGTGACTTTATGGACTGTAGCCCACCAGGCTCCTCTGCCCATGGAACTTCTCAGAATACTGGAGTGGGGTGCCATTTCCTACTCCAGGGGGTCTTACTGACCCAGGCAGGGATCCAATCTGCGTCTCTTGCGTCTCCTGCATTGGCAGGCAAGTTCCTTACCGCTAGTGCCACCTGGGAAGACTTTCACCCCTGTAATTGCCCTTAGTTAATAACAACACATCAACCTAAAAGTTAAGGTTGGAAGTCATGGGTAAAAGCTCTTGTTTCATTATGCTTGTTGTGTCTGGGATAGACTGACGGTGTTTCAGCTATGTCTGTGTCTGGAAACCTCGCTGTATTTAGACTCTCAGACTGTGTACCCAACTTTGGGGAAAACTGACTCTCCCAGCCATCTGGGTGTGACAGGCTCCTCTGGCTAGACCAGCTGCCTCCCAGCTCAGAGAGCCAGACATGCCCCTGCCTTCAGTGGAAATCACAGCGTGCCTTTGGAGCAGACTAACCAGGCCAGGAATGCAGAGTTATTTACAGTTCTTATATTGTCCTTCTCAAAAATAATTATGTTCCAAGGACAGGACTTGAATGCCGCAACTCCCACTGACTGGGAGTTTTACAAGTATCTTGACTCTTCTCAAGAACTACTCTGCCTCTATTTCTTTGCCTTTAAAGTATCAAGTATTGAAGTGTCTTTTGATTAGTGAGCTTTAACCAGTGTCTCATTCATTACAAAAATCATGCATTCTTCTTTTTTGCCCTCAGTCTGTCCATTCCATAAGTTTTCTGTATGAAATATGTATCTGTGGACAAAAAATTCTTATTCTATTTTGAGATTCCCTTTGACAGTAAAGGAAGGATGCTTACTGAACTGGTTGCTATTTTCCAGAGGAGGTTCAAACCCTGTTACCTATATTTATCTTCAAAAGAATTTTTGTAGGTCTGTCATAACACCATCTGTGTTTCTCTTGTTGGCTTCTGCCTATTTTCTGTGTTTTTTGTTTTTTTGTGTGTGTTTTTTTTTTTTTTTTTTGGTGTAACATCCTCCATAGGTTATTTTTGGTAACTGAGCTTACCTGAATCAGTCTCCTTTTCATTTCTGAGGCAAACTGGTGATTCATCTTTAGTATAGGAGGATTTTCACAAACACAGTTATATGATTTTGTATCACTGGGGTTTGAGTTTGGGAGACAGATCAAATAAAGTTGTCTAATGGGTATTCAGCTTTGCAATTAGTTCTTCACAGTTGTGCCTGTCAACAGCACCAGCAAGAATTTAAGTGCAGGGTAAGGTCTCCTTGGATGGCTTTGACACCACCCCTGCTGGGGAAATGGGTGGGATGGGTAGAAGGAGAAAGGCTGGGAGTTGAAGCTGTAGGTGCATTAAAGAGTAATCAAATCATGTGTTTCCTGATGTGTTCTACAGAGAAGGGCCTAGCATCACCTATATTGTATTCCTACCAAAAACATTTAATCTGGATCTAACAATGAGAAAACAGTTAGGTACATGCAAATTGTGAGATGCTTTGCAATACAGTCAGCTTGGGCTCTTCAAAAATGCCAGTGTAGTTTCTTTAAAAAAAGATTGGGGAGTTATTCTAGATTAATTTTCAAAACCTGGTCCCAAGACCAGCAACATCAGCATCATCTAGGAGCCTCACTGGAAATACAGAAGCTTGGACCCACCCCAGACTCAGAATCTACATTTTAACCACTTTCCTGGGGTGATTTCTGTGTGCATTCAATTTTGAGAAGTCCTGATTTCATGTACAATTCACATTCAAATTTCCCAAATTGTCCCAGTAACATCCTATTTCTCTGTTCCCCATTCCATCCCCACCTCAAATTTAAATCTAGTTAAGTATCATACATAGCATTTAGTTGTGAAGTCTCTCAAATCTGTTTTAATCTAGAGATTTGGCCCTCAAATTTTATCAGGAACAGAATCATTTTGAAGGTTTGTTAAAATACAGATTTCTGTACCCCTCCCACTCCCATCCAGTGCACACACCATCTGAGAGTTCCTAGAGATGAAATCAGATGCTGCTGGCCCTTAGACCACACTACGAGTAGTGTGGTATTAAATAATAGCATTAATTCAGTGTTAAACTTCTAGGTGTGATCATCATGTTTGTATAGGAAAAAACCTTTGTTTTCAGAGAGTCTTGATAAACTACTTAGAGATGAAGTATCATGATATCTAAAGTAACTCTCAAATGATTCAGTAATATAAATAAATGGCTAGATGGATGAACATGGATGATGGTTGCATAGATGAATGGATGGAGAAAACCTCAAAATGTTTCTTCACAATCAGTGAACATAGGTGAACATAGTGAACAAAATAATGAAGTAACACATAAACAAACAAACTGTAAAGGAGGAAAATGTCCTCTACCCTCTTGGGTTCATTTCCTGGGGCCTTGCAAATTAGATGGATAAGAGAGATTAAAAGAAGAAAAAGCATGCAAATTTTACTTGATATTAATGTTTATGATAAATGGGGAGCCTTCCTAGAGAAGAAGTGAAGACCCAAAGAGAACTTACATAGCATTTTTGATAAAGAATAGTAAATTATGGATATGTGACAAGACAAAGACAAAGAGTTTTGGGCTTTGAAGTATGGAAAACTATGGAAAGATAAATATATGGAGGAAACTAAGAGAAGATAAGGGCTATTTTAGCAAGGTTTGCCTGTGCTGGTCAATCTCCATACCAACTTTCCATCTTCTTAATGGCCATAAAACCCTCCTTGGATAAGGGATTTATGGCAGTCCATAATTCTCAGGAGCTTCTGCTTTTAGTCCAATAGGGAAAAATCTGGGGTAGCTTCTTTCTACAGCTGTTGAATGTCAAGTATATTTAGCTCAAAGTGATCTTTATTCCAAAGTAGAAAAAGAGCTCAGGACACATTACCCCAGAATATTTATGGCACCTTAGCATATTGAATATTTTAAGATGAAGGAGTTTGAGAAATGGCAGGTGCCAGAAGGACTCTCTGGCCTCCTCTTTCTCCCCTAAAGCAGATTTTAAGACCTTTATGTGAGTGCCGCCCACCCTATATCTTCAGAAAAGGAGTATGTGTATCTCTGAGGACAGAGAAATACCAAGAGGAACCCATACCAATAGGCCTTGGTAAGTTTCCTCCAGCTTACCATCCTTAGCTCATACCTTGTATCCTATCACACTTTCCCATGACTTATACACTTGATTGGATCTAGTATGAAAATGCTTAGGCTTAACCACTTCTTCAGATCTTCATTTCTTCTGAAGGCTCTCGTGTTACATAAAACTTATATAGCATCATAAGTTTATATAATATGCTTTTCTCTTGTTAAGCTGTCTTTTGTCAGTCTAATTTATAGGGTCCTAGTCAGTGAACCTATTATAAAAAAGCACAATCTTTTCCTCTCCTACAGTGGCATATTTTGGGGTGGCACATTGTGATCTTCAAAACAAACTGTGTGTCTACCTAGAGACTGTAGCTTCTGTTGTCCCTATTAACAGGTCCCTATGGAGCCATCCTGGAACAGACAACCTTGCCTATGTCCTCTGCCTGCTGCTTGTTTATAAAAAAACTTTGGCCTCCTAGGCCTGTCCATCACTCAACCCCCACAGATCCAGATGCTTTCTTAGCAGCACTCCTGCCACAGTGGACTGTCCCACCAGACGGGCACAGGTTTGCAGGCTGCCTCCCTGTCACAGAAGGTGATGGCAATGCTGGCTAACTTTTATCAGGGTCAGCATCTGCCCCTGCCACACACACAGACAAGCACCATTACTGGCTAATTGTTAGTTACCAAGGCAGAAATCTTAGGCTATTCCATTGAAAACTGGGGAAAAAAAAATATCAGATTCCCTACTGTTTCAGCTTTACTTCATCAGTTCAGGTTTTGCCACTTCGGGCATAGGAAATAAACTCTTAACATGTTTGACCCACAGTGTCAAATGCTACATTAGGCAAGAGCTTGGTTATTTAAAGAAAAAAAAAAAAAAACACAAAAGCAATCATGTTAAAGATTTCTTCTGGATTTGCATCTACCCTCACTATTGCACTTGCTTCTGGTTAACACTGACCAGTACACAGTCTAGCATAAGTCACTGAGCCTTCCTGAGTCTCAGTTTCCATATTTATAGGGATATATGGCCAGCTCTAGCATCCTGATTGACCATACTGTCTGTGGCCTGAGTCTATGCTGTGGCCTCTGCCTAGAAAGCCATATCAACCCTCTAGACCAGCTAGGGGATGATTTTGCCCCTCAGGAGACATGTGGCAATGTCTGGAGACTGTTTTGGTTGTCACAACTTGGGGTTATGAATGCAACTGGTATCTAAGTGGTAGAGGCCAGAGAAACTACTAAATATCCTATAATTCACAAGAGAAGTCCACACAAAAAACCGTGTGGTGGTGTGTCAGTAGTGGCCAGGTTGAAAACCACTCTTCTAGACCCAGTAATTCCTGCAAGTCACTAGCCAGCAATTTAAATGTCACTTCCCCCAGGACACCATGTCTAATGCCCTAAAACCAAACATAAAGTTATCAGAACATTTATTATATGCTATTCAGTTCAGTTCAGTTTAGTCGCTCAGTTCTGTCCGACTCTTTGCAACCCCATGGACTGCAGCATGCCAGGCCTCCCCATCCATCACCAACTCCCAAAGTTTACTCAAACTCATGCCCACTGAGTTGGTGATACCATCCAACCATCTCATCCTCTGTTGTCCCCTTCTCCTCCTACCTTCAATCTTTCCCAACATTAAGGTCTTTTCTAATGAGTCAGTTGTTCACATCAGGTGGCCAAAGTATTGGAGTTTCAACTTCAACATCAGTCCTTCCAATGAATATTCAGGACTGATTTCCTTCAGGATGGACTGCTTGGATATCCTTGTAGTCCAAGGGACTCTCAAGAGTCTTCTCCAACACCACAGCTCCAAAGCATCAGTTCTTTGGCGCTCAGCTTTCTTTATAGTCCAACTCTCACATCCATACATGACTACTGGAAAAACCATAGCCTTGACTAGATGGACCTTTGTTGGCAAAGTAATGTCTCTTCTTTTTAATATGCTATCTAGGTTGGTCATAACTTTTCTTCCAAGGAGTAAGCATCTTTTAATTTCATGGCTGTAGTCACCATCTGTAGTGATTTTGGAGCTCTAAAAAATAAAGTCAGCCACTGTTTTCACTGTTTCTCCATCTATTTGCCATGAAGTAATGGGACTGGATGCCATCTTAGTTTTCTGAATGTTGAGTTTTAAGCCAACTTTTTCACTTTGCTCTTTCACTTTCAAGAGGTTCTTTATTTCTTCTTCACTTTCTGCCATAAGGGTGGTGTCATCTGTATGTATGAGGTTATTGATATTTCTCCTGGCAATCTTGATTCCAGCTTATGCTTCATCCAGCCCAGCATTTCTCATGATGTACTCTGCATATTATATGCTATATGTTATAGTTATTCTTCACTCATTTTTCTCTGTAGGAGATAAGGATATATTTTTTATTGAATGTTTTATATATCTCTTGAGCTTAGCATATATTATAGAATATAGGGATGGATGGATGGATGGGTTGATGAGATGATCACTGTGTTAGAGATACCATAACAGAGTTCCATAGTCTGGATGACTTACGCAATTTTGAGAAATTAATTTTCTCAAAGTTTTTGAAGTTGGAAGTCCAATCAAGTGTCAGCAGGTTTGGTATCTTCTGAGGCCTCTCCATAACTTGCAGATTACTAAACTCTTCTTATAAGGACACCAGTCAGATTGGATTAGGCCCACCCTAACCTTAAATTTACAACCTCTTTTAATTTAATCACCTTTTTGAAGGTCCTGTCTCCAAATGTAGTCACACCCTGGGGTACTAAGATGGTTAGGGCTTTAACATATGAATTTGGCAGGGAGAACAATTTAATACTTAACAGGCAGATTTTTATTATGTATAACATTCAAAAATCCAACTCCAGAGAAGAACTTGGAAAGAACGATTCTCCTGATCCTTTCCCAGTTCTGGCTTCTGTTTAACAATCTTTCTACATTCTACCTCCAAATCACTGAGGGCTGTGAAATCAGAAATGAAAATCGCCTTGAAATGAAAAATGAAAATGTACCCTTGGTGCTTACACAGGTTTCCACAGTCAAATGTCCGTGTGGTCTTGGGTCTTGCCTCTATCGCTAGTGAGCTAAGTGGTCTTAGGCAACCTCAGTACATGCTCTGAAAAATGGGACTGTGATAACATCAACCTCTTAGGATTTGATTTGAGATTTATCAAGATAATGCGTAAAATGTGGCTAACATAGTGCTTGAAACATGGTAAGTACAATGTTAGCTTGATTCAACTTTTTTCTTTATTACACTTTTTTTTTTTTTTAGTCACAGTAAAGTTTTTCTTTTACCTTGGTAAAAACTTTGAACTTTGGGAGGCAAAACATATTTTTATCTATGTCTTTCCTCTTAGTTGACATTATAGATAAATTGAGAAACCCCCTTGTCATCCAGTTTTTACTCACAACTCCTACCCTGGTACTCTGTGTGCCACCAACTCTCAAAAGCTAATGACAAGCTAATGGGCAAACAAGAGGAATGGAGACCTTTGGGAGTCATATTTCCTCTGTCAATCTTTTCCTCTCCCTCTCACCCATTCTAGCATCCACTCTTGCATTAAGCACATAGATTCTACTTCCTTAGTCTCTTAAAGATTTCTCTCTCCCTACAAGCCTCTCTCTGCCTTGGCTGAACTCTCACCACTTCTTGTATGAAGCGTCGTTAGAGTCTGACTTCCCTGACCCTGAATAATATCCCTTCACATCCACTCCCTACTCTGCTCTTAGTCTGATCTTGCAAACATAAAATGCCTCAGTGGCTTCCTCTTTCAACATGAACTTCAAACTTCTTGATTCATGAGCATCTCCAATTTGGCCCTCTTTCTCTTCTAGCCTCCTCTCTCTAAGACCCTCCTCCTGACAGCACTGTGCTATTTCATGATTCTATGCTTTGCCACATTTCATACTCTCTACTTCAAATTCCCTTCCTCCATCCTTCAGCTGACTAACTTGTACTGGCTTTTCAAACATCTACCTCTTCCAGGAAACCTTTTCTTCCTAGGCTTCAACTGTTTAGTTCTGTTCAGTCACTCAGTCCTGTCCAACTCTTTGCCACCCCATGGGCTGCAGCACACCAGGATTCCCTGTCCATCACCAACTCCTGGAACTTGCTCAAACTCATGTCCATCAAGTCGGTGATGCCATCCAACCATCTCATCCTCTGTCATCCCTTTCTCCCCCTGCCTTCAATCTTTCCAGCATCAGCGTCTTTTCCAATGAGTCAGTTCTTTGCATCAGGTGGCCAAAGTATTGGAGTCTCAATTTCAGCATCAGTCCTTCCAATGAATATTCAGGATTGATTTCTTTAGGATTGACTGGTTTGATCTCCTTTCAGTCCAGGGGACTCTCAAGAGTCCTCTCAAACGTCACAGTTCAAAAGCATAACTTCTTTGGTGTTCAGCTTTCTTTATGGTCCAACTCTCACATCCATACATGACTACAGGATGGCTTTGACTATGTGGACCTTTGTTGGCAAAGTAATGTCTCTGCTTTTTAATATGCTGTCAGGTTTGTCATAACTTTCCTTCTAAGAAGCAAGCATCTTTTAATTTCATGGCTGCAGTCACCATCTGCAGTGATTTTGGAGCCCAAGAAAATAAAGTCTGTCACTGTTTCCATTGTTTCCCCATCTATTTGCCATGAAGTGATGGGACCAGATGCCATGATATTCGTTTTCTGAATGTTGAGTTTTAAGCCAACTTTTTCATTCTCTTCTTTCACTTTCATCAAGAGGCTCTTTAGTTTCTCTTCACTTTCTGCCATAAGGGTGGTGTCATCTGCATATCTGAGTTTATTGGTATTTCTCCCTGTAATCTTGATTCTAGCTTGTGATTCATCCAGCTCAGCATTTCACATGATGTTCTCTGCATATAAGTTAAATAAGCAGGGTGACAAGATACAGCCTTGATGTGCTCCTTTCCCAATTTGGAACCAGTCAAAATTGTTCCATGTTGGTTATAGCTGTTGCTTCTTGACCTGCATACAGGTTTTTTAGGAGGCAGAAGAGGTGGTCTGGTATTCCCATCTGTTTAAGAATTTTCCACAATTTGTTTTGATCCACACAGTCAAAGGCTTTAGTGTAGTCAGTGTAGCTTCATTGCTACATTGCTATAGCTGAGAAGTAGATGTTTTTTTGGAATTCCCTTGCTTTTTTGATTATCCAGCGGATGTTGGCAATTTGATCTCTGGTTCTTCTGCCCTTTCTAAATCCAACTTGAACATCTGGAAGTTCTCAGTTCATGTACTGTTGAAGCCTAGCTTGGAGAATTTTGAGCATTAATTTGCTAGCATGTGAAGTAAGTGCAATTGTGCAGTGGTTTGAATATTCTTTGGCATTGCCTTTCTTTGGAAATGGAATGAAAACTGACCTTTTGCAGTCCTGTGGCCACTGCTGAGCTTTCCAAACTTGCTGGCATATTGAGTGCAGCGCTTTCACAGCATCATCTTTTAGGATTTGAAATACCTCAACTGGAATTCCATCACCTCCACTAGCTTTGCTCATAGTGATACTTCCTAAGGCCCACTTGACTTCACATTTCAGGATGTCTGGCTCTAGGTGAGTGATCACACCATCGTGGTTATCTGAGTCATAAGGTCTTTTTTGGGTTGGGAAGATCCCCTGGAGAAGGAAATGGCAATCCACTCCAGTACTATTGCCTGAAAAATCCCATGGACAGAGGAACCTGGTAGGCTACAGTCTATGGGGTCGCAAAGAGTCGGACACGACTGAACGACTTCACTTTCACTTTCACTTTCTGTGTATTCTTGCCACTTCTTCTTAACAGCTTCTGTTTCTGTTAGGTCCATACCATTTCTGTCCTTTATTGTGCCAATTTTTGCCTAAAATATTCCATTGATATCTCTAATTTTCTTGAAGAGATCTCTAATCTTTCTCCTATTGTTTTCTTCTATTTTTTTTGCATTGATCACTTAGGAAGGCTTTCTTATCTCTCCTTGCTATTCTTTGGAACTCTGTTCTGAAATATATCTTTGTATATATCCAAAGTATATCTGTTCCAAAGTATGTCTTTCCTTTTCCCCTTTCCCTTTTGCTTCTCTCCTTTTCCCAGCTATTTGTAAGGCCTCCTCAGACAACCATTTTGCCTTTTTGCGTTTCTTATTCTTTGGGATAGTTTTGATCACAGCCTCTTGTACAATGTTACGGACCTCCATCCGTAGGCTTCAACTGTAGCTTTCATTTATTCAGGAAAATTTGCATGCAGTATAATGCACAGATTTTAAATGTAGAACTCAAGGAGTTTTAATAATGTATACGCATCCATGGAACTTTTGCTGCAATCAAGATACAAATAATTCCCTTTTTCTCCCTCCCAGTTCATTTCTACTTGCCCCTCCCCCACCCAAATAGGCAACTATCCTAATTTCTGTCACCATAGATTATTGTTGCCTATTCTTGAATTCCATATAAATGGAATCATATGGTACATACTCTTTTGTCCATATATAAGTGGGGCTATTTCTGGACTCTAGTCTGTTCCTTTCATCTATTTGTCTATCTTTATGCTGATACCATATTGTCTTAATTACATACTTTTATGTAATTCTTGAATTCAAATTATATGATACTTTAAACTTTGTTTTTCAAGAAAATTTTGGATAAACTAAGTATTTTGCATTTCCATGTGAATTTTAAGTTCTATCTAGTCAAAGCTATGATTTCTCCAGTAGTCATGTATGGATGTGAGAGTTGGACTATAAAGAAAGCTGAGCACTGAAGAATTGATGCTTTTGAACTGTGGTGTTGGAGAAGACTCTTGAGAGTCCCTTGGATGGAAAGGAGATCCAACCAGTCCATCCTAAAGGAAATCAGTCCTGAATATTCATTGGAAGTACTGATGCTGAAGCTGAAACTCCAATACTTTGGCCACCTGATGCAAAGAATTGACTCGTTTGAAAAGACTCATTTCTGATGAGTCATTTGAAAAGACTCATTTCTGATGCTGGGAAATATTGAAGGCAAGAGTAGAAGGGGACAACAGAGGATGATTGCCTCACTGGCTCAGTGGACATGAGTTTGAGTAAACTCCAGAAGTTGGTGATGGACAGAGAGGCCTGGCGTGCTGTAGTGCATGGGGTCACAAAGAGTCGGACATGACTGAGCAACTGAACTGCCTGACTGACTGCCATCTTCTACCAAAAAAATGTCTGTTGAGATTATTAATGTAATATAATTGCATTGAATTTATGGATCAGTTTTGGGTAAAATTGACCCTATGCAATATTCAGTCTTCCAATCCATGAACATAATATAGTTTTCCATTTATAGGGTTAAATTTCTCTCAACAATGTTTTTGTAGTTTTCAGTTCAGAGGTTTTACATATCTTTTATTAAATATGTTGCTAAGCATTTTATACTTTTGATACTATTATGAATGAGGTTTAAAACTTTTCATTTCCCAGTTTTTGATGCTGGTAGATATAGAATTGATTTTGTATATTGACCTTATATATTGAGACCTTGATAAGTTTACTTATTAACTCTAATAGATTTTTTTTATATTCCATGGTATTTCCTGTGTTATCAATCATGTCAGTCTGTAAATAGAAACACCTTTGTTTTTCCTTTCCAATGTTTATACTTTCTGTTGTCTCATTACACTTGCTTGGATTTCTAAAACAGCTTTGAATAAAAGAGAGTAGACATTCTTTCCTCACTCCTTCTCTGAAATGTAAAGAGTTTAATAGTTGACCTGTAAGTTTGTTCTTAGCAGTAGGTTTTTGAAAACTGCCCTTTATCGGAAAAAAGAAGTTTTCTTCTATTTCAATCTGCAGAGATTTTGTTGTTGTTGTTTTTAAATCAGAAAAAATTTTAAATTTTATCAAATGCTTTTTATGTATCCATTGAAATAATAATTTGCTTTTTCTCATCTATCAATATGATGAATTACATTGATTTTTGAATTGTAAACAATTCTTGCATTCTTTGCATGAAGTATGGTTGGTCATAATCTGTGTGTGTTAGTCGCTCAGTCCTGTCCTACTCTTTGCAACCCCAAGAACTGTAGCCCACCAGGCTTCTGTGTCCATGGAATTCTCCAGGCAAGAATACTGGAGTGGATTGTCATTTCCTTCTCCAGAAGATCTTCCTGACCCAGGGATCAAACCCTGGTCTCCTGCATCGCAGGCTGATTCCTTACCATTTGAGCTACAGGGAAGTCCCCAAAGTGAAAGTGAAACTCGCTCAGCCGTGTTGGACTCTTTGCAACCCCATGAACTATACAGCCCACGGAATTCTCCGGGCCAGAATACTGAAGTGGGTAGCCTTTCCCTCCTCCAGGGGATCTTCCCAGGGATGGAACTCAGGTCTCCTGCATTGCAGGTGGATTCTTTACCAGCTGAGTCACAAAGGAAGCCCAGGAATACTGGAGTGGGTAGCCTATCCCTTCTCTAGTGGATATTCCCCACCCAGGAATCGAACCAGGGTCTCATGCATTGCAGGTGGTTTCTTTACCAACTAAACTATCAGGGAAGCCTTGATATGGCTTATTTATGATCATAATCTAACGAACATATATATTGCTGAATAAGATGTCAATTTTAAAGTATTTTTGCATTTATATTTATGAAGACTATTGGTCTGTGATTTTATTTTTTCAAATGATTTCTCTTAGGTCTTGATATCAGAATTATGCTGACTTCATAAAGTGAGTTTGGAATTATTCTTTCATTCTCTGTTTTCAAAGAGTTTGTATAAACCATATAGCTTCTATGAATGATGGATTGGATTCACTAGGGAAACCATCTGGGCCTGGAATGTTCCTCATGAGACAATATTTTAAAATTATGGACTCTATTTCATTAATAGATATAGAGCTTGTTGACAGTCTATGCCTTTTTGTCGATTTTGTGTCGATTTTGATAAATTCATCTTTTAAGGTCTCATTTCATCTCCTTTTTAAAAATCTATTGATATAAAAATTTTAAAATAATATTTACTTGTTATAGTATCTGTAGGATCTATAGTGATGTCTCCACTTTTATTCAAATTGGCTACTCTACTCCCTTTTCTGTTCATCAGCCTTGCTAGGGATTTGTCGATTTTATTACTCTTTACAAAGAACGAATTTTTGGCTTTTCTTGGTATTCTCTATTTGTCTAAGATCAAAATACAAAATCAGTTCTATATATACCACCAGAAAAAAACTGGGAAATTATAGGTTCTAGTGTTTCATGCAAAATAAATCCAAAGTAGAATGATGAAAATAGTAATTACTGCTTACTTTGTATTATTATTATTAATTCAAAATATTTTCCAATATCTCTTGTGATTTCTTCCTTGACTCATGGATTATTTAGAAGTCTCTTTTTAATTCCCTGATGTTTGGGGCTTATCTAGATCTCTTAGTAGTAATAATTTCTAATTTAATTTCATTGTGATTATATATATATATACACTCTAAGGTTTCGAGATTTATTTCTTTTGAAGTTTATTGAGATTTATTTTGAGGCTGAGGACATGGCCTATCTTGGCAACTGCTTCCTGCACACTTAAATAGAATATGTACTTTGAAGTTCTTAGATGTATGTTCTGTAAATAGCAGTCAGATCAAGTTGGTTGATAGTGTTGTTCAAACCTTTTATATACTCAGTGTTCTACCAGTTACTGAGAGAGGTGTGTTAAATATCTGTGGATTTGTCTATTTGTTCCTTTAGTTTTGTCTGTATTTGCTTCATCTGTTTTGAAGCTCTATGTTAAATAAATACACATTTCTCTTTTTTTGATGCAATTACTTAATGATACATGAAAATAGCATGTTATGAAACAAGCTGGTTACAAGTAATGGGTAAAGAGGATGACTTACTTTTAATAAAAAAAATATTTTAAGTATATATACAAAACACTAAAAGATTATACTGTTCATATTGTTCAACTCATGAATTGTATGAAAAGGCAAAAAGATATGACATTGAAAGATGAACTCCCCAAGTTGGTAGATGCCCAGTATGCTACTAGAGAAGAGCAGACAAATATTTCCAGAAGGAATGAAGAGGCTGAGCCAAAGCAAAAATAACCCCGAGTGGTGGATGTGTCTGGTGGTGGAAGTAAAGTCCAGTGCTATAAAGAAAGATATAGCATAGGAACCTGGAATGTTCCATGAATCAAGTGAAATTCACTTCAGTTCAGTCGTTCAATCATGTCCAACTCTTTGCAACCCCATAAACCACAGCACGCCAGCCCTCCCTATCCATCACCAACTGCCAGAGTCTACCCAAACCCATGTCTATTGAGTCAGTGATGCCATCCAACCATCTCATCTTCTGTCGTCCCCTTCTCCTCCTGCCCTCAATCTTTCCCAGCATCAGGGTCTTCTCAAATGAGTCAGCTCTTCGCATCAGGTGGCCAAAGTATTGGAGTTTCAGCTTCAATATCAGTCCTTCCAGTGAACACCCAGGACTGATCTCCTTTAGGATGGACTGGTTGGATCTCCTTGCAGTCCAAGGGACTCTCAAGAGTCTTCTCCAACATCACAGTTCAAAAGCATCAATTTTTTGGCACTCTGCTTTCTTTATAGTCCAACTCTCACATCCATACATGACTACTGGAAAAACCATAGCCTTGACTAGACGGACCTTTGTTGACAAAGTAATGTCTCTGATTTTTAATATGCTCTCTAGGTAGGTTATAACTTTCCTTCCAAGGAGTAAGCGTCTTTAATTTCATGGCTGCAGTCACCATCTGCAGTGATTTTGGGCTGTCACTCTTTCCACTGTTTCCCCATCTATTTGCCATGAAGTGATGGGAACAGATGCCATGATCTTCATTTTCTGAATGTTGAGCTTTAAGCCAACTTTTTCACTCTCTTTCACTTTCATCAAGAGGCTCTTTAGTTCTTCTTCACTTTTCTGCCATAAGGGTGGTGTCATCTGCATATCTGAGGTTATTGATATTTCTCCTGGCAATCTTGATTCCAGCTTGTGCTTCCTCCAGCCCAGCATATAGTTGTGTCTTATTTTTTAATGCAGCCTAGTAGTTTCTGCTTTAAAATAGAGAGTTTATTCCATTTTCATTTAGTGTAATTAGTTATATATTGGTGGATTTACATCTGTCATTTTCCATTGTGTTTTCTCTTTGTCCCGTCTATGCTTTGTTCTTATGTTCCTTCTTTCTAGCCTTTTCTTAGGTTAATTCAATATTTTTGTTATTCCATTTTAATTCTCCCAATTTTAGTGATTTTTAATCCTTTTTAGTTGTTACTAAGATTACAGCATGCATTCTCAAACTTATAATCTCTGTAGAGTTAATATCATATTATATTTAAGAACCCTGAAACAGTGTAATTCCAGTTTACCACTATGCCATCTTGTGTGCTCTTGTTATTTATTTTAAATAATTTCCACAATAAGATGTTACAATTTTTGCATGAAACAGGTATTTGAAAACAATTATAAGAAAGAAAAAAATTCTATTTTATGTTTACTCACTTATCTTCCATTTCCAGTGGTCTTTATTCCTTCCTATATATCAGAATTTCTGTCTGCTATTAATGCCTTTAGTTTAAATAACTTCTTTCAATAGTTCTTATAGGAATTCTATAAGCTTTTGTTTATTTGGAAATGTCCTTTGCCTTCATTTTTGATAAAACATGAAAAACCACTATTTATAGTTTGCTGAAAATCAAAAGCAGGCAAAATTGAACAAGTTTGACTCTTGAAAGAAGAAAACTACACTGAGTGAGAGCTATATTTACATGACCAATGCCTTGAGGATACCTTGTATCCATAGGTGTGGTGCAACCAGAGCTCAAAAAGAAGGCTTCAGTCTATTGATTTGAGTTGTCAGAAGACAGTTTAGGGTGTTAGAGTAGCTGGGAATTGAGTGAGAGAAGACCAAAACTGGGGGAGGCACAAGTAGGACACCTCTAAACTGGCACAGGAACTGCCTCAAGTCTTTGGATGGCCTCTGAAATACCCACTGGACTCCTTGAAGTCCCCTGTGTGTTTACCCAGTTCAGGGCCTTCCAAAGATTTGAGACAGTTTGTCCTTGGGAGGATTGGTCAAATAAAAACTACTCTGCCATTCCCAGAGTCAGAGCTTTCCCACTGTATTTTGAACATTCATGCATCTCAGAATACATCATCTTGTACTATTAATATAATATGAATTTAAATATATGTGTCTCCCACAAGACTTTAGGGTAATATCTACTTAGTCAGCTACCCGTAATGTCTATTGTATTGTCTGGCATATTGTGCTCCATAAATGTTCACTGAGTAAATAAACCTAGTAAGACTAATAAGTTTGACAACCAGAGTGGAAGGTCCTGCCTCTTTAGTAGTTCTTACATGGAATATTGATTTTCTCAGGCCCAGTTATCTCAAGAGTGTCCTGAGGATTATAGAAAAAATTATCCTCCTCTTTTCTCTAACCTTGATGATTTTACCGTTAATTTATATTGATGTCAATAATAAAAACCAGTCCTTTGGCAATTAGCCCCAGATTATGGATTAATATAGTAAATAGGATACAATGATACATTCTTTCTTTTTTTTTTTTTTAATAATTAGATTAAACCTCTGACTTGAAACAGCAGATGTGGTGTCCATGGCACTCCTCATGCTTGCAGGAAAGAATAAGGAAAATTAATATTCTTCCAGCCCAAATGGATTTTCTGGCTCTATGGAACAACGATAGACTCCAGATCAGAAAAAAATGGAAGGTTATAGTCCCAGATTCTATTTGTTGTAATATGGTGCTGACCAGTGCTTGACAAAGTAGGGTTTCCTGATTGTTGAAGGAAACATAAACAGTGCAAGTAATTGTGGAATCTCTGAACCTTTTACTCAGTGTAACCCTTCTCTATGATTGTGATCCTATCTGCTGTTTACATCATGTAATGTTTACTAAAGGCATGTGTGGGTCGGGGACTGGGAACAGACTCCACATAGGGCTCTGTATCCTGCAAGGAGCCATCTTACTGTCAAGAGCTAATGCTTACTGGTAGTCTTCATAACCTGACCAGGCGTGTTTTTCAAAGGTAGGAGAAAGGGATTCTTTTTGTTTACCACAGATGGTTAGCCAGAGGGAGTATTGTAGGAGGGAATTTCACATCTCAATTTCATTTAACTAGGGGCTTGGTGAGGATCAGGATACTATCTTTCTTTTATAAAGGTCATTTTTAAGGTAATTTAAACTGGTGGAACTGAGGAGTCTACTAAAGCTCTCTTGGTCATAAGTGACAAAAATACAACTGAAACTAGTTTAAACATAAAGGGGGCATTGTATTATTGTTCAGTTGCTAGGTATGTCTGACTCTTTTCAACCCCATGGGCTGACTGCAGTCAGGCTTCCCTGTCCTTCACCATCTCCCAGAGCTTGCTGAAACTCACGTCCGTTGAGTCAGTGATGCCATCCAACCATCTCATCCTCGGTCACCCCCTTCTCCTCCTGCCCTCAATCTTTCTCAGCAGCAGGGTCTTTTCTAATGAGTAGGCTCTTCACATCAGGTGGCCAAAGTATTGGAGCTTCAGCTTCACCATCAGTCCTTCCAATGAGCATTCAGGATTGATTTCCTTTAGGATTGACAGGTTTGATCTCCTTGCAGTCCAAGAGACTCTCAAGAATCTTCTCCAACACCACATTTGGAAAGTATCAATTCTTTGACTCTCAGCTTTCTTTATGGTCCAGCTCTCACATCCATACATGACTACTGGAAAAAACATAGCTTTCACTAGATGGAACATTGTCGGCAAAGTAATGTCTCTGCTTTTTAATATGCTGTCTATGTTGGTAATAGCTTTTCTTCCAAGGAGCAAGTGTCTTTTAGTTTCATGGCTGCAGTGATTCTGGAGCCCAATAAAATAAAGTCTGTCACTGTTTCCATTGTTTCTCCATCTGTTTGCCTTGAAGTGATGGGACCAAATGCTGTGATCTTAGTTTTGTGAATGTTGAGTTTTAAGCAAGCTTTTTTACTCTCGTATTTCACCTTCATCAAGAGCCTCTTTATTTCCCCTTTGCTTTCCACCATAAGGGTGGTGTCATCTGCATACCTGAGGTTATTGATATTTCTCCAGACAATTTTGATTCAAGCTTGTGCTTCATCTGGCCCAGCATTTTGCATGATGTACTCTGCGTATCAGTTAAAAAGGCCTGGTGACAATACACAGCTTTGATGTACTCCTTTCCCAATTTTGAACCAGTCTGTTGTTCCATGTCTGGTTATAACTGTTGCTTCTTGACCTGCATACAGGTTTCTCAGGAGGCAGGTAATATGGTCTGGTATTCCCATCTGTTTAAGAATTTTCCACAGTGTTTTGATCCACACAGTCAAAGGCTTTAGCATAGTCAATGAAGCAGAGGTAGATGTTTTTCTGGAATTCTGCTTTCTCTATGATCCAACCAATGTTGGTAATTTGATCTCTGGTTCTTCTGCCATTTCTAATTCCAGCTTGAACATCTGGAAGTTCTCGATTCATGTACTGTTGAAGCCTAGCTTGGAGAATTTTGAGCATTAATTTGCTAGCATGTGAAGTAAGTGCAATTGTGCAGTGGTTTGAATATTCTTTGGCATTGCCTTTGGAATTGAAATGAAAACTGACCTTTTGCAGTCCTGTGGCCACTGCTGAGCTTTCCAAACTTGCTGGCATATTGAGTGCAGCGCTTTCACAGCATCATCTTTTAGGATTTGAAATACCTCAACTGGAATTCCATCACCTCCACTAGCTTTGCTCATAGTGATGCTTCTTAAGGCCCACTTGACTTCGCATTTCAGGATGTCTGGCTCTAGGTGAGTGATCACACCATCGTGGTTATCTGAGTCATAAGGTCTTTTTTGTACAATTCTTCTGTGTATTCTTGCCACCTCTTCTTAACATCTTCTGCTTCTCTTAGGTCCATACCATTTCTGTCCTTTATTGTGCCCATCTTTGTATGAAATGTTCCCTTGGTATCTCTAATTTTCTTGAAGAGATCTCTAGTCTTTCCCATCCTATTATTTTCCTCTATTTCTTTGCATTGATCACTTAGGAAGGCTTTCTTATCTCTCCCTTGCTATTCTTTGGAACTCTGCGTTCAGATGGGTATATCTTTCCTTTTCTCTTTTGCCTTTTGCTTCTCTTCTTTTCTCAGCTATATAAGGCCTCCTCAGACAACCATTTTGTCTGTTTGCATTTCTTTTTCTTGGGAATGGTTTTGATCACAGCCTCCTATACAATGTTACGAACCTCTATCCATGGTTCTTCAGGCACTCTCAGTTCAGTTCAGTTCAGTTCAGTCGCTCAGTCGTGTCTGACTCTTTACGACCCCATGAATCGCAGCACGCCAGGCCTCCCTGTCCATCACAAACTCCCGGAGTTCACTCAGACTCAAGTCCATCGAGTCAGTGATGCCATCCAGCCATCTCATCCTCTGGCGTCCCCTTCTCCTCCTGCCCCCAATCCCTCCCAGCATCAGAGTCTTTTCCAATGAGTCAGCTCTTCACATGAGGTGGCCAAAGTACTGGAGTTTCAGCTTCAGCGTCATTCCCTCCAAAGAAATCCCAGGGCTGATCTCCTTCAGAATGTACTGGTTGGATCTCCTTGCAGTCCAAGGGACTCTCAAGAGTCTTCTCCAACACCACAGTTCAAAAGCATCAATTCTTTGGCACTCAGCCTTCTTCACAGTCTTAACTCTCACATCCATACATGCTGCTGCTGCTGCTAAGTCGCTTCAGTCGTGTCCAACTCTGTGCGACCCCATAGATGGCAGCCCACCAGGCTTCCCCATCCCTGGGATTCTCCAGGCAAGAACACTGGAGTGGGTTGCCATTTCCTTCTCCAATGCATGAAAGTGAAAAGTGAAAGTGAAGTCGCTCAGTCGTTCCCGACTCTTCGCGACCCCATGGACTGCAGCCTACCAGGCTCCTCTATCCATGGATTTTCCAGGCAAGAGTACTGGAGTGGGGTGCCATTGCCTTCTCCAACATCCGTACATGACCACAGGCAAAACCATAGCCTTGACTAGACGGACCTTTGTTGGCAAAGTAATGTCTCTGCTTTTGAATATGGTCTCTAGGTTGGTCATAACTTTCCTTTCAAGGAGTAAACATGTTTTAATTTCATCTGCCGTGCTTTCATGTTTTCATTTCAGCTGCAATCACCATCTGCAGTGATTTTGGAGCCCAAAAAATAAAGTCTGACACTCAGGCACTCTAATCAGATCTAATCCCTTGATCTATTTGTCACTTTCACTGTGTAATCATAAGGGATTTGCTTAAGTCATACCTGAATGGCCCAGTGGTTTTCTCTACTTTCTTCAATATAAGTCTGGATTTGGCAATAAGAAGTTCATAATCTGAGCCACAGCCAGATCTGGGTCATCTTGTTTTTACTCACAGTATAGAGCTTCTCCATCTTCAGCTGCAAAGAATAAAATCAATCTGATTTCAGTATTGACCATCTGGTGATGTCCATGTGTAGAGTTGTCTCTTGTGTTGTTGAAAGATGGTGCTTTTATGACCAATGCATTCTCTTGGCAAAACTGTTAGCCTTTGCCCTGCTTCATTTTGTAATCCAAGGCCAAACTGTCTTGTTAGTCCAGGTATCTCTTGACTTCCTACTTTTACATTTTCAGTTCCCTATGTTGAAGAAGACTTTTTTTGATGTCTTTTTTAGAAGGTCTTGTAGGTCTTCATAGAACCATTGAACTTCAGCCTCTTTGGCATTAGTAGTTGGGGCATAGACTTGGATTACTGTTATATTGAGTGCATTAATAGCTTAAATAATTAGGTTTCATGGTGACTCTTCAGGCACAGTCTGTCTCTCTTACTCTGCTTCTCTCTGTGCTCAGAAAGCACTCCCCAGAGTGGCAAAGAGGACAATTGACAACTCCAGCCTAAATCCTGTAAGCTTAACAACCTCAGTATAAAGAGAACATTTCTCTCTAAATAATTACAACAAAAATCATGAATAAGAAGGCTTCTCTATGCTCTAACTTATATGATGTTCCCACTTATGGAGCAGGGGAAGAGGTGAGACCAACCCCAGTTGACCACAAGGACTGCGGGTTGGTCAAGGACGAATTCATAAAGGAAAAAAAGGGTTCTAATGCCAGAGGAAGGGGAAAAGATACTAGGCTGACAGAAGCAATGGTTGGGGTTCTTTCTTGGTTGGATTGTTGCTCCTCAAAAGGGAAAAGGAAATTTCAGCATTAAAAGTAGAAGCAACAGAGGCCAGAATTTCTGAGCCATTACTAGACTAGACCTCATGAGAAGAGCAAAAGTAGATGAGAAAATAATACCAAATTGGTTACACCACTGGGACTCTATTGCAGAGGGCTATGTTACACAGAAAATCATGGTAACCTTTTGGAAGGAGAAGGCATGACCAGAGGCAGCTAAAAAGGATGATTTAACTGATGTTTTTGATTAATGTCTTGCAATCTCAAATCTTTCTTCTGTGGCAACTACTGGGAACAGTGTTTGCCCTGTAAGAAACTGTATTAAAATACAGTTCAGTGATGCCAAGGTTGTGGAAGAGTTTCCCAGATGAACTGTTCATCAGGAGAGCAATCCTCTAAAAGCAGACAGTAAAGGGGAATTCAGCACTAATTGTCACTAGCAGTAGAATAAGTCTGAAAACAAGGTTCTACATTGTCAGATGTGTACACGCTTTACAAGGCACTTTCCTGTGCCTTGTTTTATTCCATTTTTGTGAGCAGTCTCTGATGTCAGAGATGCTGGAATGATTACAGCTGTTTCACAGCTGAGGAAATCCGCACTGTTTCTGGCTTCATCCTAAGTGAGGGAAAGAGGATAACAGTGTCCTGGTCAAAGGACCCATAAAGAGGACCCCTGCTAGATTAAGGTTACTTTCCTGGGAGCCAGTGGCCAGGCATTCTGCCTGTTTAAGAATGTGGTGTGCTCTCCTCTCAGTTGCTCCTGTGTGAGCAGGACAGTAGCTAATGGTACCAGTGCATGCTAAGTTGCTTCATTGTGTCAGATTCTTTGTGACCCTATGGACTGTAGCCCTCCAGGCTCCTCTGTCCATGGGATTTTCCAGGCAAGAATATTGGAGTGGGTTGCCATGCCCTCCTCCAGGGGATCTTTCCGATCCAGGGATTGAACCTACATCTCTTATGTTTGCTGCATTGGCAGGCAGGTTCTTTACCGTTAGCGCCACCTGGGAAGCCCCAAAGCAGCTTTCAAACACTCCTGTTCTTGTTCACTCTGAGATCTGTAGGTCCAAGAAGAAATGCTGTTCCTGACCCTGAAGCTCCTTTTAGAAATGATCTCATTATACAAAGTGAATATTTTCGTAAAGTCCAAGACTGAAAGAGCTGAGAAAATGTTTCAGAGTTCACACCATTTGCTTTTGTGTGGGGTGGGGCAACACAGTCCTGACGTTTTAGAATTTGGGTGTCTTGTATGTATCAATAATTGCATTATTTCAATAGGTGGCAGTATGTCCTCTCCTTTAAAAGATTTTCTTTTTAAAAGGGCACATTCAGTGAAAAGCTGTCAGGAAAGGAAGAGGTGCTAATAATAATAAAAGCAAATAGAAAATGTTCCAACAACCCACATTGTTCATGGTCACAACTCAAGTCATTGATCAGGCTTTAATCCACCAGTAATAACCTCAGACCAAAAGTTGTTCATGACACTTTTTACTTAAAATTCTAGTGCTATTTAGTTCTATCCTCATCAGGAATGTATGAATAGCGTATTGGAAAGGCTTTGTCAGATGACACTGAGCTCTTTCCCACCCACCATGTTCTGGCCATATCTGTCCTGCTCCACCATTCTGAGTGACCAGCTCCAAACTCTTCTCTCTTTTTAAGATTGATTTCTCCATCAACAGAAAAAAAATGTTTTAATTCCATTTACAATGGCATTTCTCCAAAGGGACCATCCAAGGAACAGTTGATTTCAACTGAGTCAAAAAAGGAAGGGAGAGGCTTACTAAAAGCTTGGAATGACCCAGAGGGAGGGTATGGGGAGGGAGGACGGAGGAGGGTTCAGGATGGGGAACACAGGTATACCTGTGGCGGATTCATTTCAATATTTGGCAAAACTAATACAATATTGTAAAGTTTAAAAATAAAATAAAATTAAAAAAAAAAAAAAAAGCTTGGAATGTACACACTACCCTACATTCTAAGAATAAGAATATCCTTATCAGAGAAAGGCTGTTCTGTTTGTGGCATGAAGTGATGATGGCCACCATGGGGTGGAGTAGTTTGGTAAGGAGGGGTAACAGGCCCTTCTGGACTTGTGGTATGTGGGACCATGTTGAACTTGAGAAGTCACTCTTTGTGCTACAAATTGATTTAGCTCCCAAACTGGGCTTTTGAGAATTAGATTGTAGCCCCCAAAAGGAGATAACCTATATAAAATATATATATATATATATATATATATATAATATATATAATAAATATATATATAATTATATTTAAACAAATATATCCTGAAACTGCCTCATTTTTATAATAAAGTTAATCTTTGCCCTAAGCCTTCTTCTTAGTTAAAAAATAAACTTTTAAATGAAAAAAATAATCACACTTACTGTAGTAGATATAGGTGGTGCCTGCCCAGATGCCCTTAGATCCTTCTCATCAACTCTGTGTACCCATCCAACCTGTACCCTTTGGTGATGTAAGACCAAAGGATGGCACTTGGGCACTGGAGCAGCCTTACCTGTGTCTTAAAGCTCCACAGACATGTAAGTGGCTGCGAAAGTACAAAAACTCAGTCCCTTGCATTCCAGGCAGAACTAACAAGTCAAAGGTGTAACTGTTGCTCTAGGGCACCCTGCAGGATTTAGATGAATCTGGGGCTTCACCTGAACCCAGGCCTGAATTTCCCTTTCCCAGTCCTACTTTCCTCAATCCCTTCCAGGTTTTTCTCCCATTTCCTTAGTAAACCACTTGCACTGGAATCCTTGACTCAGGTTCTACTTCTAGGAAAACTTGATCAGAAATACTTATTGTTCTCTCTCTTTCTGTATTTCTCTCTCTATTCTCTCTTATCCTTTTTCCTTTTGTATGTTAAATTTGGATATGTTCTTGAATCAAAGATTATATAGAAAAAACAGATAACAAACTTTTCTCCTCCAAATCGACCATCTCTCAGCCTGATAGTAAGATGGTAACATGATCAGAGTTAGTTTAAAAAGACAGCTTTAAAGATGCTATTTTTTAAGATGTTATTTAAAGATGTTATTTTTAACTAAGGTACCACAACCTAGAATCTTCCTTGGTAGCAATTGGGAAAACTTCACTCTCCTCCCTGTTTAAAATTGACTCCTCATCTGCCTCACACATGCCCTCTCCCTAGCCCCTTTCTCTGCTTGTATTTCTCTATAGCAGTTCTCCATAGCACTTGACCATCTCATTCAAATGAGTGAAGGAAAACTAAAGAAAGTGAAAAAAATAAAATAATTTGTAACATTTGAGGAAGGCTTCTTAAAAAGAATATTTCATTATGAATGGGAAGGTAGAGAAAGAGATTCATAAGTGGGTGTATGATACTTTGAATTTTCTATTTTTGTAAGGGTAGAAAAGATAATCATATGGAAGAGTTTCAGTTGTATGACTGGAAATCATTGAGATGTTTTATCTACCAGCAAAAGAACTCTAGACAATAAAACCCCAGAAGTTTTCTTTAGAAAAATATTTTTGCTAAAATTTTAATGATAAGTGGAATTTATGTTTTCATTTTTATCTTCCAATTTTTGGATTTCGGAAGGCCAATTGCAAAAATAAAGAAGAGGTGTGGTTACATCTGATAAGAGGATGGGGGGAAATTTGCAGAAAATGCATGATACCCAAAAGTCAAGGAAAGGCTATAAGGGGAAAAAAAATTAGTATATTACTTGCATAAAAACAAGAAAGCAACCTGTGCATTGGGGATTAAAACCCAATGGCACAGGAAAGTCAAACACTGGCTCTGTATCAACCTAGAGGGGTGGGATGGGGAGGGAGATGGGAGGGAGGTTCAAGAAGGTAATATATATATACCTACAGCTGATTCATGTTGAGGTTTGACAGAAAACAACAAAAGTCTGTAAAGCAATTAAAATAAATGAAAAAAAATTTTTTAAGGAAATGAGGGGATCAATAAAAAAATTACGAGAATGTTTCCTCAGGCTTGCTCACACTAAGAGCAAGTCTGACTGGATTTCGTTTAGATTTCCCTAAAATGAGCTCCCTCCCATGATAAAGGGGTTATCCTGTTAACAGATGCCTTTTGAGAGTATTTTTAGAGATGCCTCAAAAAGATCTACATTAGCTCTTCTCTTTTTATTTTTTAACTCTTCTCTTTATTTATTTTTGACAATTTTGGTCTGCTTTGTGCTGCCTGAGAAAACTCAGAAGGCATCCGTTATGGCTGAAGTTGGGAGTGGGGGCAGAGCACCCCTTCGTGTAGGAAGGTGATCTCAAGAAAATGCTTCAGGAAAATAAAAAGTCATTTCCTAGAAATAAAATAAACAAACCAAAAAAACCCTAAGGGCAGAACTTCAATGCCAACCGTCACAGAACCCACCAGTAGTTTCCGCAAATATTTGAGTTCCTTCCATGTTCAAGGCATCATTCTAGATGCCAGATATATAGCAGTAAACAAAAAAGATTATTAAAATATGTATGTCTAGAGTGGAAGTACTACGGAGAAAAATAAAGCAGGGGTATGTATGGAGGGGGTTGCGATTTAAAATTCAGCCTGAGTCAAAGAAGACCTGGTGGAGAGATGACAACTGAACACGGTAATGAAGGAAGTGAGGCAATAGGACACATGGACATGTGGCAGGAGAACATCCCAGAGGAGTGCAAACAGGTGGGGTAAAAGTAGAAACAGCGACAAGGTTTATTTTCTTGGGCTCCATAATCACTGCAGATGGTGACTACAGCCATGAAATTCAAAGACCCTTGCTCCTTGGAAGAAAAGCTATGATGAACTTAGGCAATGTATTAAAAAGCAGAGACATCACTTTGCCAACAAACGTCCGTACAAAGCTATGGTTTTTCCAGTAGTCATGTACGGATGTGAGAGTTGGACCATAAAGAAGGCTGAGAGTCAAAGAATTGATACTTTCCAACTGTGGTGTTGGAGAAGATTCTTGAGAGTCCCTTGGACTGCAAGGAGATCCAACCAGTCAATCCTGATGGAAATCAACCCTGATTATTCATTGAAAGGGCTGATCCCAAAGCTGAACTCCAATACTTTGGCAACCTAATGTGAAGAGCCAACTCATTGGAAAAGACCCTGATGCTGGGAAAGATTGAGGGCAAGAGAAGGGACAACAGAGGATGAGATGGTTTGATGGCCTCACCAACTCAGTGAACTTGCATTTGAACAAACTCAGGGAGTAGCTTAGTGTCCAACTAAGTGTTCCTTAGTAGCTTAGTGTCCAACTTAGTGAAGGACAGGGAAGCCTAGCATGCTGCAGTCCCTGGGGTTGCAAAGGGTTGGACACAACTTAGCAATTGAACAACAACAGTATGTCCAGAATGGTAAGTATATGGGGGAAAATAAAGCAGGGGTGTTGAGGGGTTGCAATTTAAAACACAGCCACAGTCAGAGAAGACCTGATAGAGGGAAGATGACAACTGAACCTGGTAATGAAGGAGACTATAGACCACATGGACATTTGTGGGAAAGCATTCCAAAGGAAGGGAAAAGTGCAAATGACTTAGGTAAGAATGTGGCTGGAGTGTTGGAAAACAATGACAGTGTGGCAGGAGTTGAGTAAGAAGAGTGAAAATTAGGTTAGAGAGAGGACGGGGAGATGGGACATGGCCTTGTAGCCCCTGTTTTAGGGCTTTGGCTTTACATGAATGAGGTGTGAGCCTTTGGAAGGTTTTCAGCTGAAAGATGTCATATTCTGATTAGTTTTTAAAGGATCATTCAGGTTGCAAATAGATTTTGGTGAAAGGCAAGGACCAAAGCAGGATAACTATTTAAGAAGATACCATCATCTGGGTGAAATTTGTAGTGGCCTGGATAAAGTGGGAGCTGGATTCTAGAGATATTTTTTGAAAACAGTTGTCAATTATCACTGGCTTTGGTGATAATTAAATTCAATGTGAAACAGAAAAGTGTAAAGGGAAATTTCAATGCATAATCATGTATTTGTGTTTTGTTGTCATTTCAACAACTTAGTTGCTAAATTGTGTCAGGCTCTTTGCGACTCCAAGGATCATAGCCCGCTAGGCTCCTCTGTCCATGGGATTCTCCAGGCAATAATACTGGAGTGGGTTGCCATTTCCTTCTACAAGGGATCTTTGTGACCCAGGAATCAACCCCACATCTCCTGCATTGCAGGTGTATTCTTTACCACTGAGCCAGCTGGGTGTGTTTTGTTCAACTCCATTATGTAAACATCTATTTTCTACTGTGGGTTATCTAACATTTATAAGGCATTGTGCTAGTGAAATGCATTTTCTTGTGCCAAAGAGCTTATATTCTGGGAAGGGAAGCAGACAAATAAATCAATAAACTTGTGTATTGTTTGTATATGCCACAGTAAGTCTAACAACCAAAGTATGCTCAATTTCTGAAAATGGACTTTCTAGCTACTATTTCTTTAAAAAAAAAAAAAAAAAAAGGCAAAAAAGAATTCCAGAGACCACAGAAGTGTGTGTCTTTCCAGCTACTATTTCTTTAAAAAAAAAAAAAAAGGCAGAAAAAAATGAAAATGGGGAGAGATTAACACTGTCACAGAGATAGAATAAGGTGAAGGAAATCCTTCTAGAGGAAGTGATGACTACATTGAATATTGATGGACCCTTGAGGGGTTTTCTGGGTGCTAAAGAGACAGTGGAAACATAATAGAGGAGAGGTCAGTGCAAGTAAAAACACACAGAGGGATAAAACAAATGTGGTATGTCCAGGAAAATAGAAATAGATTAGATTGACTGGAATGTGAAGTTCAAAGTAGGAGCTGAGTGGAGCAGACAATAAAGGATTTTCTATCCCCTGCTCCTTGCATGGGCTATACAGAGAGTGGAGAAGGAAATGGCAACCCACTCTAGTATTCTTGCCTGGAGCATCCCATGAACAGAGGAGCCTGGCAGGCTACAGTCCATGGGGTTGCAAGATTCGGACACAACTTAGCAACTAAACCACTACCACCATACAAGGGAGAGCCAGTGAAAAGTTTTAAGTATGGGAGAATTTGATCATACTTAGGTTTTCTAAAACATCAGTCTGGTGGCCATGCAGAGATAGATTGGAAAGAGGAGGAGACAAGAAGCTAGAAACCCAACAAAATTTATCACAGCCATTGCTGAGAACCTGAATTAAGACAATGGCAGAGGAAATAGAAATGAAAGGATGGACTTAAAAGTTAGAAATAGCAAAGCCCAGTGGTGAATTGGATACAGTGTATGAGAGAGAAGGGGAGAGACTTGGAGGCTGGGAGATGCGTTCCCATCACTTAAGATTAGAGAACACTGCCGTCATAGCATCATTTATAATAGCCAAGATATGGATGTAACCTAAGTGCCCATGAAACAGAAGCACAGATAAAGAAGATATAGTATACAGTGGAATACTACTCAGCCTATAAAGGATGGAATCTTTTTTTTTTTTTTTCCAGCAACCTGCATAAACTTTGAGAGTATTATGCTAAGTAATGTAAGTCCAACAGAGAAAGTCAAATACCATATGCTAAACAGACAAAGAAGCAAATCAAAACCAAAATAAATGATCAAATCAAACCAACCAAAAACAGAAACATAGGTATAGAGGAAAGAGCAGTGGTACTGGAATGGAAAAGGCAGGAGGGGGAGGGTGAAATGGGTAATGGGGATCAAGTGTATGGTGACAGATGGAAACTAAATTTTGGGTGGTGAGCATACTACAGGTTATGCATAAGTCAAAATATATTACTGTACATATGAAATGTAAAATGTTAAAAACCTGTGTTACCTCAATAAAAATAAATCAAAAAAGAAAATTTTTAAAAATAGAAATGATAAAGATCAGGGAGAGCTGGAAAACAAAGAAGGTCATGGAAGTTGGGGAAAGTGATGAGATCAATTTTGGCATGTGAGATAAAGGTGAAGAGCCTGGAGGATAAACATGAATGTCTCCCATAAGGACCTGGAAATCTGTAGAGAGGAATAGCCTTTATCTGTAGATTTAGGGGTCAAAGATATATACAGGGGTATCTAAAACAACAGGCTGCAATGAATATAATCAATCTGATTTTGGTGTCGACCATCTGGTGATCTCCATGTGTAGAGTCTTCTCTTGTGTTGTTGGAAGAGGGTGTTTGCTATGACCAGTGAGTTCTCTTGGCAGAACTCTATTAGCCTTTGCCCTCTTCATTCTGTACTCCAAGGCCAAATTTGCCTGTTACTCCACGTGTTTCTTGACTTCCTACTTTTTGCATTCCAGTCCCCTATGATGAAAAGGACAATTTTTTGGGTGTTGGTTCTAGAAGGTCTTGTAAGTCTTCACAGAACTGTTCAACTTCAGCTTCTTTGGTGTTACTGGTGGGGCATAGACGTGAATTACTGTGATATTGAATGGTTTGCCTTGGAAATGAACAGAGATCATTCTGTCGTTTTTGAGATCGCATCCAAGTACTGCATTTCTGACTCTTTTGTTGACTATGATGGCTACTCCATTTCTTCTAAGGGATTCCTGCCCACAGTAGTAGATATAATGGTCATCTGAGTTAAATTCACCCATTCCTTGGACCATGAAGTCCTTATTGCCAAATTCAGACTGAAATTGAAGAAATTGGAGAAAACCACTAGACCATTCAGGTATGACCTAAATCAAATCCCTTATGACTATACAGTGGAAGTGAGAAATAGATTTAAGGGACTAGATCTGATAGACAGAGTGCCTGATGAACTATGAGTGGAGGTTCATGACATTGTACAGGGGACAGGAATCAAGACCATCCCAAGAAAAAGAAATGCAAAAAAGCAAAATGGCTATCTGAGGAGACCTTACAAATAGCTGTGAAAAGACAGGAAGTGAAAAGCAAAGGAGAAAAGGAAAGATATACCCATTTGAATGCAGAGTTCCAAAGAATAGCAAGGAGAGATAAGAAAGCCTTCCTCAGCAATCAATGCAAAGAAATAGAGGAAAACAATAAAATGGGAATGACTAGAGATCTCTTCAAGAAAATTAGAGATACCAAGGGAACATTTCATGCAAAGATGGGCTCAAAAAAGGACAGAAATTGTAGGGACCTAACAGAAGCAGCAGATATTAAGAAGAGGTGGCAAGAATACACAGAAGAATTGTACAAAAAAGATCTTCATGACCCAGATAATCACAATAGTGTGATCACTCACCTAGAGCCAGACATTCTGAAATGTGAAGTCAAGTGGGCCTTAGGAAGCATCACTATGAACAAAGCTAGTGGAGGTGATGGAATTCCAGTTGAGCTATTTCAAATCCTAAAAGATGATGCTGTGAAAGTGCTGCACTCAATATGCCAACAAATATGGAAAACTCAGCAGTGGCCACAGGACTGGAAAAGGTCAGTTTTCATTCCAGTTCCAAAGAAAGACAATGCCAAAGAATGATCAAACTACTGCACAATTACATCATCTCACACGCTAGTAAAGTAATGCTTAAAATTCTCCAAGCCAGGCTTCAACAATACGTGAACCGTGAACTTCCTGATGTTCAAGCTGGTTTTAGAAAAGGCAGAGGAACAAGAGATCAAATTGCCAACATCCGCTGGATCATGGAAAAAGCAAGAGAGTTCCAGAAAAACATCTATTTCTGCTTTATTGACTATGCCAAAGCCTTTGACTGTGTGGATCACAATAAACTGTGGAAAATTCTGAAAGAGATGGGAATACCAGACCACCTGACCTGCCTCTTGAGAAATTTGTATGCAGGTCAGGAAGCAACAGTTAGAACTGGACATGGAACAACAGACTGGTTCCAAATAGGAAAAGGAGTACGTCAAGGCTGTATATTGTCACCCTGCTTATTTAATTTATATGCAGAGTACATCATGAGAAACGCTGGGCTAGAGGAAGCACAAGCTGGAATCAAGATTGCTGGGAGAAATATCAATAACCTCAGATATGCAGATGACACCACCCTTATGGCAGAAAGTGAAGAACAACTAAAGAGCCTCTTGATGAAAATGAAAGAAGAGAGTGAAGAAGTTGGCTTAAAGCTCAACATTCAGAAAACTAGGATCATGGCATCTGGTCCCATCACTTCATGGCAGATGGATGGGGAAACAGTGGAAACAATGGCTGACTTTATTTTTCTGGGCTCTAAAATCACTGCAGATGGTGATTGCAGCCATGAAATTAAAAGACGCTTACTCCTTGGAAGGAAAGTTATGAACAACCTAGACAGCATATTAAAAAGCAGAGACATTACTTTGCCAACAAAGGTCCGTCTAGCCAAGGCTATTGTTTTTCCAGTCATCATGTATGGATATGAGAGTTGGACTATAAAGAAGGCTGAGCACCAAAGAATTGATGCTTTTGAACTGTGATGTTGGAGAAGACTCTTGAGAGTCCCTTGGACTGCAAGGAGATCCAACCAGTCCATTCTAAAGGAGATCAGTCCTGGGTATTTATTGGAAGGACTCATGTTGAGGCTGAAACTCCAATACTTTGGCCACCTGATCTGAAGAGCTGACTCATTTGAAAAGACTCTGATACTGGGAGGGATTGGGGTCAGGATGAAAAGGGGACGACAGAGGATGAGATGGTTGGATGTCCATCAACTCAATGGACATGGGTTTGGGTGGACTCTGGGAGTTGGTGATGGACAGAGGCCTGGTGTGCTGCGGTTTATGGGGTTGCAAAGAGTCAGACCTGACTGAGCGACTGAACTGAACTAAAAACGGTAGGAACTTATTTGACTGTTGAAGGAAAAGATTTATAGTGAAAAGGTGCCCAGGGATAGAATCCTCAAGAACATCATCTTCCAAGCAGAGCCACAGGAAAGCAAACCAACAAGTGACGCTGAGAATATGGTCAGAGAGGCAAACAAGCAGGAGGATGACGAGCAGGCTCCACAGTCAAAGAGGGAAAGGAGAGAGTAATCAAAGGAAGTAAAGCCCACAATGAGATCAGATGAAATAAGGATTTAGACACATCTGTGAGCTGGGTAATTTGGAGGTCATTGTTGAGCAGAGAAAGGACAGTTTTAATGATACACTGGTAATGTGTGGTTTGGGTAGAAATCAGATGATAATGGTTTGAAGTGGATAGGAGATGAGATTTCTAGACACATGGGTAGACTACTCTTTGAGTGAGCTTGACTTTACATGAATACCCAAACCTCCCTTTTCCACATGAGGTGAGGCCATGCCCACAGAGTAGATGGAGGTAGACGCTGAAAGCAGGTGAATGTTTCGAGCTGAAAGTGAAGTGGAGAAGTGACTTCAGTAAGCCAAATAGGGGAGTTTATGAGGGTCTCCAAAGGTAAGGGGCCAGAGCCACTGTCTGAAGCTGGATTAGGGAAGCAAGACAGACATCTAGGTAGGGAGTTTGTAGGCAGGTCCTTGAGAAGAATGAGATCGTGTGTGCTGCTGGGTCTGAAGTTCAAGGGTTTGACAGGGGCCCAGGTTCAGTGGGAAAAGAGGGGAACAAATAAGCTGAGAGAATCAATAGGGTGAAGGCCTGGCTATCATGTTAAGTCTCAGGACACATTAGTAGAAGGAGGGCAGTTTGAAAGCAAAGAGACTAGTAGGTGATGGAGTTTTATATATAAAGATTTCAGACAGAGACTGGTTCCAAGTGCTATATAGTCTGGTACCTGGCCATGGGAATGATCTGATGATAGAGTAAAAGATGCCCGTGTTTGAAACTGAGGTACTCAAGTTTCTGGGAAGCTATAGTGTTGGTGGAATCCTCCTTATGGTCACTGAAGTCACCCCGGGTGATGGAATAAATTTGATTCAGGAACAGAACATGCCTGAGTCCTCGGTGAACATGGAGGAGTGTTCAGGAGTTGACAATCATCAATAAAAAGTAAGGGGACAGCAAAGCTAGATGGGACAAACTTCAAAGGAGAAATGAGTTTTGTGCAAGAATATGCGTGCAATAGGCGTTAGGAAGGATATCTTCAATTGCTCTTGGAGAGCTGCACAGGAAGTGGTGTCCCTGAAGTAGGGACAGGAAGTAGAAAGTCCTATTTCAGTGAAAGTATGTAAGGAGAAAAGATTGTCTTTATTACATACGTGTAAAAACGTCATGCTCTCAGAAACTAAGGATCATCTTTTATTTTCTACTGAAACTTAAATTACAGGTTTCCAGGGAATCACAAAAGACAGTTGTACTGACTGGGTAGTATTTAATATGACCAGGTCTTAAATAAGAAGCCATGAACATAAACATTTAAAACCAAATATATAATAAATAATCATTAAATTATAAAGTACATAATTCATATTAAAGCTAAATTTTCAGATGCAAATGTAATAATACAACAGAGCAATAATATAGAATAATAATGCTATAATTTTATGTGTCCAAAGAAGACACTTTCAGCTAAAATAGTAAAAGTCATGATTAATTTTCCCTGAACCCCCATGACCTAGAGAAACCTTTCTTTTTTCTTCCTGCCTTCTTTCTTTCTCCCTTCTTTTTTCCTTCTTTCCCAGTATTTTTTTTTTTTTTTGAAACATATCCCTTGTTCCTACAGCAAGTGTTGCTAAAAACGCTGTTGAAATAATGTTGAACAAATGATCGGTTCAGTAGAAAGTTTTACTCAGAGTTGTGGTCAGATGTTCCTGTGAGAGTATCCAGAACTTTAGAGACTCATAGACATATAAAGCTCAAAAAAGATAGAATATTCCTTAGAGACTAAGTCCAACACCCTCATTGTACAGATAAAGAGATGGGAACCAAAACAATTTAAGCAAGTGACCATAACTTCATATCCAGTGAGATTTCAGGTCTCCTGTACCACCATCCATAGGTGAACAGCAATTGTGACAGGTCAGCCCCAGATCCTTTTGGAGGGCTGGTCTTGGACACAGAGTAGTGAAGATGGAGCAGTTTGAGTCTCACTTCTTCATCTTGTATATTCTGATGCACTGCTTTCCTTGGGATGTTGCCAGGATCTTTACCTGAATCTTTAAACTCAGTTTAAAACTCGCCCCATTAAATTATTTTTGCTTTTAAGGTAGAATTTCTGGTCAAAAGGATTAAAGCAGAGATTTTTAACAGTAAACACACCAAAATAAATACATTGTTTTAAATATAAAATCACAGTGTCAAAGAAACCAACAACTATAAAGCCAGAAATTAGAAATAAGGACTCCATCTTTCCCAAGTCAAATTCATGCTAACACTTTCCACTGTTTCCCAACAACCTGGCCTGATGCTGAGGCAGGCTTTACATGCGTATTATGATCACAATGCATATGATTTCTTTGTAATAACATTTTAAAAATTTAAAACAGAACACCCTGTTTCTGATGATCACACATCTCATTGAGAGTTGATGAAATAAGGATTCCTAACATACATTTTAGAACCATAAATTATCTATACTTGTCCAAAAAATATTTTTAAGTAGATCATTTTCTTCTTAAGAGTGTAAAGCATTTTCCATACAATGTCCTCTTGCACACTCACAGCTACTTTAACAATAAGAGATTTTCAAATAGCTTATAACATTCTAGTGAAAATTTTTCTAGCGTTTTTAACTTTATATTTAAATAAACTGTTGGACTTGATATGAAATGGCAGTTAGAGCAGGTTGCTTGTTTTCACTACCCATGACTGATAGTAAAGATTGGAATGCTTATGCAAAAGTCTGTTTTCTACTAGGAGTCCTGGACTCCTGATTTGTCTTCTGATCTCAACTTTGTATAGGTGACTGAATTTGCCTTATGCAGAGCATACAAACACAAAATGTCTGTCTGTTTAAAAAGCAGAAAGAAAAGAAGAAGGAAACAAACATTTGGTATTATAAGCTCACTCCCATATAGTCTTTATAACAATTTAAGAAGTGAGCTACAAGATTTTTTAAAATTCTGTTTAGTTCCAGAAGACCATCTAACGTATGTCCGATTTTAATTGCCATTTCCAAAGGCTTAGAATGTTAACTTATAAAGGGACTTGAGTTGGGGAAGGTACTATTATACTCATTTAGAGGGAAAAAGTCCAGAAGAGTCTATCCCGTAAATACATTCATATGTATAGTATTAAAATATTTTTGACAGATTCCAATGAAGAAGTCAAAACTTTGGGAGCCATCGGGTAAAGCTATCCCCCAAGTACATAAATAAATCATATATTTATATGTTAGACATTCTGAGATTTAAAAAAAAAAAAAAAAAACCTCTTCAGATATCTATTTTAAACAGTCAGATATCGATTTTAAACACTTAAAAGTACAAAGGCTTCAACTTTTATTTTCACCCTATGCTTCTGTATTTTTCAGATTGAGTTAAGGTATTACACCTTTTAAGTTCTGATCATCAGAAACCTCATTATTTTTGCAATCAAGATCAAGGTTAATATAAGATCAACAAATTCCCAAACTGAATTTTTGGTTAAAATTTTTAAGCTTCTCCAAGAAGTGTCATAGGTGAGCAGTAAGATAAAGTAAAAACTTTAGAAGCCATAGAAATCTATAACATAAGAAATCAGACTCAAATTGAGTAGAAAATTTTTTCAAGTTGACCAAACAGAGCATGTAGATCAAACCGAAGTACTGCATAGTGATTTTGGAGAAATAATCCTGACCTTGAACACACATCTGAGTGTTCCCCCCATCACTTATACATTGTACTTGTCCACTTGGAATACCAAGAAGTGAGTTTCATGGCTGTGTTAAAGTATGCAATATAGTGTCTGGCTTCAAGTGAGATCTTCAGGAACCTTCATATCCCATGTGTTCTAGGACAGATGCTGATGAATCATCTGTGAAAATAGAATATCATGAGTAACCTCAACTTAAGACGCCATCTGGGTAAGGATGAAATAGAAAATCAAATGTAATTTGTTATATACCTTTTGGATGAGTGATTTCAGTCTTTCTAGGTATTCCTTGGGTGGTTTTTTCTCATAAGAATCACAAGAAGGACATGTCTAGAAATCAATGAAAGAATAATAATTTTCTCTAAAACGTTTTTCCTATATAAATAAAATGTTCATTCAAATTTTATGTTTTCCAATTAGAGATATAAATCATGTTCACTGAAAAAAATTTGAGAAATGCATGAAATAGTTCAGAAAATAACAATGAGAAAAATCACTTGACATCCTAATCTCAGAGATAATAACTGCAATATTTTGATATGTGTCCTGGTAATTTTTTTCTTCACATTTATGTTTACACTGGTTATTAATTTGCCTTTTTTACACTTAACATATCACAAGCATTTTCTACATATTAAATATTCTTCAAAAATATACCCCATAATGGTTGCTTTGTATTCATACATAGAATTGAAGTGTTACTATTTTTGGACACATAAATTACTCCTAACTTTTCACTATTGTATACAGTGCTGCAGTGAACATCTCTGAGTAATTTTTCATATACTTTATTTTATTTAATAAACTACTAAAAGTAGAATTAATAAATTAAGTTAAAAGGATAAAATATTTTAAGGCTTTTAAAGTACATTATTAAACTATTTTATCTCTATTCATATAGAATATTCTTACCATTATTGGGCATTGTTAAAATTTTTTAATTGGAAAAAAATAGGATTTCTTTTCTTAACTTGCATTTATTTGTTCATGAGGAGATTAAACAATCCTTTATATGTGTATTGCCCACTTATATTTCTTTTTAAAAAACATCTTTTTTATGTTTTTTATCCTATTCCTATTGGAATACCAGACACCAGACCATTGCTTGCCATTGAGCATCTCTAATGCCAGTTTGATGTTGTGGTATGAGATATTTGAAAGATAAGAGATTTAAGTTCTAATTCTCATTCTGGCCCTTAGTATGTGTGGGGCTTGGGACAAGTCACTTAACGTCCTTGGTCTCGCTTTCCCATCATTCAGATGAAGGTGCTTCACTGGGTAGCTCTAAGTTCAGTGCCAGTACTACCGTTTTGTTTCTTTGATATTTGTTTCAGAGACAGGCTCAGTGCTTGTCTTCCTGAGAAAAGTTTTGGAGAGATACTTTTCACATTCTAACCTTGCCAAGCAATCAAAGGAAATAAAAATCATTTTGATACTGTAATTAAGAGTTCATTTGCTCACACGTGCAATCCCCTAGAAGAGGGAAAGAAAAAAAATTCTAGTAATTTATCTTATGTGTTCATCCACTGGTTTTGATTAGTGCTTGAATTACTCATGAGATTATCAGCATTGCTCATGAGTTGGCATATGAGGAAATATACAAAAGGATCTCAGGACCCCAAAAAGTAGGGAATATTGAAATTCCCTAACCAAATAATGGGGTCTATCACTTTAAATGTAGCACTGACTCTGCAATTATATAGGATGGTAATATTCTTTAAAAGAGGAAGGCAGAGATTGAGATTTATCCTGGTGTCTTGAAGGCTATCTCTTTTCTTGTAGGAAAGCTAGGGTCTAGCTCTTATTAATAAAATTGCAAGTTATATGTGATCATATAATGAGAGGAGAATATATTTTAATTCTTAAGTCACAATTGGATCCTCTGCCTAATGACTTCCTCACCTCAGAAAGCTATATTAACTTATTTCAGCTACCAGAGACCATTAGCAAGTTCTAATTGGCTGTTAGTACTTTCAGGTCTGTGGACTAAAAAGAGATGATTTCACTTCTCAAAACACTCTATATGATAAGGTGTAACATGTAACTGGAAGGAAGGCACTGGAGGCTCTGGCTGCGTGTGTATGCGTGTGTGTGTGTGTGTGTGTGTGTGAAATTATGTAAAGTAATAGATATAGTTAATAAGTACAAATAAGATAGATGACAAACGACATCTTACTACTTCATGTTTCTGTCTTCTCCCTGTATTTGTGGCAGGTAGTTTCCTCTTCAGCTGTTTAGTTAATATGTTGATTATCTTTTCGTTGTCTCCATTATTTGCTGACTTTAGTTGAACCTTCTGAAAACATGAAAAAGCTGACCGCTCACAGTGTCTCTGAAAGAGAAATTATTTGTGTGCAGGTTAATGAAAGTAATTCAGAAAGTAAAAATTACCTTCCCAATCCTTTTTTCCTGCAGTGCCTTGGATCACATTCATTTCAGCAGACAAATGAGGAATGATTCTTGTCCTACTTAATCTTTGGGCTGAAGAGGAGACTCTTATCATGTGAAATTCCCCCATGTTAGGGGCGAGAGGATGCTTCCCTGTCTCACAGACAAGAAGATGGAGCCTCACTTTGCCACAGTTCTATCTTCCTAATGTCATTTTGAGGTTTGAGTATTGGGCAGAACTCTTGGTGTTTCTGGGAGGGTTAGTTTGGTTGTAGAACACACTTTAAAAATTGTGACACTCTAAGAGTTACATTATGGCTTGTGGCAGCTTTGGGTGAATTATGCTATGGTGTGTTAGTCATTCAGTCATGTCCGACTCTTTGTGACCCCATGGACTGTAGCCCACCAGGCTCCTCTGTCCGTGGAATTCTCCAGGCAAGAATACTGGAGTGGTTGCCATTTCCTTCTCTAGGGGATCTTCCCAACTCAGGAATCAAACCTGGGTCTCCTGCATTACAGACAAATTCTTTACCATCTGAGCCACCAGGGAAGCCCCTATGCTATGGTAGTCTGATTAAAAATTGTTTCATTTGTCTCTCTTCAATGTACATAGGAGTTTCTAATAGTGACATATATGTCTTGAACAACACCTTTCCTGTACAATGCCTGGCATAGTGAATGCTAGTGAATGCTCAACAAATATTTGCAGAGTGGACAAATTAATTAAGTGAGTTTAAAACCCCTCCTTTGGGGAAATGAAGTGGGTGCCTACCTCAGATGGTACATTCCACATCTAAGATAGAGTCCACCTGCCGTAGACCATGTGTGACTTTTCTAAAATCCCATTCACACTCTCAAGTCAGTCACGGTGGGATCTGCCTGAATCAAGTGGTTGAGAGATAGAATTTGAGATGTGCCCTCCCCACCCCCATACCCACAAGGGAGGGAAGACTGTCCCTTATAAAGTAAGAGTAATGTCTCAGAGCATGGGGAATTGGGCAGATCATGGATCAAAAAATTGATTCTTGGTTTAGTCAAATAACCAGTGGCTAGTGAATAAATCAGAATCTTAGAAATTGAACTGAAAGTGAAGTGGAATTTACTGGAAGAACACAATGTATACTGACTTGGTGGAATCATTTTCACACTGATCTGAGAACTTGTATTCAGGTTAGTTTTTTCTTTCAGCAAATGTCTGTATATGATGCTGGTCTCCCCCACCCCCGACAAAGTTGCTATATCTTCATTTCACCAATGTGCATGAAGCTACTGCCATGTATCCAGAAGCTGCAACTTCTCTCAGTTCCTACAAGGCCCATCATATATACAACAATATTACCTGAATCTTCCCATGGACAATCAGCTGAAAATAGCATCTGGCCTGCTTTGCATTTTCCAGCCTATATGCTTACCCAATATGAATGTTGGTTAATATCATGCACCTTTAAGACACAACCCCGTCAGATTTGCTTTGCATACGTAGCCACAAGCCGAAAACCAGCTTATCTGGTTTCCTTATATCAGAGCTGCTTGCCTGTCATAAGGGTGAAATAATGTCCTTTACATATGTTTGCCAAAATGCTTATTTAATAGAAACTATTTATAAATGTTAATTATAGCACTTTTTTTTCCTTGAAAACCACATGTTCATGTTTGTTGAAGTTTTTTCTTTTCTCTTCTTTTTGACCACAACCGGCTTAACTTACTGGAAAAAAATAATATTCATATTTAAAGAGGTAAATTTTCCAGCTGAAACTGAAAACACTAACTGCTTCATCCGTGATGATCTGAGAAACCAGCATTTCTCACAGAGGCCCATTTTGCTGAGTTAACATTAACATGTGTATGTTGAAAGAAAATTAGGTTCCAAAGAAGTGTAGGGGCCTACGAAATGAACTCCCTCAAGACAGTATTGCCAAGAGTGGTCAAGACAAGTGAGCAAAGATTTTGCACCTGAGAAAGCCTTTCTGAATGCCTCTGAATGGCATCTGGACGCCGATGCTCCTACTGATGCAGCTGTGCTCTCTCTACCGCGCTTCCTTGCTCACCTGTGTCAGTACACAGTGGAATTTTGCTTTGTGCTTTCTGCAAGCAGCACAGCTGTCCCTGGCAATCTGTGGTCCAGGACAAACAGCTGCTGGATTTGGCTTCAGATGCACACCAAAGGCAGCCTCAAACAGGAAAAGAAGCAGAGAAGCTGCCCTGCTAACTGCTTTAAGGATGCATTGAGGCAGGGAGTAGAGAGGTTAATCTTGATTCAAGCTGCTGCAGGTGCCCTGTCAATCAGGATGACCCTGAGTTCATGTGCAGCACCACCATCTGGGAGCAGAGCCACTGCTTTCCTTTGCTGTGCCTTGCAGACTCAGAGGCAAGGCTTTGCTTCCCTCATCCTTTAACACCTGGAAGCATTAGTTTTGCAGAATAGAGGAAGCAAGTAAGGAAATCAAAAGCTAGAGTAACCACTCTTCTCTTTAGCCAGAGAACAGTCAAGTGCTGCTTTTGCAAGTAGGTGCACTTGGCTTTGCTGATTGCAATTGAGTATTTGAAAATACTTGCCTCCTTACAGTTTCCTTTTGACCTGTGTAGTTTTTTCCCAAAGAAAGCCCTGGCCATTCACACTAGGAAGTTTTGCCAATGGGGTAAAATTACCTTTGTCCCGCTTACAAGCTAGGTTTCTATCAGGGTTTTTCAGTAGTAGCACTGTTGACATTTAGGGATGGATAATTCTTTGTTGTTAGGGCTGTCCTGTGCATTCTAGAATGTTTAGTAGCATCCCTGGCCTCTACCTACTAGATGCCAATAGAAACCTCCACACACACAACTGTGGCAACCAGAAAGTTTTCCAGATAATGCCAAATGTTCTCAGAGGGCAAAGTCACCACCAGATGAGCACCACTGGTTATATAATTAGAAAGAGAAAGAAAGATACCTGGTGAGGCCTTAGCAACCTTAGATAATCACCATCAACATTTATATGCAACATTTTAATGAATTTATTTTCATTGAACTTTTTAATCTTTTAAAATCTCATATAGACTCTGCTTTGATGCAAGTCCTAAAAAACTTGATATAATGCTACTATGACCTTGATCTATTTTCTTCTCTCCTGGGTTTGCCTGCCAGCATGGCTTAAAAATCTTAGTTATACCATTATTCACTTGTATCATAGTAGCATTGCTTGATCTGATTATTAGATAGATACAATGTCACTGAGACAAAATCCTGTCATTATGATAAAAGATAAAAAACATCTGCTTTAACAAAGCATATAAAGAGAGTACCCACTGGATCAACTCAAGTTAGAAAATGGGATATCTTTATTTTGCAAGTCACAGACTGCAGCTAAGCAACTCCAGAAAGGACTCTAACCACAGCAGTTAGACAAGGGACATGAGATGCTGCAAAATACGTGTTTGGATAACTAGGACATTAAGAAACAGTCTTTTTGAAGAAGTCTTTCCAATAAGCTGAATGTGCTACTTTCATTTTAGATGCTCCTTATTAGAAAAGGACTTAGTAAATGAGAGTGGTTAGGTTCAGAGACAGAGAGTGAATTTTAGAGAAAAGCAATAGTTGTGACTCATTCACTTTCTAAACTTTTACACAGTCATTTACGATAATTGTTTTCTTTGCAATGTATCTTCATAAGTCTCCCCTTTGTAGTGTCCTAATTACTGGTAGTACTTTTATAGTTATTCTAATTTATGCAGTTAAAGCTCTGTGACAGTGAAACTGTTCCCCCCAAATGCGTTTATATCCTCAGGATACCAAACATTAAGACTAGATAGAAGTTACCAAGGGAAAGATCAGCACACAGTACTCTTGGACTACATGCTACGCCTCTTCTTCCTGGGACCTCATGGATTTAAATGGCTTAAGAGAACGGGATGAGTTGTTGAAAATTGTCCTTTCAAAAGACCTCACCAAAGGCGGAAGACAAGACCCATTCAGGCCAAGGTATATGGCAATTACATTCTAAAGAATAGCCTTGATTTCCACACCAGTATTCCTCCATGCTGTTCTGTAATCTACTCTTTCTTTCTTTCCTTCCTTCTCTTTTTATTCCTTCTTTCTCTCTCTCCCTTTTACCCTTCCTTCCTTTCTCCCTTTCTTTCTTTCTCCCTTCCTTTCTAATTATCAAAAACTGAATCCTGCTTCTATGATTTGTGTCTATGTTTCATAGATTTACAAAGAAGGCTCAAGAACTTTTATGCACAGACTCTTAAAATGTAATTACTTGGTCATTGTTCAGAAAATGATCATAGTATATAGATTTATTTTCTAGTTTTGTTTTTCTGTCTCAACAGTACTACTTGGGAATACTCTTAGACATACTTGAAGATAAAAATATATCATATAAGGTATGTAGTGTTTTATAGGTTGGCTTGTTAGTAAATCAAAGAATATTTGGGCAAATCAGAAATAACTATATAGTAAATGTATTTATTAAATAACTAATTATTAAACCACAAAATTCATTGATATTAAGTCTATTGCTAAATAATCATGTTAATGGCTTCCTTAATTGGATTTAAAAACTTTTATCAAATGCATTTTCACAAACAAATTCAACTGGTCTTACCTTTACATCTTCTGGAGCTGGCAGAAATTCAGGATCCTAGAGCAAAAGAAAATTAGTTCTGAGTTATTTTTATAAGTCAAAAAGCTCCTTTTATAGTAACTGAAGAATATTATTTGAATTTGGTTGTGCCCACTATGGCCTTACCAAGTCATTCACATAGTTTTTCAGCTGATCAACAATGTCTATAAGTTGACGCAGTCTAATAAAGAGGCGATCTTGCCCTTGGGAGCTTGACTTATGGGCCACTGTCCCAGAGAAGATGACCATCAGGCAAATGACTATTCTCTCCATGTTGCCAGGAGTGGATCTCATAAGTGCCAGTAGAGCAAGACCTTGGTCTCAGTTTTCAGTTTGTGAACAGGTTGTCAGAAAAGCTACCTATTTATTCATCCTTCAGGGAGAGGTAAAGCCCTCCCATTGCAGCCTGGAAATCTTTGTAAAATGGATGAATGTGAGTAACTCTTTTTTCTTTTCCACTGGCTAGGTATACGTGTGCATGCGCTAATGCGTGGGGGCAGGGATTGATGGAGTTAACAAAATGTGCCCAATCTGCATCTTAGACAGGAAAAAGAGAGACACGGGTGAATTCCAATTTTCAGCATGAATCAAGAAGCATGCACAGTAAATAGTCAGTACTACAAGATTTCAAAGAAGTAAACAAAACACTTTGATCTCTCTCTCTGCCTCCCCTAGCATCTTACCTGTTTTCTCTGACAGTCATAAGGGCACTTCAATAATGAGTAAAGTGGCAACATGTGCTTTCTTGCAGGACTTTTTCTTATGGTAATAACTAGGCTTTTTGACTGAGATCATCCAATAATCCATCATAAAGGTAGGAGGACAGCTACCTTTTAGGAAATTTTAAACATCAAGTGTATTTTCCAAATTAGCAAGAATATTTTAGTTTCTTAATCAGGTTAAATGGTTTAAAGTAGAAGTTGCTTCCAGCTCTGCTCCCAAGCATCTTTAAGTAACATTAATTTCAGCCTCTAACACTCTACTTAACCCTCTGATTTATACATATTATTCCATCCCCAATCAAGACCTCATTCTACCTTCATTAAAAAATAATGCAACAATTAAGTGAATTAAAAAGCTAATACTCATTCCTCTCCAACCAAAATTTTATTTCAAACAGCAAAATCCAAAAATATCTGCGACTCTTTTTTTTCTTTGAGTAGTGTTACTTATTTCTGTTAGATATCATTTTCTCTGGGTATGAACAGTACATTTCTAACTATGATCGGGTAGAGATTAATGAAAGGCTCAAAGTCCACAAGTGGTTCTGTCATCCTCCTCTCTGCAGCTTCTCCTGTCCCTGCTACTTTTTACTCATTTGAGAAAGCTGAATATGATATTATAGAATCATGGAAGTAGTATTGTAGCACAGTCAATTGGGTCTTACAATAAAACTCTTGGCTATGGATTTTTTTATCCATTTATTTCTTCATCTATTTCATCACATGCTTACAGCTATACTTTTTTCTAAAATGTTATGTGGCTAAGATAAATTGGAATTTGGACTTGCTTTGAAGGTTGTTTTTAATCTTTATACTATAGAATATCTATTCAAGAATATTCAGGTTTGGTCCTACAGAGTAATAAAAATCTTACCGTGTGATCAAAAAGTCCTTCCTATAATCATTAAATTCTACAGGGTAGGGTTGATGTATTAACCCACGAACAGCATTTGGACTTGGGGTTGCCACTTTGCATCTCAACATTGCCTGCATCAGCTTTGTTCACGCTTTCTTTATCTGTTAAAGAGACATGAGTCTCCTTGAAGATACTAACCACAGTGGTTAAGAGCCCAATTTCTAAAGCAAAATGCTTGAATTCAGATCCAGGCCCTAACAATGAGTTACATATTAATTGTTGTACATATGACCCTGGATATATTATTGCAAAAGGAAGATAAGTATAGAATCTAATTATAGGGTTGTAATGAGGCTTAACTAGACATTTCAGGGGGAAAAGGGCCAAGTACATCACACAATAAAATCTCAGAAGATATGTGTGCTGATTATGGATGAGGGTAGAGAGGAAAATTTATAAAAGCCTAGAGAAGCTAAGCTGATCCATGGAAGGAAGAGCACAGGTAGATCAGCAAAAACGCACGGGTGTGGCTGTATTTGCCATAAAAAAGTTTTGAAGTTTTTAGTGCTACTTAGAATCACTTGTCCCAACTCTGGAGTGCCTCACCATCATGCTAGACCTCCTGGCCCTCCACAGTCCATCAGCCAGCATACCAGAATCTGCATGGTCCCACTCTAACATCAAGACCTAAGACCTTTCTGAGAGTCAGATCCCCCGCTTTAAGTAGCATTTCAGTTGTTGAGCATTTTGAATATCACTGCTGGTATGGTAGGCTGAATAAGGGCACCCTAAGATGTCCACATCCTAATCCCTGGAACCTGTGCATATGTTACCATCAAGGTAATCAAAGGGACTTTACATGTGTGATTAAATTAAGGATCTTGGGAGGAAGATTCTCCTGGATTATCCATGTGACCTAACGTAATCACAAGGGTCCTTATAAGAGGAAGTGGTGGGTTTGGAGGGGGTGGGTCAGAGTCAAGGAAAATGTGATGACAGAAGCAGAGGTCAGAGTGATATGGGGCTTGAAGCCAAAGACCTCCTGAAGCTGGGAAAGACAAACAGCAGGTTGTTCCCTAGAACCTCCAGAAGGAATGCGGCCAACACCATGATTTCAGCCCCTTTAAGCTCATTTTGGACTTCAGAACTGTAAAATAATGAATTTGGGTTGCTTTAAGCCACTGAGTTTGTGGTACTTTGTTACAGTAGTAATAGGAAAGTAACACACCTACGTGTGGAATTTTTACTTTTGGAAAAGGGGTGAGAAAGGAAGGAAAAGGTGATTAAGAGAGAACTAGTAAAGGCTGGAATTTGGTTTGCTGGGCTGTTGGGGTGCAGGTAGAAGGGATCAGGAATCATAAAGAAGAGAGGCAAGTAAGATTAGTGTAGCTACCATTGGGTATGGGATATAAGGGAGAGGAATGTCCGATGAGGACTTTCCAGGAAGTCTGGGTGTCTTTTAACAACTTCTTCCTGGTGCTGAGAGGGCTCACTCAAGAGCAACAGTGTGTTTCAAAGCTATGGAGCCCAATTTGCATTGTGCTAGAATTTATCACTGTGTTGAGACAGACCTCACAGTGAAGTAAAGAGACTTAGATTTACTTGAGTTACGTGTTCTCTGCTTAGAAATACTAACTTATTGCTACCTTTTTACAACATCATTTCATTGCGGTCTTAATGACCTTTTACTCTTTAGATTGTAATCTTTTTTTTATTTAGATTCAGTCCTGCCGTAATATTTGTATTGAAAATGTGAATTTATCTCACTGTGACAAATATACCAGGGCACAATTTGAGTATAACCAGAATTTTGTGTTTCCTCATATGTGATTTTGTCTGCAAGAAATGCTAGGCAAATGCAGAATCCGGCTGAACTGGGCCATTTAGGAATATACAAAATGCATACACACCTCAAACACTCACCAGCTAACTGTCCATATCTGGTGTTTAAACAGCTTTCCATCCTGGGAAGCCTGTGCTGCCATTTCTCAATAGTTTGTAGCTTTGACTCTTCCTGCGCTCACCTCCATGAACAAACTTCAGGTCTTTTCCTAGGCAAAATGCCATATTTATTATAGTATTTATGTGTTTCTTAACCATTTAACATGTGTAAGACTGATGTCTTTCTTCATTAGGTTCCTGTCATCTTTTATCACTGACGGAATTTCAGTGTTATGCCCTTAATCCTATTTCCCCCATAAGTTCTGTGGTGTTTATTGTGTGATTTTATATAGTGCACTTGGTTTTTAGAAAAGTGTATGTCACATTATAGCAGAACTGACTGTATTTTATCTGAAAGTGTCATACTAAGTCTCAACAGCATCTAGTTACGTCCAGATGAAGAGCAAGGCTAGGATCAAGGATTTATTCCTAAGGAGGGAGAGAAAATGGGGATGATGGAAGAAAGGAGAAAGAATGAAAAACAAATTCTTTCTTTCTCATTTTTACACATATCCTATCTGAGCTCAGCCTCCCTAGTGGCTCAGATAGTAAAGAATCTGCTTGCAATACAGGAGACCTGGATTCAACCCCTGGGTCAGGAAGATCCCCTAGAGAAGGAAATGGCAACCCACTCCAGTATTCTTGCCTGGAGAATTCCATGGACAGGGGAGCCTGGCAGGCTACAGTCCATGGGGTCGCAAGGAGTGGACACAACCGAGTGACTCACACGTTTTATCTGAGCTCAGATTTTTAAAACCCTGGTGGGGCAGCTCCTCCCTGGCCCTTTCCCATTAGTGCAGGGGAGCACAGCTTGGCCTCCGTGAGCCTTCTGAAATTGTGTGCAAATTTTTGTGTTCATGTTTGTAGGAAGAAGAAAACCTTAAATTTCATCTGCTTCTCCAAGGAAATGTCAGGCAGCTGCTTCTTTTATTTTCTAGGCTCAGAGGCTTCTGTGAAGGGCAGTGCGGACCCATGCTTCTTCAGCACCCGCACAGCACTATGCAGAAAAGTGGCAGCTGCTGGTGTGGCAGGATTAGTGAAGGGGCAACAACCTGGCTGAAGCCACACTTGTGTGACAAGCCCACTACTTTCACTTCCTTCCATGGTTATTTAGCACCTTGGAGTGAGGTGGTGGATTCTGCTACATGTACTCTTCCCAGGAATATAACCCAGGTCATCACCATGAAAGCATGAAACTTTAGTCACCCACCCAAGAGGATTCACAGACATTTCAAGAATTTTCTTGAATGGACTATGCTCATAGACCACCTGCTCAGGATAGGAAGGAGGCCAGGGCACTGAAGGAAAGCTTCCAGCCAAGGAGAGCAGGCTGGGGGTGAGAGGAATAAAGGGAAGGAGGGGTTGAAGTATGAAGTGAGTGAAGTTACAGTTTTGCCTGGGAGAGATGTGCTAGGCCTGAGATGGCACTGGTTACTCCTTGTGCCCAGCTCTCTTGCCCTGTCTGCACAGCTCTTCCTTGTGACCACTGGGTGTCAAGTATTCCCTTTCTGCTTTCACTTGCCTTGGCCTTTCATGGGTAGACTTAGATATCCTGCCAGACAAACTCTGCCAAGGGCAGTCTCTGGTATTTAGAGTTACAGACATTATTGTAACAGGTGCCACTCTATAGGCCAAAGGTAGATGGCTTATCCTTAGGCGACCGTGACACCCATCAGTGAGGCTACAGATCACATGTCCATCATTCCATGACCATCAGGCACAAAGTATGGAGAAAAAGAATCAGAAGATCCATACCATTCAACCAAGTTCCATCCTGATGCCACACGAGATATGACAGTTCCACCAGCCTCCCTAGCCTCCTGTCCAACAGCTCTGATCAAAGGAATGCTACTGTCTTTGGACTCAAGACCTGCACCTGTTTCCTTCCCGAGGGTGAGAAGTGGCTACAAACATTTGTCTTGACCCTGCATCTCCCAACACACAGTCATGAAAATAAAGAAATACAACATTGGCCTTTGCTGTCAGTGTGTCCTCTTCCTAAGGTGTCTGCTGAGTTTCTCATTCATAGGAACCTTCTCCCCACATCCTCCAAGGGGCAGTGTCGGGATATCAGAGAAAGGAGTCTGAAGGCTGAATGTCTCACTCATTCTGAACAGCCATTTCTGTTTCTAGGGCTGAGGAACACTTGGGGAAAATTATTACTTTTAATCTTTGTATTTACAAAAGTAATACATGTGTATCATAAAACAAAGAATTCAAATACACATAATTGTGTAAAGCAAAAAGCAAAATTTAAAATTGCTTCCTTTTTCTAAATAAATACAATAAGATAAAATTGCTCCCTTTTTTTCCCTAATTTTCACTTTCTAGGTGAACTGTTGAGAATTTATGAAGTACCGTATATTCTTTACCTATGTACTTAGAACATATAGAGGCATAGATGTAAACGTACATATTGAAGGAATTAGAATTTTAGATGGAGATAGAGAACATTGGAGAAGGAAATGGCAACCCACTCCAGTGTTCTTGCCTGGAGAATCCCAGGGACGGGGGAGCCTGGTGGGCTGCCGTCTGTGGGGTCGCACAGAGTCGGACACGACTGAAGCGACTTAGCAGCAGCAGCAGCAGAGAAGAATAGAAAAAGAAACAAAGATATAGACAGGAAAAACATGCGCTTTTTTTACATAAAAATTTAATCTTATCATACATATTCTGGGCATCCCTGGTGGCTCAGACGGCCAAGAATCTGCCTGCAATGTGGGAGACCTGGGTTTGATCCCTCAGGAAGATCCCCTGGAGGAGAGCTTGGCAGTCCATGCCAGTACTCTTGCCTGGAGAACCCCATGGACAGAGGAGCCTGGTGGGCTACAGTCCTTGGAGTTGCAGAGAGTCGGACACAACTGAGTGACTAAGCACAGCATACATATTCTACAACTTTTCTTTTTAACTCAACAATATGTCAGGGACAGTGATCCATGCAGTAGTCTCACACAGGGCTATATTTTTACATAGAAGGTTAATATTCCATTGTATGGCTATATTATAATTTATTTATTCATAACCCTGGTGATAGGCATTTAGATTATTTCCAATTTTTATTTCCTACAAACAGCGCTGCAATGAATATCCTTAAACCTCTATGTCTATAGCATATGTGAACTATATTTCTTTTAGATACATATCCCACATTTCACTTTCTGAGTGGAAATATTATATCCTTTTAAAAATTTGCCAGGAACTATCAAGTTGCCTTCCAACATGTCAAAGCAGTTTGCACTCCCACTGACAATACAGTTTCCTTTCCCCCTCCATTCTCACACTTTGTATTGTGAATATTTTAAATGTTTGCCATTATGCTAAGGCAAAAAAAAAAAATTAGTATCCTACCGTTGGTTTGCCTTTCTTTGATCAATAAGTTAAGTTCGGCATATTTCGTATCTTTGATATCAGTGTTTTTTGTTTTCTTCTGTGAAAAGCCTTGTTCATATTCTTTGTCCATATATTGGGTTGTTTCTCACCTATAAGGGCTCTTTCTCTCTTAAAGATAAGTTAAACATGTTTAAATTATTTTCTCCATGGTGTCTTTGCCATACAGAGATTTTGTTTTTATGTTACTGGATCTTAGAATCTTACGTTTTATGACATAAGCTCCTATTTGATATCAAAAATACCTCACCTTCTATAATAATAAGTGATTGAAATTGGTTTAGTCTTAGCTTGAAGAATTCTGATGCCAAAGAGTCACTGATTTCAGGAGTACTTCTATTTTTTTTTCCAATATGTTTTTATTGATATCCAAAATCCTTACTAGGAGATTACTGGCTGCCTTTTTTTTTTAATTGATATAAATTTATTTATTTTAATTGGAGGCTAATTACTTTACAATATTGTATTGGTTTTGCTATACATTGACATGAATCTACCACAGGTGTACACGTGTTCCACTTCCTGAACCCCTCTCCCACCTCCCTCCCCATACCATCCCTCTGGGTCATCCCAGTGCACTGGCCCCGAGCATTCTGTATCATGCATGGAACCTGGACTGGTTATTTGTTTCACATATGATAATATACATGATTCAATGCCATTCTCCCAAATCATCCCACCCTCGCCCTCTCCCACAGAGTCCAAAAGACTGTTTTATGCATCTGTGTTTCTTTTGCTGTCTCCCATACAGGGTTATCATTACCATCTTTCTAAATTCCATATATATTCATTAGTATACTGTATTGGTGTTTTTCTTTCTGGCTTACTTCCCTCCAAGGAAACTAGAATTGAAAGAGACACGTGTACCCCAATGTTCATCACAGCACTGTTTATAATAGCCAGGACATGGAAGCAACCTAGATGTCCATCAGCAGATGAATGGGTAAGAAAGCATGATACATATACACAATGGAGTATTACTCAGCCATTAAAAAGAATACATTTGAATCAGAAGTACTTTTAAATGAATCCACATTTAATTCATCATAAAGCTAGCTATATACTTTTTTGAGAGTATGAATAATATATATATGGTCAAAAATTACTTAGTCAGTTTATAAACAGTGGCCCACACATCAATAGATTCATGGGCTACCTGAATACCATTGTTTTAGAACAAAGTTGGGTATGCTATATAATTATTATTTACATATAGGTCTAACCATATACCACTCTCAGGGGAACAGGCACTGGAGAATCCTAACATGGCATCTGCGCATCAGTTGTCGGTTGTGTTTGCTACAATTTTAGTGCTGAGTGCTTTATGTTACTTGCACTCTTTAAATATGGACTCTCCACATCCAGTATACACGGTAGCTTTATAAACAACATTGCCTGATTAACAAAGTGGACAACAGGAAAACACAAACTCTGTGAGATCTGCTCAATTAATGCCAAGGTTGCCCTAAAATCAGCTTTTAAACTGAAGAATAGTTACACCTGAGAGCTACTTCTGTTGATAATAAAGTGAGTGGGGTATCTCTGGAGAAAATCTTAGACCAGTCAAAAAGATAATAATTATTAGAGCAGACACATATAGTTAAGTGCTTTGCAGACATTGTCTCATTTAAAGCAACAATATGAAATGAGGTATTATGATTATCCCTTTTCACAGATAAAGAAGCCAAGGCACAACAAAGTTGAATAACAATGAAGTGCCTGGAGGACAACTGTCTGCAGAGCTTAACCACTTCTCTCCACAAAAGGAAACTGCCTCCATTGCCAACGCCTTTGGGTTATAACAGAATAGCCTCTGCAGTTCAAGAGACCCCATAATGGGATTAAACCATATTGGTGATGCTTCTGACATGTGGATTTGGAGTGAAGTAAGGAGTCCTTTTGCAGAATTATTCTTGGTGGTATCCAAAATGTAAATATATATATATATATATATATATATATATATATATATATATAGTCAGAGCTAATTAAATAATTAACTCAGCTTCCTGTCTGAGTTGGACTATCCGATTGCCTGTCTTTCATTTATTTTACCCGCCGTGGTACAGTGTAAACTGGTTTTCTGGTATTTTATATCCATACAAGAAGAGAGAAATAAGTGAGTAAACTGCTGTAATCATTTGAATCATGAATAACATAGATGAAATCAACTAAGGAAATCAATTATCTTAACAACTTAATAGCCAAAATATGATTAAGTTATTTACATGTATTTATTTTTTTATTATCTCAGTAATTTATTCCACAGTTTCTAACAACTCTGCAGATTCAAGTAAAAAACAATAATCTAAAAATAAAAGATACAGAACTAAAATTAAACATTTCCCCCTCATACTCTCACAAATGGTGAAAAGTAAATTCCACAGTGAAGTGTAAATAGAATCTAATTTTACAGCTGGTTTTTTTGATGACTAGGAAATTTTTATGGTATAGATTCAGACTTTATTAATTTTTTAATTGGAGGAAAGTTGCTTTGCAATGTCATATTGGTTTCTGCCATACAGCAATGTGAATCAGCTGTAATTATACACATATCCCCTCCCTGTTGAGCCTCCCTCCCCTGCCCCACTCTAGGTCATCACAAAGCACCAGGCTGGGCTCCCTGTGTTATATAGCAGCTTCCCACTAGCTATCTATTTTACACGTGGTAGAGTGTATAGGAGAAGGCAATGGCACCCCTCTCCAGTACTCTTGCCTGGAAAAATCCCATGGACGGAGGAGCCTGGTAGGCTGCAGTCCATGGGGTCACTAAGAGTCAGACATGACTGAGAGACTTGACTTTCACTTTTCACTTTCATGCATTGGAGAAGGAAATGGCAACCCACTCCAGTGTTCTTGCCTGGAGAATCCCAGGGACTGGGGAGCCTGGTGGGCTGCCGTCCATGGGGTTGCACAGAGTCGGACACGACTGAAGCGACTTAGCAGCAGCAGCAGCAACAGTGTATATATATTGATGTTACTTTCTTCATTTGTCCCACTCTCTCCTTCCCCCACTATATCTATAAGTCCATTCTCTACATCTGTGTCTCCATTCCTTCCCCACAAATACGTTCATCAATACCATTTTTCTAGATTCCATATATATGTGTTAATATATGATATTTGTTTTTCTCTTCCTGACTTAGTTCACTCTGTATAACAGGCTCTGGATTCATCCATCTCTCTAGAACTGACTCAAATTCATTCATTTTTATGGCTGAGTATAATAATATTCCATTGTATATATGTACCACATCTTCTTTATCCATTCATCTGTAGATGGATATCTTGGTTGCTTCCATGTCCTGATTATTGTAAATAGTGCTGCAGTGAATATTAGGGTACATATGTTTTTTAAAATTGTTGCTTTCCACAACTGACAAAGAATCTCAAAAATATACAAGCAGCTCGGCAGTTCAATTCCAGAAAAATAAACGACCCAATCAAAAAATGCGCCAAAGAACTAAACAGACATTTCTCCAAAGAAGACATATAGATGGCCAACAAACACATGAAAAGATGCTCAACATCACTTATTATCAGAGAAATGCAAATCAAAACCACAATCAATACCATTTCACACCAGTCAGAATGGCTGCTATCAAAAAGTCTACAAACAGTAAATGCTGGAGAGGGTGCAGAGAAAAAGGAACCCTCTTACCCTGTTGGTGGGAATGCAAACTAGTACAGCCACTATGGAGAACAGTGTGAAGATCCCTTAAAAAACTGGAAATAGAACTGCCATATGACCCAGCAATCCCACTGCTGGGCATACACACCAAGGAAACCAGCACTGAAAAAGGCACATGTACCCCAGTGCTCATCGCAGCACTGTTTATAATAGCCAGGACATGGAAGCAACCTAGATGTCCATCAGTAGACAAATTGATAAGAAAGTTGTGGTACACACACATATACACAATGGAATATTACTCAGCTATTAAAAAGAATGCATTTGAATCAGTTCTAATGAGGTGGATGAAACTGGAACCTATTATACAGAATGAAGTAAGTCAGAAAGAAAAACAATACAGTATACTAATGCATATATATGGAATTTAGAAAGATGGTAACGACCCAAATGCAAGACAGCAAAAGAGACACAGATGTAAAGAACAGACTTTAGACTCTGTGGGAGAAGGTGAGGGTGGCATGATTTGAGAAAATAGCATTGAAACATGTATATTATCATATGTGAAATAGATCACCAGTCCAGGTTCGATGCCTGAGACAGGGTGCTCAGGGCTGGTGCACTGGGATGACCCTGAGGCATGGGATGGAGAGGGAGGTGGGAGGTGGGTGAAGGATGGGGAACACAGGTACATCCATGGCTGATTCATGTCAATGTATGGCAAAACCCACTACAATATTGTAAAGTAATTAGCCTCCAATTAAAACAAATAAATTGATTTTTAAAATAAAAGTATTCGGTGAATGAAAAAAATAAAATTGTTGCTTTCTCAGGGTATATGCCCAATAGTGGGATTGCTGGGTCACATGGTAGATCTGCTCCTAGATTTTTTAAGGAATCTCCATATTGTTCTCCTTAATGGCTGTAACAGTTTACATTCCCACCAATAATGTAAGAGAGTGTTTCCTTTTCCCCACATCCTCTCCAGCATTTATTGTTTCTAGGTTTTTAATGGTGGCCATTCTGACTGGGGGAGAAGGAATTGGCAACCCATTCCGGTATTCTTGCCTGGAGAATCCCAGGGACAGAGGAGCCTGGTGGGCTGCCATCTATGGGGTCACACAGAGTCGGACACGACTGAAGCGAGTTAGCAGCAGCAGCATTCTGACTGAGGTGAGGTGATACCTCATTGTAGTTTTGATTTGCATATCTCTAATAATTAGTGATGTTGAGCATCTTTTCATGTGTTTTTTGGCCATCTGTGTGTCTTCTTTAGAGAAATGTATTTAGGACTTTTGTCCATTTTTTGGATTGAACTTATTTACATGTATTTCATCAATTATTGTTCATTTACCATGTTTTCAAGCCTTCTCATGGTAATGAGAAATCAGAACACTCATCTTCCACCCCAGTTAGCTCCCAGAGCTTCAAAATAGACACTGAGGGGGCAGTTAGTATAGAGGAAGACGAAAGAAACGTGCTTACAAAGAAAGCCAAATAAAATTAAATCTTCATGAAAGTAAGAGATGGATGGCTCAGTGTTGTTGGATATCCATAGTTAAGTCATCACAAGTCATGTCAGTGTATTTATCAGAAGTTGTTACTTCTGCTATCTGTATGTATATCAATTGGAAGCTTTAATGGTATGACAGGGATGAGGGATTCCCACTCTTGCCTTGGTTTTCATAGGGTGAGGAGGTAGGGGGGTTCAAGATGGAGGGGACACATGTATGCCTATGGCCAATTCATACTGATGTATGGCAAAAACCATCACAATATTTTAAAGTAATTATCCTCCAATTAAAATAAACAATAAATTTTTTAAAGAACTACTCCTGCTCTGATCCTTGCTACTGTGTTCAGAGAATAATTTTTAATGGTCAGGTCAACATTTTTAAAAAATTTTATTGTATTGTTGATTTACAATATTGTGTTAGTTTCTGCTGTACAACAAAATGAATCAGTTATGCATATACATATATGCATTCTTTCTTTAGATTGTTTCCCCATATAGGTCATTCCAGAATATTGAATAGGGTTCCCTGTGCTCTACAGTAGGTCCTAATTAGTTATCTACTTTATACGTGGTGGTTTAGTTGCTAAGTTGTGTCCAACTCTTACAACCCCATGGACTGTAGCTTGCAAGGCTCCTCTGTCCATGGGATGTTTCCAGTCAAGAATACTGGAGTGGGTTGCCATTTCCTTCAGGGGATCTTCTGGACCCAGGAATCAAACCCAAGTCTCCTGCATTGCAGGCAGATTCCTGCATTGTAGGCAGATTCTTTACCAACTAAGTTACGAGCTGATTCATATTTTATATATAGTAGTGGATATGTGCAGAGAAGGCGATGGCACCCCACTCCAGTGCTCTTGCTTGGAAAATCCCATGGACGGAGGAGCCTGGTAGGCTGCAGTCCATGGGGTCGATAGAGTCGAACATGACTGAGTGACTTCACTTTCACTTTTCACTTTCATGCATTGGAGAAGGAAATGGCAACCCACTCCAGTGTTCTTGCCTGGAGAATCCCAGGGATGGGGGAGCCTGGTGGGCTGCCGTCTATGGGGTCGCACAGAGTCGGACACGACTGAAGTGACTTAGCAGCAGCAGCAGCAGCAGCAGTGGATATGTGTCAATCCCAATCTCCCAATCTATCCCTTCCTCCTTACTCCCCCAAACCATAATTTTGTTTTTTACATCTGTGACTCTATTTTATAAATAAGTCCATTTGTACCATTTTTTTAGATTCCACATATAAGCGATATCATACGATATTTGTCTTTCTCTGACGTATTTCACTCAGTAAAACAATCTCTAACATCCATTTCACTGCAAATGACATTACTTCATTCTTTTAATAGCTGAGTAAGCAGCCCAATGTGCGTATGTACCACATCTTCTTTACCCCTTCTTCTGTCAGTGGACATTTAGGTTGCTTCCGTGTCCTGGCTAATGTGAATAGCGCTGCAATGAACACTGGGTGCAAGTATCTTTTTGAATTATGGTTTTCCCCAAATATATGCCCAGGAGTGGGTTTGCAGGATCTTATGGTAGTTCTAATTTTAATTTTTAAGGAACTTCCATACTGTTCTCCGTAATAGTTGTACCAATTTGCATTCTCACCACAGTATAGGAAAGTTACCTTTTCTCCACACCCTCTCCAGCATTCATTGTTTGTAGATTCTTTGATGATGGCCTTTCTGACTGGTGTAAGGTCATACCTTCTTGTAGTTTTGATCCGCATTTCTCTAACACTTAGTGAAGCAGGTCAGCATTTAGAATAGAGACCTTAGAAATGTAAGGATTAAGGTGTTTGAAGGTCAGCAGTAATCATAGAGAAAAATGACCCCAACCGCCCACAACCCAAATGAACCACAGTACCTCCAGAGTTCTGAGCACCCACTTCTAGCTCCTTTGGTCTCCTGGTTTCCTCTCTGGATCTCTCTCTTCCCCCTTTCTCTTTTGCTGCTCATTTACTCCAGATTTCTCCTCCTCTTTTCTACTCTCCCTGTCTTTGTTTTCTTTCATCCCAGTTTATTTCTTATTCAGACCCTCACTCCATCTTTATTTCTGATAAACTCATAACTGACATACAATCATAGTTAATTAAATTTTACTTATTATTGGCTGGAGGCTTCCTGAGACAGAGCTCAAAGAGAGATTCAAGAAAAAGACTTTAGAATTAAAAGTCCAATAGCAGAAAACTGCAGGTGGAACAAAAGCATGACATCCTTCACGCTGGGTCCTCCGAGAACAATAAACTACAGCTGGGGAGAGTCATGAGGTGACTTGGTTGAAATGGAAGGATGATCTCAGTCACATGTGACAGACTGGAAGGAGTTTGAAGACCCAAGTAGAGGAAGATAAAAAAGTACATTAAACATATGTTCTGTGCAGTCCACGTGTTGGGCACTAGGTAACGCCACTAAGGTGGCATTTGATGAAATTCCACAAATTAGGTGACATTTAAATAAGGTGAAATTTGACGGAGTTTGGAGTGATTAATAAACTAGCCCTCATAGGAATTTCAGGGACTCATTATCTCAAATAGGACAGGAAAGTGATATTGCTGCCCTGAAAGGGCTCCTTACGGAGTCTGTCCTGCTGAGGGTGGGCACAGTTTTGTGCCTCTTAAACCCAGCTTCAATCAGAAAAAAAAATCTTTTAGTCATTTTATACATTGGGTCCTGTATAAAATTTAGTTAAGAAAAAAAAGGTTTACCCACTAGGAAAAAAAGTTTTAAAGTGACTGATGGAGTTCCCTGCTTGCGTAGCTGGTTGCTCATAGATGTTTACAGTTAACATGTATTGGGCATATACTATGTGCCAGGTGTTATTCTGATGATTTTTGTTCTTTAGTTATTTAGTTCTTTTAGTTATTACTGTATTATGTCATTTCTTGGACAACACATTTGTATATTAATGTCTTGGGAGCAGGCTGCTTTTTATAACTGATGGCAACTTAGAGTTAATGAACTGCCATAAGCTACCTGGTCCTCACATTTGTGAGGCAACTGCTATTGTCATCTATTTTACAGAGAAGAAAATTGAGGCCCAGAGAGTTTAAGAAACCAGTCCAAAGGGGCACTTAAAAGAGGCGATGTAATTGCTAAACATCAAGATTGCTATTGACTAGGTAATAAGGTGGCCTAGAATGATGCCAGTTAGTGCTGAAAATAAATGTTTTGATACAGAAACTATAAGGATGGGCTTCCCAAGTGGTGCAGTGGTAAAGAATCCACCTGCCAATGCAAGAGACACAGGTTCGATCACTGGGTCAGAAAGATTCCCCTGGAGGAGGAAATGGCAACCCACTCCAGTATTCTTGCCTAGAAAATTCCATGGACGGAGGAATCTGGCAGGCTACAGTCCATGGGGTCACAAAGAGCTGAACACTACTGAACACGCACACACATGCATGATGAGGGTGGCAATAAATTAGCACCCATAATATGAAATTATGCATAACTTGTTAGGGAAAAGAAGCCCAAGTCTTACATTTCTGTTTATTTTCCATCAACTCTGCCCTCTCTAACTTCATTATTCACAGTAAAAATCATCTATTAGTGAAAAAGATGATGAGAAGATATTTTGCTTTTAAAGGATATAACTTACTTAAATCCATCAAAACTGCTCCTTGCACATAGCAGAGACCCATTAATAAATATTAGTTCCCTGCTTTTTTCAGGGATCAAAAAAACTATCTTGTGGCTCATATTTTTTAAATGTCATAGTGGTGGCTGTCACCTTCTGATATAAAATGTATTTGCTAAATAGAAGTGTAAGCATTGGGGAATACTGCAGTTAGAACTTTGACAATTCTACTTGATTTTTAAACAGATTTATAATGTGTAAGACAATTTTCTTGACTATTCAAGAAATAGGAAATGCATTGGGTAAAGGAGGATCATCTATAATTGTTTACTATAAGTTCTTTGGAATACCACAGAGGAGAGGTGAAGAGAATTAATAAAATTAATAGCTGTGATCAGGGACAGAATGTCTTGATTGTTAGAAATGTGAATAAGAACAAGACCAACAGGAGAACTCAGTACACTTCCGTTCTGTGTGTGCATGAGGTGGGGAAAACACACGGTTTCCCTGTCACCTAGTGAGAGCAAATGGGCAAGTGACGTGAATTTAGCACACGTCAACTTAAGAGGTCTGTGGCTTAGGAACATGCTGAGTCAATTTGCTACTTGAGAATGTACATCACCTTGATAGTGGACTTCCCCAAAAGTGGAATTCTAAGCAACCTCATAATCCTACCTGGGGAGAGCAGAGATTTCCTTTTTCCTCTGACTGTCCAAATCATGCGATGGATACAAACCAGACCTCATTCCCTCCGCCCACATTTTCCTTTACATAATAACACAGAAAGATTTTTCCTACGGCTTAGTCACTGGTAGATTAAATAACCATTCTGAAAATTAGGAGGCAAGGTGACAAAACTGCTTTCAAGGAATTTTTTTGAATTTTCTAAATTGAGGATTTTTAATTCATTATTCAGCAATTACCATAAGAATGTACCAATCTGAATGATAAAATGGCTTGCTATTTAAAACAATAAATAGGAAGCATTACATCATCAGAAAACATTTACCAAGCCTGTGTTTGGTATTTGGTATTCTCCTAGATGCTATCATGTCACTGTTCTACGAAGATACAAAGCAACACTTAATTATACCCATGCTTGAGGAAATGAAAGCGTGCTTGTCTTTATGTGTGAAAATGACACTAAATATGATCAGACAAATGTGCATTTGAGGTTTGTTTTACAGTTGCAGGGAGTTTTCTTGCCATAATTTCTGTAGCGCATTAACTGCTGGTGACCTGTGTCAGAATCTTAAGATGATCAGCACAGGTTAGAAGTATAGTCTTTGCTCATAAAATGGTTTGTCTTTGAGATATTGATAGTAACTAAAACCATGAGCAAAAGTACTTATCATCATCTTACAAATGATGCGTCAGTAAAAATAATCTGTACTTTTATGAACTCAGAAAAGGTTAGTAAAACTGACATTAGTGTAAGACACTAGTAAGATATGGAATTTACAACAGTATTAATTACATATGAATTCATCTACCAGAAAAAATTAGTTGGGGGAATTATGAAATAAGAACTTCAGCCATTTAATGTGCTGGTGGTATTACTTTATTAAGCTTTGTATTAGAATTCATTTTGTAATATTGGCTTAAATTCCTCAGTCATTTTTCCCCCTTGTAGGCATCAAAGTTTCTGATAGCTGCCTCCTGCCACGGTGGGGTGTAAAGACTATCTTTTCAGGGTCCAGCACCATACCTGACACCGAAATGCACTTGTTTCCTGAATATATGAATGGCTGATTAAATGAATGAGTGAACTTATTCATTAGCTGAGTTTGGGCATATAAAAGAAATGCAGTTGGATATAACAGGAAACCAATCACAAGCTCAACTCTGATTCTTGCAAATAGAATGAGACACAGTAGGCACCAAAATGGGAGGAGACCACCCACAGTCTGTTTACCTCAGCATCTTGAAAGCAGATAACTCAGGTTCTAGAAAATGCATGGTGACTGGCCTGCAGTTACATCCACGGGGGGAAAAAAAAAACCAAAACTAGCAGTTGTTCCCTAGATAAGACAAACTATTTCCATTAACTATTAACAAAGAAGCGGTCACTTGAGCAGAAACCTAGGCAAATGCCTTGAGCAGTTAAAATGAATTTCCTGCAGAAAAGCATTTCTTTTGATGACAACTTGAAAAAATAATTTATGTAGTTTCTTTTTCAGTAGCCGTGCTCCATCTGTGTGGCGCAGCATTATTAGCATTTGTTCACAACAGAAGTGGTAAGGAAATTACTCACCACGGTTGTTAGACCGGGTTATTAGAGGCAGAGAGAGAATAGTGGCCTTCATGGGTACTCAGTTCAGATGCTGCAGTCAGCAGAGGTGTGGGCCACCGTGGGGGAGGATCTGAGAATGGAGGAGAGAACCAGCTTGCTCATTTTCTGGTGAAACATTAAAATTTGTAATGCAAGCCACCTAGCCTGGCAAGGGTGATTGGTTTCTTTTGTTCTAGCAGAGAAGGGTTGCTGGGGAATAAATTCAGATGAATAAATATGGCTCTAAACTTTGAGTATGAATTTCATGAAAGACTCGTTTATGACGTCTCAGGAAACAAGTGCATATAATGTTTTTTTGTTTTTTGTTTTATTTCTAAAGCGCGTGCAAAATTAGATTGTATCAATCATTTCTCATGAATGACTTTGTACCATGGCTTTGGTCTTTCAGTCTTCAGTTATGAATTTGCATGTCCCATGCACTTTGGTCCCTATGTGTCTGGGTATAATGAGGGCATCTTTGTTCATTTAAAATTCATTCAACAAGTATTTATTGAGCGCCAGCTAGTCACACTTTTCTACTCTAGTTTTCCCAAGTGTGAAAAAATAGGATGGTCTTTTAGCTGTGCTTTATTGAGCACAACTCGTAGATGTTTTAGCAGGGACTTCCTAGCACATATGGTACTTTTGTGAACATTTTGTAAAAAATGCTCCCTCTGTGTGCAAAAGAATTGTGTTCAAAAGTGTCTCTTCCTCTCAGAGGATGGAGACTTATACCTGGGCAAGGGACTTGATGAGGTAATTGCATGCTTCAGCCCGTTCCTGGGCACCACTCTGCATTCCACAAAGGCTTGGCTAAATGTGGAAGCTGCTCTAGTTGAAGCCTCACAAAAACAGTTTGGCTTTTGTTCAACTTTTGGTGATTTGTACTGAAACTGGAGAAAGTTCCTTCAATCCACGTTAGTCAAAGAATCTCTGTACCAAAGACTCTGTTGTCTATCTGCCAGATGAAGGAGTTAAACTAAATGTGGTCTTCCCCTTCCCTTTCCCCATCCCCTGCTAAAAACTATGTATCTGGATTACATAGTAGAGATGTCAGGAGTGTAGGCTTTGGAGTCAGGCTGCTTGAGTTTGAATCCTGGCTCTGTGATTTAAGAGCACTTTGGCCTTGGAGATGTCTCTGAGCCTTGGTTTGTTTCTTTGTAAAGTAGAGATGATAGTACCTAGTAGGCAGTTCATAGAGTTATTAGGAGAATTAAATGAGATAAGGCATGTAAAGTATGTAGGAAAATATACAGAATAAGTGCTCAATAATTGTTAATTATTGTTATTATTATCATTATTATTTAGTCAATGTGATTCCATATCTCTAGGAAACCAAGCGCAGCCATCCATCTAGCATTGGTCATCTCACTAACACTCAATAGTTTATCCACATTTGTCACTCAGCCAGTGATAACATCCTCTGGGTCACTTATCTGTAGTAAATAAGGGCATTCATTTGTAGGCCTTGACAAAGCTACTGCCCTCAGTCTCCTAACACTATTGTAATACCACCTAAGACATTTTTGATCTTTCTAAGGAAGGGTCAAGTGCCAAGCAGTTTTTCTTGAATCAGTTGGTATCTGTACTGACACCTCAACATCCCTTAAGCATATAATTCCTGAAGCACCTAAGAAGTAGAGTGTACATTTAGCCATTACTGTTAACCAACAATCCCAAAGTATAGTGGCTAAAAAACCCACCATTTATCATTTCTCACAAGTTTATGGGATGGTTTAATAGCTCTGCTGATATGGGATAGGCTTAACTGACCTTGGCTGGGTTCCCTCATTCCTTTGTGATCAATGGCAGGTTGGCCTTGACCCAGACCTCTAAGTTCTTTCTTACTTGGCTCCCACATCCCTCCAGCCTAGGCAAATTCTGATGGTGGTTGCAGGAGTCCAAAAGAAAAAGAAGAAACAGCAAATCTCTTTCCAAGTCTTTACTTGGGTCAAGTTCACTGTTATCTCATTAGCTAAAGCAAGTAGCAAGTAATGTGGCCAAGCCCAAAGTAAGCATAGAAGGATATAAGTAGAGGGACGAATGAGAAACTGGGGCCATAACTGCAACCCACCACACACAGCAAATATTATTTTGAGGATTTCTAGCTTATAAGCTTATCTAGTAGTCAGCTTCATTGTTTTAATATTCATTCATTAATATGTATATATATATATATTCACATGTCCATACATATACATATATTGGGCTTCCTTGGTGACTTAGTGATAAAGAATCTGCCTGCCAATGCAGGAGACACAGGTTTGATCCCTGGGTCAGGAAGGTCCCCTGGAGAAGGAAATGGCAACCCACTCCAGTATTCTTGCCTGGGAAATGCCATGGACAGAGGAGCCTGGCAGGATACAGTCCATGGGTTTGCAAAAGGGTTGGACAGGACTTATTGACTAAACAACAACAACAACATATATACATAGTAGTAATTGAATGTGTATTATGTATGTTATTATATACATAACATATAATACTGATATGTATATATACAGTTGTTTCTTGTTTTAATCACAGGAAATGTCTTGAAAAACAGTTCAAAATCCAGAAATAAGTTGATAGTTTCTAATCAAATCCTAAAATCATGTCTGAAATGTTCTGATGTTGTTTTCTACCTCTTTGCATGGCTCAGTCTGGGTCTTCAGAGAAGTTGTCACCACACATGTAATTGCCACCTGCCAGAGCAGCTAAAAGACTTCCTTATGGACTAAATGGTGTTTTATGGAGGCATCCCAAGGGCCCCATGTGCTCAGAACACGAACATTTTAGACACAGAACAGTTGGTGGGCAGGTGAGGAGTGTTAAAAGTTGAGTGAAATCTTGGCCAAATTCTCTTCATGAACTTCTACTTTGTTCTTTTAGAAATCAGTTAGCAAAGTCCTTCTAAGGTTAGATTTAAAAAATTAAAATGTAGGGGGACTTTATCCCTGCTAAGGTAAGGCTGAAGCATTGAATTATGCAGTTAAGTGACATGCTTGGGAATGCCGCCACCTATAACAGTGTGAAAGACGGAGCTCCCTCTTCATAGCAGTTGGCTGTCCTGGTGCTTAGAAGCCAGCTCAGGGAGGACAGAGTACACCCATCAAGGAGCTGCTTCTAACCAGCTTGCAAAACCACGGTTATTATGACCTGCAAGTCCTTCAAGGTATAAGTTGTCTATTAGAATATTCATCTAGACCTTAACTTTAGGGTCAACAAAAGAAAAAATCCTCTTAAAATTAGTAAATATACCTTCTAATTTGTGTCTCCAAATTCTACCACAGAAGCACAATGGTTCATTCCCTTAAATATTTGAAGACAACATGTGGTCTGTTCCTCTCTAACTCGTTAACCAGACTGGTTTAATACTTTCCTATAGGACCTAGTTTCCAACAATACTATCATTGGGTTCCCTGTTTTTCTCTAGCGCTCACAGCTTTTTGCCACGCCTGCTCTTAAATGTGGCGACAGTGCTGTCCCAGGTATGATAAATTGGGACAGTTCTCAGGCCCTACACGTTGTCCACCCCTCCCCCCAGCACCCAACACACGCACACGTTATAACGACAGGTGGCTAGGAAATGACTCAGGAGGTGTTGTGTGGAAGAATAAGAGGAGGCTTCAAGCACAAGTGTGGGGAAAACCTTGAGGGTTTCAGACATAAGTGTACTCAGTCAGTAAACTCACCCTTCTCACCATGGCAGATGGTAGCAGAGTCCCTCCCTCTTTCCACAGGCTCTTCAAGATGCATGCGTCACAATAAGACTCCTGCTCTTTCCAAGTTTATCCTTGATATTCTCCATAACAAGAGATTGCCTATAAATGAGTAGTCAGCACCAAATGATGTGATTTGCCGTCACCTGCCTCACTGCATTAACCTCAATCACCCCAAGGGATAACCAAAATCTCTTGTAACTCTAATAACAGCAAAGCCCCCCAAATGCTAGCCTTCATGAGCCATTCTTCTAACGATGCACACTGACAGGTGCTTCTCTTTTGACCAGCAGTCCAGTGCTCACTATATTCAGCTTGAACTACTGCAACTCTCTAATCTTTTATCCCTTCTTCTTTCCTTCCTCCTTCCCTTCCTCCCTCCCTTCCTTCCTTACCCTCTCCCTTCCTTTCTTCTTTTCTTTCTTTCCTTAACTCCTCAAACCTTAGTATTTTCTCACACAAATAGCTGAAGTGGGTTGGCTGAAGGCATGAAGAAGAGAGTTATCCCTGCAGGTTCTACTTTACAGAGTTGCCTCTAGTGTACTTCATCCCACTCTCATTTTGAGTTCGAAAAAAATGTATTTCAAGTAAATAGTAAGGAGTTATGAACAAAAACTCCGCGTGATTAAATATGCATAGGAAAAGCATTAAACCATGCTCCTTGACTGCAGGACTTTCTGTTTAACTTGCAGTTGCATCTGTAACTTTCTAGCAGTGTGCGCATAGCCATGGAGACTCTTCCTTGTGGAGCATCAAATGGGGCAAGTCGTACAGGACTGACCCTGGTCTAATTTGTGAAGGTACATCCCTACCACAGTCATGGAGCATCCCTCCGGGGAAATACAGCTGCAAAGAGCAAGCTCCCCGACCAGGTTTTCCATCTGGTCACTGGGTCTCAATGAATGAACTTCAGCTACCACCATGCACAGATAAATAAAGAGAGTCTACTAAACACCCTTAAAGTTCTCTTTATTAGTGATCTAGTATGCAAGAGGGATGCTGTCTATGTTTTCTCCCACTGGTTTTCAGAATCTGGAGTTTTGGATCATCCATTCAGTCACGAAATATGTATTGAATACACAATTTGTGCCAGGAAGGTAGACCAAGAACCCCAGCCTTTATAGAGGTAATATTCTGGTGGAGAGATAGATAATGAATGGATAGTAACATAAAATATTATGTAAGGTACATCAGACCCTGAGAACTGCTTAGGAGATCAGAGGAAGATAAGGAATGTGCGGGTTGGGGGTAGGAGCTATTTTTCTTTGTGTGTGCAAAGAAGGTCTTAAGAATGAAGCAGTGAGGAAGTAAGCCCTGTGAATATCTGTTGAAGGAAAATGTCAGGCAGAGGGAATAGCCAGTGGAGAGAAATCTGCAGTTTGGGGGAGCATTCAGGGCTGGAATCTACATTTTGTATGATTAGCGTGTATATGGTATTTAAAACTAAGAAGCTGGTTGAGACCACCAAGAGAGTTAGCGTAGATGAAGAAAAGAGGAAATATGAGAATTAAGTCACAAGTTTAAACACTTCAAAAGTTTAAGGTCTGGAGTAACAAAGAGCAAAGGAAACTGACATGAAATGGACACTAAGAAGGGTGAAAACCCAACAGAGTGGAAGCCAAGTGAAGAGAGGGAGTGCTGGGACCCAGAGAAATGCTAATAGAGGAATAAAGATGTAGACTGCAATTTGACCTGGAGAGAGCAATGTGGAAGTAGTTGGTGAACTTGAAAAGGGGTATTTCAGTTAATTAGTGAGGACAAAAATGTGGGGAATAGTGGATTAGAGAGACAATGGGAGGAAAGGAAATAGAGTCAGTAGGAAGAGACAGATCATTATTTCAAAGAGTTTTGCCTGTAAAGGGGAGCAGAGAAATGAAATGGTAGGTAGAGAGAGGTGAACAGTCAAAACTATTTTTAAGATAGGAAAAATGGTAGCCTATTTGCACGCTAATTTAAATGATTCACTAGAAATGAGAACACATAACAATAGAGAAGGGGGAGCATGGCTGTGCAGTGTTGTTGAGTGATCAAGTAAAGGTGCGATCTACAGAGCCTGCCCTTAGACAGGAGCACAAGTGGTCCTTCCAGGACAGCAGGAGGAGAAGCTGAGTGTGTGAACACAGGTAGTTACGGTGGTGAGGTATGAAGAAGCTCTCTTCTGACTGCTTCCCTTTTCTCTGAGAAAAATGAGAGCAAGGTCATTAGTGAGAGTACAGATGGGAAAGGCAGTATTGTAGGAATAAGATGTAAAATAATCATTTGGTGGCTCAGATGGTAAGGAATCTGCCTGCAGTACAGGAGACCATGTTTGATCCCTGGGTTGGGAGGATCCCCTGGAAAAGGAAATGGGTACCCACTCCAGTATTCTTGCCTGAAAAATCCCACGGACAGAGGGCTACAGTCTGTGGGGTCACAAAGAGTCAGACACAACGGAGCCAGTAACACACACACAATCATGTGGGAGTGGAGGTATAGTGAATGTACTAAAGAATTAGTGATACTGTCAGAAGATCCTGTGACCTATTTCAAATGGTTGGTCATGCATTTTTACTGAAATTAATTGACATGGATGTTTTTCCAGCCAAACCCAGCTGTGGTATATGAGAACAGAATAAGTAAAGAGGTGAATTTAACCATGGTTGTACTCATAGTAGGTTAAGACAATGAAATGAGAAAGGGGGGAGGTAATAATGATGAATAATGAGAGAAGTGATGACAAAAAGATGAAATAAGGGACAATCCAAAGTTAGTAGGAGCAGTAAGTCGTAAGAGGTGAAGTGAGGGATTATTAGAGTTGGGTCACTACAGAGAATAAACTGGAAGGATAGAAGGTGTTGGTCAGAGGGTAGGATGCTTGGAACTGAGGATATAAAGGAACTTAAATGACTGATAATGATAAGGGCTGGTGTTGTCAAACCCAAGTTCATGTGCCCAATGCACACTGAGGCCAAGTAAACCTAAACACAGGAGCCTTGCACAAGCAAGGGAAACAGGCAGCTCATGCTCAAAAAGTACAAACTCTCCAGGGTTTTCAAGGAATAGGTTTTATAGGCAAAATTTGGGGGTAGGTCTGCTGATGGTAGGGTGACCATCCTCTGATTGGCTGGTGGTAAGGGTGTTGTCTCCCTAGGTGGCGGTCTTAGATCCTGTAGCAGAACTCAGAGCTATATTGTTCTGTACATCCTTCGAGGAGGAGACAGGACCCTTCTTCATCACTGCACTCTTGTTTCTTGACTGCTTCTCTGTTTCTTCATTCACTCCCTTCCCTGACTAGTAACTGTCTGAATCTGCCCTTTGGAACTTGGGAAAGGTCTAGGAGGCTGAAGCATTTTTCCTACAAATAAGAAACACTTTGGGGGGCTTCCCTTGTGGTTCAGTGGTAGAGAATCTGCCTGCCATGCAGGAGACCCAGATTTGATCCCCAGGTCAGGAATATCCTTTGGAGAAGGGAATGGCAACCCACTCCAGTATTCTTGCTTGGAGAATTCCATGGACGGAGGAGCCTGGCAAGCTACAGTCCATGGGGTCACAAAGTCCATGGGTACACGACTAAGCAACTAACACTAAGAAATAGGAGACATGGAAAGGCTTTTGCACCCAGAAGGGCTCCACAGGGTCCTGCTTGGTTCCACTAGGATCATATGACCATAGATGTGACTGGCAGAGGAAGAGGATAGGCAAGATCTCTGAAACAAGTGAGGTCAAGGAGATGATGTTATAATTTAAATCTCCAAGAATTGTCAATATCAGTGTTGAAGGAAGTGCATGAAGTTAACTAAGAGTTAAAATTTTAAGAAATGAGGGAAGGGATGTTGGTAGCAGTGGGCGGAGGGGGTGGGTGGTGTAAACACTGAAATTTAGGAGACTAGCTAGCGGTATGGGCCTTGTGGCCTGCAGGCATTTTACTTTTAGGGTGGAGAAAGCAAGAACAGTCTGGGATTAGCAGTGAGGAGCCAGTCATTTGCCCTCTTGTCTTCTTTTCTCTTCATCTCTTGTACCTTCTATAGGAGATCCTGCTACCTGGGTATTTTTAGAGATTTTTTCTTGGTATTCTTTTCTTTGTTCCTAGACACTTTCCTAGACTTTTCTTGTTGTGTTCAGTTAGTGCCTTAGGCGGAGAAGGCAATGGCACCCCACTCCAGTACTTTTGCCTAGAAAATCCCATGGACGGAGGAGCCTGGTAGGCTGCAGTCCATGGGGTTGCTAGAGTCAGACACGACTGAGCAACTTCACTTTCACTTTTCACTTTCATGCATTGGAGAAGGAAATGGCAACCCACCCCAGTGTTCTTGCCTGGAGAATCCCAGGGACGGGGGAGTCTGGTGGGCTGCCATCTATGGGGTCGCACAGAGTCAGACATGACTGAAGAGACTTAGCAGCAGCAGCAGCAGCTTAGCAGCAGCTTAGCAGCAGCAGTGCCTTAGGGCTCTGACCCTCAGCCCTTCCTTACATAAGAATCACCTGAAGAGATTTTTACTATTACACTGTACCCCGGCCCTGCTGTAATCCATGCTGATTTCATTGTTCTGAGATAGGGCCTAGGCATCTGTATTGTTTTTAAATTCTCCAAGTGATTCTACTGGACTGGCAATTTGAGAACCACTGCTCTGGAGAAGAGTTGGACAGTGTTTGAGTCTTTGTAGGTGTTTGCATTTTTACAGAGAGTGGCACGTAGTTTTCATCACATCCTCAAAAATATTCCTGACTCAAGGTTAAGTCTTTGTTGTTGTTCAGTCACTAAGACATGTTCGATTCTTTAGAGCCCATGGACTACAACACACCAGGCTTCCCTGTCCTCCACTATTTCCCAGAGTTTGCTCAAATTCATGTCCATTAAGTCGGCGATGCCATCTAACCATCTCATCCTCTGCTGCTCTCTTCTCCTTTTACCTTCAGTCTTTCCCATTATTTCTCATTTTTCTGATGAGAAAACTTGATTGATTTTTTAGAAATTTTTTTCATTGGAAATGGAGATAGAAATTGGGAAAAGGGAATTGGGTAAATCCTTGGAAGAACGATATCATATTAGATACAATGATGGTGTCTTTCCCAAAACAAGAGCAGGGCTTTGCAACCTCCACTTGTGCATCCAGGATCCTCTCTGTCCTCCCTTCCTGCCCTCTAAAAATGTGAAATGTACCGGGTAACCGATTCCGGGGCTCTCTCACGTCTGGTTTCTGCGTAGGAGTGTTGCACACACCAGGCTCATGTAGCACCTGCGTTTTAGGATGTGAAAACTGCACATCCACCATATGAGCACCACCTCAAATTGTATAATTTTTTCTCTCAAAGTGGAAAAAGAGAGGTTTCATAATATGCATTCAACCCCTTCTGACAAAGATGAGTTAAGAATGGGGTCATGAAGCTGGAGAGCCCTGGAGGTAGAAGGCCTCTCCCAGTGCTGATGGCTGAACTGTATCCTGGGCTTTGTCTGCTGTGTCCAGGCTCTCGCTCTTTCCCTGCTGCAGCAGGGCCAGTCCTGGCCACCAGAGCACTCAGGTTTGTGAACTTACTTGCTTATGTGGTAAAATGCTTACCCGTGTTAACTCCACAGACCTGGTTCCCTCACTGTGGACCTTAATCCCGTGATACAGAAGGCAGGAATGTGTCTCAGAATCATGCACTATAATTTTTCATCTTTACCTTGCCATCCTTTATCTATTAGTTGAGATTCTAAGATGCCCAAATTAAGACATGACTTAAAATTTTTTTTTTAATTTTTTACACAATTTTTAAAGGTCACTTTTCATGTACAGTTACTGAAAAATATTGGCTCTATCCCCCAAGTTGAACAAAACATCCTTGAGCCTACTTTGTACCTCCCACTTGCCCACCTTTGTATTATCAAACCCCACACTGGCAATCACTGCTTTGTTCTCTATGTCAGTGAGTCTGCGTCTTTTTTGCTGTATTTGTTACTTTTAATTTTTAGATTCCACATATAAGTGATATCATAGCGTATTTAAGACATGATATTTCTAAGCAGTTAGCACAAAGATAACAGGAAAAAATTTCTAACCTGCTGGGGGAAAAAAGGATCTGCTAAAAGCAGTAGCAAGAAGAAACCCCTGAATGTACCAGCCTTGGCCTGGTAACTGCTATCTCCGACCCAACAAGTGTTAACACCTACTCATCTTTGCACGTATTAGGGGAATAAACACTGGCAGATAGAATATATCCGCGAATGCACTGGGCGAAAGTTCATTTGGCTTCTCTCCTTCTCTCGCTCTCTCCTACCACTAACTGGCTTTTCTCTTTCTGCTCGTAGACGCCACACCAACTTCACACACACACTTGACTCCCACCACCACTGCCATCCACTGACTCACGTTCTCACAGTCACCCACACAGCTGCTCACTTGTGCTCTTCTCACGTCAGTTTCTGTCCAGATGCCATGGCTGTCAGTATCTGCCTAATCCTCAGCAGCAGTAACCTGTGGGTCTGCAGCTCTCTTGGAGTCTGAAGCAGCCAAATCAACCCCAGGTTGACCTGTGATGCTCCCCAGTCCTCCATAGTATTTGGATCAAGTTTTAGAGGAGTCTTCAATGACACATTAACCCAAAGATTTCAGCACAGCATCTCCAGAGTGGAGGCTGAGCATTAGCTGTCCTTGGGTGCCTCTTGTCAGCATTCTGTCTAGCCCAAGTGGCATCTTAAAAATACCGTTTTTTAAACCACATCAGGTTTAACAAAAATATTGGGTCAACATTTAAAGCTAGAAGGTACAACAACTTTGTTGTATGTGACACTGGGTCTACATTCCACCTCGGCAGTCTTCGGCTAGAGTTGATTAAGTCCTGTGCCCCTTTGACAAGGTATCTCCCCAATTGACCACAGTGTCCACCTCTCCTCATCCATCCCAGTTTCCTGCTTCTTCATACATTTGCCATACTTATCTGGCTCATGGAAGTATGTGTGCTGGGCTACCAAAAATGGAATCCAATCCAGACTGACTGAACCCAAACCCCAAAAGATAAACTACATTTTTTCTTTATTTTGAGTTGTGAAAGCCCACAAGGAAGGGCAGCCCAGCAGACGAGACTGTCCCAGGCTTCTTGGTGCAATAGAAAGAGCATCTGCTTCAGAGACAGACAGTCCTATGTCTAAACCTAAGCTCAGCTACTTGCTAATGATAGTTTAACTTTGGGTGACTCAGTGGCTAAGAGCTTAGGTTTTCTTTTTTTATCAAATGGAGGTGTTAATTGAAACATGTTGTGAAGATGAGAAATAATGTTTATAATAAAATACCTAGCATGATAAAGTTATTAATAGCTGCTGCTATTATCTGCTCCTCCTCTCCTTTCTGGCCCATGCACATTCTTTTTTTTTAATCTTATTTATTTATTTATTTATTTTTGCCTGTGCTGTGTGTTCACTGCTGCACAGGCTTTTTCTCTGGCTGTGGTGAGTGGGGGCTACTCTAGTTGCTGTGCGTGGGCTTCTCATTGCAGTGGCTTCTTCTGTGGAGCACGGGCTTTAGGGCGTGTGGGCTTCAGAAGTTCAGTTGCTTCAGTAGTCATGGTTCAATAGTTGCAGCTCCCAGGCTCTAGAGCACAGGCTCAATAGTGTGGCACATGGGCTTAGCTGCTCTGCAGCATGTGGGATCTTCCCACATGAGGGATTGAACCCATGTCTCCTGCATTGGTAGGTGGGTTCTTTACCACTGAGCTACCAGAGAAGCCCCCGGGCACATTCTGAGGACTTGTGAGGACACATGCCCGGTACTAGTGGACATACGTCAACAGAGAGAAAGGCTGATGCCAGGAATGCTGGCGGATAATGATGACGCCGAACAAACTGAAGGCTTTCCAAAGATTTCTTGGCGCCCCAAAGAGCTCTGTGGGAAAAGCTTTTGTCACAGCGGGATGGCTTTCTGAAGTACCTACCACCAAGACCCTGAAACTCATCAAATGTTTTGTGTCTCTGCTATGCTGACAGGCCAGGAAAGGGAGGCCAGGGATCTGAACTAGAGCCGCGGTAGGAGAGAAGGAAAGGAAGGGACATGTTAAGAAATCTGTAAGAATTCAAACTGATTGATATGTAGGGAGTATGGTGATTACATACTCTGTTGACTTCACTCAGCTGGAGTTACATCTCCCAGAATTTCCTTCTCTGTGTGGTTCTAGGTCACAGGTGGCCGCACAGGCATTTTGGTGTGATTTGGGTGGTGGAAGTGAAGCAGCAGCCATCGTTTGTCACTGATCTTCTGGCTCACCTGACCCACAGCTTGTCTAGCTCTCTGTCATCTCCTTCAGCCTCTCCAAGTGCTGGGCTGGGCACATGAACATCTCAGACTTCCGGTTCTAGCTTTTTCTACTGGTCATCGGAATTAGATGCCGGGAGAGACAGATATGAGTTCCAGTGTTTCTTTGAGGTTCTAGTTTGGGTTCTAGTTTGTGTTGCTAAGTCATGTCTAATTCTTTTAGACCCCATGGACTATATGTAGCATGCCAGGTTTTCTCTCAGACTTCACTATCTTCTGGAGTTTGTGAAGGGTCCATTGATTTGGCGATGCTATCTAACCATTTCATCTACTTTATCCTTGTGACTCTGGTTTTCCCTCACTCTTCCCCAAGGATGTCTAGCTTTCCTTCCTGACTGCCAGCCCTTCTGACCAAGAGTGACCCCAGGTTCACCACCGGACGGCTCACTGGGTTTCACAGACGCAGCTGCCACAAACAGCCAACAGCCTTCCATAAAATTTAACATCGTCCCTCATAGTTCCACTCTAGCAGCTTTCACTTTCACTTTTCACTTTCCTGCATTGGAGAAGGAAATGGCAACCCACTCCAGTGTTCTTGCCTGGAGAATCCCAGGGACGGGGGAGCCTGGTGGGCTGCCGTCTATGGGGTCGCACAGAGTCGGACACGACTGAAGCGACTTAGCAGCAGCAGCAGCTGGTTAGTATTTTTTTCTGGAAAAAACTAATTCAGATTGAAGTGTACAGTTTATTTTAAGCCTTTACTTTCCAGCTTCTCCCATAAATGCTTGAGGTCTAATTTCTACAATCAATTCCTTAGTCCATAATGCCCACAGCGGTTCTACTTCTCCCATGGAACCCCGACTGATACAGGGAGGAAGGGAAGGAAATGATGGAAGGTCTCTGGCTTGGAAGATGAACTGGATGATGTATATGAAGAATCTCTAAAAAATAGCTAAAGATACATATCCAAAGCTTTTGAAAGGAACCCCCTAATGGCTCTAAAAAGAATGGAAGAAATTTTGGATTAATCTAGAGGACCCAGAAATGTAGGGGAGAGTTCATCCCCAAACCAGGACTCATTTTCATAAGGCTTCCCTCTCTAGGTCACAGATGCATCTGCCTAACTAGCTATGCAGAAAGAGAGTCATCTCTAGATAAATTTGTTTTTGGATGTATCAGATACCACTACCCTCAGAAATATGGCCAAAAACATTTATCCTACATCCATATTAATATAACTTCTTTACAATCCATTTATACATTTTTGTTTCTATATAACTATCATATAGGGTCTCAGCAATTCTAATAGATGGAGAAGATTTGCATAGCAAGGTGGCTCTGTGACCCTTAAGAAGACTAAACTAGATTATGGATTTTGGGAGAAGGAGTTACAATGGAAGGAAGGTCTCACCATCCTTTCATCACTCTTATCAAAGATAGAGAAAGTTACTCAGAAGAAATAGCTAGTATAGCTTGAAATGTGAAGTTTATTTTCAGGACCCATTTTCAAGGCATATCATGATGGCCTTCCTAGTTCTCTCTGCTGCTCACTAATCACATGGTCTGTGGCAGTTACACACTTATGATAAGGAGAAGGAGCTTTGAAAGGTGCTAAGAAGAGCAGCTCCACATTTTTTTTTCCTCTGATCCAGAACTGAAGATTTGAGGCGTGACTCACAATCATTGTGTGTGCTTAAGTTTATTTTTTTTCCAATTGATTAGGAATAACTTTATAGTATATGAGCATTTTCTAAATGTGCAAGATGTTATAAAGTTGTTCCTAGAGTATCAAGAAATTATTTTGTCAGCTGGTTTTTCTCTAGGAATTAAAAAGAAAATTTTTAATCTAGGGGAAAGCTATGAAACTGGAAAGCAAACGAGGACACCCACGTCTGTCAACCTCAGATGTCTTAAAGCATTTTACTGAGGCAGGAATTGAATTGGAATACTACTTCCCAGGTAGGTGGCTCAGTGGTAAAAAATCTACCTGCCCATACAGGAGATCCAGGAGTCTCAGGTTCAATGCCTGGGTCTGGAAGATCCCCTGAAGAAGGAAATGGCAACCCACTCCAGTATTCTTGCCTGGAGAATCCCATGGACGGAGGAGCCTGGCGGACTACAGTCCATGTAGTCGTAAAGAGTTGAGCATGACTAAGCACACATGCACTACCTCTGAGAAAGGTAAAGTCTTTGAATTATCTGCCCACTTCTCTTCATCCCCACTGCTGCTGTCCTGTCCAAGCTCACATCACATCTCCCTGGAGCATTACAGCATCCTTCTACATGGGATCCCTGCTTCCAGCCTCTCTTCCTACAGTTGTTCATAACACTCAGTAGTCAAAGGAATACTTTTTAACTATGTCAGATTATGTCACTCCTCTGCTCAAATTCCCCATGGCTTGGTTTTCCCTCAGGGCAAGAGCTAAAGTCTTTGCATTTCCCAGAAAACCAAATGATTCCCGCTTTCCCTGCTGGCTCAGATGGTAAAGAATCCACCTACAATGTGGGAGACCTGGGTTTGATCCCTCGGTTGGGAAGATCCCCTGGAGAAGGGCATAGCAACCTAGTCCAGTATTCTTGCCTGGATAATCCCATGGACAGAGGAGCCTGGTGGGCTGCAGTCCATGCCCTCGCAAAGAGTTGGACAAGCGACTCAGTGTGCTGAGTGACTAAGCACAGTATATCTCCCAAGTTAGATCTCTTTTACTCTTCAGATATGTTGGCCTTCTTGCTCTTCATTGACTATGCAGACACACTGCCTCCCCAGGGCCTTTGCACTAACTGGTGCCTTTGCTTGGAACACTTGACCACCTTCCTCACTTCTTCAAAATTTTCTGCAAATCTTACCTTCTCTATGAGACGACACTGACAGCCTTATTAAATAGCAAATTTCCACATATTTCCTCACTTCTGATCCATCTTACTCTACTTTTTTAAAAATTGTAATTATCACTTTTTAATAGCCTACATAACCCACTTATAATAAACTTGTTTATTTTTTGTATCCTCCCACTAGAATGTAAACTTCGTGGAGCTGGTATCTTTGACTTTGTGTACATTGATACAACCAAAGTACCTAGAATTGTGGCACATATTAGGGGCTCAAAAACTACTTGTGCAGTTGGATTGAATGCTCATAGTAAATACTGAGATTCAGCAGTTATAGTATAATGAGCTTTATTATATATACAGTTGGTCTTTGAACAGTAATATAGGTTTGAACTGTGTGGATCACTTATAGGTTGGATTTTTTTTCAATAAATATGTACTACAGTACTACATGTACCATGGTTGGCTGAACTCATGGATGGGTTCCTCTATATATAGAGGGCTGACTGAATTCATATGCTGTTTTCCTCTGGAGAGACAGTTGACACTTCTAAGTCCCAAATTATTCAGGGGTCAGCTGCTCAGAATCAAAAACAAGTATACAGAAAGATACAAAAATGATTTGGTAGTAAGAGTTGTCTGTCACATATGACATGATATAAATCAGAATTAAAGTGATTCTGTCTTTTGCGTCTAGGGGTGATAAGTGTTGGTCAATGTCACACCAACATCATGGCCACCTTGTTGCCCTAACAATGATAGAAACTGTCTTGAAATATAAAGAGGCAAACAAAGCATATTTCAGAAGGGATACTCAAGGACTAGCATCTGAAGTCAGTTACCCTTTGTGTAATGAATCTCCCATAATTTAGATACCATAAACTTTAATAGTTATTGAACCCTGGCAACACGGTTGGCACTGTGTGAGGTACTTTATGTACCTTAGCGTATTTAATCCTTTCCCAAGTCAGTAGATGTTGTGATTTTGCAAATGACTAAACTGAGATAGAGAAGCGCTCCGCGGTATCCTTGGTGCCACACAGATACTAAGTGGACTCACCTGAACCAGGCTGACTCCTGAGACTGCTTTCTTTGATGAGCATAAATATGAAAAAAAAATTGCAAGGAACTTGTTTGCTTGTTTGTACTTGTGACATTGACATGCTTACTCTCTCTTCCCAATTCTTCCCCTCTAAGAGAGGATTCATTACTTTCAGGATGGCTCTTGGGTTCCCTTTTGTTTTACAGAATGCAAATAATGTCTGAAAAGACAGAGGTTAGTATGCTGTTGTTGTTGCTGTTGTCTCTGAGTTTAGTCACTCAGTCATGTCCAGTTCTTTGCAACTCCATGGACTGTAGCCTGCTAGGCTCCTCCGTCCATGGGATTTCCCAGGCAAGAATACTGGAGTGGGTTGCCATTTCCTTCTCCAGGGGTTCTTCCCTACCCAAGGATCAAACCATGTATCCTGCAGTGGCAAGTGATTCTTTACCACTGAGCCTTCAGGAAAGCCCCAGAGGTTTATATAGATGCACATAATAAAATTCTGATCAAAGAAGATAGCAGCAACAGCCTACTTGGCTTTAGCTTATGGGATCGTTTTTTGAGACAATCTTAAAAAATAAATTGGCGAGGAGGGGTTCTATTTTATGGCTGTTCCAGGGATCAAACCTGTGTCCCCTGCAATGGCAGCTCAGAGTCTTAAACACCTTCATTTGTATTATTTTCTTTACATTCCACATATAAATGATATTATCCAGTATTTGTTTTTCTCTGACTTATTTCAATAAGCATAATATTCTCTAGGTCCGTCCACATTGCTGCAAATGACTGTATTTCATTCTTTTGTGAGTAACATTCCATTATATATATACATATATATATGTGTGTGTGTATATATATGTACACATGTGTATATTGTTGTTGTTCAGTCAGTAAGTTGTGGCTGACTCTCTGACCCCGTGAACTGCAGCACATCAGGCTTCCCTGTCCTTTACTATCTCCCTGAGTTTTCTCAAACTCATATCTGTTGAATCAGTGATGCCATCCTACCATCTCATCCTCTGTCACCCTCTTCTCCTCTTGCCCTCAATCTTTCCCAGCATCAGGGTCTTTTTCAATGAGTCAGCTCTTCACATCAGGTGACCTAAGTATTGTGGTCTGCTTTAGCATCAGTCCTTCCAATGAATATTCAGGGTTGATATCCTTTAGGATTGACTGGTTTGATCTCCTTGCAGTCCAAGGGACTCTCAAGAGTCTTCTCCAACACCACAGTTTGAAAGCATCAGTTCTTTGGTGCTCAGCCTTCTTTATGGTCCAACTTTCACATCCATACTTGACTACTGGAAAAACCATAGCTTTGACTATACAAACCTTTGTCAGCAATGTAATGTCTTCAATTGTTTTCTAATATGCTTTTGAGGTATGTCATAGCTTTTCTTCCAAGGAGCAAGTGTCTTTTAATTTCATGGCTGCTATCACCATCTGCAGTGAGTTTGGAGCCCAAGAAAATAAAATCCATCACTGTTTCCATTTTTCCTTGTCTATTTGCCATGAAGTGATGGGACCGGATGCCATGATATCTAGTTTTTTGAATGTTGAGTTTTAAGCCAGCTTTTTCATTCTCCACTTTGACCCTCAATTAAGAGGATTTTTTAGTTCCTCTTCACTTTCTGCCATTAAAGTGGTATCATCTGCATATCTGAGGTTGTTGATATTTTCTCCTGGCAATCTTGATTCCAGCTTGTGAACCATCCAGCCCATCTTGATTATTGCCTTGACTAATATAACAGCCAGAAGGCCCTGACTCTCAAAGTTCTCTCTCTTCAGCTTTCAGGGACTGTCTGCAAAGCTTTAGAGCAGCATCACCAGTAGAACTCTCTGCAATGCTGAAAATATTCTATATCTGTGCTGTTCAGTAGGGTAACCACTCACCACTTGTGGCTGTTGAGCATTTGAAATGTGGTTAGTGGGCTTCCCTCGTGGCTCAAATGGTAAAGAATCTGCCTGCAATGGTAGGAGGCCTGAGTTCAATCCCTGGGTCAGGAAGATCCCCTAGAGAAGGAAATGGCAAGCCACTCCAGTATTCTTGCCAGGGAAATCCCATGAACAGAGGAGACTGGAAGGCTACATACAGTCCATGGGGTTGTTAAGAGTCAGACATTACTGAGCGACTCACATTAGTGTGAGGAAGTGTGTTTTTAGTTGTATTTACTTTTAATTAAAATTAAATAGCCATATATAGTGAGTGGTTACCAGAGTATTCAGGACAGTTCTATTAGTCTGTAGTTCTGCTGCTGCTAAGTCACTTCAGTCGTGTCCGACTCTGTGCAACCCCATAGACGGCAGCCCACCAGGCTCCCCCGTCCCTGGGATTCTCCAGGCAAGAACACTGGAATGGGTTGCCATTTCCTTCTCCAATGCATGAAAGTGAAAAGCAAAAGGAAAGTCGCTCAGTCGTGTCTGACTCTTCACGGCCCCACGGACTGCAGCCTACCAGGCTCCTCCATCCATGGGATTTTCCAGGCAAGAGTACTGGAGTGGGGTGCCATCGATTTTAAATGAAGTATAGTTGATTTACAATGTTGTGTTAGTTTCAAATTTTATACCTATTATAATATAAAACAATATATATATTCTTTTTCAGATTATTTTCCTTTATAGATTATTACAATATAGTATAATTCTCTGTGCTATGTCCTTGTTGGTTACCTGTTTTATGTACAGTAGTGTATATATGTTAATTCTAAACTGTTTTATCCCTCACCCCTTTCCCCCTTGATAACAATAAGTTTGTTTTCTATGTCTGTGGGTCTATTTCTGTTTTGCATATAAATATCATATGATATCACTTATATGTAGAATCTAAAAAAGTGATACAGATGAACTTATATAGTTCTACAGTTTTATAGCACACAGTAGGCATCCCACTAAACAGACGTTCTCTTCCTCTTCTCTGTGGCCAGCCATGGTGCTACTAAAAATGTTCTGTGAAAATCTGAAATTGAACACTTAGAGCAAGGAGAGTGTTATAATTCCCTTATTCAAGAAGCACAGACTGACTTACACTCCTACTGTGCCCATAAACCAGGCATTCTGGAGAATAAACAAGTGTGACTTCTGTCTTGAGAAAGGTATGATGATCTAGGAAATTCAAACTGCACAAATACCGGAAAATCTCTTGGGTTAATACGCTAAGTGAGAGAAAATAGTTAACGTACAATTGCTATTTATGATTTTATTGCCAGTTGAAAGCATTTTAATGTAATCCCATGTATGTCGTTCCCACCATCCTCACCATCCCATCCCCAGGCCCTCTAACTCATACTGTGTTTAATCCTGACAATGATTTATGGTATTCATTTATTACCCTCCCTCCTTTTTATGCTGCTGCTGCTGCTAAGTCGCTTCAGTCATGTCCAACTCTGTGCGACCCCAGAGACGGCAGCCCACCAGGCTCCCCCATCTCTGGGATTCTCCAGGCAAGAACACTGGAGTGGGTTGCCATTTCCTTCTCCAATGCATGAAGTGAAAAGTGAAAGTGAAGTCGCTCAGTCGTGTCCGACTCTTTACGACCCCATGAACTGCAGCCTACCAGGCTCCTCCGTCCATGAGATTTTCCAGGCAAGAGTACTGGAGTGGGGTGCCATCACCTTCTCCGCTCCTTCTTATAGATGGGGTGAATGAGGCTCTGGAAGACTAGGAAACTTACCTAAGGCCCACACTGTAGTGAGTGGCAGAGAGGGCTTTGAGCCAAGGACTGTCATGATGGAAAGCTTATTTTGTCAACCATTTAGCTCTACTGCCTCTGCCTCGTTCTTTATAACACATCTTTCACATTGCTTGCTGGGTTTAGAGTATCTATGTATGTGATTCCTTTTTCTCAATTTTATTTTAATTATAAATTTATATACATAAATGGAGTTTGAATTTGGCATTTGTTGTAGCCTGGTTTACCCACTGGTGGGAGTAATCACAGAACGTAATTTACCACCCAGCCTGTCTCCTCCAGCAAGGGAGTGACAGCCCAGTGTGAACTGTGTGCTTAACATTTGTTTACAGGGCCAGGTCTTTGTATTTTCTCACATGTGCAGAATATGAAGGGAACATACTGACTATCAAATGGTTCTAGACTGGCTTCCTCATTTTCAGAGGAGAGAATTAGTAGGTCCATGAGTTTAAATTACTTGCAATGATAATTTCCCAGAAGGTAAAATTATCCTTCACCAAAGAAAAGGCAGCAGGACTTTTAAAATCCCTCTATGCACATATGAGTTATATTTCATTTTATGATATTCCTAAAATCCACTTGTTCATAAATTCAAAGTTGACAGTCTCCTGGCAGCCACTACTGCCATCTGTTGGTGCTGGGCAGAGCTGACGCGTAAGATGTTTTATATCTATGAAAGTTCTTAAGTTGAATGTTCATCACAGGAACCTCTGCATTCATTTAAAAAAAAAAAAAAGTAAATCATGTGGAGTCAGGTAGACCCGAGTTCAAATCTTGATTGTGCTTCATGCAAGAAGTGTAACCACTTTCATTCTTCATTTTCCGTTTGTAAAATGCAGGTAATATCTAATTCACAGGGATCTGTTAAGGATTAAGTAACACAAATATATCTGTTTGGGCAAATGCTAGCCAAAACTTAAGTGGCTTAACATAGTCTCCTGTTAACGTCACTGTACCTTGCTCACATCACAGGCCAAAATGGACGCTCCAGACCACCGGCAGCTCTCATCCAAGTGGTGATTCCTTACCAAGCTCCTTCCATCTCATTATGCCACCATCTTCAACTCTGGCCTCCAGGGTCACCAACTCCACCAGCAGAGCAAGAGGAAAGGGCATGAAGGTATGCAAGGAAGTTTTCATGGGCCAGGCCTAGGGCTGCATACATACATCCATCTCGTTGTTGTTGTTGTTGTTGTTCAGTTGCTAAGTCATGTCCGACTTTTTGTGACCCCATGAACTGCAGCACACCAGGCTTCCCTGTCCTTTACCATCTCCCCGCATTTGCTCAAACTCATGTCCGTTGAATCAGTGATACTATCTAACCATCTCATCCTCTGTCGCCCCTTTCCTCAGTCTTTCCCAGCTTCAGGGTGTTTTCCAATGAGTCAGCTCTTCACATCAGTTGGCCAAAGTATTGGAGCTTCAGCATCAGTCCTTCCATGAATATTCAGGGTTTAGCCATGAAATTAAAAGACTCTTACTCCTTGGAAGGAAAGTTATGACCAACCTAGATAGCGTATTCAAAAGCAGAGACATTACTTTGCCAACAAAGGTCCTTCTAGTCAAGGCTATGGTTTTTCCTGTGGTCATGTATGGATGTGAGAGTTGGACTGTGAAGGAGGCTGAGCGCTAAAGAATTGATGCTTTTGAACTGTGGTGTTGGAGAAGACTCTTGAGAGTCCCTTGGACTGCAAGGAGATCCAACCAGTCCATTCTGAAGGAGATCAGCCCTGGGATTTCTTTGGAGGGAATGATGCTAAAGCTGAAACTCCAGTACTTTGGCCACCTCATGTGAAGAGCTGACTGATTGGAAAAGACTCTGATGCTGGGAGGGATTGGGGGCAGGAGCAGAAGGGGATGACAGAGGATGAGATGGCTGGATGGCATCACTGACTCGATGGACATGAGTCTGAGTGAACTCCAGGAGTTGGTGATGGACAGGGAGGCCTGGTGTGCTGCAATTCATGTGGTCGTAAAGAGTCGGACATGACTGAGCAAATGAACTGAACTGATTTCCTTTAGTATTGACTGGTTTGATCTCCTTGCTGTCCAAGGGACTCTCAAGAGTCTTTTCCAGCCCCTTGGTTCAAAAACATCAGTTCTTCAGTGCTCAGCCCTCTTTATGGTCCAACTCTCACATTCATACATGACCATTCCATTCATCACAGATCAATCTCATGGTTGCATCTCACTGCTGAGAAAATGCGGAAACATGGTCCAGACGTGTCTGCCACAGTCATGATTTTTAGCAACAGAAACATGAGCATCACTTTAGTGCAGTTATACATTTTTCTTTATGTATTGTGTAACACTGCTTACACTTTTCTCAGTTTTTTGTATGACACAGACCTGAAACTAAAAGGCAATGTGGTATGGTGAAATGAGCAGTCTTGGAGATGTGGCTTCCAGTCCTGTGATCTTGGCCATATCACTTGGCCAATCTGAACCCTAGTCCTTATCTGAAGAAGGATGGGAGTAAAGCCAGTAGATAACTGCATGGTCTGCCCTCAATTTCATCTCTGATTCTATAGGTTTACAGCTTCGTGCACAGAGGTGATGCAAAACAAAACAAAACGTGCCATAACTTTGAGTAGGCAAGTGATAGAACACAAGTTTTTGATGGGTTTAGATGGGAAGACTTCTAAAAGAGAAGTTGCTTTAAACCCATTCTTGGAGGAGGTGATGGTTCTGAGTAGAGGGAATGAGATATGGGATGCTATGCAAAGAAGGCATGAAGAAGATAATGAAAAGAATCTAAAGGAGTGGGTATGATGAGGAGAAGCACCTGGCTGAAAAGGGGGAATGTTTCGGAGTAGGGCTGGGGGTGTATTAAAGATGTAGTTTGTTAGGAGTTAATAATGGACCACCAGACTCAGGTGGTCATATTTAATCCAAAAAGATACCAGTAGGAAGCCAATTATGGGTTTGTTTTTTTTTATGGGTAATGGTTTTTGTATGTATAAGTGACATCATGAAAAACTGCTAGTCATTATGAAAAGCAGTCTGATTAGATCATAGCTTGACTGTGACATAGTATTTGATATGACAGTACTTCTTATTAAATTCCTGAAATTCTAATGTCTAAATACTCCACAAGTAATTTTTCAAAATATTAGTTATCTGAATTATATACTCATTTCAAGGTTAAGAAAAAAAATTTTTATCCAGTAATGGAGAAAAGCTGAGGATGTGGGAAAAATCAAATGGTTCACATTGAAAGAGAGCCCTCATTTCTCTGCTTTATTTTATTTTTAATCAAGGTAAATATGTAAGTAAGACATGAGTCAGAGCAAGCTCAGAAAGTACCTAGAAGCCTTCAGCATTTGAAACATGCGAGCTGGTTTCATGTGGGTGAAGTTTGGTTTTCAGGAAGACACATTGAAAATAGAACTTGTTTATTTAGACTTTGCCATTGCCATTCTTAGGGAACAGACACACAAGGATGTTCGAAGAACCAAGATGGGGAAGAACTTCTTCTTGGGAACTGCTGCAGAGCTTTGACTGGAGAGAATATGGCCCCCCAGCGCACACCCTGTGAACACTGCAGCTTTTGTCTGGACCAAGTTTGGGGAGGTGCAGTCTTAGAGAATCTGGGCAGAAGTTCAGTCCAGTCTTTCAACCAGGTCTCCACTGAAGGCCTCTGTCACACTCTCGAGAAACACTAGAGGACTGAACACTCCATGGGAAAGCTGTTGATGACCACTTGACGCTCCTTCAGCTCTAGTAAGCTCTTGGAAAGCACTATTTCTGGGTTTGTTTGTTTGTTTGTTTGCTGGCTTGTGTTTAAGAAAATGGTTACATTTTAGATAGGTAACCATTTGTTATGTACTACATATGAGTTTTTTTACACAAATGAAATACTCAACTGTTAAATAACCACGTGACCTTGGCAAGTCACAAGACTTTTTTCTGGGCTTTGGGCTTTGGTTTTCTTCTCTGTAAAACACAGAGACTACACTATATAATCTCCAAAGCCTCTTCCTGATCTGAAATGATAAATTCTAATTCAAACAACTTCCTCTTTCTGGTGAAGTTACATGAAGCCTGAGGTTGCTTTATCACCTTGTTCTAAATCTCTATCACTCTTTAGAAGTATAGGAGAAAGACCGGCAGCCCGTCGAGCGTGCCCTGTGAGAAGGAGCCTCTCTTCAGCGCAGCCGCACAATGGTGGGAGACTGAGCTCAGAGCTGTTTCCCTCCCACCCCCACAACAGGGGGGTGTTCACACCTTTACGCTTCTTAGAAACACCGGCGGCTTTTATTGTGGCTCTGCAGTACATGCTCTGGCTGAGCGCACTTTCCAGTTTGGCAGTAGTTTATTTACTGTCTACTCTTATTCTTTATCCACTTCCATGTTTTTAAGTGGGTTCTACTACTTCCTTAGAAGTTAATTTCTTCTACAGCAAGACCATATCCTAAATAGAGCAGTTATACCTAAAGTGTTCAGGAGAGAGTATGTGATAATAATGTAATATTCAGTGCTGGGAGCTAGAAAAATAGCATAGGATTTTAGAGCTAAGCTAATTTGGTAGCCATCAGCCACAGGTGACTTTTAAAATTGAAATTAACTATATGTGAATTCAATTAAAAATTCTTCCTCTCTGTCCTACTAACCACATTTCAAGTGCCCAGGAGTCATATTTAACTGGTGATACCATTTTGAACAACCCAGATACAGCACATTCCATCACCACAGAAAGTTCGATTGGACAATGCTGCCTTAGAGATCAACTAGTCATAGAATCATATTCTTAAGAGATGTCAGGGAGCTTTAAATACACTAATACCCTCTTCTATCCAGGACGGTTCAAATCTTTCCAGGACCAAAGAATTTGTCACCTCACAAAGTGGTCCATTCCATTTGGGGAAAACTTTATATTAGAAGTTCTTCCTTAAACTGAGTCAAAATCCATCTCTGTAACTTCTGCTCTCTCTCTTTACACATTCGATAAGTATAATAATTCTTTGACTTGGAACTTCATCAGAGGGACAACACCACTATTGTGTCAACTTTATCTCCTCTTTTCCAGTTAACCGGTCCCCCCAGGGAAGAGGCTGAGGCCCGGAGCAGTTCTGCCTTACGCCTCACAACTCCATGACAGAGCTGGGACCGAATCCAGGTTTCCATTTGGTATGTTCCAGTCACACTTTCCCTGGAGAAGGCAATGGCAACCCACTCCAGTACTCTTGCCTGGAAAATTCCCTGGATAGAGGAGCCTGGTGGGCTATAGTCCATGGGGTCGCAGAGTCAGACATGACTGAGCGACTGACACATACAGTCACACCTTACTGCTTCCACAGCTATACCATTAAAGAATATGAGTATATGATTTTATAGGGCTTCCCAGGTGGTCCTAGAGGTAAAGAACCCGCCTGCCAGCGCCAGACATGAAGAGACATGGGTTCGATCCCTGGGTCAGCAAGATTCCCTGGAGAAGGGCATGGCAACCCATTCCAGTATTCTTGCCTGGAGAGCCCCATGGACAGAGGAGCCTGGTGGGCTATAGTCCACGTGGTCACAAAGAGTCAGACACGACTGAGGCAACATAGCATAGCATAGCATATACGAGTTTACAGAATTTAAGTTCATGGTCTTTTACTTTTCTTTCCATTTTGTTGTTGTTCTCCATTGTTGTATTCTCTTTTTTCACCACATGCTGCCTAAGAGACACTAGACTATTTCTCCCCCAATAGAACAAAGATTACTGGAACTCTGTACAAGTATTTCAGAACATAAAACAATTGCTTCCCTGCCCCTAAAAACCTCAGCTGCCAAGCATAGCAATCACATTGAATGGCTTACTTCAGTTTGCTGCTTTGACAGCAGTATGAGGATAGAAGAGGAAGCCAGAGGCACACGAGGCAAATGATCACTTCCACATGGTGTCTAAAGGATGCTCCTGATAACTATTCAGTAGAAAGGCCATGGGGCTCTTTGGAGACTCCACAAGTGAGATGTTGTGTTAAATGCCTGTTACAGCTTCAGATCTGTTTGACAAATGCTCTTTAAGGTATGGGGTCTGTCCTTGGTCAACAAAGATGATTGACACAAGGCCTTTACCCTCCAGGCACTGGCAGGGAAGCCAGGTGGAGTCAACGAACAGGCAAGAACCAGTCTAGATGACCCTACTGAACACCTGGATGTGTGTGTTTCAAAGCAACCGGCAGGGCAGTCTCAGAGCTCAGCTGGTCACATGCAGTTGCTGCCACAGTGAAGCACTGAGAGTCACTCAATAAGAGGATCCACAAACCCATCTTCCTAGGGGAGAGGACTCTGACCAGATGTGTCTAGGCCCAGCAGGATGTCAGGCACTGCACAGCTATCTTCTGTACCAACAACAACAAAAAAATGGTACCTGATTCACTTTAATAAATTTGGCATACCATCAGAAATAATAATAATGTCACCAAGTTCCACTACCAGCCATGCCCCTTTAATAGCCAGTGTTAGGTCCATGGTTGACTCTGTGTATGTGTGCATATATTCATATGTGTATTTGCATAGATTTTATAGAGAATTATTTTATATATGTGTGTACACATACATATGTAGGTATGATTTTATGTTATGTGTTTTACATTTTAATGGTCTTATAATTTGTGCATAAATATATATTTATATAACACATATTTCTAGTTGTGATACTTATATAGTATTTTTATTTAATACATATTGTGTATATGTAGGCATGTATACATACTAAGGACATTCCTGGAAGAATACACAAGAAATTTTTCCTGGTAGTTACCTTGGGAGAGTAGGAATGGGAATCTTGGGGCTAGAGTAGGGAAGGATATATTTGTGCTTCATTTTATAGCCTTTAATTTTTTACTGTCCATTCATTACTGTTAGAGCAATGAAATGTTTTTATTAAAACTGGGTTACACTAAGGACACTATCATCTATCTTTACCCCATCTTGCAATATGAGCTACAATGTACAGTCAGTTAGAAGACCTGTTTCAGCCTGGGTTTATCCAGGCACCTTACCTTAGATTATTGAAGTTGCTATGTCTTTTCTGTGAACTCCTAAATGCAGGTGCATAACACTTGCTGGTCAAAGAGTACTCACAACTACCCAGCCTGCCTGAAATCATCTAGACTCTGGTCCTCTGCATTAGCCTGTTTGTGAAAAGGGATGTGCGTAGTAGGAGTAGACTGTGTTGTAATAACAGGGAAAGTGGTGGGAGCAGGAAGAAGAGGAAGGAGAGTAGTACAGGCTAAGGCATCAGAGGGTGGGAGAGGAGGCCCCCGGGAGCCCTGATGTAACCCAGGCTTCCTTGTGGAAGAGCGCTCCCTCTCTGACATGAGGCCTGAGCTGCCATAACTTGCCCCTATTCTCAGCTGATGTGTGAAGATCTTTGCTGGGACAACAAGGTATCATTCTAGATAGTTTCATGAGAACATGGTAAAATCCGTGTCTCCTTGAGCTGCCTCCCATCGTTCTCTGTCAGTGTCCTTTATTAACTCTCTTGAATCCTCTTATTTAATTATTAATTCAACCAGTGTTTATTGAGTCTCTCCTCTGTGCTCAGTCCTGTGGATATGGGATACATATGATACTATCCCAACCATCAAGCTAGTCTCTATTCACAGTGGGTAAGGACATAAAAGTAACCATTGCAACGTAGCATGTTTACTGGTATAGGAGGGAGCTGTGCAGAGTGCTAAGATGGTGACTGAGGGACAGGAAAGAGACATTTCAGTATAGGTAAGAGTTTGCCACACAGGAGGCTTTGAACAGAGAGGCTTGGAAATGCATGATAGACACAGAGGAAAGTGAATAATTGGATTTGGCTGCCATGCAGAGTAAGTGCAAAGTGTGTTAGTTGGCTCAGTCATGTCCGACTCTTAGTGATCCCAAAGTCTCTCCATGGAATTCTCCAGGCAAGAATACTGGAGTGGGTTGCCATTCTCTTCTCCAGGGGATCTTCCCAACCCAGGGATCGAACCCAGGTCTCCTGCATTACAAGCAGATTCTTTACTATCTGAGACTCCAGGGAAAGATTTGCAAAGGGACAGAGCAAAACTGAAAAGCCTGGGCAGAGTCAGATTGTTTTGTGTCATGCTAAGGAATCTGCACTCTGTCCAGTAGACAAAAAAAGGGTTAGAGAAGGTGGGATTCCCTTCATTTGATTTTACATCTTTTAAAAAAACATTGTTTATTTGGCTGAACCATGTCTTAGTTGCTGCATGCGAGCTCTTAGTTGTAACATGTGGGATCTAGTTCCACCAGGGATCAAACCCAGGCCCCTACCCTGGGAGTGCAGCATCTCAGCCTCTGGACCACAAAGAAAGCCCTCAATCTTACATCTCTTGTGAAGGAACAGTTATTTACCTTTAACAAATTAATAATGTATTCATAATGAGAACTTTTTGACCTACTTATTTTATTACAAAGTACATACAATTTGTCATTTATATTCAGTTTCTCTCAACTAATTGCTTTTGGCCACTCAATATTAGTAAGCATAAAGCACAGAAGAAATTCTAAACCCATTGGGAATCAAAATCCCATTTGATGAGTTGATGAAAGTTATGATTTTTCCTCCCATTAAAATGTAGATTAAAATATTGCATGTAATTCAGGGGACTTTTTGGAACTCTTTTTAAAATTCCTGAGTCCAGGGTTGTATAGAAAATCAAATAAAAGTTTTGTTTCTAATAAAGAAATTATAGAGTCTTATGTACTTACTTAAAGCCTCATAGAGTTCAAAAGAATGAATTAAAAAATCTTATTTCAGTGATAAAGTCTGAGGTAATATCCCAAATACAGTATGGGGTATTGAAGTATTTTGAAGACTTTTTTTAAAAAGACCTCTAACTCATATTAATATGGATAGGGTCACTAAGCTATTTTAGGATGCCCAAACAAGAAATGAAAGAGGAAATAATCCTATAAAATAAGGTGAAAAACAGTTTCATCAGATGTCAAGTTTTCAAAAGTCTCTTAACTGCTGCTACGTAAATGCTGGGATGAGTTTGTAACCATAAATAAAGATCTTTCCAATTTAAGACTTGCTAACTTTCAGAATAAAATGTGATTCTTGTATTGATTTATTGACCCAAGAGACCCTTGAAATTGCATTCTTTTTCATGTGGAGTGAGGATAACAGATTTCGGAAATATTATTACTGAACTTTCCTGTTTGGATCTGCAGAGAAGGGGAGGTAGGAGGTGATGGGGGTGTACTGGAACATTTTGTGGCAGGAGTGCAAAGAAAAAGATTCATTGTTTGGCTTCTGAAAACCAAAATAGGATTTTCATGTTTTGTTTGTTTGTTTGTTTTATTGCTGGAAACAATAAAACCTAATTTCATTGAAAACAAAGAACAATTTTTCTAAATTCCTATTTGTCCTATTAACATGGGAAGAACCTGATCTGGTAACTTGGTCTTGAGGTTTGGTGTAAGGAAGGAGGATTAGAAAGTTGAATTAGAAAGGTGGAAGAGTGTGGAAAGAACTGGTGAAGTGGCCAGCGGGGGAGAAGGGAGGGAGGAGAGGAGGGACTGAGCCCCAGCCCCCTCCCCTTGGCTTGCAGGCTCCGGAGGGCAGACGTATCTGCTGGCCAAGCTGAGCAGCCTTACTCCTATTTGTGAATGTGGGAGAGACTGGCCTGCAGGGCATGTGGGGCCACCACACACTCAGGAAGAGTCTGAGCTCGCCCTCTGGAGCCGCCCTTGGCACTCAGGTGATGCAGAGAGTTCTTGGGTTCCTGCTGGCAGGATGAGGGCTGCAGCAGAAGCAATTGTATGTTGACCAACTTGGCAGAAATCCCCAGGTAGGAGCAAGTGGCTCTGAAGCCAGGTTGCAGCCAACCTCCAGGGGCCAAGTCACCAGAGAGGAACCTTGGCCTCAGGCCAAACTGAGAGAACACAGCCGGTCATACCAGCCCCAGACTTCAAGAGCTGCCAGCAGCAGCATGCCCGGGGCAGAAGCAGAACAGCCAGAGTGCAGAGAACACCAGCCAGCGTGTGGCCAGGGATGCCACAGAGAGCGTAGCAAAGCCCCTCATTCAGCTAACCTCTGCCCCATATGAATAGAAGGAGAATTCTCAGACAAGCATGAAATGAACGACTGAATCACCCAAAAGAAGCCATTTGAACCAGCTCTGACTCATGGTATCATATCATACTTGCATAGATTGAAATTTAGACAGAAATAATCAGTTCTTTATTGATGCATTTAAATGCCCCCTCCATCCAGCAGGATGGGAACTCACAAAGAAAGATGAAGTTAACCGTAGAAACACAAAGAAGCTGCATTTTCTTGGTACTTGGAAGTCTACCGTGAGTGAATTTGGAATCCTGTTTCCTATTTTTTTCCGCTACACAATCCTACCACAAATTTAGAATTATATTGTAATTTATTCTTTGTTTTGAAAAATGAGGAAAAATCCAAATGTAATTAACAGGGCTTATAATTTTAAGTGCACGTGTCATATATCACTGTATATGTTTAATATATGTGTGACTTTTCTGTTACGTAGACCACATAGTCTGTGTGTTTGTGTATGTGTGATACATATTAATATATGTATATATCTTAATAGTCTCTATTTCCTTTTTTTCGCTACATTTCCTGTGTGCTGAGCTGGGGTATTTATTCTTCTGAATGATGCAATGGGTTAACAAGATAGTATATCAGGAAGGAAATCTTCTAAGGTACAAGGACCTTGACACTACAGTTTGTTTCGGTTTGATTAAACAGATGGAATTCCACGCAAGTGGAAAGTTGTGAAGGCGGACACCTAGAGCGCGTACATCAGTGAACAAAAGTGGTAGGCAGTCACTGAGATGAAAGGTGGCGGGGTGGTGTCTGGCATCTCACCTTTTACCAGCAGTACTCTGCTGCTTTGAGGCTTCAGGTTAAAAATCCAGGTTTTATAACAAGAAGAAAAAGTGATGTTTTTGTTTGTAAAGGGTTCAAACTCCTAACCATCAGAGAAGAGAGTGGGTGATTACCTGGAACGTTTCTCTCAAAAAGTAATTCTTTTATGAACATGTAGAGGAAGCACCAGGAGCTATAGTTAATGTGGGAGGTTTTTTTAAAAAAAAAATTATTGACATTTATAAAAAGAATTATTCTTCATTTTGTAAATAGATGTTAGGGAGACATCAAAAGTCAACCCCAAAATTTTAAATGCAGTATTTTGGAAAGTTTGGTGTGACCTAATTTTGGTTAACTGGAAAAATTTCTAATTAAAGATGAACATGTTTGAAGTAACAGAATGCTTACAGGACACATTATTTCCTACTAATTCTGTAATGTTGAAACAAGAATTAATGGAAAACAATAATGTGAAAATCCAAATTTAACTTTTTTCTTCATTTTTGAGAGGGACATAAATCTTGCCACTTTAACTAGAATCTGTTTTCTTTCTGCTTACATTTTTACAGCACACAGGGTTGGAGAAATCTAGAGTAAATATCTTAACATCATGTGAAGTTTAGATGCATTATTTCAAGTGAAGAAAAAAAATGTCCAATTTGAAATAGAGGAAATATCCTTAATGTTAGTGGGTGTTTGAACGTGTGATATCTATAAAGAGAACAGCAAACGGAGAGCGCATATTTTAGAAGAGAATCCATCAGTGAGATAAACCAAGAAATTCTGATTTGGGTCATTTAACACTTGTATCATTTTTGTATACTTGATTTCCTTTTGTTTCTTCTTTTCTGTTTAGTGGTACAAGTGGTTTGTGGCCAAAGAAAGTGGAGACGGCTTGATTATGTGCCATCACCCAAATTCACCAGCACTCTGAGAAGCAACAAGCTAGTCAGTGATGATGGTAAGCAGCACTCATGAGGAAACCACTTCAAAAAACTAAGGTCAGTGTTCACAGGACAGTGTTACTGCAAAGCTCCATGCAGAATAAAGATTTCTTCTAAACAGAGGAGTGCTGTCAAGGAAGGGAGGGCATGAGTGCAATGAGGAGTGTGGAGCAAACGGCAGGGATTTTGAGGACTGACTGCCCTGGATTTCAACCTTACTTTCAGTATCAGTTGGGAAAAGTCACTTCAGCTCTCTGCTCTCTTGCCTTGTCACATATCAAGTAGGAGTAAGGATACAGACCTTTAAGATTATTATGAATATTAAAGTAAGTAAAAATATTAGTTAAAGTGCTAAGTTCAGATCAGATTTGAGGGGACTTTATTCATTGGTGGTTGTTTAGCCGCTAAATCATGTCCAACTCTTTGTGACCCCATGAACTGCAGCATACCAGGCTTCCCTGTCCTTCACTGTCTCCTGGAATTTGCTCAAATTCATGTCCATTGAGTTGGTGATGCCATCCAACTGTCTCATCCTCTGTCACCCCCTTCTCCTCCTGCCATCTGTCTCTCCCAGCATCAGGGTCTTTTTCAGTGAGTCAGCTCTTCACATCGGATGGCCAAAGTACTGGAGATTCAGCTTCAGCATCAGTCCTTCCAATGAGTATTCAGGGTTGATTTTCTTTAGGACTGACTGGTTTGATCTCCTTGTAGTCCGAGAGACTCTCAAGAGTCTTCTCCAGTTCCTGGTATTTCTACTTAAGACAAATTAGAGAATAAGTATATGCAGATTAAATGCTTTAACATGATGATCTACTCATTTTTATGAGCACACATGCCCTCCCTAGGGTCTCCCCCTAGGGGAACATGGGCTGATGTGGGGAGTCATTAGTTCCTACCCCTTGGCAGCTCTGGAAACCTCAATCTCAATGCTTTCCCACTCTACCTCCAGTTATTATTCAGATGATTCAGGTGAATCCTCTGTGCTTTATCAGGTTTATGGTTAATTCCGCTCATTCAGAGAAAACTAAGTGTTTTTTAATCCTTTCTAGAATAATTCAGAAATAATCTACAGAGGGCCTTCCCTTGCCAAGGGCTTTAATTTCCTTTACCTTCTTTTCCCATTTGATGATGATGATAATGAGAGCAGCTGTCATTTAGTCAGGACCTGTTACATACTAAACACTGTGCTAAGTCCTTTAAGTACATTATCCTTCCAACAATTCAGAAAAGTGTATATTTTTATCTACATGTAAGTTTGTTGATATCAAGGGTGACCCCTTACTAGGCAACATTTCTGAAATATCTGGAAGTGAGCTTTCTGAACATTTTGGTTCTGTACCTGAAGCGATGACTTTGCCACCTGCCATCCTAGAGAATATGGACCCCTCAGGCCACTTGGCCTTCTCCAGTGGTGACTTCTCATTCTGGTCAGCCACACTGTAAGGCCATACTTCCCACATCTCTCCCTGAGCCTAGGGTTCAGGGAAACCAGGATGGTCCAATTGGAGCCCTTCTTGTTAGCCAAGAGGGCTCACTGAGTTCTTCAACTTAGTCACTTGTTCTTAGCCCAGAGCTCCTGGGAAAGACCCTTAAATGTCCTCTTGAGTCCCTAACTCCTTTCATCATGCATTTTCACTGTGTAAAACAGTATCACTTCCACACATCCCTAAATTGCACTGTATGAATGAATCCCTCCCTGAACTAAGCACTCTCACATGAAATAATATCTCATATGATGTTCATAGTAGAATTCAAGTATTAAAAATGTCTGTGATTCAGAAATATCAAATAGCTTTGCTAAGATGACCCCGGCACTAGGCTCTAGGTCTTTTGACTTCAAGTTTAGGACTTTTTCTGCAATACTAGTCTGTTTCCTGATCTTGTCAACAATATATTTTCAGGAATGTCAGAAGTAAGACAATATCCATTCATACCTTATTTAAATGCTTATTCAATTCTATGGAAAATGATGATCTTATGATGATCATGTCATTTATACATAGTAGCATATAACAAATTTAAGTGTTGAATGCTAAGGAACATTAAGTACTTAAAACATTTTAAAAGAGTGATTCACTACCATTACTAAGAAAGTATGTGATGGGAATGATTCACCATAGAAAGTTTAAATGAGACTTTGAAATAGACAATGTACGAATCACAAATAAATGTAATAGAGAGAGAAGAAAAAAAAAATTGTGGTTGCTTTTCTTACAACTAAATATCATTTTACTAGAAAAGGGTTTGGCCAGTCTATTGATTCATCCTGAACGGATGCTGTTTTTTGTTTTAGATTTTTTTTTAAAAAAACCCACTGCTCATTTTAATAATTTCATTTCTATTTCTTCTTCTCCTTCTCAGTATCCTTCTACTCCTCCTTCTCTTCCCCTTTTTCTTCTTCCACCTACTCGTTCTTTTTCTTTTTTTAATTTCTTTGAGTATTAAAATGATCTTATGCAAAGAAATCACATATTTAATATCTATCACAAAACTTAATATCTAATCAAAAATTAGTACCTATCAAAATGAATTTTATGTTTGGCTTTATTTATTCTTTTTTCTCTTTGCCTACAGATAATGCCTATAATTTTTCTCTGAGGGAGATAAAGATATTAGAATGATCTGCCTGTAAAGGTAGAATAAGAGAAGAGTCAGTGTTGAGATGTGATGAACTCACTCTTCAGGGAAGATTTTAAGCTTATGTAAGAGAGTATATTGTTAGAATTCTCCAGAGAAACTGAGCCCATAGGAGATTGATCTATCTATCTATCTATGAGAGAGATTTATTTTAAGGAATTGGTTCACACACACATCATTGTAGAGGCTAGTGAGTTCGAAAGCTGCAGGGTGGACTGCAGGCTAGAGACATGGGGAAAGGAAGCACTGCGCCTTCAGTCTGCAGTCCACATGCCTCACAGAATTCCCTTTTCTTCACGGGAAGTCAATTTTCTTCTATCTATGTCTTCACCTGCTTGCATGAGACCCACCTACATTATGGAAGATAACCTGCTTTTACTCAGAGTCTGCTGATTTAAAGGTTAATGTCATTTAAAATAATACTTTCACAGAAATATCTAGAATAGTGTTTGACCAAATCTCTAGGTACTATGGCCTAGCAAAGTGAACACCCAAAATTAACTACCACATCTGATTAGAGAGGTCATCATGCCTGCAGAGAGAGCTTTAGCCTTGTCCTGTTTTCAACTCTATCAGAATAAGCAGACTGGTGATCAGTCTGCTTACTCTGATAAAGTTGAAAACTGGTCCCTTAATAAGCTGTGTCAAATACAACTTCTCTCTCTGGCTTAGCCAGAAATTTCTGTTTTTTACAAACTGAAACCTGGTTCCCTACATTTATGGAAATTTGGAAGGGAAATTATTGCCTCAATCCCAACTAAAGTGTCACAAATAGCAATACTAACAAAACTGGTAAAAGCCTTTCCTCCAAAATCTAAAGATCTGACAGCTCCTTCCCCACTAGTCACTTAATGGTACTAACCTATGGGGTTATTAGAGTCACTCTTCCATAATTTCCTAAGAATTCCAGTTCTCCAATTGCTTTCTTCTAATTTCTAATGACTCTGTTCCCCATTCTGTCTTATAAATGTAAGAATAGCCTAACAGCAGTTGAGTCAGAGCTGGGGAAAGCAGAAGTTGTGGGTCCTGATTCTCACAATTCTGAGTAATCCCACCCTCCCTGGGGGCTTCTACCTGAAGAAGTTGCTGCTGTGTGTGTGTGTGTGTGCACGCACGCACACGTGCACGCACACATGTCCATTTATCTTTGATGGGTGACGAAGAGTTGAGAGAAGGATTTGAAAGACATAATATAAAGAGGGGATTGGAATTTTCTTGATCGTTTTTTTTGGTTCACTCTCCTTAATGCTTAAAAAATTAGGACTGAGAGGGTGTAGTGAAGTTTTTTTAAAACATACTGGCTGTAATGTAAAAAGTTCATCTATCCTTCTCCATCAGGATTTGCATTGTGCTGGTGCTGTCAAGAATAGAGTGTAAAAACTGAAACTGGAAGAGGAAAAAGGTATCCCAAGCTGCAGGTGTATGGGTCTATTGAGAGTTTGTGGGGAAATGACCTGACCAGATTGGACACCAGCAAGAAATGAGATTGGATAAGGAGAGCACAAAACCACATTTTGGAGGGTCTTGGAAACCCCACTGAGATGAGGCTTGTTACAATTGTATTGTAATAAGTAGGCAAAGAGACTGGATGGAAGGGGGCTGGTGAGAAGTGAACAGAGTGAACAGAGGGCCAAGGAGCTTTGGGAAAAAACCACACTCCTAGACGGTGAGAAGAGGTGGCTGGTGTGTATCTTCTCCCATTGTTACCTAACTGAACTCGGGTCCACTGGTTCAATACGTAGCAAAGCCCATCCACTGACACTGGGTTGTGGGGAAGGAAAGACAGTGTTTACTGCAGGCACCAAACAAAGAAAACAGGCAGCTAGTGCTCAAAAGATCAGAACTCCCCTGTGGCCTTCAAGGAAGGGTTTTTAAAGCCAACGATAGGGGTGTGGGTTGCAGGATGCCTGATTAGCTCATGAACATTCTTCTGCTTGTTTGGTGGTGAGGTAACAGGATGATGTTTCAGGAGTCAACATCACCAGTCTTCTATCCCAGTCGGTCTGGGGTCTTTGTGGTTATGGTCAGCAATTTCCATCTGGTGGGAGTCTGGTTTCTGTAAAAACAACTTACGAATATATGTCAAGCATCGTTATCTATGTCCTTCAGGGAAGAACGAAAGGTCCTGTGGCTCTGCTATGTGGCTCATCTATTGTCTGAACTGTTGCTAGTTTCCCGACTCAACAACTATATTTTGTTTCTACATATTCACATTTTCCTTATCATTAACTCCTGATCATTTGCGACTCAGAGGAGGTGTAAAGCAAAGCCTTTTGCTTCAAGAGACAAGGAACACTGTGGTGGTGGAGCTCATATAGCCAAGGGGTCCCAAAGGGTCTTGCTCGGTGTCACCATCATTGATTTCCTCCCCGAAGTTAGAAGGAAGGTCATCTGATGTTAGAAAAGACAATAGACTAGGATTAAGAGCTTGAGAGAAAGTTGTTCAGTTTGATTCTGCAATCCATTTCTGAGCCTCTGCTCTGGACTGGCCTCAGTACTAGATGTTAGGAATACAAAGATGGATAAAATGTAGCTTCTCACCTCAAGAAGTCCCTGGTCTTCCTGCAACCAGTAAGAAAAAATATATATTTTTAATGAGTCAGAAGCACAAGTCAGTCTTGGTTCCCTACTTGACTGTGAGTATTGAGACCTAGCAGTCCCATGTTGGGTGAGGTCAGCTTACCATGGAAGCTAGGCTGGTGTTGACGTGTTATGTCAGAGTGAGCTAGTGCCTAAAGCTGGATGATTAGAAGTCCCAGATGAAGAGCAGTTCCGCACCTGCAGGGGATTGGGAGATGCCCCTATGTAAGAACAATCCCTTTAGGTGAGGACTCCGTCTTTGTGAGTGCTCAGGGTCTGCATTTCCTTTCCCTCTGGCTGCTCCTCTCCAGGAAGAGACAAGGTGTGGCTTACATATCCTCTCTCAGGATAGACTAGGAGGATTAGGACACATAGTTCCCAGCTGCTGCTGCTGCTGCTGCTGCTGCTGCTAAGTCGCTTCAGTCGTGTCCGACTCTGTGCGACCCCATAGACGGCAACCCACCAGGCTCCCCATCCCTGGGGTTCTCCAGGCAAGAGTGCTGGAGTGGGTTGCCATTTCCTTCTCCAATGCATGAAAGTGAAAAGTGAAAGTGAAGTCGCCCAGTTGTGTCTGACTCTTAGCGACCCCATGGAATGCAGCCTACCAGGCTCCTCCGTCCTTGGGATTTTCCAGGCAAGAGTGCTGGAATGGGTTGCCATTGCCTTCTCCGATAGTTCCCAGCACTGCCCCCTATATCCTCACTGGTCTCTAGAAATAAATAGTTGGGCTTTGTGCTTCCTACGCTGGTGGCCACAGAGGTGCAACTAGCTCATCTGGTTTTGAGAGGTGAAGTGCTGGCCTGCCTGCTGAAGTGTGTGGGTCCAGCCCCTGTCCTTTTGAGTGGAAATCTCGGCTCAGGACAGCCTCCTCACCCTGGCCCTGGGCCTAGCCAGTCTACCAGCATTTTTCAGCCTCTGTGGTTTGTCCTCAGGGTACTTAGGAAACATCCAGGCTTCTGAATTCTGATCTCCTGTGGTCACAGTTAGCCTTGCTGAGGCCCGCCTGTCTCCAGTCTTCCCACACTCTTCCTGAGTCACTGGTTCCCAGTCGTGAGGGGTGCTTGCTCCCGTTCATCTGAGAAGGTGAGTCAAGCGCCCTGATGTTCGTGAGCTATCTCACATCTGCTTGAATATTTCTAGAAAATTCACCAGGACAGGCTTTTAAAGGCAGGGCAAAGACCTGCCTATTTGCCCCAAGTCCATCTCTGCCCACAGCTTCTGGGTCTTCTCTTTCCCACCATTTCTCCAGCTGAAAAGAGATGTTTTGGTCTTTTTGACATTTTCTCTGTGTCATATCTTACTTTTGTTTTATGGTCCTTGGGTGCATAGACTTGAATTAATCAGAATTTTAGGTTCATAATGCATTATCAATCATTGGTTTCCTGCATGTTCCTCTTTTGTTTTTAGCTCGTTGTTTATTAAAATATCCTAATTATGGTAAAAAGCATCACCCAAGACAGGAACTAAAACATTAGCAATAACTCCCATCTACCTCACCTTGCCCTCTACACTTTATCCTCTCTCTCTCTCTTACACACAGTCTTATTTCATATGTAGCCATCAGTGTACTGTAGCCAGTTTGTACCAGTTCAGGAGAGTTAACAGCTATGTAGTACATCCCTCCTCAACTCTGCATTTAGTGTTATCATGTGAGTAACTTGAAGTCAGCCAAGGTGAGAGCATTTGCAGCATGAATTAGCAAATACCCCAAAACAAAGCCCTTTCTCCAGAGAGCTCACTATTAAACACTTACCAGCACAGCACTGTATGGACATTCCTGAATAAGGACTGCCTCTTTTGTGTATTTGCTGAATTCTTAACACTTTGAATGATGCCCAGGACACAGAAGACACTTTATTGTTTAACATATAAATAATATCCTTCTCTATGTCTCATGACCTAGATAGCACTGGGCCTACAGGAGAAATTCTTTTATCTGAGCGCTAAATGAACTTAGAAAATCCTGTCTCTTAATAAAGCCTAACTTCACTAACTGTTGTCTTCGACCTAAATCCCATACTAGATATTATAAACTTTTCTCTTTACATTCTTTCTGGACCATTCTAAATCTCTGTTAGGCAAATAGATGCCTCTGAAAAAAAGCCTGGGGTATCAGTCTGTACAAAGGAATGCAAGAGGGAAATTAAAAAAAAAAAAGTATATATATATATTATCCCAGATGCACATTACTTTTCCCAGTAGCCTACACCAAAGAAAATGACCCCCTGGCAGGAAATTGCAAACATGGAGACCAGGATGCCATGAAAGCAGCCAGGGAGGGAGATTGTGTTTCTATCAAGGATGTGTCTAGGAGGCATTCGAATCATTTCACGCAGGTAGGGGTCTATTACTACCATGTAAAGGGGAAAAACACTCTTCCTGTGTGTCTCTCCTTTACTACCCACACAGAACACTTCACTTCTGACACTTCTGATCACCAAATGTGTGGGGATTTTTCTACCATCGAGCCGTTCTCTGAGATACCAGCTGGATGTCCTATAATTCAGTTCAACTCTGACACCAACCCAAGTTCCAGGCCGCAAAGGTGAAGGACTCAATCCCACAAGGCTGTCCCTCATCCCCACTTCAGATGCGAACCACAAGTTATAGGTCTCCAGGTTACCCACAACTTCGGTCTGACTTGGCTACCTATCACAGGTTCCTGGGACCTTCTTTGGATATAATCATTCTGGAACAGCTCACATTACTGTTTCCCAGTAATTAAAGAGTATCATAAAGGATACAGGTAATAAGGTACATGGGGTGAGCTCTGGACACGTCCTGAATGCAGGAGCTTCTGTACCTGTGGAGGAGTTGGGGTGTACCACTCACCCCATATGTGGAAGCTCCCCAAACCCTGTACTTTCCACATGCAGGCATCATATATCATTAATTCCATTTCCAGCCCTTCTCTCTTCTCAGGAGAATGAGGCAAGACTGAAAATTCCAAGCTTCTAATCATGAGTTGGTCTTTCTGGTCACCAGCCCCCACCCAGGGGCGTATCAGGAGTCACCCCATTAGAACAAAATATATTCCCATCCAGGAAATTCCAAGGGATTTAGGAGCCCTGTGTCAGGACCAGGGATCAAAGGCCAAATATTAGAAGAGAAGATGCTCCTAGTGCTGTTATCACCTAGGAAATAGTTTTAGGAGATCTGTGCCAGCAACTGGGGGCAAAGACCAATATCTATATTTTCTACTGTTTCATATGTAAGCAGGACCAGCCGCACTTCCCCACATGTGTGAAGCCTAGTCTGTTTGCAAAAGTGCGGAATTAAGAAAATGCTCTCTGATAACTGATGACTAGAAACTCCAAGCACAAATGCCATCAGTCTTACCACTACTGCCTCCTTCTTCTCTCTCCTTCTCTTCCCCTTTTCTCCGTAGATTACCTCTCCTTTCTCTCCCTGCTCTTTTTCATTCCCCTCTTTCTCCTCAGTACTTCCATCTTTGACCTCCCCCTTTTCCAGGCAGTCCACAGGATGGCAAATTGCTGTGTATACATGAAAGAAATAATATGGAAATGTACTAGCCTTCCATCTCAGAGCATTTTACATCCCTAGGAGTTAAAACACTGAGTCCTCTGGCTGGGCACAGGCACATCTGTGGCTCTTTTTGAGTGTATCATACACTCTGAAAAATCTTATATTAACTTTTTGTGGAAGTAAAAGAATAATCCTGATACTTTGTGCATCTTTAAATTCAACAATCTTACTTTTCCTATACCCTCTCTCATGTGCCAGAAAGAATCCCAAATGTTTAGCAAATCTTGTTTCATTTTCCTCTTCCCAGACAGGAAAAGTGAAAGCGAAAGTGTTAGTCGCTTCAGTCTTGTCTGATTCTTTGTGATCCCATATACTATACCCCACCAGACTCCTCTGTTTCATAGAGTTCTCCAGGCAAGAACACTGGAGTGGATAGCCATTCCTCTCTCCAAGGAATCTTCCTGACCCAGTTGCAGGCAGATTCTTTAGCACCTGAGACACCAGGGAAGCCCCTTCCCAGGCATATAGGGCTGTATTTCCCACCCCTCTTAAAGTTTGGTTGAAGCCACATGATTGGGCTTTTGCCCAATTCAGTTCAGTCGCTCAGCTGTGTCTGATTCTCTGTGACCTCATGGACTGCAGGATGCCAGACTTCCCTGTCCTTCACCAACTCCCAGAGCTTGCTCGAATTCATGTGCATAGAGTTGGTGATGCCATCCAACCATCTCATCCTCTGTCATCCCTTTCTCCCCCTGTTTTCAATCTGCCTCAGCATCAGAGTCTTTTCTAATGAGTCAATTCTTCGCATCAGGTGGCCAAAGGATTGGAGCTTCAGCTTCAACATCAGTCCTTCCAATGAATATTCAGGACTGATTTCCTTTAGGATTGACTGGTTGGTTCTCCTTGCAATCCAAGGGACTCTTAAGAACGTTCTCCAACACCACAGTTCAAAAGCATCAGTTCTTTGGGGCTCAGCTTTCTTTATAGTCCAAATCTCATATCCATACCTGACTACTTGAAAAACCATAGCTTTGACTAGCTTTGTCTAGTCACTGGGTTTTTGCTGAGTGAAAAAAAAATTTGGCCACTCAACGTCTAAGACTAACCATGTTCTCTGCCTCTTTTCATCTGCCATCACTTGCTTAAAATGGCAGTGTACAGGATGCTGCAAGGTGCTAAATGACTGAATCACTGCTTGGAGGAGAGCCCTGAAGGGGAGCCTCCAACCCCACATCAGACTGTGACTTGAGCAAGAAAAGAAACATATTGGGTTAAGCCACTGAGATTTGACAGTTTTTATTGCAGCCTACTCAATCCTATCCTGGATCTCTTCTCAGGGGTATCTTCACAAGTCCTAGGATTCATTCTGTTACTACTTGAACATACATGGGTCATATATCCATCCCCGAAACAATTATTATGGCCAAGGAGGAGCTGGCACATTGATTGTTCAAGTTTGTGTCACATGTGATATTCCTGGTATTAGACATAGAAACTTGGCAAACAAATGGATCGATATTGAGGTAAGAGTTGATATAGCAGAAAGAAATCATGAAATTTATTTGTCTTTTTTTTCTTTTAAGTGAAGGAGGCAGAGAAAGACAGAGAGTAGAAGCTGGAATCTAAAAACATCATTGGCTTTTAGGAATTATGAGTAGGATATTTTATTTTAATAAATATTAATGTCAAGATTTAGTTGTAGACAAGTCTAAACTGGCAAATTAAATTCAATTTTGGAAATTCTAACTCTGGAATATTAAGGTGAGTTGTCTATTCTACAAAATTTAAGGAGTCATGAATGTTTTTGAGGAGGGCAGTTATGATATTCAGTAAGAGCAGTTGTTGAATATTTCATACTATATTTGATATAATGCCAAATTTTATATTTGATATTATATATTGATATTCAGTGAGAGTAGTTTTTTAAAGAATAATAACTTGGCAGCAGAATGCAGACTAGATTAAGGTCAAACAAAACTAGAATTGAGAAGATTATAATATTCCAAGACTGCAATGGAGGAAGTTCCCTGGCAGTCCAGTGGTTAAGACTCCACACTTCCACTGCAGGAGGGCACGGGTTCAGTCTCTGGTCAGGGAACAAAAATCCCCCAAGCTGTGTGGCACAGCCAAAAAAAAAAGAAGACCGAATGATAGGTGATATTAGCAGTGGTAGAGGGAGTAAAAAGGAATTGATACTTTGAGATCAGAGATGAGATGAAATGAGAAAGGAAGAATTGACATTTCTTCATGTCTGACTTGATATGGGGAGATAAGAGGGAATCAAAGATGATTTAGACGTTTGAAGAGACTGTATTTGGGGAAGTTGGTGTGCTTCATTCAGTGTACCGAGTCTGAGATGCCTAATAGACGTTTAAATGGAAATTAAACAGTTTTACAGCTGAAATCTGGGGAACAATCTGGTCTAGAAAGAAAAATTGGGGAGGCATCTATATAAAGATGTTTGTTGATAAAATTAGTCAGTGATAGTGGAGATTATGTGAAGCAGAGGTCTGAGGACAACTCCTTGGGTGACAACCACCATTAGGACAGAGTTGAGGTAGGAGAAATTGAATGAAGACACAGGGGAGTAGGAGGAAGAAAGTAGAGTGACAGGGAAGGGGAAATCTCAACGTCTCTTAAAATTGCTGAGCACTGCAAAGAGTGACACTGAGTCACTGGGGATGTTAAAGTTTCAGTACAGTGAAGGTAAAGTTGCTGGAGAGCCAAATTTTGAAGTGTTAGTGAAATGGCAAACAGTAAGGAAACCGTGCTAAAAAGCAAGTAGGAAATAAAATGGTAGATTGAATGGCACATCACCATCAAACCAAGGTTTCCTCAAGACTGAGAAGACCTGTGCATTTTTAAATTGGAGAAAAAGAAGCCAGGGAGGAGGAAAAGTATTTGTTGTTGTTTTGTCTGTTTGTTGGTTGATTTTTAAGAAAAACTGGTAATAATATAATAACACTACCTTTTATTGCCACCTGATATGTGCCAGGAACTGTGATAGGTACTTTTCAGTTATATTTTCCCAGTTATTGAATATCATTTTATAGACGAGAAAATAAAACGCAGGAAAAAAAAATAAAACACAGGAAGGTTAATAAGTAAGTCGGCAAGATCGTCCCATGTGATCAGAATTTAGTTTCAGTGCTGCCCCAAGTCTCTGAAGTACCCAATAGCGCTGGTATGAGATGACCCATCAGAAAGTTCTCAGAGACCAGGAAGCAGGTTCTCACCAGACACTGAATCTCCTAGCACCTTGATCTTGGACTTCCCAGCCTCCAGAACTATGAGAAATAAATTTCTGTTATTTGTAAGCCAAAAAAAAAAAAGTTCTCAGAGAATGGTAGGTGAGGTCTAAGAGCCTGGATAGAATATGAAAAGATTTCTAGGGATTTCTAACAAGGGTCCATGAAGTTATCTTGGCAAACCAATCAAGCCCTCTCTCTGGAGGCTCCTCTTCTGTGTTAACGTGTAGTTACACATGGTTTGATTTTTGTATCAGGGATGAATTGGTCTTTAAAGGTAAACAAGTTTGCTTTCTTTTATCAGGTAAAAAATAATGATATAGCTCTTTTGCCTTTTAAATTAAGAAAAGCCCATAAACAAATTACAAACTCTGCTGAGATGAGAGATCAACCCAAATACTTGAACATGTGTCTTCCCCTGTAACTTTTCTTTTCCTTCATTTGCTCTGTTTTGTATTTATTTTGAATATTTTCAAGTTGTTTGGGGATCCTTTGGGAAAGTCAGTGGTATGTATGTGGATTTATGTTGTATATATTGGGGTATGCTGACTGGTTCTTCTCTCTGGAGAGATCTGAAGGATGTGTCGGATTTCAAAAGAAACACGTGCTGAAAGGGACATTCCAAGAGAGTTTGGGCCAAGTGCCTTGTACCAAAGTGTTGATACTTCTGGCTGGAGAGAAGTAAATACAGTCTTCATCCATGGTCCACATGACATATGCAGGGGAATAGGAGGGGAATGGGGGTGGAGGCAGGGAAGGCAAGTCTGAGGACTGTGAATGCTCATGAATCAGGCTGAGAAATCTGAAAATCAGAAGCTCTTGTGGTGAATGTCCAGTCAATTAGCTCTGTAGATAATCAATATTTCTTATTCGATCTGGAAAACTTGTTCACTGATGCCTCCTGTGCCTGAACTTGGGAAACAGTTGCCTCTCTTCATGCCTCCTGGCACTTCTGCTCCCACCGTCTGAGTTCAGGGCTGATCAAGAATTAGTTACCTTTGCTCATAAGCTGTTGGTGACTTCTTATATATATGAGTAGAATGTGTGCGTGTGTGCTCAGTCATGTCCAACTCTTTGCAGAATACTGTAATTTAATTAAATGCTATGTAACCTAATGAAATATGAATGTGAGAGGGAATGGTGGAGGGGTAGGGGATAATTTCTATGACAGTTTATAAGTAGACTGCTTTGGAAAGAATTGATTAAAGTGAAGACCTTAAAACATTCATGTTAAACTAGCTATGAGGGAGAAAATTATTTTGAAAACTGGAGAAAATATATAAAACTCAAAAAGGATTCTAGGCTCAGGTTGCCTCAGAGATGTCTTTCAGATCTTGTTCTACTTTAAAGAGCACACTTCAGATGCAGCTGACCATGATGTAAGGATGCCCCTCTGAACTCCACCAGAGGACCCCTGCTCAAGGCAAAATCCTGAGTCCATATCCCATGTGGCCGCCCATGTTTCATGTTCAATATAAAATATTGGGGTGTGTTTACAGCATTGTCCTCATTTTAATTGATTTCTTCAATGGATCACTTAGGTATGGCTCAATAGGGAATCACTGGAGATTTTGAAGCAAGGAAATGACATATTCAGCAGAATTATAGTACAATTTGTTGCATTTAATAAACATTTTAATCTACCTCTCCAACAGGAACTATTTCAATATACTTGCACTAAAAAAACTATCAGCTTGAATTATGAGTTTAATAGAATTCTCTCCACAACTTGACTTGATATCAAGGTACAAATGCAAGATGATATCACAGGTCTGAAGAAGAAGACTAGTGGGTTCAAGTCCTGGCTTGTTTTACCACCTACCAGTGGTGGGAATAGAATCTATCCGAGAGGAATGAGATTTACATTAGCACTATTGTTATTAAAGAAAGGTCACCGTGAGTACCTCTGCTGGCTACAGAGTGGGCTGAGATTAGAGACATCCATGCCAGAGACTCAAGAGTATAATACAGTTTACCTAATGCAGGTAGACAGGATTTTTGTGAATCTGTACTGTACATATTGAAAATATTATTAGAAATAATTTCCAATGTTTCTAAAATATCTACAAAGTGAACCCAAAGCCCTAAGACCACTACTTTGCCATCTTCCTGCTTCATTATATGCCAGCCTGGCCAGTTGTCAGCTCCTCTGAGTATCTCCATGTATAAGGGTGATCTTGTCAGTTGGGCATCTCCTGCATGACAAATGAAGCCTCAGCTTTCCCCCAGTTTCTAATGCAGGGGCCGATTTTCTCTCTAGTACTGTTTAGATACAGCATATGCTACATAAATTTCAGCACAGAAAAAACAGTTTAATATGTCAAAAACAGTCATTATAATCTCCCATTGACCGAAGATCATATCATAAACAAGATGCAAATGTTTTTCCACTGTGCTACAGCTTTTTACAAGGTAAACTAAGTATCATATATGTCTTTAGTAAAGATAAAAAATACAAATGATCCTATATCAAAAATACTGATTTTTCTGAGGACTCAACCTTTTTTAATATTTATTGATTTGGCAGTGCCAGGTCTTACTTGCAGCACATGGGACCTCCACTCTTGGTCACAGCGTGCAGCATTTTTTAGTTGTGGCATGCAGGATCTGGTTCCCTAACCAGGGATGAAACCTGGCCCCCCCGGATCGGGAGTTGAAGACTCAATCTTGATATCATTTTTTGGGACTCATAAAAATAATTTTTTAGTGTTAGGGTGCGTATATGTGGGCTTCCCAGGTGGCTCAGTGGTACAGAATCTACCTGCCATTGCAGGAAACGCAGGAGACGCAGGTTCGATCCCTGGGTTGGGAAGATCCCCTGGAGGAGGAAATGGCAACCCACTCCTGTATTCTCGCCTGGAGAATCCCATGGACTAAGGAGCCTGAAGGGCTACAGTCCATGGGGTCACAAAGACTGGGACACAACTGAGCAGCTAAGCATGCACGTGAACATGTGCATACCCAGAATAAAAGACATGCAAAATTCAGAATTTATCACACCCTTAAGAAAATATTCTAAGTCACACGTCTCACAACTTTCATAATTAAAATGCCTTTTGTCAATGTCCCTGAGCTGTGTCGATGCCCATTAAATTCAGTCATAGAGAGGGAAGCAAGGGAGAAAGGGGGTGAAAGAGAGATTCATCGCCCATTGTTACCTTAAGTGGAAAGGAAGAGAAAGTGTAGGTGGGGTGAGCCTTTCTGGGACATTCCTGCATATAAACAGTCCCGCAGACACCAGCAGCTCCCTGTGGGCACCTCTCTTTCCCTCCGGTTCCCTACTAGCTAGAGCTCAGCACTAGGAAAGCCCCAGCAGAGGGAGGACAGAAAAGGTGTGAAGCAGCCGCTTTTCCATTTCCCGTCTTGGGCTCTGTTTTTCCACCTTACAGTTTGCTCTGATTCAGATTGAAAAGGTGAAAAGATACAGAGGGAGATGGCACTAGCCTCTTTCCCCACTCTGACCAGACGTCACAACAGCCAAGCCGTGACACCAAGATGTCTGTGAAACCAGGGCCCAGCCATTTAGGACAGGCTTGTTTCAATTCCTGCTCCAGTTTTGCTCCATGAATGTAGACTGTCCCAAAGGGAGGGATTTGGAGCACTTGTTGAGCAAGCTTCCTGGGAGCTGTAGAGGCACTGGATTCTTTAATGCACACTCGCAGCCTTTCCCTCACTGACACTGCTTCCACTTGCCTTGAACTCCTTGTCTCATGAGCCACTGACGCAGGCTTTGTTTTCCTTTTACTCATCAGCACCCAAATCCATAGGGTTGTGATAGGTTGGCAGACGTTCTTATAATGAGAAGTTGGTTGGCCCTGTGGCTGCATAGGCAAATTGAATTATGGTTAGAAATATTCATCTCCCCACTCCTTTGGTATATATGGTGCCGTCATTTAAACCATCTAAGTATGGAAGAATCTCTCTCATTTGTAAAGCCTTGAAGAGAAAACTTCAGATTGAAACTTTCCTTAATTATACCAATATTTAATAACAAACTTTGTAGTATGGCGATCTCACTTCACTTCCTAGTATATTAAATGATTTTTTTTTACAAAAAGAGTAAAATATGTTTAAACTGTAATTAAACTGTCTTTACTAATGCTAGGGCTTAACAAAAATATGTATGTAATATAAAAATCTAGAATCAATTATTCAATGAATTTACTGCTTGTGGGTTTGTTTTTTTTTTAATTTGTCATGGTAATCTTTTTTTAAATTGCAGTGTAGTTGATTTACAATGCTGTGTTCTTTTCAGATGTACAGCAAAATGAATCAGTTATATATATATATATATATAATTATTATTATTATTCAGATTCTTTTCCCTTATAGATTATTACAAAATACTGAGTGTAGCCCCCTGTGCTATACACGTCCTTGTTGTTCATCTATTTTATATGTAGTAGTGTGTGTGTGCAACAGCCCACTCCAGTAGTTTTGCCTTGAAAATCCCATGGATGGAGGAGCCTGGAAGGCTGCAGTCCATGGGGTCGCTAAGAGTCAAACATGATTGACCGACTTCACTTTCACTTTCCCCTTTCATGCATTAGAGAAGGAAATGGCAACCCACTCCAGTGTTCTTGCCTGGAGAATCCCAGGGACGGGGGAGCCTGGTGGGCTGCCGTCTATGGGGTCACACAGAGTTGGACACGACTGAAGCGACGCAGCAGCAGCAGCAGCAGTGTGTGTATGTTAATCCCAAATTCCTAAGGTATCCTTGCCCCTACCTTCCCCCTTTGGAAACGGTAAGTTTGTTTTCCATGTCTGTGGATCTATTTCTGTTTTGTATGTTAGTCCATTTGTATCATTTCTTTAGATTCCACATATAAGTGATAGCAAAAGATTAAAAGAGACAGGTATAAGCAAAGGATCTCTCTTGGCAGCCCAGCGGTTAGGACCCCATGTTTCCAATGCAGGGCATGGAGGTTCAATCCCTAGTCAGGGAACTAAGGTCCCATATCTCATGCAGTGAGGCCAAAAAAAGGAGACGGAATTATAAGCAGAGAATAATGTTATTAGAACTAATGTTACTTTCTGAAACTGTCTGAAATTGCTATTCAAGGATTGATAGGAATCCTTTATTTTAAAATATTAAAGTCTGTGGCCTGAGTGGGAAGGATAGACATTTGTGCCTCACTCTGGCTCTTTCCTCCCTTTTTCAGAGGCCCCAGTCCCATGGCATTGCTGGCCTCTCTGCCCCTTTACTCATCTGTCCCAGAAGAGGACGTGGATTTAAGGAAGACTCTTTACAAAGGGACACAATAATTCCTCCCTCCCCAGGCCCTTTATAATGCGACTCAGTCTCTTCTCCAGTCAGGAAGTGGAATTAATTTCCCCACCCTTCCCCTTCAATCTGGGATGACCATATGATTCCTTTCACCAACAGAATGCAGTGCAAGTGTTAGGTTGTGGCTTCTGAACTGCTCTGCCTCCAGCAGCCTTGCAGCTTCTGCACTAGTCCGCTCTAATGCCGCCGCTGCATGAAGAAACCCAATCTAGACTTCCCAACAAGGAGAGAAAGCCTCAACCAACAGCCAAAACCAACCCTCAGCTGTGTAAGAGAGCTCGCCTGCAGAACTCATCTGCAGATGACTGAGGCTGTGTGTGTGACCCAGACAAAACCAGCAGAAAGACCTCCCACTGGGTCCAATGCAAACTGATGACCCACAGTAATTTTTTATTGAGATATAATGTCCGACACATGCAATGTGTTGATTTGATTCATTTACATATTACAGTATGTTTAGCACCATTGCTTAAGCTACCGTCCTTATCATGACATACAATTATCATTTATTTTTTGTCATGAGAATATTTAAGATGGAGTCTCTTAGCAATGAAATACATAAACTGTACAGGTGACTGCAATCATTATGCTGTGCATTAGGCTGTCGGGAACTTACTCATCTTCTAGTTGCAAGTCTGTGCCCTTTAATAACATCTCCCCAGTTCACCCAACCCACTAGCTCCTGGTAACCACCATTCTATTCTCTTTCTACAAATTCTGCTTTTGTAGATTACAATATGAGTGATACCATACAATATTTGTCTTTCTCTGTCTGTGTTATTTCACTTAACATAGTGCTCTCAAGTCCATCCATGTGATGGTAAATGGCAGAATATCTCTCTTCTGATGGAGTATTTTATATATGTGTATATATTTGGCTGAAATCAAGGTCAAAACCAAACATTGCCATGAGGCAAAGAACGAAGAATCAATAATAAATCTGAAAAGTAATTTTAAAATTTAGAATTATTAACATAATTTTAGTAGTCACAAATTAAAAGTTGGCTAGTGAAATTGAAATGGATTTTAAATGTTTTTTCTAACAATGTATTCCATCTCCTTTCTCTTTACACTTTTTTTATGTCAAAATTGATAGTAATTTATCTGGGTTTTGAATTCATTCCTTCTCATGACATTTTAAGGAAGCAAAAATGATATATTTATTTTTTTAATTGGACAATAACCATACATCAACATGAATCAACCACAGGTAGACATATGTCCCCTCCCTCTTGAAACTTCCTCCCACCTCCTACCCCATCCCACCCCTCTAAGTTGTCACAGAGCACCAGATTTGAGCTCCCTACATCATACAGCAAATTCCCACCGGCTATTTTAAGTATGGTAATGTATATGTTTCAGTGTTACTCTTTCAATTTATCCTTCCCTCTCTTTCTCTCACTGTGTCCACAAGTCAGTTCTCTCTGTATACATCTCCATTGCTTCCCTAAAGACAGGTTCATCGGTATCGTCTTTCTAGATTCTATATATGTGTGTTAATATATGATACTTATCTTTCTCTTTCTTACTTCACACTGTGTAATAGGCTCTAGGTTCATCCACCTCATCAGAACTGACTCAAATGTGTTCCTTTTTTATGACTAAGAAACATTCCATTGTATATTTGTACCACAGCTTCTTTTTCCGTTCATCTGTCGATGGACATCTAGGTTGCTTCCACATCCTACCTATTGTAAATAGTGCTGCAGTGCACACTGGGATACGTGTGTCTTTTCAATTATGGTTTCCTCAGGGTATATGCCCAGTAATGGGATTGTTGGGTCATATGGGTAGTTTTACTCCTAGTTTAAAAAATGGTAGTTGAATTCATCCTCACAAGATGTAAAAATTCTCAAATAGGACTTTTATTGAAAACACATGGGACCTTTTGGATTTGACCCTGACATTTTTCTGTTACTCATTTTTATGTGAATTTAGTTTTCCTATCAGAATATTTTGTTCTAGCAACTTCTGTTGTTTCTTGTAGTGTTAAGTATATTTTTTTAATGTAAAAAATATTTTTCTGAGTTTTTGTTTTCCTCTATTAGTCTGCCTTACTTTTATCTGGACCTTCTCTTTACTTCATCATTTTGTTCCTTCCTGGTCAGTTTTGATTCAGCTCTGACCATTTTAGCAGAGTATAGGGCCCTGTGGAAGGTGGGAGGGGCATGCTCTAAGCCCATTAACCTGGCTTACTGCAAGCCCTTTGCCTCACATGCTAAGCAAGGGGTAGACCTCTCTCATTCCTGCTGATGCTCTCACTATCCCACCACCTCCTGAGTATCTGGTAGCCAATTTTGGTGTCTCCTATTCCTGTATACAGATTTCTCAGGAGATAGGTAAAATGTTCTGATATTCCCATCACTTTAAAAATTTTCCACAATTTGTTGTGATCCACACAGTCAAAGGCTTTAATGTAGTCAATGAAGTAGATTTATATGTTTTTCTACAATTCCATTGCTTTCTCCATAATCCAATGAATGTTGGCAATTTGATCTCTGGTTCCTCTGCCTTTTCACCCAGCTTGTACATTTGGAAGTTATTGGTTCATGTATTGCTGAAGCCTAGCTTGAAGGATTTTGAGCATCTTGGCTAGAAAGTGAAATGAGTGCAATTGTATGGCAGTTTGAACATTCTTTGGCCTTGCCCTCCTTTGGGATTGGAATGAAAACTGACCTTTTCCAGTCCTGTGGCCACTGCTGAGTTTTCCAAATTTGCTGACATATTGAGTGCAGCACTTTAACAGCATCATCTTTTACGATTTAAAATAGCTCAGTTGGAATTCCAGCACCTCCACTAGCTTTGTTCATGGTAATGCTTCCTAAGGCTCACTTCACTTCACACTCCAGGAGGTCTGATCACACCATTGTGGTCCACCAGGTCATTAAGATCTTTCTTCTGTATTTCTTCAGTGTATTCTTGCTGCCTCTCTAAATCTCTTCTGCTTCTGTTAGGTCCTTAATGTTTCTGTCCTTTATTGTGCCCATGAAATGTTCCCTTGAAATCTCCAATTTTCTTGAAGACATGAAGATGGTGACTTGCAGTCATGAAATTCAGACACTTGCTCCTTGGAAGGAAAGCTATGACAAACCTAGACAGCATGTTAAAAAGCAGAGACATTACTTTCCAGACAAAAGTCTGTTTAGTCAAACTATAGTTTTTCCAGTGGTCATGTATGGATGTGAGAGTTGGACCATAAAGAAGGCTGAGTGCTGAAGAATTGATGCTTTTGAACCATGATGCTGGAGAAGACTCTTGAGAGTCCCTTGGACTGCAAGGAGATCAAACCAGTCGATCCTAAAGGAAATCAACCCTGAATATTCATTAGGACTGTTGCTGAAGCTGAAGCTCCAGTACCTTGGCCAGCTGATGCAAAGAGTTGACTCATTGGAAAAGACTCAGATGATAGAAGAATTGAAGGCAAAGGGGGAAAGGGAAAACAGAGAATAAGATGGTTAGATAGCATCACTGAATCAATGGACATGAATTTAAGCAAACTCTGGGAGATAGTGAAGGACAGAAGAGCCTGACATGCTACAGTCAGGTCGAAAAGAGTTGGATACAACTTAGTAACTGAACAACAATTTTCAGGTTGTCATTTGTCCCCTGGCCTCCCTCTTCTTTCTCCTGAACAATTGCTAATTATGTGCTGATTTTGTGGTTCTTGCTGGTTTGTACTTTGGGATTCACAATGAATCCCTCATTACCTTGTTTTGTTGTAAATGTTTTCCACTGATTTTTTTAATTTCACAGTTTTCTGTATACTGGGATTTGGGAAGATCCAAAAGCTTGCTACTTCCACAACTGTCATCTTCCCAGAATTTAATAATAAGAATATTAACACAAGTTCAATCTCGACTGCTTGCCCGTAATTTAAAAAGGACTATCCAAATATTTATTGAGATCAGTTATAAACCCAAGTGACATCTCTTGTTCACATCTCTTGTTTACATTACTGTCACTGTTACACTGATCATCTATGATGGTCCCCTGTGACTATATCACACCATCTTTGATCACCCACAGGTTTTAGGATGTGAGAAATGCTGTGAAAGTAACATCTGTATGGATCTTTCAGCAAAATACCAGGGCCAAGATCAAACTTGGGTGTATCGTTATTACATCGCTGACATATGTGTGATCTTGCTGTCCTGCAACTGGGTGGGTGAATCAGATTCTTCACTGTTGGAAGCCCTGCATAGATAGAAACCACGTCCTCCAGCCTGGTCCTTACTAATTGAAAGTTTTAGATTTTACCTCAACTGCCAGCTTACTCCTTTATATCAGTTTTTTATTACCTTGGAATGTGATCAGGAGGAATTTTTTGCAGTTTAAAAAATAAACTGAATAAAATATTGGAGAGCACCTTAACACCTGGAAACTGAGGTATCTGGCAGGGCCAAGGAGAGTAACTTTAACTTTTGGTGGCTCTTACCAAGTGTTATGGGTTCAATTGTGTCCCCTCAAACTAGATATATAAAGCTGTCAGGAAGCAACAGTTAGAACTGGACATGGAACAACAGACTGGTCCCAAAGAGGGAAAGGAGTACATCAAGGCTGTATATTGTCACCCTGCTTATTTAACTTATATGCAGGGTACATCATGAGAAACGCTGGACTGGATGAAGCACAAGCTGGAATCAAGATTGATGGGAGAAACAACAATAACCTCAGATATGCAGATGACACCACCCTTATGGCAGAAAGTGAAGAAGAACTAAGGAGCCTCTTGATGAAAGTGAAAGAGGACAGTGAAAAAGTTGGCTTAAAGCTCAACATTCAGAAAACTAAGATCATTGCATCTGGTCCCATCACTTCATGTCAAATAGATGGGGAAACAGTGGAAACAGTGACAGAATGTATTTTCTTGGGCTCCAAAATCACTGTAGATGGTGACTGCAGCCATGAAAGTAAAAGACACTTGCTCCTTGGAAGAAAAGTTATGACCAACCTAGAGAGCATATTAAAAAGCAGAGACATTACTTTGCCAACAAAGGTCCATCTAGTCAAAGCTATGGTTTTTCCAGTAGTCATGTATGGATGTTAGAATTGGACTATAAAGAAAGCTGATGCTTTGGAACTGTGGTGTTGGAGAAGACTCTTGAGAGTCCCTTGGACTGCAAGGAGATCCAACCAGTCCATCTTAAAGGAAATCAGTCCTGAATATTCATTGGAAGGACTGACGCTGAAGCTGAAACTCCAATACTTTGGCCACCTGATGTGAGGAGTTGGACTCATTTGAAAAGACCCTGATGCTGGGAAAGATCGAAGGCAGGAGGAGAAAGGGACAACGGAGGATGAGATGGTTGGATGGCATCACTGACTGAATGGACATGAGTTTGAGTAAACTTTGGGAGTTGGTGATGGACAGGGAGGCCTGGCCTCCTGCGGTTCATGGGGTCTCAAAGAGTCAGACATGACAGAGCAACTAAACTGAACTAAAGCCTCTGAACCTCAGAAGGTGAACTTATTTGGAAATAGGGCTGTTGCCAATGTTATTATTTGGGGGATGAAGTCATACTGGAGTTGGTGGGGACGTACTTCAACGTGACTGGTGTCCTTAGGAGAATATGTCCATGAATACGGACAGAGAACACCATGTGACGATGAAGGCAGAGAGTGGAGTTAACAGCTGCAACATCAAAGACTGCCTACGAACGACCTGAAGCTAGGAAGAAGTCAAATTACAACAGTCTGTTGCTTGCAACAGAGAACATAAATGAGTTTGAGGACAATGCTGCATATATCAGCTTAAAAAAATCTTCTGCCGACCAAGAAAAATTCTCCACAAAGTAGAGGAAAAAGAAAACAGTTTTATTATTGTGTAACATTAAACCAGAATGTGATGTGTATCACAGGCAGTCCACTGCAAGACTATAAACACAGAAAGAAATCTCACCCTTTTACATACCCAGGCAGATAACAACCCATTCCATACATGTTCTCAAGGTAAACCATACGTTCAGTTCAGTTCAGTCACTCAGTCGTGTCCGACTCTTTGTGACCCCATGAATCGCAGCATGCCAGGCCTCCCTGTCCATCACCAACTCCTGGAGTTCACTCAGACTCACAGCCATCGAGTCAGTGATGCCATCCAGCCATCTCATCCTCTGTCATCCTCTTCTCCTCCTGCCCCCAATCCCTCCCAGCATCAGAGTCTTTTCCAATCAGTCAACTCTTCGCATGAGGTGGCCAAAGTACTGGAGTTTCAGCTTTAGCATCATTCCTTCCAAAGAAATCCCAGGGCTGATCTCCTTCAGAATGGACTGGTTGGATCTCCTTGCAGTCCAAGGGACTCTCAAGAGTCTTCTTCAACACCACAGTTCAAAAGCATCAATTCTTCAGCGCTCAGCTTTCTTCACAGTCCAACTCTCACATCCATATATGACCACTGGAAAAACCATAGCCTTGACTAGACAGACCTTTGTTGGCAAAGTAATGTCTCTGCTTTTGAATATGCTATCTAGGTTGGTCATAACTTTCCTTCCAAGGAGTAAGCGTCTTTTAATTTCATGGTTGCAGTCACCATCTGCAGTGATTTTGGAGCCCAGAAAAATAAAGTCTGACACTGTTTCCACTGTTTCCCCATCTATTTCCCATGAAGTGATGGGACCGGATGCCATGATCTTCGTTTTCTGAATGTTGAGTTTTAAGCCAACTTTTTCACTCTCTTCTTTCACCTTCATCAAGAGGCTTTTTAGTTCCTCTTCACTTTCTCCCATAAGGGTGATGTCATCTTCATATCTGAGGCTATTGATATTTCTCCCGGCAATCTTGATTCCAGCTTGTGCTTCATCCAGTCCAGCATTTCTCATGATGTACTCTGCATATAAGTTAAATAAGCAGAGTGACAATATACAGCCTTGATGTACTCCTTTTCCTATTTGGAACCAGTCTGTTGTTCCATGTCCAGTTCTAACTGTTGCTTTCTGACCTGCATACAAATTTCTCAAGGGGCAGATCAGGTGGTCTGGTATTCCCATCTCTTTCAGAATTTTCCACAGTTTATTGTGATCTACACAGTCAAAGGCTTTGGCATAGTCAATAAAGCAGAAATAGATGTTTTTCTGGAACTCTCTTGCTTTTTCCATGATCCAGCGGATATTGGCAATTTGGTCACTGGTTCCTCTGCCTTTTCTAAAGCCAGCTTGAACATCTGGAAGTTGACGGTTCACGTATTGCTGAAGCCTGGCTTGGAGAATTTTGAGCATTACTTTACTAGCGTGTGAGATGAGTGCAATTGTGTGGTAGTTTGAGCATTCTTTGGCATTGACTTTCTTTGGGATTGAAATGAAAACTGACCTTTTCCAGTCCTGTGACCACTGCTGAGTTTTCCAAATTTGCTGACATATTGAGTGCAGCACTTTCATAGCATCATCTTGCAGGATTTAGAATAGCTCAACTGGAATTCCATCACCTCCACTAGCTTTGTTCGTAGTGATGCTTTCTAAGGCCCACTTGACTTCACATTCCAGGATGTCTGGCTCTAGGTCAGTGATCACACCATCGTGATTATCTGGGTCGTGAAGATCTTTTTTGTACAGTTCTTCTGTGTATTCTTGCCACTTCTTCTTAATATCTTCTGCTTCTGTTAGGTCCATACCATTTTTGTCCTTTATCGAGCCCATCTTTGCATGAAATGTTCCCTTGGTATCTCTAATTTTCTTGAAGAGATCTCTAGTCTTTCCCATTCTGTTGTTTTCCTCTATTTCTTTGCATTGATTGCTGAGGAAGGCTTTCTTATCTCTTCTTACTATTCTTTGGAACTCTGCATTTAGATGCTTATATCTTTCCTTTTTTCCTTTGCTTTTCACTTCTCTTCTTTTCACAGATATTTGTAAGGCCTCCTCAGACAGCCATTTTGCTTGTTTGCATTTCTTTTCCATGGAGATGGTCTTGATCCCTGTCTCCTGTACAATGTCACGAACCACAGTCCATAGTTCATCAGGCACTCTATCTATCAGATCTAGTCCCTTAAATCTATTTTTCACTTCCACTGTATAATCATAAGGGATTTGATTTAGGTCATACCTGAATTGTCTAGTGGTTTTCCCCACTTTCTTCAATTTCAGTCTGAATTTGGCAATAAGGAGTTCATGATCTGAGCCACAGTCAGCTCCTGGTCTTGTTTTTGCTGACTGTATAGAGCTTCTCCATCTTTGGCTGCAAAGGATATAATCAATCTGATTTTGGTGTTGACCATCCAGTGATGTCCATGTGTAGAGTCTTCTCTTGTGTTGTTGGAAGAGGGTGTTTGGTATGACCAGTGCATTTTCTTGGCAAAACTCTATTAGTCTTTGCCCTGCTTCATTCCATATTCCAAGGCCACATTTGCCTGTTACTCCAGGTGTTTCTTGACTTCCTACTTTTGCATTCCAGTCCCCTAGAATGAAAAGGACATCTTTTTTGGGTGTTAGTTCTAAAAGGTCTTGTAGGTTTTCATAGAACCGTTCAACTTCAGCTTCTTCAGCGTTACTGGTTGGGGCATAGACTTGCATTACTGTGATACTGAATGGTTTGCCTTGGAAACAAACAGAGATCATTCTGTCATTTTTGAGATTGCATCCAAGTACTGCATTTCGGACTCTTTTGTTGACCATGATGGCTACTCCATTTCTTCTGAGGGATTCCTGCCCGCAGTAGTAGATATAATGGTCATCTGAGTTAAATTCACCCATTCCAGTCCATTTTAGTTCAGTGATACATAAAATGTCGATGTTCACTCTTGCCATCTCTTGTGGACAGAATGTGGTCCACTGGAGAAGGGAATGGCAAACCACTTCAGTATTCTTGCCTTGAGAACCCCATGAACAGTATGAAAAGGCAAAATGATAGGATATTGAAAGAGGAACTCCCCAGGTCAGTAGGTGCCTAATATGCTACTGGAGATCAGTAGAGAAATAACTTCAGAAAGAATGAAGGGATGGAGCCAAAGCAAAAACAATACCCAGTTGTGGATGTGACTGGTGATAGAAGCAAGGTCTGATGCTGTAAAGTGCAATATTGCATAGGAACATGGAATGTCAGGTCCATGAATCAGGGCAAATTGGAAGTGGTCAAACTGTAAGTAGCCCCCAGAAAAGAGAACTTGGCACCATTTATCATGCAGAGATCATCCAAATGCATCGGGTAATGGAGGTGACTGTCTGCATTAGTTAATTGGTTTTAATCAAAGGAAAAACAAAGTTGTCATTATCTTTATGTAATGAGGTCATTTTGTAATTTGGAGGCAGGTGCCCACTGAAGTTAGGCTCCTACTTGAAACTGGGAGAGAATTCTTTCTTGATGATTACATTTCAAAGAAATGGCTTCCCAAGTGCTTGAGGAAACATTCTGCTTTCAAGCAAATTGTAATTGCTAGATGCGAATAAAGCAACATTACGTCTCCCTTTCATGCTCTGTTTCCTATTAGAATGCCTTAGTAAATCAACTCTCCAGTCCGGCTTCTCAGGCTCTTCCAGTGGATTGCCTTGGACACTGATTCCTAGCAGTGAAAAAAATACTGAGAAATTTGATTAATATACATCAACATTTCCACACCTTTATTTTGTGAAGTGTTTCATGAAATAAAAAATTTTAAGGTTGTTGCAGAGACTGTTCATGGTCCCCCTCCTCATCCTCCATAGAAGGAGAATTTTTAAATTTCTTTCTGGATGCCCTGGGTCTTCGCTGCTGCACAGGCTCTTCTCTATGCAGCGAGTGGGAGTTACTGTTCGCTGCAGTGTGCTGGCTTCTCACTGCAGTGGCTTCTTTTGTTATGGAGCATGGGCTCTGGGGTGTGTGGGCTCAGTAGCTGTGGCATGTGGGCATTGTTGCCCCATGGCATGTGGGATCTTCCCAGGCCATGTATCAAACCCACATTCTCTGTATTGGCAGGCAGATTCTCATCCACTGTGCCACCAGGAAAGTCCCAGAAGTAGAATTTTTAACCAGGCTCGTGGTTGGCTGCATAGAATAAAGCCTACATTTTTAGTCCTCTTTTTCAAGTAGATGTCATCATGGAATTAAGTTTTGATCAATAAGGTGTAATCTATAATCACTTTGAAACCTCCAGGAAGTGTCCTTGAAGGGAAAGGGGCTTCTCTTCTCTTTTCCATTTCCTCCTTCCTGCCAGACAGAATATGGATGTACAAATTGGAGCTGGAGGGGCCATGTGGGACCATGAGGTGGTCTTAACAATGGAAGCCTGACACCCTAAAGAGCTGAAGCATCTCTGGAGTATCTATCTCTGGAATTTTACACTTAAGAAAGAAACCAACTTTTATCTAATTTAAGATGTTACAATGCTGATAATTTATATTTTTTTCTGTCCCTCTTAGTTGAGCTTAATCTTAACTGACATCATGGTCAAATATATCAGGAAAATTCTGCATATATTTTCTCCTGCATTACTAGGAGATATTTGCATTGTTGTTGTTTGTTGTTCAGTCACTCAGTCATGTCTGACTTTTTGCGACCCCATTTACTGCAGCATGCGAGGCTTCCCTGTCCATCACTGTCTCTCCCTGAGTCTGCTCAAACTCACGTCCATTGAGTCAGTGGTGCCATCCAACCATCTCATCCTCTGTCATCCCCTTCTCCTCCTGCCTTCAATCTTTCTGAACATCACAGTCTTTTCCAATAAGTCAGTTTTTGCATCAGCTGGCCAAAGTATTGGAGTTTCAGCTTCAGCGTCAGTCCTTCCAATGAATATTCAGGACTGATTTCCTTTAGGATGGACTGGTTGGATCTCCTTGCAGTCCAAGGGACTCTCAAGAGTCTTCTCCAACACCACAGTTCAAAAGCATCAACTCTTTGGTGCTCAGCTTTCTTTATAGTCCAGCTCTCAAATCCATACATGACTACTGGAAAAACCATAGCTTTGACTAGATGGATTTTGTTAGCAAAGTAATGTCTCTGATTTTTAATATGTTGTCTAGGTTGGTCATAGCTTTTCTTCCAAAGAGCAAGCATATTTAATTTCATGGCTGCAGTCACCATCTGCAGTGATTTTAGAGCCCAAGAAAATAAAGTCTGTCACTGTTTCCATTCCCAAGTGATGGGACCAGATACCCTGATCTTAGTTTTCTGAATGTTGAGTTTTAAGCCAGCCTTTTCACTCTCCTCTTTCAACTTCTTCAAGAGGTTTAGTTCCTCTTTGCTTTCTGCCATAAGGGTGGTGTCATCTGCATATCTGAGGTTATTGATATTTCTCCTGGCAATCTTGATTCCAGCTTGTGCTTCATCCAACCTGGCATTTCACATGATGTACTCCGCATATCAGTTAAATAAGCAGGATGACAATATACAGCCTTGACCTACTCCTTTCCCAATTTTGAATGAATCGATTGTTCCATGCCCAGTTCTAACTGTTGGTTCTTGACCTGCATACAGGTTTCTCAGAAGGCAGGTAAGATGATCTGGTATTCCCATCTCTTTAAAAATTTTCCACAATTTGTTGTGATCCACATAGTCAAAGGCTTTAGCATAGTCAATGAAGCAGAAGTAGGTGTTCTTCTGGAATTCTCTTGCTTTTTCTGTTCTCCAACAGGTGTTGGCAATTTGATCTCTGGTTCCTCTGCCTTTTCTAAATCTTGTACATCTGTAAGCTCTCAGTTCATATACTGTTGAAGACTAGCTTGGAGAATTTTGAGCTTTACTCTGCTAGCATGTGAAATGAGTACAGTTGTGTGGTAGTTTGAATACTCCTTGTCATTGCCCTTCTTTGGGATTGGCATATAAAGACTTTTAGAAGACATGCAGCAAAATGATATTTTGAATTTTGTTTAGTCCTCTCTTCCCCAGTGTTTTTTTATTAACACACTGCAAGGAGAGTTGATTTCCATCTTATCATTACACAGTGGAGGCCCCTGAATATAAATATAGCAATACAACTTTGCTAGTTTTGCTGCCACTTTAACAGCTAAGACCTCCATATCCATCATCCGTATTCTGATGAAGACGTAACTCCGTACTTTGTTCAGGCTGCTCTTTCACATGCACTTTATGCCACCTGAACCCTAGGAGCAAAGAGGAGTGGGAGGGTGATGCTTCCACAGCCCGAGTTAAGGCATTGCTTAAATGATTAAGTCGTCAACAGACATTTTAGACATCTATCTACTGAATTCTGCTAATTCTGATGTCAAGAGCTTGTATTGAGCTTCTATGCATGTGTTTCTATAAAAGGTGGTCTCACTGTCTAAAGTCTATTTTTGGATCAAGAGGAATTAATGGATGACTTTATCATGAGCTGCAGCTGTAAGTCAGTCTGGTAACATGTCATCTAAGAGATACTCAAATTACAGTGTTGAGACTTAACCTCAGTTCTTCAATAAATATGGCTTTAGCCAGACCAATAATACATTTTATTTGAGGAATTTTAATATCTGGTGTTATAGAGAACAATGTCTTTAAATAGTTCTACCAAGTGCAGTGGAGTAATAGTCACTCGGTTGTGTCTGACTCTTTGTGACCCATGGACCATACAGTCCATGGAATTCTCCATGCCAGAATACTGGAGTGGGTAGCTGTTCGCTTCTCCAAGGGATGTTCCTGACCCAGGAATTGAACCGGGATCTCCTGCCTTGCAGGCAGATTCTTTACCAGCTGAGCTACCAGGGAAGCTCAATAGATCCACAAGCTCATCAATATAACTGTTAAACTAATGTGAAGGTTCCTTGAGAGCCATGACTAATTTTTCTCTTTGGCCCATTCAGTGACAAGCATGAGGCACAGAACAGAACTCAGTTATCACTAAGCGGGATGTTGGGGAAGCACCTGGGTTACCTTAACAAGCACAAAGGCAGTTTTGTTACAAGCTCTATTTCAACACTTTGTTTCAACAGTACCTCCTTTTCTTTTCATGAAATGGTTACGATGTTTTCTTTTGACACTGTACAGAATCTGTTTTGGTTCTTCAATACTTGAGCCAGTCTGGATGCACATAGACATGAGAGGCAGGAGCATTTTGAATTACTCTGATGTACAAGTATTCTGTAATCCGATTAATGTAAATATCATAATGATGTTTTTAAAGCGGTTAAGACCAGAGGTGCATTCAGAGTGCTCTGCCGTATAATCTGTCTGACCCCCATACCTGGGGTGGTCCTGAGGAATGACAGTTTGCCTTCCTACATTTTTCTGTAAGGATAACATTATTTTCTGTCACAGAAAAGTTTGTTTGACTTTACAGGATGGGTGAACTTTGGGCACTACCTCTCTTGGAAATAGTGTTTTATGTTTAAAAAGGTGTTTTTAAATAGTTTTTATGTTTAAAAAGATTTTTTTCTTTCTTTTGAAAAATATTTCTTTATTTATCTGTGCCAAGCGTTAGTTGCAGCATGAGGGATCTTTATTCGTGGCGTGCAAACTCTTAGTTGCAGTAGTGGGCTCTAGTTCCCTGACCAGGGATCGGGTCCAGGCCCCCTACATTGGGAACACAGGGTCCCAGTCCCTGGACCACCAGCTCACCAAACAAACAAACACAGTCTCAAAGAACTGCAATTTTTCTTGGCTAATTCCATTAGAGAAGGATGCTGACTTTAATTCTTCCTTATTGAAAGAAAGGCTGCTTTGGTTGGGTTCTGCACTAATTGTTAGAAATATCATTGAAAGTAAGACCTTTATTGGGCTTGGAGAACTATATGAAAACACTCCCAGGTAGTTTCTGGAAATTAAATAGAGATAATCTTGCCTATTTGAAGTGATTATACCATTGGGCTTAGGGTATATTTCTATGGGTCATTCCCTGTGAAAATTCAAACTAGTTCAGGGTTAAAGGGCTTTCCCATCTTGCCCCACTTAATCCGTGTTTCAATTTCCTTGTTATAGTCTCAAGAGTATTTTATGATTCTGAAACAATCATTTTCAAACCTAAGTGTGCATGAGACTCATCATATTTTTTTCCCAAGATTTATTTATTTTTGGCTGTGCCAGGTCTTTGTTGCTGCAGGTGGGCTTTCCCCAGTGACAGCGAGCGGGGGCTCCTCTCATTGCAGTGCTCGGGTTTCTCATTGCCATGGCTTCTCTTGTTGCTGTGCGTAGCTTCATAAGTTACAATGCATGGGCTCAGTAGCTGTGGCACAGAGGCTTAGTTGTCCAGAGGCATGTGGGATCTTCCCGACCCAGGGGTCAAATCCATGCCTGCTGCATTGGCAGGCAGATTCTTTATACCAGTGAGCCACCTGTACCGAGCTATTACATAGCTCCAAGACTAGCCTCAGACCGCTGTAGAACTAGACGACCTGGAAAGGTATATCAGATAGGACACCCAGCTATGTTGTTTTCCTAATTAAATGTCTACATTTTTTCCTGACAATCAAAGACCTAAATTTCCTTAGTAGTAAAATGAGAGATTTGGACAAGCTACTTTTCAGACCCTAAAGTTCCAACATCCCATTACTTTGATTCCTTGGCCATTATCTGTATGTGTGAGTAAAACTCATGGAATTATTTTGCTGGTATGTCAGAACAATTATAGTCATGTGTATTAGTTACAATCAGCCATAGCTATGAGTGCATCTTCATGTAATCTCTATCTAATAATGAAATCAAACACAAATTCTGCCTCTCTTCCAGTTACTTTTAAGGTCTCTGTGTGTATATATACTTGTAAATGAAAGTAGAACATAAGCATAGTCGGTCTCCATATTTTAGTTCGCTGCCTTTACCAAATGCTCTATAGACTACCCTAGTAACATTGTCAGTACAAAGACAACATTGTGTAGATTTTGCAGGGACTTTGAGAAGTGATGAATCAAGATTTCTCTAATTCTTTTTAAATTTACTTCTTTTCTCCTGTGTTAGACTAAGCTCTACGCTTTGAAGCACTGGAGAAGAGGGACAGAGCCTCTTTAGCTTTGTAATTTAACACATGTTTTTTGAATGAATAATTAAGCTACCTTTCCTTTCTCTAAACATAAAACTCAAATATCCTAAAAAGCTGTCAACCTACTGAGTTTTCCTAAAAGCTACCGTATTTGAGGGTGTGAAATCATGAGTAATGATTATGATTATGTACAGCTGATATTTTTTGAGGGTAAATATTCTGCTTTGTAGATGTTATCAGGTAAAACCCCATTCAGTCTAGAAATCAGCATGAAAACTTTTTTATTCAAATTTGTTTATTTTCATTTGAATTGTCTCACTTGAACTAAAGCAATAATCCTGATGGTAAGACATAAAAACAATCACATTTCTTTGTTTTAGTCTTTCTTTTCTTTCATCCTAGTCATTTCTGTAGAAACAGAGACCAAAATGACTGGATAGCGTTATGGAGGGTAAGAATTTCTGGTAAGAATACACCTACACAAATGTGCTGCAGGAAGCAGAAGTCCATACCTGTTACCCTTGTAACTTATGAGTTGATGAGTCATATAAGAACATAGGACTACTGCTACTGAATGCTGAAAATTTATGTCCCAAATATGTTTTTCTGCACCAATAACAAAACATGGATTCAAGGGGCAAAAACATTAAAGGCATAGATTTTATATACATATACATGTATATTTGTCTATACAGATGTACTGGGGCTACCCTGATGGCTCAGCAATAAAGAATCCACCTGCCAATGTAGGAGATGCAAGTTCGATTCCTGAGTTGGGAATATCCCCTGGAGGAGGAAATGGCAGCCCACTCCAGTATTTTTATCTGGGAAGTCCCATAGACAGCAGAGCCTGGCAGGCTACAGTTCATGTACAAAGAAGAGTCAGGCAGGACTGAGCAATTGAGCGCTCACTTACACAGATATACATATGCGCAGAGGTGGTTGCAAGTGTTAGGTAGTTAGAATAGGAAACAGGAGTCCAAAATGGTGGTGGCTAAAAGACAAGGAAGGGAAAAGCCTGGAAAATAGAACAAAGGAAGGTCAAAAGAAGGTCCAAGGACCAGAGTGAGGACCAGACGTAGAACAAACAGCACTCCTGGCTAGCCCAATTTACAGAGGGCAGGCCCAGGGTGGAGGAAAAAACATATAAAAACAGGAGCCAAGGGGCCGAGGCTCTCTCTCCCCCGTTCATGTGCTCTCTCTCTCTTTCTCTCTGTGTCTCTCTCTCTCTCTTCTCGTCTTTTGGGTCGGCATGCCCCCATGCCTTGAGGATGTATTTTCCTGCTATTTTCTAAATAAAATAGAGCTGTAACACTGATCTAAGAGCTATAACACGGTCTGTCCAAGACCGAGAGCTATAACACGGTCTGTCCGAGAGCTATGACACGCTAAGGGCTCTAACGTCCGTTGCTTCAAATTTTTGTTGAGACAAGACAGAACCAGGAAGAATACACTCGCCTGACACAAGTAAGGTGTGGGAGGTGGACATGGAGGATGAGATGATGAGAAATGATAATGTTAATGAACACCTTTTATGTATGAGCCAAATGACATTCATTCATGAGTTTTCTAATCACAATAAATGGTTTCTAGTAACACCATTTTACAGATGAAGAAAATGAGACTCAATAGAAAGTAGAGCCCAGTTTTGAAACAAGTTTTACCTGATTCCAAAGCTAATAAGACATATGACAAGACTTTGCCTGTTGTCCCTGGACTGCAATGGGGGTTCTAGCCAAAAGTCCATATTCAGTGAGTATGTCCATGTTTTAAAATCGGAATGCTGCCTGGAGCCAACCACATTCTGCCAGAGCTTCAGGTAGCAGAATTGCTCCCACCACATGTCTGATGCACCTTCCGCCTCTGCTCCCCTCCCCACAACCCCCTTCCCTGGCAACTAAGAGGACTCAGAGGGAGGAAAGTGTGACTTTTCCTCTCCTCAGAGCCAATGGAAAGGGAAAGGGGGGGGGGGGGGCGGATTTCTTCTAAAGGTTGAGGGCCTGCAGGAAGAGAGAACCAACATTTTTATTCCCATAATGGAATTTAGTTCAAAAGTTGACATGTTGGCCAGTATGTGATCTGAATAGGGGCAAAGAGATTTGGGAAGAGAGGGCATAGTGACATCCAAGGACCACTCTACCTATGACCTGTCCGTTTCCATTAGAGGATGGATCCCGTGTGACTGCTGACCTCACAGTTTGTGAAAGGTGAAAACCAAGGTTATGGTTTGGGGTAGTGTCCGCAGTGTGTGTATAGGTGCGTTTTGGAGAGCAGGATGACAGCAAAGAGGCGCACGCATTGGAGGTAAATGCCACAACTAGGGGTCACTGGGAATAGACGGCTAGACCTGGCCAGGGCCTAAGCGAGTTGCACCAGAATAAGCTCCCTCCCCACCACATCCACAAGGGATGTTGGGGCCTCTTCATCAGCTATGTAGACACTGAACAGAAGTGTAGTCATAATCAATTAAGAAGAGGTCTGCAACTCTGCCCCTCCTTCCCACCCCTACTTGAAACGCAGCTAGAAGAGGGAGGAAGAGATGAATACAGATGGAGCCATGGTCCCTTCAGGCAGATCTTGCCTGAGCTGGAGGAAGATGAACTTTGAATCAGGTTTGAGAATAGGATTAAATCTGAAAATGCCAGAATTAGACTGTGCTAATAATCAAAATAGGTTGAAATTTGTAAAACTAAACCGTGCTGAAATGTTATTAAAGAAGCCAGTACTAGAGGGAAAGGTTGGGGGGATGGGGTCATTTGGCACAAAATCCAGGAGAGTTTTAGGAAAATAGAAAACTTTTGTATTTATATGCTATTCCGAACAAAAGGTCAGCATCGTCACAAAACCATTTTTTTCCTCTTAAGTGATCCTGGTAAAGGTAGTGAGACAGAGGCATATCTGTAGCACCTCAGAGCCCTTCTTAAGACATCCCCTAAGAACTGAGGCTCCTCAAAGCTGCTAAGAAAGTGTAGCTATTTCTCTTAGGTACTTACCCCTTAGGTGTTCCTGCCTCTGTTGAACATCCACCTCCCATTAATCTGACTTGATGAGAAAGTTCCTGGCTGCCTCTCTTTATCACAGATCTGAGATGGAGACTGAAGCCTCCAGCTCCTCTGCAGGACCAGTAGATCAAATGCTTTAAAATACTCTCAGATTCAGGGAGTCTTGAATCTTTAAATGGAAGGTTTAGGTATTGTGCGTTTGGAAGACATGCCACTCAAAAATTTGCCCTGCTCTCCTCTCCCTGATCCAAAACCCCCAAGTATTCACAGAGATACCTGTGTTTTTAAAGAGCAGTCAGTTCAATCGCTCAGTCGTGTCCAACTCTTTGGGACCCCATGGACTGCAGCATGCCCAGCTTCCCTGTCCATCACCAACTCCTGGAGTTCACTCAAATTCATGTCCACTGAGTCAGTGATGGCAACCAACCATCTCATCCTCTGTTGTCCCCTTCTTCTACTGCCTTCAATCTTTCCCAGGATCAAGGTCTTTTCAAATGAGTCGGTTCTTCACATCAGGTGACCAAAGTATTGGAGTTTCAGCTTCAGCACCAGTCCTTCCAATGAATATTCAGGACTGATTTCCTTTAGGACTGAAGGAGCAGTATCTATATCTAATTTAAGTTTGTTGTATCAGTGACCATTGTGGTAGCTTGTATCACTGCCTCCCATTCACTACGCCTTGCTGTGTCCATATCTTTTGCCACAGACCTTACAATTCTTCCCTCTAACAGAGCAGAGTATATTTTCCCATCCCTTGACCTTAGATTTAGTCATGTTATTTGCCTTGAACAATGGAATGACAGGGAAATGAGCCCAGGCTTAAGAGGCATTGAATATTGGCTCTCACAGACACATGAGTCATGTAGTTTTTAAGCCACTGAATTTTGTGATGGGGTTTATAATGCACTAAAAAATCACAACAAACTGTAGAAAATTCTTAAAGAGATGGGAATACCAGACCACCTGACCTGCCTCCTGAGAAATCTGTATGCAGGTCAAGAAACAATAGTTAGAACTGGACATGGAACAACAGACTGGCTCCAAATTGGGAAAGGAGTATGTCATGGTTGTATATTGCACTCTGCTTATTTAACTTCTATGCAGAGTACATCATGAGAAATGCTGGGCTGGATGAAGCACAAGCTGGAGTCAAGATTGCCAGGAGAAATATCAGTAACCTCAGATATGCAGATGACACCACCCTTATGGCAGAAAGTGAAGAAGAACTAAAGAGCCTCTTGATGAAAGTGAAACAGTGAAAAAGTTGGCTTACAACTCAACATTCAGAAAACTAAGATCATGGCATCCAGCCCCATCACTTCATGGCAAATAGATGGGGAAACAGTGAAAACAGTGACAGATTTTATTTGGGGGGGCTCCAAAATTACTGCAGATGGTGCCTGCAGCCATGAAATGAAAAGATACTTGCTCCTTGGAAGAAAAGTTATGACCAACCTAGACAGCATATTAAAAAGCAGAAACATTGCCAACAAAGGTCTGTCTAGTCAAAGCTATGGTTTTTCCAGTAGTCATGTATGGATATGAGAGTTGGACTATGAAGAAAGCTGAATGTTGAAGAATTGATACTTTTGAACTGTGGTCTTGGAGAAGACTCTTGAGCGTCCCTGGGACTGCAAGGAGATCCAACCAGTCCTTCCTAAAGGAAATCAGTCCTGAATATTCATTGGAAGGACTGATGCTAAAGCTGAAACTCCAATACTTTGGCCCCCTGATGCGAAGAGCTGACTTATTTGAAAAGACCTTGATGCTGGGAAAGACTGAAGGCGGGAGGAGAAGGGGACAACAGAGGATGAGATGGTTGGATGGCATCAGCGACTCAATGGACATGAGTTTAAGTAAACTCCGGAAGTTGGTGATGACCAAGGAAGCCTAGCATGCTGTAGTTCATGGGGTCACAAAGAGTCGGACACGACTGAGCGACTGAACTGAACTGAACTGAAAAGACTAACTGTTACTATCATTTTTCTAGTACAGTGAAGAAATGTGGTAGAATTTAAACAAGGTCACTGTATTGAAAGGCTATGAATACCCCTCCCCCCAACACACACACACACACACACCTGCACACACACACTGCTTCTGTGCCCTGTCTCCTCCCACAAGACTGTTTGATTTCATGGACTTGGAGTCCACTCTGCAGTCTCTCTCTCTCTCTCTTCCTCTCAGACACACTTGAACCTACCATGCTCTTGTTTCATACTTGCAAAGGCAACAGGAAATGCCACTTCAGTCTTATACCTAAGATGGGGTCTCCATCACAGAGGACCCAAAATCTTATAACAAGGAAATCTGTTTAAATGTTTGTGCAGATCAATAAGTGCTTAATTTCTCTCATTTGGTTTGATCCTTGTTGGAGACATCATCAGTCAGATAGCTAAAGGGGACCAGGGGGAGCTGGCATTTAGAAGTCCTAAGACCCAACTCCTTCTCTTCATTATTTCTGTTGCAAAATTCTTCCTGTATTCCAACTGAAGAAACCTGGGCACTCTTGAAAGCAGCTTCTTTTTGTGTCTTGAAAGGAAAATGCTTACATTTCACAATGACTCATCTTTTGGAAGAATCTCCAGTTCTTTTTTGGAAAAGAAGTAGTTACATTTTGTTAGAAGAGGGACTTAAAAATTGATTTTGGAGAAACTAAAAGTGGTAGTTAAAAGCATGTGTATATTGCATTTCTTTAAAAATCACATAAAAATATATTAACTTATTCTTAGTTCAGAACTCAGAGATTTAATTGCTCCCTAATCTTAACTTCAACTGATACCAACTTCAGTTCAGTTCAGTTCAGTCACTCAGTCATGTCCGACTCTTTGTGACCCCATGAATTGCAGCACACCAGGCCTCCCTGTCCATCACCAACTCCCGGAGTTCACTCAAACTCATGTGCATCGAGTTGGTGATGCCATTCAGCCATCTCATCCTCTGTTGTCCCCTTCTCCTCTTGCCCCCAATCCCTCCCAGCATCAGGGTCTTTTCCAATGAGTCAACTCTTCACATGAGGTGGCCAAAGTATTGGAGTTTCAGCCTCAGCATCAGTCTTTTCAATGAACACCCAGGACTAGTCTCCTTTAGGATGGACTGGTTGGATCTTCTTGCAGTCCAAGTGACTCTCAAGAGTCTTCTCCAACACCACAGTTCAAAAGCATCAATTCTTCAGCACTCAGCTTTCTTCACAGTCCAACTCTCACATCCATACATGACCACTGGAAAAACCATAGCCTTGACTAGATGGACCTTTGTTGGTAAAGTAATATCTCTGCTTTTGAATATGCTATCTAGGTTGGTCATAACTTTCCTTCCAAGGAGTAAGCGTCTTTTAATTACATGGCTGCAATCACCATCTGCAGTGATTTTGGAACCCAAAAAAATAGAGTCTGACACTGTTTCCACTGTTTCCTCATCTATTTCCCATGAAGTGATGGGACCAGATGCCATGATCTTTGTTTTCTGAATGTTGAGCTTTAAACCAACTTTTTCACTCTCCTCTTTCACTTTCATCAAGAGGCTTTTGAGTTCCTCTTCACTTTCTGCCATAAGGGTGGTGTCATCTGCATATGTGAGGTTATTGATATTTCTCCCGGAAATCTTGATTCCAGCTTGTGCTTCTTCCTGCCTGGCATTTCTCATGATGTACTCTGCATATAAGTTAAATAAGCAGGGGGACAATATACAGCCTTGATATACTCCTTTTCCTATTGGAATCAGTCTGATGTTCCATATCCAGTTCTAACTGTTGCTTCCTGGCCTGCATACAGGTTTCTCAAGAGGCAGGTCAGGTGGTCTGGTATTCCCATCTCTTTCAGAATTTTCCACAGTTTATTGTGATCCACACAGTCAAAGGCTTTGTCATAGTCAGTAAAACAGAAATAGATGTTTTCTGGAACTCTCTTGCTTTTTCCATGATCCAGCGGATGTTGGCAATTTGATCTCTGGTTTGTCTGCCTTTTCTAAAGCCAGCTTGAACATCAGGAAGTTCACGGTTCACATATTGGAGGATTTTGAGCATTACTTGACTAGCACGTGAGATGAGTGCAATTGTGCGGTAGTTGAGCATACCAACTTACTCTAGCACAAACTCAAGACATCATTTTCTGAGAGAACCTGGACATTCTTCAATAAGATCACTGTTTTACCTAACATTAGACAGAGGATGAGATGGCTGGATGGCATCACTGACTCAATGGATGTGAGTCTGTGTGAACTCTGGGAGTCGGTGATGGACAGGGAGGCCTGGTGTGCTGCGATTCATGGGGTTGCAAAGAGTCGGACACGACTGAGCGACTGAACTGACTGAACTGAGTCTTTTCTTCAGTTAAAACTTTATTGTTTCCTCATTCCTCTAAAGAACCAAATTATTTAGTATAGACATCAGGCCATTCTATTTATTACTAGAATTTCCCTCTTAAATTTATTGAAAGCCATTTTTCCCCATAGTCTGTGTCTAATAAGAACCTCATGAGCTATATGTATACATATAAAAAATGTGAGTTATCATTTTCCCTATCAGTTTTATAACCAGTAAAACATACTATGATAGTCATATATTTTAACTATAAAAATGTATTAAAGTTTTTTAAAAAAAAACTATGAGATTTTCTAGCCTTCCTTTAATGTAACTGGTATTTTTTAAAATGAGTTTAAATCTATGTATCATGTCTTACATATGGTCCAAATATTTGTTAAGGACATGGTGACACCTCACCTCTAGATGGAGAAGGCAATGGCACCCCACTCCAGTCCTCTTGCCTGGAAAACCCCATGGATGGAGGAGCCTAGTAGGCTGCAGTCCATGGGATTGCTAACAGTCGGACACGACTGAGCAACTTCACTTTCACTTTTCACTTTCATGCATTGGAGAAGGAAATGGCAACCCACTCCAGTGTTCTTGCCTGGAGAATCCCAGAGCTGGGGGAGCCTGGTGGGCTGCCATCTATGGGGTCGCACAGAGTCGGACATGACTGAAGCGACTTAGCAGCAGCAGCAGCACCTCTAGATAAGAATTATCTTGAGCCAAGAGCTTAAAGACTAAGTGAGGTCACCTTGTGAGTCAACTGAGTACCTCTGAAAAGCACTTTAAAAACCCTCTCAGGAATGCCATCCTTTTACACACTCTTGAGTGGTTTAGAATTAATATCTCCACCCCTCAAGCTGTGCCCGTAGAAGCTACCACTTCTAGCCAGTCAACTGTACAGGTCCTAGCCTTCTCTGTGGAAGGTAGAGACAGGAGGCTTTGGTGCCATGGGCAGCTGATCTTCCCCTGTGTGGAAGCAGCTCATCTGCTCTGCTGCGGGAGAGCCCAAACATTCTGAGAGAAGCAGGGACAAGCAAGAGAGAGAAAGCTCGGGCTGAATTAGATCCTGGCTCCATGTGTCCAGTGACTAGAAACCTGTCTGCACCCCTCAGTTACAGAAGTGATTCAGTTCTCTTTAAAACACATCAAAATATGTCTCTCTTTGAATTATAGAAAGAGAGGATGTGTCTAGAGCCTAACAGTACTTTTGGTCACTCCATGAGCACTCCAGTGTCATGAGCCACCAGCTGTCAGGGAGCCAAGGAGGGTGGGCTTCCAGAGTCAGGCAGCCCCTAGAGAGTGGGGACACCAACACTCACTCTCCTGAGATGTCCATTCGCTGAGGCTTTGGGGGAAGCAGGGATGCCATCGTTACCCTGCTGCTGCTGCTGCTGCTGCTAAGTCGCTTCAGTCGTGTCCGACTCTGTGCGACCCCATAGACGGCAGCCCACCAGGTTCCCCCATCCCTGGGATTTTCCAGGCAAGAACACTGGAGTGGGTTGCCATTTCCTTCTCCAATGCATGAAAGTGAAAAGTGAAAGTGAAGTCGCTCAGTCGTGTCCGACTCTTAGCAACCCCATGGACTGCAGCCTACCAGGCTCCTCCGTCCATGGGATTTTCAAGGCAAGAGTAATGGAGTGGGGTGCCACTGTTTAACTTTCACCTGTTTCTTTTCTTTACATATTATAGAAAAACTACTATAGTGATAGTTTACAAGTCATAGGAAAATCTCTTTTGCTGTTTAGAGAGCCGGAAATGTATTATAAATATGAAGAAACCACCAACTAATAAATATTTCAATATTAAACTAGGACTTTCTTATTGTTACTATCCACAATATTAACAGACAAAAGTAAAACACCCTGCCCTTTTGGGGCTCCAAGGACAAAGAAACATGCATCCAAGGAAGCAAAATGAAACCAAGAAACCATAGATCCAGATGATCTGTCTCATAAGTGTGTGAAGGCATATATATGCATTTGTAAGTGTGTATACACTAATGACAACCCACTCCAGTATTTTTGCATGGATGAAGGAGCCTGGCGGCTACAGTCCATGAGGCTGCAAAGAGTCGGACACTCAGTGATTGAGCACACATACACTAATCAACAAAAATGTAATAGGGATTACGTGCATACAGCTCCTTTTTTAGTGTTTGAGCACTTAAGAAGGTGGCTCCTCATGTTGGCAGCTTGGTTGAGGAGAACTTGGGGAGAAATTGGGCCACAGTGTTAACAGGGTTTTATGTTTTTCATCCATTCATGTAAGAGCTTCCTTCCAGAACTTGTTTCTTAACAAATAATGGCAGAGTTTACAGGGTGTATTTTAAAAATTATCATACATTGTGAATAATGAAATATAGTTATCCCTCAGTATCCCTAGGGGATTGGTTCTAGGACACCACTTCCCCGCCAAGCCTTGGATACCAAAATCTGCAAATTCTCAAGTCCCTTATGTAAAATGGCTTTAGTAGCATTTGCATATAACCTATGCACACCCTCTTGTGTACTTTAAATCATCTCGAGGGTACTTATAAGCTAATACAACGTAAATGCTATGTAAGTATTTCCCACATGAAGCAAATTCAAGTTTCCTTTTCTGCAACTTTCTGGAATTATTTTCCCCCAATATTTTCAATACGTGTCTGGCTGTATCTGTGAATGATACGGAACCCATGGATATGGAGGGCCAACTCTAAAGAAACTTGATAAGTAAGTGCTCAGTCACTTCAGCTGTGTCCAACTCTTTGTGACCCCATGGACTGTAGACTGCCGGGCTCCTCTGTCCACGGGGATTTCCAGGCAAGAATACTGGAGTGGGTTGCCATTTCCTTTTCCAGATAAATGAGTACTTAGGAAATAATAAATGAGAACTAAGAACACACATCAAAGAGACAATTATGTTGCAATGGTATGCAGAGTTTCATTCTAGATAGATAACTGCTTTAATTCTCTGTTTCTCTTGACCCTAATAAAGGAGCTGATAAATGACTGGATTCTAACGAGTTATTCAGTGATTTTAAAAGAGGTGTCCTCATAAAGATCAGACCAGTGTCTCAAATTAATTTCTAACTATAAAAATGATGTTTATTTGCCACATTATGTATATATTTCATTTTTGTAAATATGTAAATAAAACTCTAAGATCCTTTTTATATAGAAGAGCTCCTAGGGAGTAGGATTTAAGATTGTGGCCATCAAAAGCCAAATAGTCTGATATGCAGAAATATTCAGGTTTTCCTTTGAAGGTGGCAACAACCTTAAACCCAAGTCTTTTTGTCTGTATTATATGTATCTCCCAACAGTGTGGCATAGACACATTTCCTCCTTCTTTCACAAATGGAGGCATTATAATGATTTCTTGATATTTCATACCAAAAGTAATGGTAGATTATCTTTTAAAAAAATCTTACTTGAATATGAGAGAAATGCTCTAAAAACTCAGTCTTGGAGAATAAATAATCAACATCTAGGTCAGGAGAACTGGAAACTGTTCAGTTGCCCCACATTTAGCCGGGCTAAGAAAGCTTTCTTGTCACTCAGGTGGTGCAGGGAGTCTGCACGGCACTCCTTGGACAGGTGTTTATTGGCTCATCACTTAGAGAGCCACATATATTATGGGATTATTCATAGCTGGTACACGTATTCATTTTAAAATACTTTTCCAGTTCCTTCTGGGTTAGAGAGAATATCACATTAAGGTGGAAAGAACAAGAAATGGATAGACTGACGGACATGGAAAAAGGGAGCAAGGGACGGTGAAAGGGAAATGGATTCATTATGACACAGATGCAAAATTCCCTAGTTAAGAACAATACAGCATTACAAATATACATGTAAAGGTATGGTTTGGTACTTTTCCATTAATTTTTCAATTGACCTCTTTGACCTCCTAAAGAAGAGTTTCTGACTAAAAGGGGGTTTCCTCACCACTCAGTTCTTTCTTTGGCTGGTCCTACAGCAAAACAGCGATCCTATATTTGGCCCTTCGGACAGTTGCCATGGAAATGAGAATGGCAAACATTTTCAGCTTTCTGGCTTCACTATGGGATCCAGCGTAGAACATGATTAAGCTGTCAGAGAACCTCCTGAAGTTAAGTTTTACCTGATAACTAAAAGTTTCCAGAAAAATGGTGACACATACGGGAAGGAAAATAGATTGCTTAACTCACTCTGAAAAATCCCTTTGATTCATAGACTGTCTGCATGATTGAAACATAAGAAAACCATGTCTTTCTCTAATCAGACTCTTCTCAATTCACACATTTGTACCTCAGGGAGCAAGTAAAACCTCCCTGTGCTTGTGTGAGGAGGAATCACATTAACAAAAGGAAAACGGGTCTCCTGAGTGCTGAAGAGACAAGGAAGCAAGATGCTAAATTAGGGATGAGAAGTGACAGAGTAAATGAGAGGGAGGGAATCCAATGCTGTTCAAACCATTTTTAAGGAAAATTACATATCTTATTTGTGGGGTGGAGGGATGTGAATGTCAAAGAATATTGGTTTTTCACAGCTGGAATCAGAGATGACTGGGAGCTTGAGGGGCTGCTCTACAATGGATTTGAAACTCTCTTTGTTCCATTTGTCCCAGACAAGACCTGGCTTCTCTGGGAAAACACTCTAGCTATCACTTTGAACCCACTGAGAAGTTCTGTTCTACATCACTGCCCCCTAATGAAGCTCTATCAGACAGAGTAAGGTCAGCAGTTTTTATACTGGAAGTAAAGAGGGCAGACCACTCCACGTAGTACCATGACTACAAACAAAAGAGCTGATTTGCAGATGCCAATAGAGAGCTACTTGGAAGAAGACTTTCCAGATATTGGCGGAACAGGAAAAAGAAGTTATAATTTGAAAAGATGATGTGCTCTATGTTCCATTTGGGATTGTTTAGTTCTTCTAGTTAGAAATATCCCTTCATCTGTATACTTGCTGGAGAGTGTGTAAATTATTATAGCCACTTTGGAGATCAATTTGGAAACATCTAGAGAAGTTGAAGATGCAGAGTTCATATGGCCCAACAATTTTACTACTAGATGACTACTATAGAGTGAATTGTGTTTGCCCAAAATTCATATATTGAAGCCTTAACTCCCAAAGGACTGTATCTGGAGGTAGGGTCCTTAATAAGTAATTAAGGTACAATGAGATCATTAAGGTGGGGCCCTAAACTGATAGGAAAAGAAGAGGTAGGAGCTCTCCTCTCCTTCTGTCTGCCATGTGAAAATAGAGCTGGAAGTGACCATCTACAACCCAAGGAGAGAGCATTCAGCAGAATCCAACCATGCTGACACCCTTATCTTGGACGTCCAGCCTCTAGAACTGTGAGAAAATAAATTTTTGCTGTTTAAACCACCCAACTTATGGTATTTCGTTACAGCAGCCAAAGCTAACTAAGACAGTGACTATTCTAAAAAAGTTCTTATGCATATGCCTGAAAGAAATATATAAAGATGTTCATTAGAGTATTGTTCCTAATAGTAAAAGTAAGGAAACCATCTGACTTCCATTAGAGAAAGAAATATCTTGTTCACATAACAGAATTCTATAGATCAGTTGAAATGAATGAACAATATTAGCATGTACCAATGTAAATAAATCTCAACAATATGTCAAGTAAAAAAATCAAGCTGACAAAATATATTTATATATACTGTCATGAAATGTTCAAAACACCCAAAATAATAGTTTATAAATTTAGAGGTACATATTTGTTATAATTAAAGTACAAACATATGCAAGAACTTCTGAGAAGGGAGGTAAAAATGATACTTAAGGCAAGGGGGTGATTTTTGCTATATCTGTAATGTTTTATTTTTCAATACGAAATGAGATTTGTGCCAGTTTCAGCAGATTGTTTACATCTTTCAAATCTAAGTGGTAAATGCATAGTATCTGTTAATTACTTGTGGGTTTCACATATTTCATAAATAAAGGTTGTTTTCCCTTATCATCTGGTTTCAAACAGTACAAGAGTGCATTTTAGATAGATAGTTTTCTTATCTACCTTTTGTATATGCTGCAATAGAAAGCCCAGAGAAGGTAGCTGTCATGACCAAAGTGACCAACTTGTAACTCGAGGATTAGAAAGTAGCTGTTTTTTTCTATGGTGTACCCTCTGTCTGTTAATTGCTTGTTATAGGGACAAGGACTCCAACTTGATCATCTAAGCCAGAAATACTCCAAATCCTGTCCAACTGTGGAAGGGAATGCTTGAACCCCCTGAACCCTCCCTGTCCTCCAAACCACATTCCATGATCACATCACCTGTTTTACTCACTCACGGATGTCAGCCCTCCTGAGCAGCGTTCAGATTTTCCAGTTTCAAACAAAAGAATATATAGAAGCAAGATTACTGATCTAGAAATTTTCCAAAGCAATTGAAAGGTTGGTGAATCTAAACATGGATTAACAGCATGAGAAAGAGTGGTCATTATACTGAATTTCTAAATTAATCTAAATAATTGAATTTCTTAAAAAAAGAAAAAGGATGACATGAAGGATGCCACAATATAATTCTGAAATAATAAGTAGAAAATATTCAGGGACATTAAGAATAAGAATTGGTTTTGCAACACCTAACATATACAGACCAAAGAAGAAAAAACAAATCCATTATCAGATGCATTTTATTATGTTTTATGTAGTTGGGGTGAGGAATTTTGGCTGCGTTGATTAGGTTGTGTTGACCCACTTCAGACACTTGATGGTATCCTTTAACCTACATTTCCTAGAAGATAAATAAGTAAATAAAAAAGACTTGGAGGAAGATTGAACTTATTTTGAGAAATAATGACTAAATATGCAAGTTATGCATAGTTTCATACTTCAAATTTACCAAAAATACACACTTGGGGAAAGATGCTATTACTCACGTACAGTGACTGGGTCACACACAGACACACACCCTAGGCCACCCATAGAGAAGAGAATGGTCTCGCATCTTGCTCAAATCAGATTACCTTTTTTTTTTTTTCCATTGTCTGGATTTTACTGGTTCTCCAAAGTGTGTTTTCCACAGTGTTCTCACCTGTTGCTTCCATCATCAGAGCCCTATCTCTGTTTCCAAAAAAACCCCCACACAACTTAGCCTCCTGTTTATCTGGTTGTTTGAAATTTGTTTTTTTAATTCTATCTTGATAATTAGTATTTCTAAAACATTCTCTTTCTACATGCTCTGTGTCCTCAGGCTAGATGCCTCTGTGACATTTCCCTGCTGGGTTGGAGAACAGATGTTTTAACTCTAGTTCTCTGGGCAGGAAGGATGGCCGTAGTGCTTGGGTTAGCAGGGAAAACGTGAAGGCCCTGACACAGTTTCCATCCCATTATCAGACACTTCTCAGAACACAGTAGTTCAAGAGTGTTAGCCAGTGATAGTATGAGGTTGTTACTCGCATTTATAGCGTTTTACTTCTTATATTTTATATGGTTTGATATTTGATTTATCCACAATATATTCCTAAGAGAAGTAAAATGTATTTACATATTTCTAATAAAATGACAGAAGGAAACAATGTAACCAATGCACCTATATGTTTCCCTTTAATTTTAAAGTTAAAGGACCCCATTCTGGGACATAATTTACTTTGACTGTAAGTGTTCATTTTTTGAAGGGATTGGGGGCAGGAGGAGAAGGGGACGACAGAGGATGAGATGGCTGGATGGCATCACTGGCTGGATGGACGTGAGTCTGAGTGAACTCCGGGAGTTGGTGATGGACAGGGAGGCCTGGTGTGCTGCGATTCATGGGGTCACAAAGAGTCGGACACAACTGAGCGACTGAACTGAACTGAACTGAGTTAGTTCTTTTGTATGTTGCTTTTTCCCAAACTGAGTGTTATAGAACTGTGTTATTGAGTCTTTTGTTAAGCATGAAGGAAAAAAAGTGTTCCACTCTCAACTAAACTGGAGCTAGAAAAAATTAAATGTTTCATTTTGCAAGAGTTCAGAGTCTATATGATTATCCAGCACACAACCCAAGAGATGCTAAGGTAAACAGCGTAACAGCACCCTTCCTTCTTTTTGATGTTGTATTGTGGGATGCTTATTAATATTACTTGAACGCTGTATTTGTAAATCCTTAAGCAGGTTATATTGACTTATATTTCTTCTTCTTTTTTTGCCATGCCTTGTGGCTTCTAGGATCTTAGTTCCCCAACCAGGGACTGAACCTGGGCCCTCAGCAGCAAAAGCACAGAGTCCTAAGCACAAGAACACCAAGGGATTCCCTTGACTTGTATTTCCAATTCATTTTTATAATAGTTTCCTAACCAAGTTTTAAATGCAATTGCATTTTTAAAACTTTAAATTATAAGCTTTATGTTCATAAAACTTTAGCTCATACACAGCTATGGTGTATAAAATGCAGACATCTTCACCCTCTCCCTAATCACACTCTCCTCTCCTAGAAGTAACCATTGTCAACAGTCTAGTGAGTCCCATTTTAGTCATCTTTTCATGAAATAATTGGATTCTTACCTCAGATAGAGGACAATGTCAAAATTGTGTTGGAGGGAGAATTTAGCCATTTTTTAAAATCTTCAAATAGTATATTCCATGGCTTACATTTTGAATAGTGTCAGATTTAGTTTTAAGTGAAACTCTTGACTTTTTATTAACATAAATAACTACTTACCAAGAAAGTATGTTAAATAATAATACAGCTTCTATACATTTTCCCTCAAATTGTGCTAGATAAATTATATCTTTAATTTTGATCTTTCTTTAAATCCTTCACTAATTTAGGTCAAACTCTGAGGATAAGCATATATCAAACCAGGCCATCACTCACCAAACTGAGACAAAACCTTAACGCCCTCTAGTGGAGAGACTGTTCCATGCTCCATTACGTGAGACCAACCTTCTGACTCCCAGGGGTAAGAGAAATTTGTGTGAGTTCATTTTTTAAAATATTTATCTATTTTAATTGACTGATGATTGGTTTACAATAGTGGTTTGATTTCTGTGATACATCAACATGAATTAACCACAGGTGTACTATATGAGCTCTTAATATTAGAATATTACTTCTTTCTTTTGTTTATTTAACAAATATTTAAATTTGTAATTTAAAATTTCCTGGTTAGAATGAACCATCACCAAGAACACAAGGGAAAATATTGGGTGGGGGGTGCCTATACACAAAATATCAATAACTTTGTTACTGTAATTAGTCTCTGATCTTCCAAGTTACCTGCTTGTCTTGACTGCCTACTCTTGGCCATATCATGACTCTCTACTATTGAATCTACAAAGAATTAAATCTATTCCTTTGTTTTAAAAAGTTATCTTTTTCTTTGGTTTTATTTCTCCAGATTTATCACTTCTCTTAAGTATCGCTTCATTAATTTTTCCGAACAACAGCAAAAATAACCACTGAATTCATTTTCTGTTTTTCTCCTCAGAATACGGTTTATCAGCCTTTCCCATTTATAACATGATGCCTGTTCCAAGGAATGATGAGAGCAGCAGAGCACAGTGGTTAAGAATAGAGGGGTGGAGCTAGAAGCACTGACTCCGAGTCCAAAGGAGCCATTTACTATCCATATGATCTTGGACTAGTCACTTAGATCCTCATTTTCTTAGTTCCCTCATCTGTAAAATCAAAACGATGGTGACAGTACCCAGAAAGCCTAGGACTTAACTAAGAAAATCCATGTAAAGGAGGTAGAACAGTGCCTAACATGTAAAAAGCACTCGATGACTGTTACTTAATATTGCTATTTCATCAGTCTTATGAATAAATAATAAGGTAGCATGAATAAAAGATTTGAATCCAACCTCTTTTTTCAAATGCGGTTGTTCACTAGTCACCTTCTGTATTTTATATACCTACTAGAAGAAAACTATCTCCTGTGGAGAAATATCACAACATTTATTAATATAACCCCTCCAATTTTTTTATCTACAATATCTGGCTAAAAAACATCAAATAACTAAATGCCACAATTAAAAATAACAATAATAATAAACCTGGGATAATGAAGATATTGAAGTAATCAGACAGAGGACTTAAAATTAAAATAATAAATGGGTTCAATAAAACAGAATAAAATATGAAGAATTTCAACAGAAACCTGGATTCTATTAGATATGGCAGAACAGAGAACTTTTGGCAAACTGGAAAACAAGTAACTGAACTATAGTCTGAAGCCGAGAGAGAATAAGAAATAGAAAATACAAAAAAGAGTGTAAGAGATATATATATGAAGAATAATGATACAGTTTAACATGCATATTGGAGTTCTGGAAATAGAGAGGAAATGATAGTTCAGAAACAATATTTGAAGAAATATTAGCTAAAAATGTTTCAAAGTTAACAAAAGACATTAAGCCACAGAATCTAGCTATACTATGAGCCTCATGTAGAATAAAAGTATAAAGAAAACCACACTTGGCTACATCAGAGTTAAGCTGCTAATAACAAAGACAAATGGAAGCATCTTAAAGCACTCAGAGGGGGAAACAAAAAACCCACACATTACCTTCAAAGAAGCAGCAATAAAGAATGTGCTTACTTTACAACAGAAACGATGGAAATCAGAACAAAATGGAATGGCATGAAAATGTAAAAGAACAAAAATCCTTCCTACCTTCTCACCTAGAATTGTGTACAAAATAAAAATATTATTCAAAAAAAGAAGGCAAAAATTAAGACCTTTTCAGACAAAGAAAAGCTAAGTTTATCACCAGTAGATGTCTATGTTAACAAATACTATGGAGTTATTCAGGCTTAAGAGAATAATCTCAGATGGAACCATCAGGAATGAAGAGCACCAGAAAGGTATGTGGGTAATCTAAATGAATACAGACTGGTTTATAATATCTTGTGGGGATTTGAATATGTATAGAAGTAAAATATATGACAATAGCACAGTAAAAGAGAGAGATGAATGGAGTTAAACTTTTGATTATAATATAAAATTCTATATGGGGGGAACTGGTAAAAGTACTAATTAAAGGTAAACTGTAGTAAGTCTAGGATCTCCAAAATTTACTGGTTCAGAACAATCATAGCATTTACTTTGCTTAAAAATCTGTAATTTGCACAGAGTTCGGTGGGGACATCTTGTCTCCACTCAGAATCAGCTAGAATGGCTCAAAGTCTGGACTGTGGATCCATCTGAAGGCTCGCTAACTTGCTTGGCTAGTTTGTTAATATTAGCTATGGGCTAGAAACTCCATGGGGTCATGCCCAGAATACCTACTTGTGGCTGGTCTACATGGCTGCTTGACAAAGCATGGTGGCTGGGCTGGATGCTTAGAGAGCCTGGCAGAAGCTATATCACTTTTACTAATCTATCTTCAGAAGTCATGTGTCATTCCATTATATTCTGTTGGTTGGAAGCGAGTCACTAGGGGCAACCCATATTCAAAGGAAGACTAAAAGTCCTCCTGTTGATAGGAGGAATATCAAAGAATTCGTGGACATGTTTTTTTTTTTTTTTTTCAGCTATACCAAAAGAATCACTATTTTCCTTGTTCCTTTTTTTTTTTTAATTGAAGTATCATTGATTAACAACGTTGTGTTAATTTCTGATAAAGCTCTTAGAGGAAAACATAGGCAGAACACTTAGTGACATAAATCAAAGCAAGATCCTCTATGACTCACCTCCTAGAGTAACAGGGGGACCTAATTAAACTTAAAAGCTTTTGCACAGCAAAGGAAACTATAAACAAGGTGAAAAAACAACCCTCAGAATGGGAGAAAATAATAGGAAATGAAACAGCTGACAAAGGATTAATTTCCAAAATATATAAGCAGCTTGTACAAGTCAATACCAGAAAAACAAACAACCCAATCAAAAAGTGGGAGAAAGACCTAAGCAGACATTTCTCCAAAGACATACAGATGGCTAACAAACACATGATAAGATGCTCAACATCACTTATTATTGTGCTGAACTTAGTTTGCTCAGTAGTGTCCAACTCTTTGTGATCCCATGGACTGTATGTATAGTCTGTCAGGCTCCTCTGTTCATGGGGATTTTCCAGGCAGTAATACTGGAGTGGGTTGCTATGCCCTCCTCCGGGGGATCTTCTCAACCCAGGGATCGTTATTAGAGAAATGGAAATCAAAACTACAGTGAGGTATCAACTCATACCAGTTAGAATGGCCTTCATCAAGAAGTCTACAAACAATAAATGCTGAAGAAGGTGTGGAGAAAAGGAAGCCCTCTTGTACTATTGGAATGTAAATTGATACAGCCGCTATGGAAGAAAGTACGGAGATTCCTTAAAAACTAAGGAAAAAACACTGTATGACCCAGCAGTCCCACTCCTAGGCATATACCCTGAGGAAACCAAAACTGAAAAATACACATGTACCCCAGTGTTCATTGCAGCACTATTTATGATAGCTAGAACTTGGAATCAACTTAAATGTCCATTGACAGATGAATGGATAAAGAAGCTGTGGTACATGTATACAATGGAATATTACCCAGCCATAAAAAGGAATGCATTTGATCAGTTCTAAGAAGGTGGATGAAAGTGAAAGTGGAGAGTGAAAAAGTTGGCTTAAAACTCAACATTCAGAAAACTAAGATCATGGCATCTGGTCCCATCACTTCATGGGAAATAGATGGGCAAACAGTGGAAACAGTGTCAGACTTTATTTTGGGGGGCTCCAAAATCACTGCAGATGGTGACTGCAGCCATGAAATTAAAAGACACTTACTCCTTGGAAGGAAAGTTATGACCAACCTAGATAGCATGTTGAAAAGCAGAGACATTACTTTGCCAACAAAGGTCCATCTAGTCAAGGCTATGGTTTTTCCAGTGGTCATATATGGATGTGAGAGTTGGACTGTGAAGAAAGCTGAGTGCCGAAAAATTGATGCTTTTGAACTATGGTGTTGGAGAAGACTCTTGAGAGGCCCTTGGACTGCAAGGAGATCCAATCAGTCCATTCTGAAGGAGATCAGCCCTGGGATTGCTTTGGAAGGACTGATGCTAAAGCTGAAACTCCAGTACTTTGGCCACCTCATGCGAAGAGTTGACTCATTGGAAAAGACTCTGATGCTGGGAGGGATTGGGGGCAGGAGGAGAAGGGGACGACAGAGGATGAGATGGCTGGATGGCATCACTGACTCAATGGACGTGAGTCTGAGTGAACTCCGGGAGTTGGTGATGGACAGGGAGGCCTGGCGTGCTGCGATTCATGGGGTCGCAAAGAGTCGGACACGACGGAGAGACTGAACTGAACTGAACTGAAGAAGGTGGATGAACCTAGAGCCTATTATACAGAGTGAAGTAAGTCAGAAAGAGAACGATAAATATAGTATACTAACATATATATGGAATCTAGAAAGATGGTACCGATGAATTTATTTGTAGGGAAGCAATGGAGAAACAGATATAGAGAACAGACTTATGCAAAAGAGCAGGGGAAGGAGAGGGTAAGCTATATGGAGAGAGTAACATGGAAACTTTTATATTCCCATATGTAAAATAGATAGCCAATGGGAATTTGCTGTATGAGTGAGGAAGCTCAAACAGGGGCTCTGTAACAACCTAGGGAGGTGGGATGGGGAAGGAGAAGGGAAGGAGTTTCAAGAGGGAGGGGATATGTGGCTCAGTGGGTAAAGAATCTGCCTGCAATGCGGGAGACCTGGGTTCAATCCCTGGGTTGGGAGGATCCCCTGGAGAAGGGAAAGGCTACCCACTCCAGTATTCTGGCCTGGAGAATTCCAAGGACTGTATAGCCCATGGGGTTGCAAAGAATCGGACACAACTGAGCAACTTTCACTTTCACTTTAGATGGCTGATTCATGTTTGACAGAAAACAAAATTCTGTAAAACAATTATCCTTCAATTAAAAAATTAATTAAAAAATGTGTTAATTTATGCTGTACAGCAAAGTTATTCAGTTATATAATCATACGTATACATTATTTTTTAATACTCTCTTCCATTATGATTTGTCATAAGATCCTGACTATAATTTTCTGTGCTATATAGTAGAACCTTGTTGTTTACTCATTTGAAAAGACCCTGATGCTGAGTAAGATTGAGGGCAGGAGGAGAAGGGGATGACAGAGGATGAGATGGTTGGATGGCATCACCGACTCAATGGACATGAGTTTCGGTAGACTCCAGGAATTGGTGATGGACAGGGAGGCCTGGTGTGCTGTGGTTCATGGGGTTGCAAAGAGTCGGACAGGACTGAGCGACTGAACTGAACTGTTGTTTACTCATCCCATGTATATAAAAAGCTTACATCTGCTAACCCCAACCTCCCAGTCCATCTCTCCTCCAACTTCCTCCCCCTTGTCAACCACAAGTTTGTTCTCTATGTCTGTGAGTCTGTTTCTATTTCACAGATAGGTTTGATAATCGCTCAGTCACGTCCGACTCTGCGATCTTATGGACTATATAGCCTGCCAGGCTTCTCTGTCCATGGAATTCTCCAGGCAAGAATACTGGAGTGGGTTGCCATTTCCTTCTCCAACAGATGTTTATTTGTGTCATATTTTAGATTCCATGTGTAAGTGACATCATATGGTATTTGTCTTTCTCTGACTTACTTCACTTAGTATGATTATCTCTAGTTGCATCCATGTTGCTGCAAATGGCCTTATTTCGTGGCCGAGTAGTATTCCATTGAATATATGTACCACATCTTCTTTATCCATTTATCTGTGGATGGTCATTTAGGTTGTTTCTATATCTAGGCTACTGTGAATAGTGTTGCTATGAACATGAGGGTGAATATATCTTTTTTAATTAGAGTTTTATCTAGATATATGTCCAGAAGTGGGATTGCTGGATCATATGATAATTCTATTTTTAGTTTTCTGAGGAAACTCCATACTGTTTTGCACAGTGGTTGTACCAACTTACATTCCCACCAGCAGTGTAGGAGGATTTTTCTGCACATCCTCTCCAGCATTTGCTATTTGTAGAGTTTCTAATGGTGGTCATTCTAAATGGTGGTGTGAAATGGTACAATAAAGCTAGAGTAAATAGCATAGAAAAGATACAATAGGATGGTGGTGGTGGTTTAGTCGCTAAGTCGTGTCCAACTCTTGCGACCCCATGGACTGTAGTCTGCCAGGCTCCTCTGTCCATGGGATTCTCCAGGCAAGAATATTGAAGTGGGTTGCCATTTCCTTCGCTATATAATAGGATAAACAAACTCAAAAGTTTGTTCTTTGACAGTTCTAATAAAACCTCTAGCAAGATCAATTAAGTAAAAATTAGGGCATAAATAAACAATGTTAGTATTGAAAAAAGGGATCTAACTAAGATTCAACAGAGCTATATTTAATTAAAAAGGTTTTCATATTCATTACAAACATAGTTTCTTTCCAGTATTGGCTCTGATGGTTAATAGGAGTGGACAACGAATGGAGGTTCACTAGATCCTTCTGCAGCTGAGTGTTTAGCAGCCTGCTCTAGTCCATCAACATGTTGGCTAATAACTTCCCTCACACAGGACTCTCTCCACATTACCAGTGTAAGTGACACAAACTTATGATGCCTAACAATGTGGACATGAATGGTTTTTTTCAACTTTTTTTTATTGAAGTACAACATTCACACAAATGCACAAACCAAATAAACAGCTCAGTGGATTGAGGCAATGTAAACACTTGTGTAACGACTACACAAGCCAAGATATATGAAGTCACCAACACTTAAGAAATCCCCTGCAAGCCCCCTCCTATCTACTGCTTCCTCCCTCTTCCCCAAGGTAATCACTATTGTGACTTCTAACTTTACAGTTTAGAGATATGCCTGGGTTTTGAACTTTAGAGAAATTGCATTTATGGAGAACATACTTTTGTTCCTGGCTTCTTTCAGTCAATGCTTTTTGCAATTCTCCAATGCTGTTGCATATAGGTGACTTTGTTTTTTTCATTATCATAAGCTAGCTAGATAGATCAGAGAAGGCAATGGCACCCCACTCCAGTACTCCTGCCTGGAAAATCCCATGGATGGAGAAGCCTGGTAGGCTGCAGTCCATGGGGTCGCTGAGGGTCGGACACGACTGAGCGACTTCACTTTCACTTTTCACTTTCATGCATTGGAGAAGGAAATGGCAACCCACTCCAGTGTTCTTGCCTGGAGAATCCAGTGTTCTTGCCGGGGACGGGGGAGCCTGGTGGGCTGCCATCTATGGGGTCACACAGAGTCAGAAATGACTGAAGTGACTTAGCAGCAGCAGCAGCTAGATAGATAACTATATAAATGCATTTTTATACATTCTACTATTGATGGACATTTAGAGTATTTTTAGTTTTTGGCTATAATGTATACTGCTACCATGAGCATTTTTTATATGTCTTGTGGCCCATACGTGCACACATTTCTGTTGGATATGTTCCTAGGAAAGCATGCTGGTCATAACATATGTTCCTCTTTATTGAATAATGCCACCTGTTTTCAAAGCAGTTGAAGCATTTACACTCTTAACAGCAGTAGTTGAGAATTCATGTTGATTCACATTCTTGTCAACATTTGGAATGACTGGTTATTTCCGTTTCAGCCATTCTGGTAGATTTAGAATGCTCTCATGGCGATGGTAATTTGCATGGCCCTTGTATTGGTTTCATGTGGCCGTTGAAGCAAATTATCATAAGCTTGATGGCTTAAAGCAACAGAAATGTATTCTCTCACAATTCTGGAGTCCAAAAATTTGAAATCAGTTTTTGGGCCAAGATTAAGAAGTTGGCAGGGATACACTGCTAACAGGTGAGAATCCACCCCTTAAGTCTTCCATCTCCTGGTGGCTGCCAGCATTCCTTAGCCATGTCACTCTGCCTCCAGTGTTACATTGCCTACTCTTCTATGTGTCAAATGTCCTTCTGCCTCTCTTTTACATGGACACTTGTGATTACATTTAGGGCCCACCAGATAATACAGGAAATCTATCTCATGATCCTTAATTGTATCTGCAAAGTCCTTTTTTGTCATAGAAGAAGATAACATTCATATTTTTCAGCAACAAGGATATCTCCTGAGAGGCCATTATTCAGCATAAAACATTCCTTATTTTGATTAATTTTCATGGGTTTTTGACCACTTGAGTATCTCCTTCTATGATGTCTGCTTAAGTCTTTTGCTCATTGTTTTAAATTGGGCTATCTTTTTCTTGGGGCTTCCCAGGTAGCTCAGTGGTAAAGAATCCACCTGCCAATGTAGGAGACTCAGGAGATGTGGGTTCGATCTCTGAGTTGGGAAGATCCCCTGGAAGAGGAAATGGCAACCTATTCCAGTATTCTTGCCTGGAAAAATCCCATGGACAGAGGAGCCTGGCAAGCTACAGTCCATGAGGTCACAGAGAGTCAGACATGACTGAGTACAAGAGCACATCTTTTTCTTCCTGATTTTTAAGCAGTTATTTAGATATATTCTACATACAAGTGTTTAGTGAGGTATATTTATTGAAAATATCTCTTTCCACTTAGTAGCTTATGTCTTCATATTCTCTCTGTCCTGTTGGTTTTTATTTTTTACTTTTTTGGCCACACCATGTGGCATGTGGGATCTTGGTTCCCCAACAAGGGATTGAACCAAACCCCTGCAGTGGAAGCTTGGAAACTTAACCACTGGACTGCCAACAAAGTCCCTTCATATTTTCTTTTTATGAAGAGAAGTTCTTAGTTATAATATAGTCCAATTTATCCATTTATTTTCATTTAAAGTTAGTGCTTTTTTGTATCCTAATTAAGAATCTGATTTCAAGGTTATGATGGTATTTTCCTAGGTTATCTCCTGAAAGCTTTATATTCTTTCCATATATAGATTGGCGATCATTTACAATTAATTTTAATGTATGATGGGAGTTTGAGATCATGTTTTCTCTTATTCCTTATGGATATTCTGTTGACTCAGAACCATTCATTATAATGAAAATGTCTCACTGATGTGCACAGTCATGATTTCTCTTAAATCAATGTATTATTCTGTTTCAGGACTTTCTGTTCTATTCAATTGGTTCATTCCTCTTTCCTAATCAACCCCATACTATTTTATAGGACTTCCTTGGTGGTCCAGTAGTTAAGACTCAGAACTTCCACTGCAGGGTACACGGGTTCGATACCACGTCATGGAACTAAGATCCCCATGGCATGCAGGTGCAGCCAATAACAAACAAAAAATCACACAGTATTTCATCGACTGTGGCTCTATAGTAAATCTTGATATTCAGGCAAGCTAGTCCTCTCACCTTGTTCTTCAAGTGTGTATTGATCTCTGGGATTTCCATAAATTTTAGATTCAGCTTGTCAGTCTCCACACAGGCTAGGTTTTTGTTTGCACTGTATCTATAATCAATACTGGGAGAACTGGCATCTTTATAGTCTTTTAATCCATGAACAAAATTTAATATTCTTTTTATTAAAGTCTTTTTTGTCTCCATATTCTTTTATAAATTTTGATATAGAAGACTTCTGTATCTTCATTATGTTTACCCATGGGATTTTTATATTTTTATATAAATTTATATTTTATTTTATAAATTTATATATAAATTTTTATAAAAACTATTATATTAGTCGCTTAAATTTTTCATTTTCCAGTTATTTGTACCTTGTATGTGAAAATACAATTGTATTTATATTTGCATTTAATATAACCACCTTGCATCCAACAATGTCTAAGTTCTTTTGAATATTCTGTGTATACATCATGTCATCTGCAAATAAAAAGAACTTTATTCTTCCTCTGCTGACTAGCTCATCAGTACAGTGTTGAACAGAAGTTAGTGATAAAGGATATTTTGTTCTTAATCCTCAGCTCAGAGAGGAAGATTTGAATGTTTTGCAATTAAGATGATGTTTTAAGGTTTTGAAGATACCTTCATACAGTTAACAGAAATTCTCTCCTATTCCTGGTTTGCCACAGCTTTTATAATGAATAGAGTTTAAATTTTATCAGGTGCAACACTTTTTTCCCTACTGAAATGATTACATGATTTTTGGTTTTTATTCTAAAATGTGATACATTAATTACATTGATCAAATTTCAAATGCTAAACAAATCTTGTTTTTCTGAAACAAACCTAACTTGGTTTAAAATGCATTGTCCTTGTAGCTTCTGGTAAAAAAGTTTTGCTAACCTCACAAACCAAGTTTGGAAGAGTTATTTCTATTTCTGTTCTCTGGAAAAATTAAATATTCTCTTCATTAAGTGGCAGAAATCACCAACACACTCTTTGGAACTGGAGTTTTCTTTGTAGAAACAATTTTAATTTTCAGATTCAATTACTTTAATAATTAAAAAATTGTTTAGATTTTGCTACATATTCTTGTTTCCTTGGCTTGCTGCTTATTCCCAGGTCTGATTGTGATCCATCCAATATGCATTTTCATCCATTTTGATGTTTGTTGTTAGTCTGTTTTTATAGTTGTCAAGATTCTATCAGCACCAGCCTTGAAATCATCCCCTATTTTAGTGCTGCCTGAAGCCCAGTAGTTACTTTCAGTGCCAACAACCTGCTTGTTAGCAACTAAAATATCAATCAGAACTCCAGGACATTTATAACAATCAATGGCTCTGAGGAAAGGGTCATTTGAGCGTCAGCTTCAGGGTTGCAGGAACAACCTTTAATAGAAAATTTTTAGGAGTCCACTCATTGGTGGGCTGAAGTTCTCTTAATATCCAAGTGCTATGGTCTGAATATTTATGTGTGCCTCCCCCAATCCCCAAATCCTGGACTCATATGTTTAAATCCTAACCCCCAAAGGTGATGCTATTTGTTGGTGGGGCCTTTGGGAAATGCTCAGGTCATGACGGTGGAGCTCTCATGAATAGGATTAGCGTTCTTATAAAAGAAATCCCACGGAGCTCCCTAACCTCTTCCAATGAAAAGCCTCCTATGGAGAAGGCCCTTACTTGACCATGCTGTCCTGACTGATCTCAAACTTCCAGACTTCCAAACCATGAGAGATATATTTCTATGGTTTATTCTGTGGTATTTTGTTATAGCTGCCCAAACAGACTAAGGTACCAAGCTACAAAGATGAGGGAGAAAATTTGCTGTTTCATATATGTGGTTGAAAGTGAGTAGTCAGAAAACAGAAGCATCCTAATAAATGGTGTTGCTATATGGTTATATTCTCATGTGATAAGTCTAATTAATCTTCTCTTTATTTAGTATCAGTTCAGTTCAGTTCAGTCATGTCTTTGTGACCCCGTGAATCACAGCATGCCAGGCCTCCCTGTCCATCACCAACTTCCGGAGTTCACTAAACTCATGTCCATTGAGTCGGTGATGCCATCCAATCACCTTGTCTTCTGTCGTCCCCTTCTCCTCCCGCCTTCAATCTTTCCCAGCATCAGGGTATTTTGTAAAGAGTCAGTTCTTTGCATCAGGTGGCCAAAGTATTGGAGTTTCAGCTTCAGCATCAGTCCTTCCAATGAATATTCAGGACTGATCTCCTTTAGGATGGACTGGTTGGATCTCCTTGCAGTCCAAGGGACTCTCAAGTCTTCTCCAACACAACAGTTCAAAAGCATCAATTCTTTAGTATGGATAGTTTTAATTGTTACTTACTTGTATATCAAGCAATTCAACAGGTAAGATGTCAACACCGGAGCTTCAAGATGAGGGACTATGTTATTCCTTGCTATGTAACTAATTACTCCAAGACTTAGTAGCTTAAAATAACCTTTATCATCTCAGAGTTTCTGATGTTCAGGAGTTCAGACATGGCTTAACTGAATCCTCTGCTTCAAGGATTCTCACTGGTTGTAATGAAGATGCCAACAGGTGCTGCAGTCTAAGATCAACTAGAGAGGGATCTATTTTCAAGCACCTTCAAATGGTTGCTGGCAGGATTCAGTTTTTTGTTGACAGACTGAAAGCCTAGGTTCCTCCAACGCTTAGCTCCTTGCTATGTGTTCCTTTTCATAGGGCAGATCAAAACACAGCTGCTTGCTTCGCTAGAGCAAGCAAAAAAAAAAAAAAAAGTCAGGAGAGTGCCAGTAGAGGGAAGTCACAGGCTTTTAAGACCTAATATTGGAAGAGACAGCCCATGATTTTTGCCATATTCTGTTCATTAGTAGCCATTCACTAGATCTATTCCACCCACACTCAACAAAGGGATTACACAAGGGCAGGTATACCAGGAAACTAGGATCACTGAGAACCACTTCAGAAGATGCCTACCACAGGAACTACCAGCCAACTTAGACACAGTAAGATCCACATCTAATTCATTGGATCCTTCATAACCCTTTCTACTAGCAGACAATCCAAAAATCTCTGATGTTGATTAGTGATTGAGATGATTTTTCTTTTAGTAAGCATTACTCTAATGTCAACCACCTTTATGGCAGGTTCTTAAATTATCTCTCTACTGTTGGATTTGATCTTGCTCCCAGGAGAGGAAGGAAAATGTGGAAAACCAGGTAAGTTTTAATTTGTTCTGGGATAAAAGTAAGTGAATTCTGAGATCTTTAGCAATTTTAAAATTTAAGTTCTCTGACCTTTAGTTTTCTCATATGTAGTAGGATGGAGTTAATACTGTCTGTGTGTTTAGTACTGCTTCTACATAATAACTGAGACAACATAAGTAAAATCTTTAGCACCTGTCCTAGGGACACAGCTATTAAAGAAATGTGTAGGAAAGTCTGGATGATGTAAGTGCTGCTTTAAATTTCTTTATAAGAAAATTAGCAAATAATGAAGCTGCCAGACAGTTTTATTTAAGACTTTACACATCTGAATAATCAGTTAAAAAGCAAATGTTCATTTTTAGAGTTGCACAAAAGGAAAATAATAGGGAAAGTAATGGCTGGATTGCCAAATTCATATGATGTGGGGCCAATTTCCATAAATTTTTAAAAAATCTAAGTTTTAGAACCTGGAGCTCTAAAAACAGCCCTTGTAATTAATACTGTTTTTCAGATTCATAGTTTAAGGAAGTCACTACATTTTATTTCTTGATGTTATAGATTTAACAACATACTGGTAGCAACATGTAACTTCTCACATGGATTAGATATCAAGAGTTTGTGTATATAAACACTGAAAATGAATACACTCAGCTATTATGGAACTTACAACAAATACAAACTTGTTAACAACTTTCCAGAAGGCACAAAAGACAGCATTAATAAAGAGTGGTCTTTTGCATCATTTTCAAAAATTCTTCCTTGTTTATTTCTCCATCCCCATCATGATCAGCCTCATCAAGCATTTCCTGTAAAATGAAAGGTAAATAGGATATGTGAAATCTACTAAAAAGGGATGATATAAATGAACATTCAAATACACACTCAAAACCAAATTTTAAATTTATTAATATAACCAAAGTAAGAATATAATTAAAAATTATATAAATTGTATAATTATAAATTATAATTATACAAATAAGTGAAATTTACCTGAAGTTCATCATCTGTTAAATTTTCCCCTAGTTCCTTAGCAACCCTCTTGATATTGTTCAGTGATATACTTCCTGTATCATCATCATCAAATAATTTGAAAGCCTTCAGTATTTCTTCTTTTTCATCCTTTTCACTCTTTAAAAACAAAAACAACTAAATGTCATTAGTCTTTCATTTATTTATCAGTCTAGATGCATAGGTCTTTGAGGTCTAGAACAGAAATATAGCAGGTAGACTGAGCTTTATTTACTGCTCTTCTGACTTTTGGCAATTATTCCAGTGCATTCACATCTGCCCTCAAGGTACTGAAACTCAGGGTTTATTTAAGTGGAAGAGCCACAGAGTGACAAAGAGAATCTATCTCTTATTGACCTCAGGTAACTGAGATCCCTTATCAAATATGTAAGCTCCAAGACAATACGCATGTTGTCTCATTCAGTGCTCTCTAGGATTATGCCTGAGAAAAAGAGGCAATAAATTGCTGATTTCAAGGCTTCAAAATGCTGGCCCCATTCTCTCTATCCTTATTATTTCCTAACAAAAATCCTCTTCTCACACTGGACAGTCTTCATTACTACCCTGAAAATGTCTTTAATCTTGTTATGCCTATCTGTCTAAATCCTACCCATCTTTAAAGATGGTTATATTTTCCTCTGATTGCTCCAGCCAAAAAATGTAGAAGGCTATTGCTTGTATTTCACTGAAAAACAAAATCACTACCATACCATTTTTACACTCATTATGGCAAAAAATTTTTCAAAACTAATGGTGCCAATTCCTTCTTTGTCAGTTTCAGCTATCATCTTTTTAATTTCTTCTTTCTTCGGCTCAAATCCTAAGGCCCGCATTGCAATCTGAAATAGAAAGTAGATAAGTTATAATAGGCCACAATCTCATTCCTAGCTCTTAAATTACCTGTTAATTACTACAGTCTCTCTTTCTTACTCTGGACTAGCTTAAACCTTGGTGAAGGCAATGGCACCCACTCCAGTACTCTTGCTTGGAAAATCCCATGGACGGAGGAGCCTGGTAGGCTGCAGTCCATGGGGTCGCTAAGAGTCAGACACGACTGAGCGACTTCACTTTCACTTTTCATATTCATGCATTGGAGAAGGAAATGGCAGCCCACTCCAGTGCTCTTGCCTGGAGAATCCCAGGGACAGGGGAGCCTGGTGGGCTGCTGTCCATGGGGTTGGACAGAGTCGGACACGACTGAAGTGACTTAGCAGCAGCAGCTTAAAACTTGGAGAAGGCAATGGCACCCCACTCCAGTACTCTTGCCTGGAAAATCCCATGGATGGAGCAGCCTGGTGGGCTGCAGTCCATGAGGTTGAGAAGAGTTGGACATGACTGATCGCCTTCACTTTCACTTTTCACTTTCATGCATTGGAGAAGGAAATGGCAGCCCACTCCAGTGCTCTTGCCTGGAGAATCCCAGGGATGGGGGAGCCTGGTGGGCTGCTGTCTATGGGGTTGGACAGAGTCAGACACGACTGAAGTGACTTAGCAGCAGCAGCTTAAACCTAGAAAGTCAGATCAGCATGCTTAGGTTTCAATCTCATGATGGGCTTTGGCCTGTGTGCGTGAGTGCTAAGTCACTTCAGTCATGTCTAACTGTGCGACCCTATGGACTGTAGTCTGCCAGGCTCCATGGGCTTCTCCAGGCCAGAGGACTGGAGTGGGTTGCCATGCCCTCCTCCAGGGGACCTTCCCAACCCACAGATCAACCTGCATCTCTTATGTCTCCTGAACTGGCAAGCAGGTTCTTTATCACTAAGGCTTTGACCTACTCATTCATAAAACAAGAGTAAAATACTTAACAAGATACTATTTCGGTTAGTGTAGGCCAGATCTATACACTAAAGGGGTAGGTGTCTGCACTTAAGAGATTTTATATCAAGCTTTCAGAAAGCTACTGTTAATGAAAGACTTAAAGATTGCAATAAATCAATGATAAAGTTTTTCAAATGTTTCAGAATTAGAAGTAATTTCAGAACCTTCAGTTCTTTCACATCTATGGTTCCAGACCCATCAACATCGAATAAATCAAAGGCCTCTTTAATTTCTTGCTTTTGAGTTTCATTCAATTCAATTTTTGCTGCATTTTTTTTCCATTGGTCTGAACTTGGTCTGGATGCCTGTAATAAATACACATGTGGGTGAAAGATAAACTGTGTAACTGGGAGAAGTACCAGAACCAGAATTAATGGACTAACTAAGTATAATAAATATAGTCAAGCATCCTATTCCATATAATGAACCTCAAGAATTTTCCCCTTTCCCTTTGCTAACATTTATGCTTTTAGTTATAAATATATATCTTGCTGGAAAGCCTGGTTCTTTTTTACATCTTGGGGTTTTCTTTCAACTTAGTGCCCTTTGAGAAGCAGAAAAGGCAAAGAAGACATGCCAGAATAGTATATGTTATATGGGAAAAAATTGGCCTCACTTGGTATATCCGAACAGCAGTGTTTAATGGCCTTACTTGGTATATCCGAACAGCAGTGTTTAAGGCATATTTACTTTCATCTGTGCCTGTAAGTCTCATAATAAAATGTATGAGATATGGTTGATTGAAACATCGTATCTTTTCCCACCTTCTCACGTACTTTTCTGTATTGAAGACTGGGAAATGAAAAAAATATACATTTTTCAGGTTAAAAAAATTACTCCAGGGATCTGGAGAAGAATAAAGGTTGGACCAATTATCAATATCCAGGGAAGATGGAGGTCATCTTCCTGCTATCTGCCATTTTCTGCTGTAGCCTCATTTCAGTATCATGTCTTCAGCTCTGGGATATGAGGCAGTAGTATCAGAGATTCCATGTCACTGCGTATCTAGACACCAGCTTCACATATATTAAGAGTTGGTCATGGTAGCAGCGAATTCTTCATGCCTGGACGGCAGCTACACTGGTCTGGTCTTCAGTAGTTCCAATGGCAGAGGTCGTAGCTTCCCTGGCCAGTTTTTTCAGGGTTCCGGATGTCTTTCCTAGAGGCCCATATCCTTCAACAGTTTTAAAGCCTCTTATTCTCTGTATTCAACTCGTTTCTGGCTAGCGAGTGGTTCCTGTCTCCAACGCCATTGGTAAAACGGTTGCTGGGGTTGAAGAGGGGAAAAAATAAACTGGAGAACCGCTCTTCCGTCCCTAGAGCCACGGACACTGCGCTTCTATTCGGCGACGAATGGAGGGGTTACTAATGACACTCGAGGATAATGAAAGGAGGCGAATAATACATTTCAAAAACCAAACAGAATTCCTTATTTCAGGGAGAAACTTCAGCCTCAGCCCCAATAAGAAGTTGCACTTTCGCACTCACCATGTCTCCAACCGGCGCCCCAGGTCGGAACCTCCTAGCTTTACCCGCCAGTCGAGCTGCCCAACAGCACCTCACCGCCAGCAAACCGTTGCTAAGGCCGCTCTCGCGGATCTCTCCTGCAGCCCCGCCTATCCAGGCTTTTTTCCCCACTGACTGACAGTTGTTTCACCCAATAGTCAAAAAAGAAGACCCTCGAGGCCCGCCCCCTCTCTCTAGTCTCTACCAGTAGCGTAATGGTCTGCCTTTACCCGCCTACCGTTAAGGGGAACTTTCCGTCTGGTATCTTAGCAACCAAAACTACCAGCCCGCCCAGCCCGCCGCGCGCTTGCGCAAAATACAAGGCGTAAGGGAAGGTTCTTTACCCTGGCGTCTTGGCTTCCCAGTGCCAGCAGAACGTCGGGGAGCGTCTTGTAGGGATGGAGACGAAAGCGAGATTAGTAGGGAGGTGTTTCTACCAAATGGTAAGTCTTTGGTGGAGACGTGAGGGAGCTCTTGTTTCTTTTTCTGACCCTTTGGGGCCTGGAGGAAAGGATGAGGCTCTAGAGCCTGGTAAATTGGTCCAGGCTTAGGTTTATCATCCGGCCAGATTACCAGAGTCGAAGGGGACTGCCCTTTGCTTGCGCCGCTAGACGTCCCTCAGCCTCCACAGTGTGCGGGCCTTGGCTTTTTTAACCGCTTCCCTCCTCCGTGGTTTCCCGGGATTCTGGCCTAGTTGGCAACATTTCTTTACAGGAGAGGCGTGCTGTGTGCCTGGGCCCTTGGCATTCACATGAAAACTCTCGGCATAGGAAAGAGTTTTTACCTGTGTTGTAGCGTTTCTTTGCACGTTGGACCCACGCATAATCGCTATCAGCCTTTTCTACCGCCCCTCCCCCCACCCCCAAAACACACACACACACACACACCACCACCACCACCACCACCACCACCACCACCACCACCACCACATTATCACCTTCATCTGTTCCAGTGGGAAGATTCCTTTTTGCCAAATTTGGCTGATTTTCCAACCATTTCCAGCATAGATCCTCACTTGAGTCCAGCGTAGGTAGCCTGATAATCCATTTGACTCATTAACCGTCAAGATTTAGATGTCCAAAGCAAATTCTTGTCCAGAGGGCCAGACTTACTGGTTCAGCCCAGGTCTGAATCTAGTCAGGGGCCAGCTTAAGTTTGGGGAGTAGGAATGAAGAGGTGATAGTCTATTAAAACTTCTAACGCTTAATTGCTTACACGCCTGGACTCTCTACCTCCTGCAGTGCCTTCTCTAGAGCAACTTCTAAAAATCATACTGGATTCTCCAACACTGGATTCAGGAAGAATTAACTTTTGCATAGGGTTTTCCCTTTATCTCCCTTATCTTCTTGAAGAGATCAAATTGCCAACATCTGCTGAATCATGGAAAAAACAAGAGAGTTCCAGAAAAACATCTATTTCTGCTTTATTGACTATGCCAAAGCCTTTGACTGTGTGGATTCACAATAAACTGGAAAATTCTGAAAGAGAAGGGAATACCAGACCACCTGACCTGCCTCTTGAGAAATTTGTATGCAGGTCAGGAAGCAACAGTTAGAACTGGACATGGAACATCAGACTGGTTCCAAATAGGAAAAGGAGTTCGTCAAGGCTGTATATTGTCACCCTGCTTATTTAACCTCTGTGCAGAGTACATTATGAGAAACGCTGGACTGGAAGAAGCACAAGCTGGAATCAAGATTGCCGGGAGAAATATCAATAACCTCAGATATGCAGATGACACCACTCTTATGGCAGAAAGTGAAGAGGAACTCAAAAGCCTCTTGATGAAAATGAAAGTGGAGAGTGAAAAAGTTGGCTTAAAGCTCAACATTCAGAAAATGAAGATCATGGCATCCGGTCCCATCACTTCATGGGAAATAGATGGGGAAAGAGTGGAAACAGTGTCAGACTTTATTTTTCTGGGCTCCAAAATCACTGCAGATGGTGACTGCAGCCATGAAATTAAAAGACGCTTACTCCTTGGAAGGAAAGTTATGACCAACCTAGATAGCATATTCAAAAGCAGAGACATTACTTTGCCAACAAAGGTTCGTCTAGTCAAGGCTATGGTTTTTCCAGTGGTCATGTATGGATGTGAGAGTTGGACTGTGAAGAAGGCTGAGCGCCGAAGAATTGATTCTTTTGAACTGTGGTGTTGGAGAAGACTCTTGAGAGTCCCTTGGACTGCAAGGAGATCCAATCAGTCCATTCTGAAGGAGATCAGCCCTGGGATTGCTTTGGAAGGACTGATGCTAAACCTGAAACTCCAGTACTCTGGCCACCTCATGCGAAGAGTTGACTCATTGGAAAAGACTCTGATGCTGGGAGGGATTGGGGGCAAGAGGAGAAGGGGACAACAGAGGATGAGATGGCTGGATGGCATCACTCACTCGATGGCTGTGAGTCTGAGTGAACTCCGGGAGTTGGTGATGGACAGGGAGGCCTGGCGTGCTGTAGTTCATGGGGTTGCAAAGAGTCGGACACGACTGAGCGACTGAACTGAACTGAAGGAAAGAAAATTGTGCAAAGTATATTCTTGAAGTAGTCTCCCAAATCACTTCTCCTATTTCAGTAAGTAGAAACATGGCACGTTTTCCAAAGCCAACATCTTGTTTTGTTTACATTATATCCCAGGCACCTTACAAGCATTGTAATCATTGACTGGAAAAAAACCAACTCATTAGGATTCTGGAAAATAGGTGGGCTGTTCTAATATTAGAAGTGATTTTTATGTGTAAAGTTACCCCAGTGGAAATGAAAATGATGCAAATTCAAGATAGTTTGTGAATTAAGGAAAATGTTCAGTCACTTAATTATACTATATATGGATTTTTCAGGCCATTAATCTCACTGAGAAAGTTGCTCTTGATTGGTTTCAAGGACATACAGTTCATCTTTACAACTAGTATTAAAGAGATTTCTGAAATCAGAAATGAATAATGACCAAGTAGAAACAATTCAAATTTTTAGACTTTGCTGGATCAAGTTTGATCTCTTGGCAGTTTAAAGACTGAGTAATGTGTTAACCTGTTTTTGCCTCATTTTTTAATTTAGGCTTTTATATTTGGGATATTAACTTATAGTGAAAATGATTTTTCAATTATGGGTATAGATTGCAAGGTTTCTAGGTCTTAGGAAGTACTTGGCATTGAAAAATAGCTGTTACTAATCTAATTTTACTCTAGAACATTAATAATATTAATCTAGAAAAAATATTAAACCCATATAACTCTTAAATCTACTAAATTTATTTAATGCTTTCTGTGTATCACATACTATGCCATTTATTGGGTGAGTTTGAAAGAAACTGAGTGTAAAGTATAAAGATGAATGAAGGCAGGGAACCTACAGAGTAGTGGGGGAGAAAGGCACAGACATAAACACATGATTTTTAATTCAGGATGCTAAGTGCTTTAGTAGATGTATATAGAAAGTACTTTGGCAGCCAAAGAAGGAGGTACTACTACTCCTTGAGGAATTGGAAGAAGCTGTACCAAAAAGTGAGGCATTTGCCTTAGGTCGTGAAAGATGTATAGCATTTGCCAAGGTGAAGATAAGGCTAGGATATTCAGAGTAGAGTATAATATGTGCAAAAATGAATGTACATGTGTGTTGTAGTGTGGTGAGATCATGGGGTTTATAAGGAAAGGTGGAAGAGATTAGTCTTATAAATTAGCTGGAAGTCAGATATATCAAGCTAGGAATAAAAATTCTTTTTTCTAAGATAAATGTTTTTAGGCAGTGGAATGATCTGATTAGGTTTGTGTTTTTCAAAGCTATTTCTGACAACCATGTAAAGGAGGAACATTTTGGAAGCGGTTAAAGGGCCTCAACTAAGTGCCAAATAAGAATTATGTTGACTCTAAGGGTGGCTGAACCTTAAATTTATGGTTGAGGAATGCTGAAAATGGCATCTGTTTAATCTTGTTTCACTTCTGTACTCAAGTATGAGATAATAAATGTGGTGAAAACCATTCATTTATTCACCTGTCAGATAGTTATTGAGTACTTGTAATATATCAGACAGTGTTCTCAGTATATGGGGTACATCACTGACTAAAACTGCCCTTCTAGGAATTACTTTCCAAGAGAGGGACATAGTCAATAGATAGTAAATTAAATAAGTATACTGTACTATTTTGTAAGGTGATAGGCCTGGCCACGGGATTGGAAAAGGTCAGTTTTCATTCCAATCCCAAAGAAAGTCAATGCCAAAGAATGCTCAAACTACCGCACAATTGCACTCATCTCACACGCTAGTAAAGTCATGCTCAAAATTCTCCAAGCCATGCTTCAGCAATACGTGAACCGTGAACTTCCAGATGTTCAAGCTGGTTTTAGAAAAGGCAGAAGAACCAGAGACCAAAAACATCCGTTGGATCATGGAAAAAGGAAGAGAGTTCCAGAAAAAACATCTATTTCTGCTTTATTGACTATGCCAAAGCCTTTGACTGTGTGGATCACAATAAATTGTGAAAAATTCTGAAAGAGATGGGAATTCCAGACCACCTGACCTGTCTCTTGAGAAATTTGTATGCAGGTCAGGAAGCAACAGTTAGAACTGGACATGGAACAACAGACTGGTTCCAAATAGGAAAAGGAGTACGTCAAGGCTGTATATTATCACCCTGCTTATTTAACTTCTATGCAGAGTACATCATGAGAAACAGTGGGCTAGAAGAAACACAAGCTGGAATCAAGATTGCCAGGAGAAATATCAATAACCTCAGATATGCAGATGACACCACTCTTATGGCAGAAAGTGAAGAGGAACTCAAAAGCCTCTTGATGAAAATGAAAGTGGAGAGTGAAAAAGTTGGCTTAAAGCTCAACATTCAGAAAACGAAGATCATGGCATCCGGTCCCATTACTTCATGAGAAATAGATGGGGAAACAGTGGAAACAGTGTCAGACTTTATTTTTTTGGGCTCCCAAATCACTGCAGATGGTGACTGCAGCCATGAAATTAAAAGACGCTTACTCCTTGGAAGGAAAGTTATGACCAACCTAGATAGCATATTCAAAAGCAGGGATATTACTTTGCCAACAAAGGTCCGTCTAGTCAAGGCTATGGTTTTTCCAGTGGTCATGTATGGATGTGAAAGTTGGACAGTGAAGAAAGCTGAGCACCTAAGAATTGATACTTTTTAACTGTGGTGTTGGAGAAGACTCTTGAGAGTCTCTTGGACTGCAAGGAGATCTAACCAGTCCATTCTAAAGGAGATCAGTCCTGGGTGTTCTTTGGAAGGACTGATGCTAAAGCTGAAACTCCAATACTTTGGCTCATACAAAGAGTTGACTTATTGGAAAAGACTCTGATGCTGGGAGGGATTGGGATCAGGAGGAGAAGGAGATGACAGAGGATAGATGGCTGAATGGCATCACCGACTCAATGGACATGAGTTTGGGTGAATTCCGCGAGTTGGTGATGGACAGGGAGGCCTGTAATTCATGGAGTCACAAATAGTCAGACATGACTGAGCGACTGAACTGAAGTGAACTGAATGTTATGGGGAAAAAATTAGAGCAGATAAAGGGAGTCCCAGAGAAGGCAACATGGCACCCGACTCCAGTACTCTTGCCTAGAAAATCCCATGGACGGAGGAGCCTGGAAGGCTGCAGTCCATGGGGTCACTGAGGGTCGGACACGACTGAGCGACTTCACTTTCACTTTTCACTTTCATGCATTGGAGAAGGAAATGGCAACCCACTCCAGTGTTCTTGCCTAGAGAATCCCAGGGACGGGGGAGCCTGGTGGGCTACCATCTATGGGGTCGCACAGAGTCGGACACAACTGAAGTGACTTAGCAAAGGGAGTCCAGAATGTAGGGATTTCCATAAGGGAAAAGAGGAGTTTGCATTGTTAAATAGGGTATTCAGGATAGATCTTGTTGAAAGGGGGATATTTGCATAAATATAAAGGAGGTGAGACCATAGATTTCTTGGAGAGGAGCATCCCAGAAAGAGGGAAGAAGCAGAACAGAAACACTAAGGTAGGAGGCATGCCTTACATGTTCCAGGAACAGAAAGGAGGCCAGAGCAGAGTGATCAAGGGATAGAGTAGTAGGAGACAGAGAGGTAAAGGGGAGAAGTACAGATTCTTAGCATGCTGTAAGGACTTTGACTTTCACTTTCACTTGAGTAAAATGGGAAGGCTCTGCAGAATTCTGAACAGAGGAGTGAAAAGATTTCAAATTATTTTTATAAGGGACTCCTGTAACAGGTATAAAAGCTTTATTTTCCAGGTTGGAGGTTTTAAACAGTGGAGTGAAATAATTAGACTGTATTGGGAATGGATTAAAGTGAGTAAAGTCGCTCAGTCATGTCTGACTTTTTGTGACCCCATGGACTGTAGCCTACCAGGCGCCTCTGTCCATGGGATTTTCCAGGCAGGAATACCGAAGTGGGTTGCCATTTCCTTCTCCAGGAGATCTTCCCGTCCCAGGGATTGAACCCGGGTCTCGCACATTGTATGGATTGGAGCTAGGCAAACTCTTGATTTTGTAGCTGATCATACCTTTTCAGAAGACATTAATTTTTTAAAATCCAACTCCTGAAAAGCTTTGCATGTCTTAGTGTTCTAAACCAAGTACTTTAGTTGTTGTTGTTGTTCATTCGCTAAGTCATGTCCAACTCTTTGTGACCCCATGGACTGTAACCTGCCAGGCTTCTCTGTCCATGGGATTTCCCAGACAAGAATATTGGAGTGGGTTGCCATTTCTGATTCATAAAGAGTCAAACACAACTGAGCACAGCATGGTTACAGTCAGTGACATTCTGTGACTTAAACATAGTGTAGAGTGACTTCCCTGGTGGTCTAGTGACTAAGACTCTGAGCTCCCAATGCAGGGGGTCTGGGTTCGATCCCTCGTCAGGGAACTGTGCTGTAACTAAGAATTCTTGTGCTCCAACTAAAGATCCCACATGCCCAGAGCCAAATAAACAAGCATAGTATAGAAAGCATAGTGCAGAAACCATAAACAGAGACACTGATACCTGAGAGGAAAAAAAAAGGCCTATCCATGTTAAGGGTATGAACAAGGCTTGGAAGAAAGCATAAAAGCTTTGAAGTGGGAAGTGCAGTGGAAGATTCTACAAAAGAGAGTGAGTTACTATCATGCTGGGTAGAGGGGCCCCCAGAAAGCAGTATTGTAGAGTAGATAATAACTTGGGGCTTAGGCATTAGACAAACATGGATTTTAGGTCTTAACCTTTTTCTTACTAGCTGTAAAATTTATATATTATTTATTATTCATTTTGTACATAATTAAAGTAGATTAATGGTAGTATATATATGTGTGTTATTGTTGTTGTGAAGACTACATTCTGTGATGCAGGTAAACTGCCTTCTACTTAGTAAGCTCCCAAAATGTGTTAGAAATGAAAAACAAAAGCAAAAGGCAAGTTTTGGCTTTTCAAGCTTATCTTTTCAACAAATTTTTCTGAAGCAACCAACGTGAAAGGGAAGCAGAGATTGGCGTTGTGCTGGCAAAGCCAAGGACCTCTGGGAGCAGCCAGAGGCTGGAAGAGGCCCAGAGGATTCTTCCCTAGAGCCTTCAAAAGGAGTGTGGCCCTGCAGATACCTTAATTTCAGACTTCTAGGCTCCAGAACCATGAGATAGTAAATATGTGTAGTTGTTGAGCCACCCATTTGTGGGTAATTTGGTAAAGCAGACCTAGAAAACTAATAGAGCAAGAGTGTGGAGAAATGTAAAGGCCTGTACATTACTGTTAGGAAAGTGAAATGGTTTGGCTGCTACAGAAAAGTTCGGCAGTTCCACAGAAACACATACGGAATTACCAGATGTCCACTCCTAGGTGTGTGCCTACCCCAAAGAATTGAAAACAGATACTCAAACACTTGTACACAGATGTTTTAGTGTCACTTTTCACAATAATCCCAAAGTAGAAGCAATCCAAATGCCCATGAATGGATAAACAAAATGATAGCCACCGACCTACATGCATAAAAAGGAATGGAATACTGGCACTTGCTTAGTGCAGATGAACTTCAGAAGCATGATGCTAAGTGAAAGAAACCAGACACAAAGGGTCCCTTGTTATATGATTCTGTTTATATGAAATATCCAGAATAAGTAAGTCTGTAGAGGTAAGAAAGCAGGTTGGTGGCTGGTGGGGCTGAGAGTACAGGGAGGGACTACTTAACACCGCAGGGTTTTCTCTTGGGGGATAATGGAAATGTTTTGGAACAAGATAAAGGTAGTGATTGTACAACACTATAAATGTTCAAAGTGTTGCTGAAATGTGTACTTTAAAATAGCTAAGTTTATGTTAGATGAATTTTTTATAAATTTCAATAAATTTATAAATTTTCATAAAGCTTTTAGGAGAAATATGAAATATCCTTTGTACTCAGGAGTAAATGAAACTTTTAAAAATAGAACCTAATAACAATAAAAAAAATGGATTACAAAAATAGATTGCCAGGCAGTATTAAGGGCCACTTATCAGTTTGAAGTCATGAACTTAAAATGACACCAGTCAGCATGGTTGTTTGTTTCTCTGTTTATTTTCAGCTGCCTCAATGTAAGCATGGAGTAGACAGAGTTGGATTTCATCAAGCTTAGTGGTTTTGCAAGGTGAGTAAGATGAACCAAAAGAAAGACAAGGGCTTTGAGGGAGAATATACTAGAGAGTGATTGTAATAACTGGCAAATGGGAATTTAAACTGGATAAGTAGAGAATTGATACATGGGTTTGTTGTTCACTCGCTAAGTCGTGTCCTACTCTTTGTCCAACCCCATGGACTGCAACACGCCAGGCTTCCCTGTCCTTCACAATCTCCCAGAGTTTGTGCAGATTCATATCCATTGAGTCAGTGATGCCACCTAACCATCTCATCCTCTGCTGCCCCTTCTCCTCTTGCCTTCAGTCTTCCCTGTCTGGGGTAAAGGACAGCAAACATATGGTAAAATCAGAGAACTGTAAGACAGGATGGGTCTCAGCATGCTGTCTAGAGACAGAACTGAATATATCAAGAATTTTATTTTTGTTTTACAGAATTGAAAATTTCACAGAAGAGGTTTTGAAGCCAAGTTCAAACAATTTGTTATATTAATATATTTTCCTTGGCTGTACTGGCTTTTCTCCTTAGCCCTCAAAAGCCTGTAGGAAGCTGCTGTTGAGCATCAGTTATGCTGTGGCTTCCTGCTGATCCTGAGGTGTGTCTGAACTGTAGTACTCTTCAGCTTTAGAGATGCATCTCAGTATAGATAGTATAGGAACAAATTTACTAGTGTCGAGACCCGCATTAGAGGAAAAGCAAAACTGAGAGTTGTTGGCTTTTTGACATTTGAATTTAAAAGACTGTGATAAAAAATATATAGTTAAAGAAATTAAAGGCTTAGAGTTGGAAGAGAAGTGTATGTTATCTGCAGTTTTAGCTCTAGTACTTTAAGAGCTCATACCTCACAACTCAGGTTATTTTATTACAGATGGCTTTTCAGTTAGAGGGTACTTTGTTAAAAAGTTCTTTTATTGGACTAAAGACTTCCTCTTATAACTTCTTCCTCTAATTTTAGATGTGAATTCTGAAATATTATGTGAAAAAGTCTAATTGCTCTTGAAGTTCCTTTTAAATAGTACTTGCTTCCCCCCTCCTCATATTCTAATCAATAACCAAATCCATCCTTTCACTTGCATCCCTCTAGCAGTTCTCATCTGGATAACCATGGCCTCCCTGCCCCCAGTCTGGCACCCATCCAATCAGTGGTCTACACTGTAATATATCCAGAGCACTAATAATAATAAAGTTATTATTTTTATATTCTTTAATTTTATTTTTAATGTTTTTTGCTTAATTTTATGTTATAAATGTATTATTATTATTGCAAGTACTCATAAGCACTAATTATGTGCCAGGCACTATTCTAAGAACTATCTACTCACTTAACACCTTATAATAACCCTGTGAAGTAGATTCTGTTATTATCCTCATTTTTCAGATATGAAAACAGGGCAGAGATGTTAAGAAACTTGCTGAAGGCCACACAATTTAAGCAGTAGAGACAAGTTCAAACCCAGACTTCTAGATTCAGAGTATGTGCTTTCAAACACTACATCAAGGTGTTTCTTCTTCTCCCCTTAAAACATTTCCATATTTCCCATGATAAGTAGGATCAGGTTTGACACGGTGCCTACTACCTTTCATGATCCAGTCTCTTTCCTTCTATTGCTTCGTCTTACTACTTGCTTTATATTCCCATGAAACTAAATTATGTGTGTTATCCCAATAAATTGTTTTTGTCACATATAGTGCATTTACTACTACTTCCTTCAGCTTGCTAATTACTTCAAATTATTCATGTCCAACATTACGTTCTTCTGGAAGTACTGCCTCTTGCCTGCTTTATAATCCACTTCCCCCGTTGAATGAAGTGTTCCTTCTCCACACACCCATACCTTTATCATTAATGCTGTGTCATTGCACTGGCCATATTTAATGGAAACTACGTATATCAGAAACTCCTCAAAAGCAGGAACTATATCTTATTTTCCTTTTAATAAGCATCTTTTAGAACCCTGAAGTACCCTGAATAAAGTTCCAAGTTTTAATTTTATTTGCAGATGATGATTCTTGGTGATGGATTGCAGGGTCATAAACAGAAGAAGGCACACAGGACTGCAACAACTTTCCTCATTTGCCGAAACAGGAAGAACTTTCCTAGGCCCAGTAAAATCATCCAAATTTATTATAGATGAAGAGTGCCATGAAAGTGTGTTAATTAGCTCAACAGTAAGGCTTCTTGAAAGTTTGGATTTAACCAGTGCAGTGGGACAACTTCTCAATGAAGCAATTCAGGCACAAAACAGCACATACAGAACTGGAACCAGTACTCTTTTGTTTCTCGTTGGTGCATGGAGCAGTGCTGCCGAAGAATGTCTTCATTTGGGTGTCCCCATGTCATTAATAGCGTCTGTGATGTCAGAAGGCTTGAATTCATGCATTGAAGAGGTAGAATCCCTTCAAGTACCTATCCACAGTGTATGTGACCATATAGACAGCACAGAAACGTTTTCTGGACTTAGTGTCAGCTTGTACCCTTCTCTACAAATCCCTTCAGGTACTGGCTTGGTCCAGAAAGAGCATGATCTCAAAGACGTGACCTCTCAGTCACTGGCCTTCTGCAGTCTTTCTGGGAGACCTGTTAAATCACCTCAACTGTTTAGGCTTCAGGCTAAGTTTGAAGCAGATGAGAACATATCACGAACTCCTCAAACTCTGAAAAACAACCTGCTTGCAGACACCCACTGCCGAAAGTCAGTCCTGACCCACAGTAGACATTTTAGTAGGACAGATCGTCATTGGATAAGCAAGCCACGTGGATTTCTAGAACAACTTAGTGCAGCTGCTCCAAAGACTTACAGCTGTAGCAATCTGGCAGAGTTGGAGGTGGGTTTGAGTCACGGAGACCCCAGCAGCATGAGGCTAGTGGACGAAGCAGTACGGCTGCAGCATCAGAATGCAGGCAGGCAACGAGGCAGCCATACCGGGCTATTCCCCTTTGACATTTCAAGAATCTTCACCTGCTGCTTACCGGGCTTACCTGACACTTTGTCTTGTGTCTGTCCAGGATACATCACTGTTGTGTCAATGTCCACTGCTACTCTGGTCAAGGAATTGCAGAATCAGCCGGTCCGTGTAGTTCTTGTTGAGGGTGACCTCACTGAGAATTACCGCCATCTGGGATTTAATAAGCCTGCAAATATTAAAACAGTGTCAGAAAGCGTGAAGGTTCAACAAGACAGCTCAGAAGAACTGTGGACAGATCATGTATTACAGGTGTTAATCAAGTTCAACGTGAACCTTGTCCTGGCACGAGGAAATGTGTCTGAACGCTTAGCTGAAAAATGCACCGATAGTAAGCAGCTGGTAATTGGATCGGTGCAAGACAGTGTGCTGCAGGCTTTCGCAGAGGCTTCGGGAGCCGTGCAGGTGGCCTACCTCACACACATGAATGAAAACTGTGTGGGCAGTGGGGTCTCTGTGACCACGTGGAGAAGCATTCCCTCTGACACTATAGATGGGATCAGCAGAATGGCAGTCGTGTTAAAAACAGAAGGAATTAATTTGGTTACAGTAGTGCTGACTAGCCCAGTCATTGCCCAGATGCAAACTAAAGAAGATAGGTTCTGGACTTGTGCCTCTCGTCTGTATTATGCTCTGAAAGAGCAAAAGGTCTTCCTTGGAGGTGGCGCAGTTGAAATTTTGTGTCTTACCCATCTTCAGAGTCTCGCGGGACAGTCTGTGAATAAAGGAAATCAAGACTGTTCAGGGTGGCTGCATAACACTTCCTCTTGGCTGGCCTCATCTGCAGCACTGTATAGACCTACGGTGCTTAAATGCCTGGCAGATGGATGGCACAGGTACCTCTCAACTCTCCTGCGTAACACTGCCGTTTACTCATCAGACTCTGAAGCCGCCACATCCATTCAGTGTCATCTACAAAATGCTGCAGACTCTGGCTCTCCTTCATCTTACATCTTGAATGAATATAGTAAACTTAATAGTGTAATTTTAAATTTAGGCATTTCAGATAAGCTGGAACCAATTCCAAGAGTTTATGACGTTGTTACACCAAAAATTGAGGCATGGCGCCGAGCTCTGGATTTAGTACTGTTAGTACTTCAGACAGACAATGAAATTATCACTGGACTTGCACACACACAGAAAAGTTCACAGGAATCAGAAGGCTTTTTATTTTTGTAAAGTTATTGGCTAAGTCTTTGTAAAATTGTCTTTGGTAACATGTCATGCTAATAATAAATTTTCTGGTAGTTAAGTCTCAGTGTCTGAAATGTCAGCTTTTACCAAGAAGAAGATAATTGATATGTGTCAATAACTATTCAGGATATGGGATTTCGCCCTACTTATAATCTCACAAGTTAGCCTGTTACTTTTCATGGAATGCTACAGAATACACAAGATGGTTGGATCAGAGACAGGACTTTTTATTATTCACAGCAAAAGCAGTACCCAGAGCTTTGGGTTGGTCTGTGTCAGGTCCCCATTTCTCTAAGTACCACAAGAGCAACAAAAGGGCTACTGATGGAAACCAGCACACTCAGTGTTTGTGTTATGGCAGAAGAACACTGAGCTTGGGGTCGCCACTGCTTTTATAGTAAGCAGAAACATCTTGTTCTTTGTCCAACAGTAATTGTTTCCTCATGCCTGAAACATGTAAACACAAGCCTGAGACATGAGCTGGTTAAAGCTAGGCCATGGCATACTGAGAATGTTTGCAGTGTCACTCAGAGCCCACGGTGGAGAGCCTCCTCCAACAACTCACTCTTCAACAATTCTCAGCCAGACTTGAATGTTCATGGCTGTTGGCTACTCTGATTACTCTGGCAAAGAGGTTACTTCGTTCTATACCGAATCCACTCAATTGGTCCCATATAGCAACTAAATTAAGGCTATCAAAATGGACTCTGAGCAGCAGGATAAAATCAGTCTGCAGTATTGACCTCAGCTATGTTTCCCAGCATCTTGAATTGAGTCAAATGTCAATTCCAAGGAGGACCAATAGGTCTTTTTATTAGCCAGAATGTAGTCTATAATTTGCTGTCCATAATGAGCCATGCAGGGGAGCTTTGACTGACTTGCTTATCTTTGGTGACATTGCAAAAATTACAGGAGGCTATAGATGGGCCAAAGGCAGCCCCTATCCCTGGTGGAGATAGCATTGTGGCCCACACTCCCCACATATGAGCACATGTAACCACAACAGGCCCAGGTCACTGTATTTCGGGATTTGTTGTGAAACCTGATTTGAATCATATATGCCTAGTCGCTCAGTCATGTCCAACTCTTTGTGACCTCAGGGACTGTAGCCTGCCAGGCTCCTTTGTCCATGGAATTCTCCAGGCAAGAATCCTGGAGTGGGTTGCCATTCCCTTCTCCAGGGAGTTCTTCCCAACCCAGGAATCAAACCCAGGTCTCCTGCATTGCAGGGAGATTCTTTACCACCTGAGCCACCAGGGAGGGTCGCAAAAGTCAGACACGACTGAGCAACCAAGCTTGAGCAAACAGAATCACAACGAACCTGGCTTCCCTAATTTGAATTAACCATAAATTTAAGTCAGATAGGTATTGTCACCCAATAATTGCAGCCTCAGTTGTCATACATGGCAAAATCCAAGGCTCCTCAGACATTAAGAGAAGCATATGATTAGTCAGATTGAAACAAGGTTGTCCTGGTCCCTGTGTTTGTGATGTGTTCTTATCTGGGAGCTGCCATTGGTGGCATCATGTCCTGCCTCCAGTAGTGAACAAGAGGCTTACCAAGGAGCTGAGCCACCTTTGTGGTGGGCATGGAGACAGCATTTGTTTGTTTGACTCCAAGAGGGACTGAGTGCTATGAATCTATCCAAATGGTCTCAAAGAACTTGACTTGGCAAACAGCGTTCTGAATTTTGTTTGTTTATCAGTTGGTTCTATTGGTGAATAGTTTGAGGTAGACAGTGCCATAGTCAGGAAGAAAACTGCCACAGTTAGGACCACTGAGAGAGGCTTCCAACTTGTCAACCTTGTAATATCTAAATACTACCTGTACAGTGAACATTTGAGGCATCAGTGTATAGAGGCATTCACTCAGTCCCCACCTGTTGGTGAGTTAGGATGGGGTAGGGTATGGTGGTGATTGGCAGGAAGCCTGTCTCATTTCTCTGCTTGTAGCAATACCCCAAATGGTGGAATCTTCTTGGGTACTTTATGAGCATTTAAGTTTAAGCACATAACACACTGATGCCAATTGTGTGTTTTTATAATAATAGTATAGTGAATTGGGCCATTGGGCCCCACCCACAGGGTCACTTTTTTCCTTTTTGCAAGATTTGCTCCAATCCTATCAGTTGACTTCAGTCACTTTTCCTCCGTGGGAACATGGACCAAGAAGGTTAACACTTTCATATTAGGGGCTTTAACAGTTGCCAGGAGATGATGTGATCTCCCTGACTGCGAGCTCAGGAAGGCACAAAGAGAGGGCAGCAGGCAAGGAGGGTTTTTTTGTTTTTTTTTCCTGGCTCTTCATTTCAGTGTTAGGGCTAGCTTTTCCTTTGTTCTCTTGCCAATATCTGGAGAGTACCCAGGCTCCAGGGATCTTTCTATTTGCCCTCTGCATGCCATCGCATCTCCCCAGTGCCCTGCAGCCCTAGGTACCTTTGGCCACCCTGTGCCCAGTACCCACTTTTTTCAGGGACTGCTGGGTGGGATGTCAGTTGGCACCTGTATCTAACAGCCATAAAGTTTCAAGTTCCTTTCTTTCCCAGAGTTCCCCCATCACACTCGAGTTTTTCCTTAACAGCTGCTGAGATCAGCAGGGAGGTGCCAAATGTATTAAGTTTAGACGGAGAGAAGGGCTCCATGCCAGGAAGCAGTGCTTTGTGTTTACTTTTGATTTTGATCAGCTGTGCAACTTGTGCTCAGAAAACTTTGTCTTTTTGTGTCTACTCAGTTGTATCTCTTAATTGCTGACAGCATTCCTTTCATCTCTGGGGACCCCTTGACTCGGCAGCCGCAGCCAGTTTCTTTTCCTTGTGCTGTGGGGCATGCTACCTTGTGGTCGTGTTCACATTCTTCCTCTTCCCACCAAGCTGAGTGGGTGACCACCAACACACGATTGGGGTGGCTTTTTTTATTCCCACCTCTCTCACATACTTAGTTTCCAAACATTGATTTTCAGGTACAGTAGGCAGCCCATAGTCCCTTCCCCCTTTCCTACTTCTTGAGTGAAAACATTCACTGTTAGAGCCCAGGGAGCCATATCTCTTAACCCCGCCCACTAGGGCTCATCTTTTCCAGAGAAACATGGCGCCTTCAAGTGAAAACTGGCAAGAAGTACGCAGGGTCCGGAATTTTGCCCTGGTTACAAGCTAACAAGTTAGCCTATTAAAATTTCATGAGACACTGGCAGAAGACTCGAGACTCCTGGATGAGAGACACGGGACTTTATACAAGTAACCGGAGCTTCATGTTAGTTTATGTGCTCTCAAGTCCCTCAGGGGTGACATAAAGCGCCCGTGATGAATGCCTGAACACACAGTAGTTTGTATTGCTGGAGAGGAACACAGAGATTAAGCAATTCATAACTTTTATAGTAAGCACGAGTAAGCCTGTTTTTTGGAGAAAGATATTACATCATCATTCATGGTTGCTCGCTGCAAACTCAGCCTTGAGAAAGAGAGCTGGATACCTAGCAAGAACAAGCAGTGGTGCCCAGAGCCCATGGTAGACTGCCTATCCCAACAAAGTCTCTTTCGCTAGTTAGCCATAAATTGAACATTACAAGACCTGAATTTATGTGTGTAGTTTTGGAAATGAGTATTAGAAGAGCTCTAAGAAAATAATAGTAATTAAGTTACTGTTTACCTACCAGGTTCCAGGCACCCTTCTGAATTCTTTATATATTGCACCAGTTTGCCACAGTCACCACAACAAAGTAACATATACTAGGTCACTTAAACAACATTTATTTTCTCACAATTCTGGAGGCTGAAAGCCTGAGATCAAGCAGTGGACAGGGCTGGTTTCCTCTGAGGCGTCTCTCCTTGACTTATAGATATTGTCTTCACATCTTCTCTCCACCTGTCTTTCTCCAGATTTCCTTTTTTGGTCAGGATACCAGTCATACAGGATTAAGGCCCACCCTAATGACCTCCTGTTAACTTAGTTACCTCTTTAAGGACCTTGTCTCCAAGTATAGTCACATTCTGAAGTACTGGAGTTTGAGACTTCAGTGTGTTAATTGGCATAGGGACACAGTTCACCCCATAACTCATGTCTGGTCTCAGTCTTTGCGACATCTATTCTCTCCATTTTATGGTTGAGGAAATTAGCCTAGTAAGGTTCAGAAACTTGTCCAGGGTCTCACAGATAATAGGTAATAGAGCTGAAACTTGAACTAAGGTTTTATCTGGTTCCAAAGTCTATATTTCTAAGCATTAATTGTGACATGAAGCTTTTTTTTTTTCCTATGACAGCAAAACAAGAAAAGAGAATGCCTGGTTTATTTACAGGATTAACTTAAATGTATTAGAAAATGTAATTTGATTATCCTCATGGTTGGGAAAAGAATATCATTTTTGCTTTAGCACTTATCTTATATGTGTTAATGTGAGAACTTTGCACAGATAATAATTTCAGTTATACAGACTTTGTTCAAAGTTAGAATAACAACAGTATTGAACATTAAATGAACTGTTTTAAAAAATATATTATTTTACTTGCTATCAATACTTTTATTCTCCTTCTGTATACTATTAACACTCAGTTTTTGTTAAAATGTCATGAAGATTATGAGTGCCACTAATAGTAACATAGATGTTTAACTCATATAGTAGTTTTGTTTTTTTTGCAAATCTGGTATTTGCATGTATTCATGCTATTATGAATCATTGAAAAAGCGAGATGGTTCTTTCATTGGATCATCGAAAAAGCAAGAGAGTTCCAGAAAAGCATCTACTTCTGCTTTATTGACTATGCCAAAGCCTTTGACTGTGTGGATCACAGCAAACTGTGGAAAATTCTTCAAGAGATGGGAATAGCAGACCACCTTACCTGCCTCTTGAGAAATCTGTATGCAGGTCAGGAAGCAACAGGTAGAACTGGACATGAAACAACAGACTGGTTCCAAATTGGGAAAGGAGTACGTCAAGGCTGTATATTGTCACACTGCTTATTTAACTTATATGCAGAGTACATCATGAGAAATGCCAGGCTGGATGAAGCACAAGCTTGAATCAAAATTGCCAGGAGAAATACCAATAACCTCAGATATACAGATGACTCCACCCTTAAGGCAGAAAGTGAATAAGAACTAAAGAACCTCTTAATGAAAGTAAAAGAGCGTGAAAACGTTGGCTTACAACTCAACATTCAGAAACTAATATCTTGGCATCTGGTCCCATCACTTCATGGCAAGTAGATGGGGAAACAGTGGAAACAGTGACAGACTTTATTTTGGGGGGCTCCAAAATCACTGCAGATGGTGACTGCAGCCATGAAATAAAAAGACACTTGTTCCTTGGAAGAAAAGTTATGACCAATCTAGACAGCATATTAAAAAGCAGAGATATTACTTTGGCAACAAAGGTCCATCTAGTCAAGGCTATGGTTTTTCCTGTGGTCATGTATGGATGTGAGAGTTGGACTGTAAAGAAAGCTGAGTGCCGAAGAATCGATGCTTTTGAACTGTGGTGTTGGAGAAGACTCTTGAGAGTCCCGTGGACTTCACGGAGATCAAACCACTCAATCCTAAAGGAAATTAGTCCTGAATATTCATTGGAAGGACTGATGGCTGAAGCTGAAGCCCCAATACTTTGGCCACCTGATGCAAAGAACTGACTCATTTGAAAAGACCCTGATGCTGGGAAAGATTGAAGGCAGGAGGAGATGGGGACAACAGAGGATGAGATGGTTGGATGGCATCACTGACTCAATGGACATGAGTTTGAGCAAGCTCTGGGAGTTGGTGATGGATGAGGAAGTCTGGTGTGCTGCAGTCCATGGGGTCACAAAGAGTTGGACACAACTGAGCAACTGAACTGAACTGAACATACTATTAAGTACTGAGTAGATCTTGTAATAAATACTCTCCTTTGAAACTAGAAGTCTCACTCTAAAAATATATGTTTTGTAGGTTTGTTTTGTTTCCATATTTAAAAAAAAAAAAACTGCATGCTACCATGTGGTTTATCAGCTGTTTTTCTAATTTTTATAATCATGAGAAATATCTTTAAATATTAATTACTTATGGAACTTTTCTGTTTTTGCAAACTGAGGACAGTCCCTCAAATAAACATGATTCATCTAAGTAAGTGGGGTTTTCAAGAAACTCTGTCAGTAAGCAGGTATAGACACTTCTTTTAAAAAATATGTATTTATTTTTGGTCGCACTGGGTCTCTGTTGCTGCACACAGGCTTTCTGTGGTTATTGTGAACAAGGGCTACTTTGTAGTTGCAGTGCGGAGGCTTCTCATTGTAGTGGCTTCTTTGGTTGCAGATCACAGGCTCTAGGGTTTGTGGACTTCAGTAGCTGTGACACATGTGCCTCAGTAGTTTTGGCTCCTGGGCTCTAGGGTGTGGGCTCAGTAGTTGTGATGTACAGGCTTAGTTGTTCCTTGGCATGTGGGACCTTCCCGGACCAGAGATTGAACCCATATCCCCTGCATTGGCAGGCAGATTCTTAACCCCTGGACCACCAGGGAAGTCCCTAGACATTTCTTAAAACACCAGAGCAGTGTTGCTGTCTTTTGGAGACCAACCTGCCTGTTGAATATCGCAGACTACAAAGAGGTTTGCAGTTACTCTACATCTACATTATAGCCCATTTTCCTAAAGATAAATAACTCCTCCTAGACCCAGGCTTAACTAGTTCTTCAGAAAATTATCTTGAAAAAGTTCTTGCAACAGAATTCCTGTATATTGCAGGTGTTCCTGCCCACCCAGAGGCTGGGCAGATGCAAAATCAGCAGGAAGTGGTAAGCTGCAAGGTAAGTGAAGGGTTACCGACAGGTCATTGTGAGCTGCAGTCCCCCAAACTGTACTTCCAAAAGGGAGGGAAATAGGAGTGGAAAAATGTGTAAGCAAGTTTGAGCTAACCTGGGCATCACATTCTGCTACTGCTGCTGCTAAGTCACTTCAGTCGTGTCTGACTCTGTGCGACCCCATAGACGGCAGCCCACCAGGCTCCCCCGTCCCAGAGATTCTCCAGGCAAGAACACTGGAGTGGGTTGCCATTTCCTTCTCCAATGCATGAAAGTGAAAAGTAAAGTGAAGTCACTTAGTCATGTCCGACTCTTAGCAACCCCATGGACTGCAGCCCACCAGGCTCCTCCATCCATGGATTTTCCAGGCAAGAGTACTGGAGCGGGGTGCCATTGCCTTCTCCGGGCGTCACATTCTAGGTGAGTGCAAAGCAATAGCAAACCACCCCAACTCTATGTGTTTATGTTGTTGACCTGAAATAAATATGTATCTTCAGCGTATATATGTAGATATATATATATGCTGGATATATCTTCGGCAAAGATGGGTTTATTTGGGATCAGTGGAGAATTGCAGTTCAGGGTCTGCAACCACGGCAAGCCATGTGCAAGTCCCCACATGGCCAGGGAAGGAGAACACTTTCAAAGGGAGGAAAAGGAAGTTGGGAAGGATGTAGTAAAACAGTGCATGGCTTTAAATTGGCAGAGTCCTTGCCAGGAAAGAAGAGGAGTCTGCTGAAATGCCAGGGTGGATGAATCACAAGCAGGAATCAAGATTGCTGGGAGAAATATCACCAACCTCAGATATGTAAATTGTACCACTCTAATGATAGAAAGTGAAGAGAAACTAAAGAGCCACTTGGTGAGAGTGAAAGAGGAAAGTAAAAAAGCTGGCTTGAAAATGAACTAAGATCATGGCATCTATGGAAATCATGGGAAATAGAAGGGGAAAAGTGGGAACAGTGACAGACTTTATTTTCTTGGGCTCCAAAAATCACTGCAGATGGTGACTGCAGCCATGAAATTAAAAGATGCTTGCTCCTTGGAAGGAAAGCTATGACAAAGCTAGATAGTGTATTAAAAAGCAGAGGCATCACTTGGCCAACAAAGGCCCATATAGTCAAAGCTATGATTTTTCCAAGTGGTCATGAATGAATGTGACAGCTGGACCATAAAGAAGGCTGAGCACTGAAGAACTGATGCTTTCAAGTTGTAGTACTAGAGAAGACTTGAGAATCCCTTGGACAGCAAGGAAATCAAACCAGTCAATCCTAAAGGACATCAAACCTGAATATTCATTGGGGGGACTGATGCTGAAGCTGAAGCTCTGGTACTTCAGCTGCCTGATATGAAGAGCTCATTGGAAAAGACCCTGATGCTGGGAAAGATTCAAGGCAAAAGAAAGGGGGAAGCAGAGGATGAGATGGTTAGATGGCATCACTGACTCAGTGAACATGAGTTTGAGCAAACTCTGAGAGATAGTGAAGATCAGGGAAGCCTAGCTTGCTGCAGTCCATGAAGTTGCAGAGAGTCAGATAGGACTTAAAGACTGAACAACAACAAAATTGTCCCAGGGCATGAGAGCTCTCCATTCTGCTAGCTCTATTTAATTGAGATATCTTTATTTAATTTTTAACACAGTGGATGCAGGAGAATTGACTAGTTCCATGGTGATCTAAGCTCTGAAGAATATCAGAAACATTCAGCAAAGGGCTCATGTGCTCACGGCACAGAAAGCCAGACTCTGGCAGCAAGAGTTTTCAGCAGAGTAAGGGTTTGTTACTGGGACGGCAAGCAAGGCAGTGGGAGGCAAGCCTCATATCCACTCCGACTTGATCTTTGAATTAGGAATTTTAAAAGGGGGAGAACAGAGGTTGGGGTTAATCATCATCTTGTGGTGTATTTTAATTACAGTTTCAGGAGTCAGGATGTGTCTGGTTTACAATTCTCTGGCCAAGTAGTCCATGACTTGCGGGGGTTCTATTAGCTCATCTTGTCCTAGCAAAGCAACCAGTTTGTATGTTAATGATGATATCTATAATAGCAATTGTGGTACATTAATGATGTCATCAACAACAGCAATTTTAGTACATTAACGATGTTATCAGCAGTGGCAATCTTAGTCATCTGACTCTAGTTGATTAGTTCAGTTAGCACAGTATTCACGTCAGAGGGGACAAGAACAGGGATAAAGATTTGAATAGAGAGATTGTAATTATAAACTCAGTATGGAAACTCAGTTTTAGGGGGACTCGGTTTCAATGCTTCATTCCAAGAGAACTGAGTCACAATCTGAGTGGGGAAAAAATGTTGGAAGCAAGTAAAATAGAGCCGGGTGGGAACACTCGGAATAAGGGTAAGAGAAGGGTTACATTGGGAATGGTGAAACAATGTCATCTTGTATTGGTACCAGAGGCTAGGAGACGCTATGAGAGCTCTGAAAATAAATGTGACCTTGAAGGCAAGGTCCGTACACCTCTTGGAAACACAGAGCTGGAGGTAGAAAATCTTTCCAACCAGACTAAGCTTTGATAAGCAGAGAAGGACTACTCAGAAAGGTTGTATTTTCAGTCCTTCACTTGTAACAGGGGAGAGACCATGAGCTGAGAAACTGGCCCTGGCCATTCCCATCTCCTCTACAAGAATCTCCCCCTTGGTGGGATTCACAAAAATCCATGTCGTTTGAACATGAAGGAGAAAAAGATGCCATTTACACTCAAATGACCTTAGGACAAGCAAAGAGGTTAAAATAGATTAAATAATATTTGAACAATGAGAGCTCACCAGAAACAAAAATGGAGCTACAAAGCAGATTAAAAGTAATATTTCTAAATGAGTTAAAAGAAATAATTTACTTTGAAGTTTTTTGGGGAAAAAAAAAAAACATTAAATAGCAATGACGACCTCAGAAATTAGATGGCTAACAACAGTTTATGAAATGACAACTAACACAACTCAGAAAAGCATTGGAATAAATTACAGTTGACCCTTGAGCAACATGAGGATTGGGGGCACTGACCACCAAGCCCTCGCAGTCAAAAATTTGGATATAACTTTGCAGTCAGCCCTCTGTATCCACATCTGAGGATTCAACCAACCTAAGATTTTATAGTAGTTTAGCATGTATTTAGGCAATGGCACCCCACTCCAGTACTCTTGCCTGGAAAATCCCATGGACGGAGGGCCTGGTGGGCTGTAGTCCATGGGGTCACTAAGAGTCAGACATGACTGAGCGACTTCACTTTCACTTTTCACTTTCACGCATTGGAGAAGGAAATGGCAACCCACTCCAGTGTTCTTGCCTGGAGAATCCCAGGGACGGGGGAGCCTCGTGGGCTGCCATCTATGGGGTCACACAGAGTCAGACATGACTGAATCGATTTAGCAGCAGCAGCAGCATGTATTTATTGAAAAAAAGAATCATGTGTAAGTGGACCAGCATAGTTCAAACCCATGTTATTCAAGAGCGAATTGTACAAATAACACAAAACAAATGAACTCCACAGAAAGCATAGTGAAGGATGTAAATTTAATTCCCAGGAACCCTGGAAAGTGATCTCCTCTTTCACAAATTCTTCTAAATTTCTGTAACACATCTGTAGTGTACCATTTTCTTTTAAGATGATGATTTAAATAGCCAAACTTTACAAAAGTTGACTTTTCTTTGTAAAGCAGGGACCAATCTAACATTATAGTCACCATTAAAGTCAGTGCCTTTAGTCACTCATTTAAGTTTGAGGGCAGCTTTTGGCTCCCTAGTTCATGCCAGTGATCTGCTCTAAAAGTCTCTGTTTAGTGAGGGGCAAGCAATAGTGGGTCAAAGGAATCCAGTCTCTCAGGGTGGCAGTGCCTTGCAGACACCCAGTGGCAGGGTTTGCATGACAGTAGGTTCACAGGCCCACAAACTTTTGTCAGGCTAACAGAGGTAACCATCATCAGTGTAATCAACTCATACTAACTAAACTCACAGACAGTTGTGGAAACAGATACTAATTTCATATTTATACCAAAACTACAAGGAAAAACAGTATACTCATGTTTACTGAGCCAAGACTTATTTTCTGCTGTGTATGAAAGTCTCTGGAAAGCTAGGAAGATTGCTTGTTGAGGCTAGAATCTAAGCCGAGGGTTTCCTGTGATTCAGCACGAGCAGTAGTGTCTACCCTTTCTTTAGAAAAAGAGTGGTGGGAACCTAGCACTAACCAGGAAGGTGAGCTCTTTGCTTACTTCTGTTGTGATATCCTTTATTCAGATGTTAAGATAATTAATTAGACACTGCTTTTTATTACTCAATCATATTTTAGACTTGCCCTCTAGCGGCATCACCCTGTGGCCCCTTTAGGTTGTTTTTGTTTCTTTGACTTTTTTTTTTTAATGTTTTTTATTGAAATGTAGTTGATTTACAGTGTTGTTAGTTTCAGGTAAACAGCAAAGTGATTCATATATATTCTTTTTCAGACTCCTTTCCCATACAGGTTATTACAAAATATTGAGGATCATTCCCTGTGCCATACAGTAGGTCCTTATTGTTTATCTATTTTATATATAGTAGTGTGTATTCGTTACCCCTGCTCCCACCTCTCCCCTTTTGTAACCATCAATTTGTTTTCTATATCTGTGAATCTTATTCTGTTTTATAAATAAGTACATTTTTATCATTTTTTAAAGATTCTACAGTAAGTGATAACATATGATATTTGTCTTCCTCTGTCTGACTTACTTCACTTGTAGTAATCTCCAGGTCCATTCACGTAGCTGCAAATGGCATTATTGCATTCTTTATTGCAGCTGAGTACTATTCCATTGCATATGTATATCACATCTTCTTTATTAATTCATCTGTTGATGGACATTTAGGTGGTTTCCATGTCTTGTTTATTGTGAATCATGCCTCTATTAGCATGGGGTTGCATGTATCTTTTTGAACTGTAGTTTTGTCTGAATATACGCCCAGGAGTGGGATTGCTTGATCATATGGTACTTCTATTTTTAGGAACCTCCATACTCTTTTCCATTATGTCTGTACCAACTTACATTCCCACCAACAGTGTCGAAAGGTTCCCTTTTCTCCACACCCCCTCCAGCATTTGTTATTTGTAGACTTTTTACTGATGGCCACTCTGATGGTACCTCATTGTAGTTTTGATTTTCATTTCTCTAATAATTAGCGATGTTGAGCATCTTTTTCATGTGCTTGTTGGTCATCAGCATGTCTTTTTTGGAGAAATGTCTATTTAGATCTTCTGCCCATTTACTGATTGGGTTGTTTGATTGGATCTATGATCCCACATGTGGCATGGTGCAGTCAAAAAGGAAAAAAAAAAGATTGCTTTGACTATTCAGGTCTTTTGTGTCTCCATCAAAATTTTAAGACTATTTGTTTTAGTTCTATGAAAGATGCCATTGATAATTTGATAGGGATTGCATTGAGTTTATAGATTGCTTTGGGTAGTATAATCATTTTGAAAATATTGATTCTTCTAAGCCAAGAATATGGTATATCTTTCCATCCGTTTGTATCTTCTTTGATTTCTTTCATCAGAGTCTTATAGTTTTCAGAGTACTGGGTCTTTTGTCTCCTTAGGTAGGTTTATTCCTAAATATTTTATTTTTTTATATTATGGTAAATGGGATTGTTTCATTAATATCCCTTTCTGACCTTTCATTATTAGTATATAGGAATGCAATAGATTTCTGTGTGTTATATTTATATCCTGCAACTTTATCAGATTCACTAATGAGCTCCAGTAGTTTTCTAGTAGCATCTTTAGTATTTTCTAGGTATAGTATCATGTCATCTGCGAACAGTGACAATTTTATTTCTTATTTCCAATTTGGATCCCTTCTTAATTTTTTTTTTCTTCTCTGATTGCTGTAGCTTGTTCCTGATCTTAGAGGAAATTCTTTCATCTTTTTACTGTTGAGTATGATGTTAGCTGTGGATTTGTCATGTATGTTTTTTATGATGAGGTATATTCCCTTTCTGCCCACTTTCTGGAGAATTTTTATCATAAATGGGTATTGAATTTTGTGAAAAACTTTTTCTGCATGTATTGAGATAGTCACATGGTTTTCTGTTCTTCAGTTTATTAATGTGTATCACACTGATTTGTTTGCGAATAATGAAAATTCTTGCATCCCTGGGATGAATCCCACTTGATCATGTGGTATGATCCTTTTAATGTATTGTTGGATTTGATTTGCTAGTATTTGCTTGAGGATTTTTGCATCTATGTTCATCAGTGATATTGGCCTGTAATTTTCTTTTTTGTGTTATCTTTGTCTAGTTTTTATATTAGGGTGGTGGTGGCTTCATAGAATGAGTTTGTAAGTGTTCCTTACTCTGTATTTTTTTTTTTTCTTGGAATAGTTTCAAAAGGGTAGGTGTTAACTCTTCTCTAAATGTTTGGCATGAAAAGATGCTCAACATCACTCATTATCAGAGAAATGCAAATCAAAACCACTATGAGGTACCATTTCACGCCAGTCAGAATGGCTGCGATCCAAAAGTCTACAAGCAATAAATGCTGGAGAGGGTGTGGAGAAAAGGGAACTCTCTTACACTGTTGGTGGGAATGCAAACTAGTACAGCCACTATGGAGGACAGTGTGGAGATTCCTTAAGAAACTGGAAATAGAACTGCCTTATGATCCAGCAATCCCACTGCTGGGCATACATACTGAGGAAACCAGAAGGGAAAGAGACACGTGTACCCCAATGTTCATCGCAGCACTATTTATAATAGCCAGGACATGGAAGCAACCTAGATGTCCATCAGCAGATGAATGGATAAGAAAGCTGTGGTACATATACACAATGGAGTATTACTCAGCCATTAAAAAGAATACATTTGAATCAATTCTAAGGAGATGGATGAAACTGGAACCTATTATACAGAGTGAAGTAAGCCAGAAAGAAAAACACCAATACAGTATACTAACGCATATATATGGAATTTAGAAAGATGGTAACAAAAACCCTGTGTACGAGACAGCAAAAGAGACACTGATGTATAGATCAGTCTTATGGACTCTGTGGGAGAGGGAGAGGGTGGGGAGATTTGGGAGAATGGCTTTGAAACATGTATAATATCATGTATGAAACGAGTCACCAGTCCAGGTTCGATGCACGATACTAGATGCTTGGGGCTGGTGCACTGGGACGACCCAGAGGGAGGGTATGGGGAGGGAGGAGGGAGGAGGGTTCAGGATGGGGAACACATGTATACCTGTGGCAGATTCATTTCGATATTTGGCAAAACTAGTATAATATTGTAAAGTTTAAAAATAAAATAAAATTAAAAAAAAAAAATAAATGTTTGGCAAAATTTGCCTGTGAAGCCATCTGATCCTGGACTTTTGTATTGGGGGAGTTCATAAATCATAGATTCAGTTTCAGTACTTGTAATTAGTCTGTTCATATTTTCTATTTCTTCCTGGCTTAGTCTTAGGAGATTGTACCTTTCGAAGAATTGATGCTTTTGAACTGTGGTGTTAGAGAGACTCTTGAGAGGCCCTTGGACTGCAGGGAGGTCCAACCAGTCCATTCTAAAGGAAATCAGTCCTGGATGTTCATTGGAAGGACTGATGCTAAAGCTGAAACTCCAGTACTTTGGCTACCTCATGTGAAGAGTTGACTCATTGGAAAAGACTCTGATGCTGGGAGGGATTGGGGGCAGGAGGAGAAGGGTTCAACAGAGGATGAGATTGCTGGATGGCATCACCGACTCTATGGACATGAGTCTGAGTGAACTCCAGGAGTTGGTGATGGACAAGGAGGCCTGGCGTGCTGTGATTCATAGGGTCACAGTCAGACATGACTGAGCGACTGAACTGAACTGAAGAATTTGTCAGTTTTCTTCTAGGTTGTCCATTTTATGGGAATATACTTGCCTTTACTATATGATTCTTTGTATTCCTGTGGTGTCTGTTGTAACTTCTCCTTTTTCAGTTCTAATTTTATTGAACTGGCCCCTCTCCCTTTGTCTTGATGAGTCTCACTAAAAGTTTACCAGTTTTGTCTACCTTTTCAAAGGATCAGCTTTTAATTTTATTGACCTTTAATTATATTAAAAAAAGAAAGTACATGAGTCTCTGCTATGCCAGCTACTAGAATGTCAATCTAGTAAAACCTTGATTATTTTGGGTTCCAAGGGAAAAGCAGAAACTCAGACATTCCTAGCATCTTTCTTGACTCTGTTCCTCCTCCCCAGTCAAGTTTAGCTACCGCCTCCTATGTTTTCTCAGCAGCTATTCAGAGAAATGCCAAGTACCACACTCTACTAAATCAGCTATGCATTTGTCTCTGTCCCCCAGTAGACTGGAATGTACAGTCAGGCTTGAGAATGCTGACTTAAAGGGGTGGTTTTTCCCCTTGTTCATTGGTTCTCAATACCTGGCAGCACTCTAGAATCACCTGGGGAGCTTTAGACAAATCAAAAACTCTAGAGTTGGGTCCTAGCCATCTGGATTTTTAAGGCTTCTCATATGATTGTTATGCACAGCTAGGCTTGATCAGTACCACTGTAACTTAAATGAGGCTTCTCTAGTGTCTTCAGTGGTAAAGAAATATGCCTGCCAGTGCAGGAGACATGGGTTCAATCCTTGGGTCAGAAAGATCCCCTGGAGAAGAAAACAGCAACCCACTTCAGTATTCTTGCCTGGAAAATTCCATGGACACAGGAGCCTGGTGGGCTCCAGTCCATAGGGTCACAAAAGAGTCAAACACTACTTAGTGACTCAACAACAACAGCAACATAACTTAAATAGAATATGAAGAGATTAAAGAGAATGTGAAGAGATATTGTTAATACAAAGTAATCGCTAATCTTTCCAGATGAAACTTCTTGCCCACCTTCAGGGGGAATACACAGTTGCAACTTAGCAAAAATACAAAAGTCATGCACTTAGCTCTAGGCTGGGGAGGGTAATGTGGGAAAAAGGCACAGTGACAAAGAAAAATAAGGAGAGATACAGATCTTCATGCATTATTTTATGTAAAACAGGTGCAATTCCTAAAGTATCAGATATAATTAACTTTAACTCAGCAATCATCCAAAGAAGGATTGCCCCTGGCAGAGTGGTGATCGTAGATCATAGTTACCATTAGACTTCTTCATGCCAAGCCTGATGGAGAGCACTTTACAGGCACTGGGTTGCTTAACCTCCACAGTAGTTCTGTGAGGCAGGTTCTACTGTTACCTTCACTTTACAGATAAGTTGAGGCTCAGAGGCTGTGTCTTGCCCAAAGTACACAGCTGTTTAGAGGTGTAGTCTGGCTGCAGGGCTTGAGAGACCCTAATGGCAGCCAGTGGCCTCTGAAGAGGGGCAAACAGAGACAAGAAGGTCCACTGGAGTGCAAGAGGAATATTTTAGATTTTCTACTTCTGTTTAGCTTTGTTTTCTGTTATTTTTTGTTATATAATTTATATATCATATTAGTTTAATAGGATGTATATTATTTATAAACAAGTAAATGTGCAGGTATTGGGCCATATAATCAGAAAAGTTTGAAGACCTTTTTCTGTAGGACCTGCTACTGCTGCTAAGTTGCTTCAGTCGTGTCCGACTCTGTGTGACCCCAGAGACGACAGCCCACCAGGCTCCCCCGTTCCTGGGATTCTCCAGGCAAGAACACGAGTGGGTTGCCATTTCCTTCTCCAATGCATGAAAGTGAAAAGTGAAAGTGAAGTCGCTCAGTCGTGTCCGACTCTTAGCGACCCCATAGACTGCAGCCTACCAGGCTCCTCCATCCATGGGATTTGCCAGGCAGGAGCACTGAAGTGGGGTGCTATGGTATACAAAGAACATGTGGCAGAATGTGAGTCAGTTTTGATACAGTAGAAAGTAACCTAGGAGCTAAAGGGTGAAAATCAGATGAATTTTGGCCAGCTCTAACTTCTTCTGTAGGTAAAAACATTGAGACTTAAAAATATATTTATTACAGTGTGTGTGTGTACTCAGTCATGTCCAACTCTTTGTGACCCCATGGACTGTACACCCCTCCAGGCTCCTCAGTTCATGGAGTTGTCCAGGCAAGAATACTGGAGTGGTTGCCATTTCCTCCCCCAGGGGATCTTCCTGACACAGGGATCAAACCCATGTCTCCTGCATCTCCTACACTGGCAGATGGATCCTTTACCACTATGCCACCTGGGAAGCCCAGATTTTGAAATATTTTTCAATGAGCCAATTTTTAAAAATCTAGTTTCTTTGTTACTTTAAAATGAGTTTTCATCTGTGACCACTTAGTAATGTGTTTTTAATGGAGTTTTAAGACAGCATAGGTCTCGTTTAGACTAGAGAATTTATTAATTCTCTTAGATTGATTCCTGGGATAACAAAATCCACATTGTGCAAAGCAAAGAGGAATATATTAGAATTCACAGGCATGTGAATTTGCCTGTGCTGCTTGTGGCCTCGTTTCCAGGCTCCTCAATCATGGTCATGTTGTATAAGTTCTTACTTTGCGTCTGACTTTATCCTTCACCAATTCTTTCTTCCTAAATACTTGTGTCTCCTCATAGCCAAGCCCCATTCTTTGTATCTCTAACTATGAATTGTCTTTTCCTCTTCCCCTATTCACACTTCCTTCCTGAGATTTATCTTAATATCTTCATTATTCTTTGCGTTATTCTTCTAGAACGTTTTCAGAGGAAACTCTTAGTGTCTTTTTCCCTGCACACACCAAGATAACCATTATTAGTATCTGGTTTGGTTTTCCCAGGTCTCTTATAGCTCAGTTCGTAAAGAATCTGTCTGCAATGAAGGAGACCTGGGTTCAACACCTGGCTTGGGAGATCCCCTGGAGAAGGGAAAGGCTACCCACTCCAGTATTCTGGCCTGGAGAATTCCATGGACTGTATAGTCCATGGAGTCGCAGAGTCAGACATGACTGAGTGACTTTTTGGATGTAGATACGTTTTTCAGCAATCTCTAAATGGGATCATATGAAACACACTGCCATATAACCTACTTCTGTCAAATAATAGATTAAAAAATATCTCAAATATCATTAAAGAGAGTGCAGTAAAATAGTTTCAGTGGAAGCATATTATTCCAGCTCAATAACCTACTTTAATTTATTTATTTAACCCATATCCTATCAGACATTTAGGCCAGTAACAGTTTGGCTGCTGTTACAAACAAGGCAATAAAAATGTATTTATAGCTGAATCTTTCCTCTTAATGATTATATCATTTGAATGATTCTTAGAGATGGATATTGGATCAACAGATAAGTGGATATTTTAGCTTTTCTTTTTTTTTTTAATGTGAAAACTTTTATTTTATTTTATTTTTAAACTTTACAATATTGTATTAGTTTTGCCAAATATTGAAATGACTCCGCCACAGGTATACCTGTGTTACCCATCCTGAACCCTCCTCCCTCCTCCCTCCCCATACCCTCCTTCTGGGTCGTCCCAGTGCACCAGCCCCAAGCATCCAGTATCGTGCATCAAACGTGGACTGGCGACTCGTTTCATACATGATATTATACATGTTTCAATGCCATTCTCCCAAATCTCCCCACCCTCTCCCTCTCCCTCTCCCACAGAGTCCATAAGACTGATCTATACATCAGTGTCTCTTTTGCTGTCTCGTACACAGGGTTTTTGTTACCATCTTTCTAAATTCCATATATATGCGTTAGTATACTGTATTGGTGTTTTTCTTTCTGGCTTACTTCACTCTGTATAATAGGTTCCAGTTTCATCCATCTCCTTAGAACTGATTCAAATGTATTCTTTTTAATGGCTGAGTAATACTCCATTGTGTATATGTACCACAGCTTTCTTATCCATTCATCTGCTGATGGACATCTAGGTTGCTTCCATGTCCTGGCTATTATAAATAGTGCTGCGATGAACATTGGGGTACACGTGTCTCTTTCCTTGTATATTTTTGCCAAATTGTTCTTCGTAAAGGCTCTGTAAATGAAAGTGTCATTTCCACAGCCATTGTCAACACTGGATATTATTTTTTAAATTTTGTTTCACTAATTTGAATGAAAATGCAGTCTCATTTTGACTAACCATCCTTTAACTATTAGTGAGGAAGAAAGAACTGGTTTTTCTTTATATTTTTTGTTTGTAAATGTTTATATTTTAAATTTCTTCCTTTGATGTTATGTTTAGAAAGGTACTTCCAGCCCCAGGAGTGTGTTATGGTCACCTATATAGACGTCTAGTAATTTTAATTTCGTATTCAACTTTTACGTTTAAATATTTAACCCATCTTAAATGTGTTTTAGTAGATGATGTAAGATTCTTAAAAGAAAATTTTCTAAATGGTTATCTAGTTGTCCCAACATCATTATGGATTTTCGTTGTCCACTCAGATACTTCTTGGCCATGAGAAGGAAAATACCAATAGAAAAAGAAACACCATGTTCTCAGTTGCTGTGAAACATTTTCATGCTGATCTAATTATGGATGTGTACTGTTCAGTGTTCCACCATTCTTTTCTGCTACTGTAGTGCCATATACTACTGAAAAAAGAATGTAGTAAAAACCTTGTCACATGAACAGTGATTAGGTAGAATCCCCGGTATAGAAGTAGTCCTGTGATATACTGAGAGCTACTCTCTCAAAGAAGTATTTTAAAGCACTTTTTTTAAAATTTAAATTTATTTATTTTAATTGGAGGCTAATTACTTTACAATATTGTATTGGTTTTGCCATACATCAACATGAATCCGCCACAGGTGTACACGTGCTCCCCATCCTGAACCCCCCTCCCACCTCCCTCCCCATACCATCCCTCTGGGTCATCCCATTGCACCAGCCCCAAGCATCCTGTATCATGCATTGAACCTGGACTGGCGATTCATTTCTTATATATTATACATGTTTCAATGCCATTCTCCCAAATCATCCCACCCTCTCCCTCTCCCACAGAGTCCAAAAGACTGTTCTATACATCTGTGTCTTTTTTGCTATCTCTCATACAGGGTTATCGTTACCATCTTTCTAAATTCCATATATATACATTAGTATACTGTATTGATGGTTTTCTTTCTGGCTTACTTCATGCTGTATAATAGGCTCCAGTTTCATCCACCTCATTAGAACTGATTCAAATGTATTCTTTTTAAGGCTAAGTAATACTCCATTGTGTATATTTACCACAGCTTTCTAATCCATTCGTCTGCTGATGGGCGTCTAGGTTGCTTCCATGTCCTGGCTATTATAAACAGTGCTGCGATGAACATTGGGGTACACATATCTCTCAATTCTGGTTTCCTCAGTGTGTATGCCCAGCAGTGGGATTGCTGGGTCATAAGGCAGTTCTATTTCCAGTTTTTTAAGGAATCTCCACACTGTTCTCCATAGTGGCTGTACTAGTTTGCATTCCCACCAACACTGTAAGAGGGTTCCCTTTTCTCCACACCCTCTCCAGCATTTATTGCTTGTAGACTTTTGGATCGCAGCCATTCTGACTGGCGTGAAATGGTACCTCATTGTGGTTTTGATTTGCATTTCTCTGATAATGAGTGATGTTGAGCATCTTTTCATGTGTTTGTGAGCCATCTGTATGTCTTCTTTGGAGAAATGTCTATTTAGTTCTTTGGCCCATTTTTGATTGGGTCATTTATTTTTCTGGAATTGAGCTGTAGGAGTTGCTTGTATATTTTTGAGATTAGTTGTTTGTCAGTTGCTTCATTTGCTATTATTCTCTCCCATTCTGAAGCCTGTCTTTTCACCTTGCTTATAGTTTCCTTTGTTGTGCAGAAGCTTTTAAGGTTAATTAGGTCCCATTTGTTTATTTTTGCTTTTATTTCCAGTACTCTGGGAGGTGGGTCATAGAGGATCCTGCTGTGATTTATGTTGGAGAGTCTTTTGCCTATGTTCTCCTCTAGGAGTTTGATAGTTTCTGGTCTTACGTTTAGATCGTTAATCCATTTTGAGTTTATTTTTGTGTATGGTGTTAGAAAGTGTTCTAGTTTCATTCTTTTACAAGTGGTTGACCAGTTTTCCCAGCACCACTTGTTAAAGAGATTAAGGGTCATCAGAGATTTACTCTGAAAACCCTTAAAACATTTCTTCTTTCTTTTGACCTGTAGGTGGCAAACTTTCATTCTTATGTTCTTTTAAATATTTGATCTGCCTGTTTAAAGTCCATAAAAAGAAAGGTGAGATTATTTTAGTGTGGGTTAGCATAAAGTTAAAGGAGATTTAAAGTAAAAGGACAGTAAAATAAGAAGCAGTTCCTTTTTAATTACTGTATGTTTTGAGAAGGTCAAACAGACCCAGGTTAGCATGGCTCTGCTGTTAACTGGCTGGGCCTAGGGAAGGTAATTCAAGTTCTCTTGGCCTCTGTTATTGCATTTTTAAATCACAGAGTTGAATGAGGTCATTCCTGTTATACCTTCCAACTCTAAATTTTATGATTCATGTTACAAATTTAAATCCCTGACAGAATTTGAATGATAGTGAAACTCACTTGAAAAGGGGCCAAAATGCCCCAAATTGCTTCTTTAAAGATGATAGTGATAAGGACCACCTTTAAAATTGATTATAAAAAACTATAGTATATGATGTATATAACATTAAGAGTTCAAAAACTGGCCAATTATAGATTCAAACCACTATTATGACATATTTCAAAGGAAGAGTAATACAATAGAGTGAGATAACTTTTTTCAGTGATATGAAGAAGAATTAACAGATCTGTTGTCACTGCAGCCAAATTAGTAATAGTGGATTCACAAGTAGCATATAAAATATAAAGCAGCAAGAAACCAGAGTATAAAATGTAGAAGCCAGAATAAAGTATGTATCACTTTTGTGGATGAGAGATGAATTCAAGGATATTAAAAAGGAGAAGAAGGTATTAACACAATATATATTCTTGTTTGCTCTGCTGTGCTTCGTCACTCAATCATGTCCAACTCTTTTCAACCCCGTGAACTATAGCCTGCCAGGCTCCTCTGTCCATGGGGATTCTCTAGGCAAGAATACTGGAGTGGGTTGCCATGCCCTCCTCCAGGGGATCTTCCCCACCCAGGGATCGAACCCACGTCTTGTGCATTGCATACAGATTCTTTACCGTCTGAGCCACCAGGGAAGCCCGCATTTTACTTTACTACAAGAATAAAAACATTGTCAAGTGACAGGAAGAACTAAATGTGACAGACCATTAAAAGCTTACTATTTTAAATGTATGAATATGTATAATCTGGGCAGCGGTTGGGATCACCATAGCTTAAATCTAGTAACTCTGATAGCAAAAAGGCCTTCTGAGAATTTTATTTTTTATTGTGCTCCCCCAAACACACACGCACGCACACACAATTCTTTTGCTTCCATTTTTCCTTTCTTCTCACCACCCTTGACTTCTCCAGTCTTAGTGTCTGCATCTAATCTATCCATTCATAGTATACACTTTATGGGTTTTTAAAGTACTTTATCAAAGATCTGAGGAAGTTACAGAGAGGGCAGGTTTCAGAGTGTGGAGTGCTGACCTTTCACGGTTTCCTTCATTACACCCTCCTTTCCTGATTTTTCTCTCTCACCCTTTCGTCTTCCTCAATCAACAGAATCATCCCTAGTTTCAGGACGAGTTTTTCTTACATTCACCCTTGGCTGCAAACGCCCAGTGTCCCCAAAGGACAGTTCTCCTAAGAGAGATATTAGTAAATAAAATTTTTTTCATCTAATATCTATAGGGTTGGCATTTAATTCCACTTTAAAAAGGAGAAGCAATTTACAGAAGACTTGGACAATGCACAGCTTGCTTCTATAATGCAGTGTATACTTTAAAGCAGCACTGTACACTCGAGTAGAAAATATATGAAAGATAAAACTCACTCTTGTTGAACGTGTGGGAAAACATGCACTGACCTACCTTGCTGGAAGAAATGCAGATTGGTTCAACTCCAAATTGTTCTTATTCAAAAATGTTAATAGTAGTATTATACAAAGTGAAAACAAGCAAAATATTCCACAGTGGGAGAGTATTTATATTAATATGATGGAATGAGTACTATACTGCTTTTTAAAATATCGAGTATGCATTTTACCTTAACACATAAACAAGTTTATAAATGGTGACAAATTAAAAATCAGAACTAAGGTAATATTAACTCTATGGCTACGTGAAAACAGTAACAATGTTTGGAATCCAGAAGAATATAAATAATTTCAATGCTTATTAATTTGTAAAGTTAAGGTCCAGTTTTCAGAACTGACAATAATTTTATGAGTCATGATTTTATTCTGTCTTGTATTATATCTCTATGTACGCTAAGACCAATTGTTCAAGTTTTATTTGAATTGATTCTAATAGTGTAAATGACCTCCCAAAGATTTTTTCTTTTAATATTCCTGTGAGTCAAATTTTTCTAGTGTATTAATTGAATATAGGAATAAGTTAGGTATCTTTAAAAGTTTGTTAGTGTGTAACATTCTAAAAAATGACCAGCTCTGCTCAGAACTGTCTAGGTAATGTCAAAACAAGGAAAGTCTGAGAAATAGACACAGAGGGACGTAAGGAGACATGATGACTGAAAGTAATGTGTTGTCCTGGCTGGGATACTGGAATGGAAAGAGGATATTGCGTGAAAACTCAGGAAATCAGAGTAATAGACTCTAATGAATAATTATGTATCAATACTGACTCATTAATTATAATAAATGTACCACACTAAAATAAGATGTTAATAATAAAGGAAACTAGAATTACTTTAAACTAGGGTTTATGAGAATTCTCTGAGTTTTTTCACAATTTTTCTGTATGTCCAAACTATACTAATATTAAATTTTTATTTAAGAATGTCTTGGTACATTCAGACAATTAAACATCATCTCATGTACTCGACTAATGCATTAAATAATAGAATCTAGTTTACTGTTAGTGTTCAGCTGGTAAGGTGAACAGTTACAAGGTCATGTCTATAATCAGGCGGTAGAATAAGAAAACACTTTAGTAACGGAAGATACCCTTCAATAAAGAGAATGATGCATGTTTAAGAGCTGAGGATGTGAAAAGTACTATGTGGAACATTTTCCTTGTCCCTGGTATATATAAGCCCTCTCCACCAGGAGTACTGACTAGCTTCTAACAATGTGTTCTTACTTAATCTGTATGTGAAGTTCTTACTATTATACTACAATATGTAAGGAAATCTATTTCAAACTGTTGGAAGATTTCTCTTCTTAATTTTTTTCTCCTTTCCCATTTTGTTTGCCATTTTTCTTGGCAGTTGCATTTTTAAAATTTCCTGATGTGTTTATCTGGTGATGTGAAGAAGATTCTTTGTACACTGTCCACTGTGAATGAAAAGCAATTGGGAATTGCACAGTCTGTTGACAAAATTGAGACTGGTGTGATGTCTAAAAAAAGTAAACCTGTTTTCCGGTGTTAACCTCAGAGTAGGAGTTGGAAAAGGCTACTTCCCAACAGGTTTCCATTTCAGACTAGTAGCAAAACAAAAGAAACAAGGCAGATGGAATACAGTTTTCTCCTCATCATGCTAAATTATACATGAAAATAATTTCTTTTTAGTGTATTAAAAGGTTTTAAACTTACATTTGTGTTTTCTTTTTCAAAGGCAATAGAAACCTCTGTTGATGAAGTCATTTATTTTCTTAGAAATAATTATTGGTTTCCTGCAGCATTTTTAAAGCTGTCTTCTTGACTAGAAGCACATGGACCCCTTGTCAAAATGCAGATTCTCTGGCCCACCCTCTCAAGATTCAAGTATGCCCCAGAGCCCAAGAGAATCTGTCTTGTTAACTAGAGCCCACTCTGGTCAGGTTAAGTCTTCTGATTGCTTGTTTGTAGTAGTTTTAACCCTGGCTATCCAACAGTATCATCTAGAAAACCTTTAAAACCAGTAAGGCTCCAGCCCTACCCCCTTCTACACCATCAAATTGTCATTTATGTATTTTGGATGGGGCCTACACATCAGTAATTATTAACTCTCCCAGATTGATGCTAGTGTGCAACCAGGGTTGAAACCACTAGTCTTGTGCCTGGGAACAAAAATAATTAGAAAAACCTGTGTTTTACTCCTTAGGCTCTATTCAAAAAAAAAAAAAAATACTGGCTACTAAACACAGCATATGGATCTCACAAGCCTAACAGTAACAAAAGGCTACTAATAGGTACGGGGTGTTTAGCAGGAGGGTAGAAGAGAGGGATGGTGGTGGAAATGTTCTGGAATTAGATAGTAATGACTGTAGCACAACATAGAGAATATAGTTAAAAAAAAAAAACAACCCACTGACATATACTTTAAAGTGGGGGATTTTATGTTGTGTGAAGTATATCTCAATTTAAAAATGCTACTAAGAAAGAGATGGGATTCCCAGGTGCCTCACTCGTAAAGAATCCACCTCAAAATCAGGAGACGTGCGTTTGATCCCTGGGTCGGCAAGATTCCCTGGAAAATGAAATGGCAACCCACCCCAATATTCTTGCCTGGGAAATTCCATGGACAGAGGAGCCTTGTGGGCTATAGTCCATGGGTTCACAAAAGAGTCAGACATAACTGGGCATGCACAGACTTACTAACAAAGCAAGAACATACAGTTTAATCACTTTTATAAATTCCTATAACAGGCACGTGTAAAGTCGGTGGTTATCTTTCAGGAGGCAGGAGGGATGGCTGTTGGCAAGGAGAACAAGGAGGGGTCTTGGGTGCTGGCAGGGTTCTTATTTCATGGCCTGGGTGATGGGAGAATTCACTTTGTAACCTTTCATTTTTGAGCTGTATATTTATGAGTTGTGCTTTGGGAAAAGTGAGTTGTCAAGAGTAGGTTAAATGATATTCAGACTCCTCCACTTAAGAATCCAGGAAAGACTGACTAAGAATCTATCTTAACCTATGAGAAAAGCATGTCTGTCGAGACATAAAGATGTTAGACAATAAAGGTCATCTAATATTGACTTGTTACCAAAGAAAACTATAGAATCTCTGTCTTCAGAACTCTCTGAAAAACAGCCTTGCTGAAAAATCAGTTCTGTTTGGGAATGGTATCTTGTGATAATTGTTTAAATGTTTTGAGACTTAATCCAATTCTTTGAGACTAGTTTATGTTTACTTTTTATTCTTGGAAACTTGAATTCCTATAACAATACTTGCCAAAGAGAATTAGGTAATTCAAGTGTTTTTAGTTATAGCAAACCTTACTGCAATCTGTTTTACCAATTAGTATCTAACTGTATTTCCCTGAGCTCAATTTAATTTTATATTGTCTAATTTTTTCTTAATTGCTACCGATACACTGACAATTCTAGAGTCTCCTTCCTTTCTTTTTTGCTTACTGCTTTTCCAGGCTTTGTGAATCTGGTTGTTCCCACTTTCTTTCTTCATATGCTCCAGAGTTTCGTATCTCTTTTTATATTTCTTTAGCACTATTTGTATTTCTAAGACCTTTGTTTTCCAGGAATAACTACAGTATTGTGAGGTTCTAGAAAATGGTCACTTCCTTTTGCAATAATGTTTGTGGGCTAGAACAATATGTTTCAACACTCACTCCTCTGGTTCCAGGATTACATCTTTAGAATTGAGTCAATTTAGCATTGCCACTGATTTCATAAGCTCTGTTTTGCATGCAGTCTACTTCCTTTGAAATCTTTTCATGAATTTCCAGAAGTCTTGCTTATTTCATTAGCCACTTGTAAACTATGCTTTTATAGTCTTACATCTAAGGTTTTATTTGTTTTACAAAGGAAACAAACATCATTTCAAATTTACTTTGTTCTTAATTATTCTAATTTCTCTGAGGACATCACTATCCTATAAGCACTCATAATATTAGCCAGATTTAGGGATAATGAGTATTTTTTTTTTAAATCTTAGTTTTTCCAATTGTTTCTTCATTTATTGACAAATCTTATGTCAACTCTTTTATTAATGATGTTATTTGTTTTCATGTAAGAAAAACAAAATTACAGAAGAGCACATTTTGCTTCTTAGATATTAAGTAAATGTATATAAAACATATATTTAAGAATATATATATATACCTATGTGTGTATATATATTTGTGTGTGTGTGTATATATATGCGTGTGTATGTGTGTGTGTACCATTGTGTGTGTGTGTGTATTCCCCTTTATTGAGGACCAAGTCCCTGTATTAGCTATGGAATATTTTCTAGCTGGAGGGAATTTTATAGATTCTCTCTTCCAATCTCATGATTTTATAGACAAAAAATTGAGGCCCAGAGAAATCTATATAGTTAATTGTTAATAAAGTCATTTTTCTTCCACGAGTCTTTCCTATTTCATTGTACTTAATTTAATCTTATTTTCAACATAAAATTTTAACATGTGAGTACACTGAGCCATTTTAGCTTTTTATCTTGTTTAATTTCTTTAAAACTTTCTGGTAAATCATTTAGCTCCTTATCAGTAACAGATGTTTAGCCTAACTACTTCAGCCCCATTTAATACATTATTATATGTATTAACACAACTTTAAAAAGTTCCTCAGAGCAAAATATTTCTCTTTGTTGTTGGTTTTTCATGTGTGTTTTTTCCTCCACCCTTACTAAATTTTCCAAACACAACTATTCCAAGAAAAGATCCATCCCTTGACATTCTCATACTCTTCTTTTCTTTTTTAGAGACCTGTTGATTAGTAACAGCAGTTGACAGACAGTGAACTCTGTTGTTCACTGGACAGCGTTGATTGTTCCCATTTTACTGACAGAATGACTAAGGCACAAAGACACGGCAGAGTGGGATGCTCTTAGGCTTCCTTATTCCAAGTCTAGTATTTAACTCTGTATGCATCCCTTTAATAATTCTGCTTTTATGTATTTTATACTGTTTGTGATGTATTTACCTGTAGTGCTTGTGTATAATTTCTAAATTTATAAAGGTAAGAATTATCCTCAATGGGTTGCCATTTCCTTCTCCAGGGGATCTTCCCCACCCAGGGATCGAACCCACGTCTCGTGCATTGGCAGGCAGATTCTTTACCACCACTCCAGTGTTCTTGCCTGGGAAATCCCATGGACACAGGAGCCTGGTGGGCTACAGTCCATGGGGTAGCAAAGAATTGGACACAACTGAGTGACTGAGCACATGCACACACAGCATCAGCTTGACCTTCAAAGAATCTGGACACTAAAGGCATGACCAAGCCCCAGTAAAAACCCTGGACACCACACCCCAGTTGAGCTTCCTTAATTGGCAATGCTCCATGTGTAATGTCACACACCGTTCCCGAAAGTTAGTGCTATTTATGACCCTACCAGGAGAGGACATTGGAAACTCTTTGCATGGACCCCTCCTGGATTCTGCCCTATATGCCTCTTCCCTTGGCTGATTTTAATCTGTATCCTTTCACTGTAAAAATCGTAACTGTGACTATCACACCTTTCAGTGAGGGCTATAAGTCATTCTAGTGAATTATTTAGTGAGAGTGATCTTTGGGACCACATGAACTTGCTGTTATTGTCAGAAATGAGGGTCTTGGTGACCCCAAAACATGTGATCAGAAAAGTTTGGAGCCCATTAGTCTAGGCAATATTAACAAATGATTATCTATTTTCTTCTTAAAGGTCTATCCGTAGATTTGTTCGGTGATCTATATTATGATGGTGTTGTAAATGTAGTCACTCACAGCAATAGCCAGTAAACGTCTAAATTTACCTGTTCTAAAAGTGTGTCTGTTTCTTTCTTTTTTTAATCTCCTTGGGTTATTTTGTTATCTTTCTGGTTCCTTTGACTGTGTTAAAAATTGTTGATAGCTCCAGTCCCTCTTTAAAAAGGCTTTCTCCTGGCTGATCCCATAGAGTTAAAGGCTCCTGAGGGCTGAGACCATAACTTATTTGTATTTTTAGTCCCAACACTTAACACAATGCCTGAGTTTCCTTTGTTAGAAGGAAAAAACAAATCATGTCTCTAATGTAGAGACAGTATTAGAGAAAAAGGCTGATTTCTAGTCCCTGGTGTTTTATTTGCTTTATCAACAATGGGTAAGTCACTTACCTTCTCTGAACCTCTGTTTCATCATATGTTGAACAAAGAATGTGGCACTCTTTTCAAATAGACTCTCCCCAAGAAGCCCGGTTGAAGCCTAAACAGGTTGTGGAAGCTATGGGAAGGCACCCAGGGCCCCTCTGCTCAGAATCCTCCCTTGCCCTCCCTGGTGTGGCCCCCCAGAGCCCTGCAGGACCCAGTGACTCTGGAGAACAGCCCCAGGATCTCACTGGATAATTCACCGGAAAACTCACTGTACACAGTCTCCACAGTCCTCTCAGGCTCTAAAATGCTATGTTCCAAAATCAGTATCAAAGTATTTTTTAACAGTTATTATCACCCCAAATGTTATCTAATGTTAGAAACTTTGTTTGATTCAGAGTTTTACTTTGTAACATGACATTTACATTGTAAAACAGATTGGAGTTGAACTCTTAAAGGGATGGAACAAATAACAAAGTAAATTGGAAGATAGATTTGTCATTTTCCTTCTCCTTTTCCAACTTAAGTCCAGTAACACCAAACAGATGGTGAGTAGTTAACAAGTCCAGACATCTTCAGTGACATGGGTGCTTTCTCTAGTCAGGAGGCTGCCGTTCTTAGCCCACTGGGAGAAAAAGAAGTCATGAAATGAGAAGCTGTTACGCAAAGCTGAGTCCTGAACTTTCTAAATGCCTTGGGAAGTATCTTCCAGTTAGTTTGCCTTAAAAAAGTCATTAGTAAAACCTGAACTTGGACTGAGAGTGAACAGCATTTTGTTTTGTAACAGTAAGAATTTATATAGCATCTAATTTCATTTCATAAATCTTAAATTTCATAAATCTTACTTTATGATACAAATATTAATTTGTTGGGACTTCCCAGGGGGCACTAGTGGTAAAGAACCTACCTGCCTATATAGGAGATTTAAGAGACACCGGTTGTGAAGATCCCTTCAAGAAGGAAATGGCAACCCACTCCAGTATTCTTGCCTGGAGAATCCCATGGACAGAGGAGCCTGGTGGGCTACAGTCCATAGTGTTGCAAATAATCAGACATGACTGAAGTGAGTTAGCACACATGCACACATTAATATATTATTGTCATCAATTCATGCTAATAAGTTTAATATATTTACTTTTATTGTGATTAGTAATACATTTGAACTTATATTTACTACCTTTTCTGTGTTTTATTTATCATGAGTTTTCTTTACTTCTTGTTTTCTTTATTCCCCTTTTTAAAACAGGTATAGTTTATGTACAACATTATATATGTTTCATTTGTACAACATAGTGATTCGTAATTTCTAAAGGTTGTATTCTATGTTTACTTATTATAAGATATTGGCTATATCCTCTGTGTTGTACTATGAATCTTGTAGCTTGTTTATTTTATACACAGTAGTTTGCATCTCCTAATCCCCTACCCCTATGTTCCCCTTCCCCTTCCTTCTTCCCACTGATAATCACTAGTTTTTTTCTCTATATATGTAAATCTGTTTCTTTTTTGTTATGTTTACTAGTTTTATTTTTTAGATTCTATGTATAAGTAGTATCATACAGTATTTATCTTTCTCTAACATTTCACTAAGCATAATACCCTGCATGTCCATCCATGTTATTGCAAATGGCAAAATTTAATTATTTTCATGATTGAATAGTATTCCATTGTGTGTGTGTGTGTGTATATATATATGTGTATATGTATATATATATCCCATGGTCTTTATCCAATCATCTATTGATGGATACTTAACTTGTTTCCATATCTTAGCAATTGTAAATAATACTGCAGTGAACGTTAGGGTGCATGTATCTTTTCAAATCAGTGTTTTCAGGGCTATTTGGAAATATTCCCAGGAGTGGAATTGCTGTGTCATATGATAATTCTATGTTTAATTTTTTGAGAAACCTCTATACAGTTTTCCATAATGGCTGCACCAATTTATAGTCTCACTATTAGTGTAAAAATGTTCCCTTTTCTCCACATCCTCACCAACATTTGTTATTTGTGTTGTTTTCAATGATAGCCATTCTAACAGGTGTGAGGTGACACTTCATTGTGGTTTTGATTTGCATTTCTCTGATGATTAATGATGTTGAATATCTTTTCATGTGTCTGTTGGCCATCCGTGTGTATTATATGGAAGAATGTCTATTCAGGTTTTCTGCCCTCTTTTTAATCAAGATGTTTATTTTTTTGATGTCGAGTTGTATGAGTTTATATATTTTGGATATTAAACCTTTATTGATCATATTATTTGCATATGTTTTCTCACATTCAGTAGGTGGTCTTTTCACTTTGTTAACATTTTCCTGTGTGTTGCAAAAGCTTTTTATGTTTAATTAGGTTCCATTTGTTTATTTTTACTTTTATTTCTTTTGCTTTAGGAGACAGATCTAAAAAATGTTGCTATGATTTATGTCAAAGAGTGTTCTGTGCTTATTTTCTTCTAGGAGTTTCCAGCCTTACATTTAGATGTTTACTCCATTTTGAGTTTATTTTTGTATGTGGTCTTAGAGAATGTTCTAATTCCATTCTCTTACCTGTAGCTGTCCAGTTTTCCTAGCACCACTTTTTGAAGAGACTGTCTTTTCTTCATTGTATAGTCTTGCCTCCTTTCTCATAGATTAATTGACCATAAGTATGAAGATTCTGGGCTCTCTCTTTTGTTCCATTGGTCTGTGTGTCTGTTTTTGTGGCAGCACCACAAAATTACTGTAGTTTTGTATTATAGTCTTAAGTCTGGGAGTGTGATCCCTCCAGTTCTGTTTTTCTTTCTCAAGACCTTTTGGCTATTTGGGGTTTTTTGTGTTTCCATACAAACTTTACAATTATTTGTTATGGTTTTGTGAAAATTGTTTACAGGGGCATTAGAACGATATATACAACTAACAAACAGGCTGGGGGTTTCTAATAACAGGAGGAAACTAGTTAAGGTATGTATAGCCTTAACTTGATAAGGGATTGCATTGAATCTGTAGATTTCCTTGGGTAGTATGGTCATTTTAATGATACTAATCTTGTTTTCTTCTTTACTGTCTGTTATCAATCTACAAGAGGAAGGTTACCATATTATTTCTATTTGTTGAGTGATTACTCAAATTTTAGTATGCATATTTAATTTAATAAAGTTTAACCAACATACATCCCTTCTACCAAACAAAGATCCTTAGTATGCAATTGGTCTTCCTCTGTGCCTATCCCTGGATAGATCTTAGAGTCTTCTGGTCCCCATTTTATGGCTGAAAGGCCATTTCTGAGCCTTTTGAGCCCCTAGGTTTATGAAGAAACTTCTGTCTATCACCTAACATGCATGGGGCTATAATACATACCTTAACTGTTTCCTCCTGTTATTAGAAATTCCCAGCCCACAAGTTGTATGTCTTGTTCAAATGCCTCTGTGAGTGCTTTTAGCTCTCCTTCACTCTCTACATCTTGGCTTCTTATTTCCCCTTTATTTCATTTTTTGGAGATTTCCCTTTCTGTTCTAAAACTTTCTGGAATGAGTAGATCTCCATTATTGGCCCAAGCTACCAAATAACTTGAAGTCTCAGAGATAGTTTATTTCCTTCCTTCTGACGTGGAAGCTTGCAAGCATAGAGGAGTTATGACTAGCCTATGCCAGCATTAAAACAAAGGATAAGCAGACTTTACTTCAGATCTTGTAACTCCAAGTCCAGCATTAGTTCCATAATGTTGGAGTTCTTGTTTCTACCTCCTCCTTATTTATCCCTTGAAGTTGTTCCTAGATTCCTATTGACTTATAGCGCACCAGTCTAATTTTACCCTTCCAAAGAAAGTCCTGTTCATTCATTATGGTCCCAGAAGCTTTAGCCCAATCTTTGCCAGTATAACTTTTTAGAGCCATTTAAGCATTTTTCCCAAGCTTGTATCAGGAAAAAACTAGAGCTCTAATGCCTTAGGTGTATCATGAATACTAAGGTTTACCTCTTGCTTTTTACCTCTCATAGACTGATACAAAGCTATGTGAACCTTGTCCCCATTATTTATAAGTCCACACCTTTCTTTTACCTTTATGAATAAAAACAAGTTTCTGGACTCCTGTGACCCATGCATAAGAGAGTTTGCATACATAGCCATAAATGTAATTGGCATTTAAAAACTTACACCCCTGTGCCGTTTATAAAGGCATATTTTTTCTGTGAAGAATTATTCTTATCTTCACCATGACTGTTCACCATTAATGTTCACTATTCATTCAATAAATATTTGTTGATTGTTGTTCTGTGCTAAGCGCTAGAATTACAAAAATTGGAAGGGAGCAATTACCCAGTGTAATCACAGTATTTTTACGGCTGAGCCAACCCAGTCTATCTGTCTAGAACACAGGTTTTTCCTGTATTGAGATGCATTTATTGATGGTACAGATAAGCTTGTAAAGGTTGATTAGGGACATGGATGACAAATGACTGAGGTGTTGATTCCACATGTTCATTACTGAAGATGAGATTGGGATAGGGTAGGAAGCAGAGATTCATCTTATAGTGTGTGTGTGTGTATAAAGTTTATAAAGTTATAGTAATTAAAAAATATGATACTGATAGTTCAGAAAAATAGCTTAATAATAGACCCTATTATATTACAAAAATCTGACTTGATGATGCATTAAAATTCAACAGAAATTGAATATTCATATTCTGAAAAATAAACCTTGTTCTATATTTCATACCTTTTATAGAAATTAACTTAAAATGGATCATAGACCTAAATGTAAAACATAAAACTGTAAAACCTTTAGAAGAAAACATAGAAATCTTTGTGTCCTTGGGTTATACAAAGAATTCTTAGATACGATACCAAAGGTGGTACCATTAAGGAAAAAAACTGATAAATTGGACTTTCAAACAAAGGCTTTTGTTCTGAGAGCTTTGTTAAGAGAATGAAAAGACAAGTCACAGACTTGGAAAAATACTTGTAAATCACATGCTTGTACTGAGAATACTCATAACAACATAATTAATTAATTGTGGTGATGATTACACAGCTCTAATTATAGTAAAAAGAAAAACACTGAATTATACACTTTTAAGTGGTGAGTTGCATGGCATGTAAATTATATCTCATTAAGACTGTTATTAAGAAGTGGAGGAAGAGTTTAATTACTGAGGGAAGTTTTTTGTAGGATGATGAAACTTGATCCTGGTAGTGATTATATAATTCTATGTATTTGTCAAACTGCACACGAAAAGAGTGAATTATACTGTATGTAAATTTGATAGTAAATTTTTAAAACTTAAATTCTGTGGAGAAGTTAAGTTTAAGATATAAATGGTGCTAGGAAAATTCACTAGCTAGTTAGGAGAAAAACTTTAAGAGGCTAACCTTGTACTATCTACTGAAACAGATTCTGGAAGGAGTGAAGAACTAATTATTTTGTCATAGAAAATAAAAAGAGATATTTATCAAGACTTTGTTGTGGGGATAACTTTTTAAATTAGAGAAGATGAAGGAAATGCTGAATGAAAGATTTATGGATTTGGTTACATGAAAATGTAGAAATCTGGATATCATAAAGCCCCCAAAGTAAACAAACTGGGAAAACATATTCAACAAATATAACAAAACAGTATCTCTACTATATAAAGAACTCGTACAGATCAGCCAGGAAATTACTTAAACCAAAATTGGTAAAACATATAATTCCTATTTAATTGTATAGTTACCATTTTTTATTTTCTCTACTATAGCTGTCATGTTCTGTACATTTTAAAGATGATTGATATAATATGCCTAGTATAATAACTGGCTTATCTTTGCCTCTAAAAATAATTGCTACTATTATTTTATTCAAGGCTTTACCAAGAATTTGCATGGTTTAATGATAATTAAACATTTTGTTAGCACTTTCTTATATATTTTTCTGGCTGAAGTGATACTTGATAAATTTACCATGAAAATTTTCCAAGCTAAATTTATCATTACCCTATTCTATGGGGTAAGAATTTAGAACCTCCTTTTTCTATTTGTTCATCTGTTGGAAACTGACCTAACACTATTGCAACAGTCAGTTATGACTGTGTAATCACACACATGATATTTAACAAAAGCATATATTTTGCCCATGGATCTGTGAAGTGGCTGGGGTAGTTCTGCCTCTGCCTGCAGCCCCTGGCTGTTCTTCCTGCTGCCAGACTATCCATAGTTTGGGACAGCTCTTCCCAGCATGTTTATTCTTAGACCTAGACTAACAGGGCCATAGCTACCCAAAGTAAGGTTATCTCAGGGTGATAGTGCAGGTGCAAGAGAACAAGCAAAAATATGCAAGATCTCTTCAGGTCTAGGTTTGGAATTGCCATCCTGTCACTTCTGACCATGCTTGCTAATTTGCTTCAGTCGTGTCCAACTCTTTGCGAACCTATGGACTGTAGCCCGCCAGGCTCCTCTGTCCATGGGATTTTCCAGGCAAGAATACTGGAGTGGGTTGCCATGCCCTTCTCCAGGGGATCTTCCTGACCCAAGGATCAAGACCCAGGGATCAATACATTTCCTGCATTGGCAGGTGGGTTCTTTACCACTACCACCACCTGGGAAACACTTCTGCCCAAGCTGGTAGAAGAAGTAAATTCACCTTTATAAAAGGAGGAACTACTGTGTCGCAGGGCCAGCTCCAAGCTACATTACGGGATGAGGAGTTGAAGACAATAATAGAATCTACCACAATAATGATTATAGAATCTTGGCTTGCTGGCAGACACTCCTTAATCCTACTTCCTTAAAGAGGCATGTATCCCGGTTAGGCTTCTCATGCTTTCTCAATAGGCTTAAAATCCCCTAGCTGGCTGATGGTTGAGGCTTATGATTTTTTCCTCAAATAATAACATGGAATGTCTGCCTATTAGTTACCTAAAAGAGTATACCTGTGAATTCTGTGCTGCCTCATAAAATCTCAGTTTGGAAAACTGTATTTGCAGAGGATTTCCTAATGAGTTATCATCCCTCAAATTAGACTAAATTTCATACCTTCAACAAGACAGATTACAAAAAAGTTTCTCTGTACAGCATAGCATGTTGGCCTCTTATAAAGTTGCTTTTACTTAAGTAAACTTGAGTGTTAAGCTCTCTGCCTACACTGCAGAGTTATAAAGAAATAGTTTATAGACCTAATTATTAGTTGAGGTTGACATTGGTGTGACCTACATATTGCATTTTTTTTAATAACCATGGCAGAATTTTCTCTTGGCTCACATAAACAGGAATTTTCCATACTCCTCCTAATGAGGAGTATTGGCTTATTTTTATCTTTTAGTCTCTGATATAACCGATCATCTTTCTACTTTTATATTGCCAATAGGAAGCTCTGATACAGATTTATAAGCCATCTCTGCTGGAGCACAGAGCCTTGTGCACAGTATAGCTGTTATGTGTCAGGCTTTAGGGAATATATTTAGCCATTATGTCATGCTTAAGTGCTTGACACATAGGAAGTGCTTATATGTTGGCCATTTTTAATATTTTATTATTATTATTATTATGGATAATAATGGGATAAATTTGGTATAAATGAAATTCAATAATATAAGAAAGTGAATCATAATATTTGTCCCCCTTTATACTTTTGGATTAAAAAGCACTCAATTCATATGTTGCTTTTCAAGACTTTTGTAATGAAATTTCCTGAAGATAAGCAGACCAAGTATCAGATGGGGAAGTTTTCTTTTCTTTCTGCTTAACCAGTATTTTCCTGATTAAATTTGTACTGTTTGTACCAAAATAAATGTCCGTTTCTTGATAAGAACAGTTATAAAGAAATAACCAAAAGCTTAGATAGGACTACAATAAATATTACTAAAGGATGAGAAAGAGATTGAAACTGTCTTTAATCATCTGTGGCATGGGGGTTGGAGAGGATAAGACATCCAATAAGGAACTCTCTTCTTCACAACAGTTAGTTTTTGGCCTAAGCCGGGACACTAAGATTGCACTTTGCTCCCTTTTCCTGTAGACTGGGAGGGAGTAACAGGCCTACGTTGGTTAGGATCGATAGTCTCATAATCTCAAAGATACTATTCCCTCAAGATCTCCTGATGGGAAAACAGACCAGAGCTCCAGTGTTCTGTCCATTGAGTTTGGTGCATTCTTGCCTTGATGCACATATCAAGTCTGATGCACAGTTTAACAACAAAGAAAGAAAATGGCTGTTTTATCCACAGTCAAAGGGCAAAACAAAGAACACAAGCTGTCAAGCCCCAGCCCTCACTCTTGACCAGAAGGAAGGACTCAAAAAGTCCCCTGCTAGATAAAGCAAGGTGTCAAGAAAAAATTTCCCACCAATTTGGGGCTATTTCTGTTATTCGTAAGAACAACCTTTCACAAAAGTAGACACATAAATCAATGGAACAGAAAAGAAAGCCCAGAAGTGAACCCACACTTTTATGGGCAATTGATTAATGACAAAGAAGGCAAGAATATACAGGAGGAAAAACAGCCTCTTCCATAAATAGTGTTGGGAAAACTGGAAAGCTACATGCAAAAACAATCAAACTATACTACTACTTTCTTATACCACATACAAAAATAAATTCAAAATGCATTGAAGGCCTAAATTTAACACCTAAAACCATAAAACTCCTAGAAGAAAATATAGGCAGCACATTCTTTGACATCAGTTTTAACAATAATATTTTTTTTGATCTACCTTGTCAGGTAAGGGAAATTAGTAAAATAAACAAATGTGACTACATCAAGCTAAAAAGCTTTTGTACAGCAAAAAAAATGATCAATAATAACAACAAAAAAAGGCTGCCTACTGAATGGGAGAAGATATTTGCAAACGGTATATCCCACGAGGGTTTAATATCCAGAATATATAAAGAATTCATACAACTCAACATCAAAAAACCAAACAACCCAATTAAAAACTGGACAGGGGACCTGAATAGACATTTTTCCAAAGAAGACAGACAGATGGCCAACAGGCACATAAAAAAATACTCAGCATCATTAATTATCAAGGAAATGCAAGTCAAAACCACAGTGAACAAACACTTATTACACTTGTCAGAATGGCCATTATCAAAAAGACAACAAATAACAAGTGTTGATAGGATGTGGAGCAAAGGAAATCCTCGGGCACTGTCGGCGGGAATGTGAATTGGTGAAGCCACTGTGGAGAACAATATGGAGAATCCTCAAGAAATGAAGTTATGGTCCAGCAGTGTCTGTCCTTAGTATTTATCCTAAGAAAATAAAAACATGAATAAAAATGATACATGTACTCCTGTGCTCGTTGCAGCATTGTTTACAATAGCTAAGATATGGAAACAACTGAAGTGCCTATCAATAGGTTAACAGATAAAGATGTGGTACACACACACACACACACACACACACACACACACATTGAAATATTACTCAGCAATAAAGAATGAAATGTTGCCATTTGCAGAAACATGCCGTTTCACTTAGCATGATGAAATAAGTCAAGGGAAGACAAATACTGTATGTCTTCACTTGCGTGTGGAATCTAAAAAACAAAACAAATATAACTAAACAGAAACAGAGTCACAGATACAGAGAACAAACAAATGGTTGACAGAGGAGAATGGAGGGGGAAGAAGAGAAATAGGTGAGGGAGATTAAGAGGTGGAGACTTTCAGTTACAAAATAAATGAACCATAGGTATGAAATATACAGTGTGGGTAATGTAGTCCAGAATTTTGTGAAATCTTTGTATGGTGACAGATGGTAACTAGACTTATCATGGTGATCATTTTGAAATGTATAAAAATACCAAATCACTATGTGTATACCAGGAACTAACGTGGTATTGTAGGTCAGTTATACTTCAAAAAAAAAAAAAAAAAAAGCAAATCCATAGAAGAGATCAGATTTGTGGCTACAAGAAGTGGGGGGTTGGGGAAGGGGGAATTGAATGAAAGTAATTGAAAGGTACAGATTTCTGATTATAAGGTAAATAAATACTAGGGATGTAATGTACATTATGTTAAAGATAATTAACACTGCAGTGAATTATATATATAAAAACTGTTAAGAGAGTAAATCCTGAGTTCTCATTGCAAGGCTTTTTTTCTACTTTAATGTTAGATCTATATGGTAATCACTTCATGACATATGTAAGTCAAATCTTTACGCACTACACCTTAAACATATATAGTACTTTTCTATCAAGTTTACCTCAATAAAACTGGAAATAAAAAAGAACAACCTTTGGACAAAGAAAAACTGAATTTTAAAATTTTTTAAAGAAAAGAATAGAATGTAATATGCAAAAGACATGAAAAAATCTATATTAGAAGACATCGAGATGAAATTTCCAAGTAATAAAATTAAAAAGATTTTACACTTTAAAGAGCATATCTATAGTGAGGAGTCTATAAAGATTTTATATCCCAGTAAAGACAGTATAGGGAAAAAGCAGTTAAGTTTGATATTAAAATGTAGGCTAATTTAATTATCTGCATTAAATTATAGATAAATTAGTTTAAAATGTAGACAGTTGGTTTTTTAAAGACAAAAATGATATCATGCCAGTTTTGTGGGAAGCAGTTTGAAAATATCTTTGAAAATAATTTTGATAAAGTCCAGTAGGAGGACTTTATCCTATGTGTCATGTGTGTGTAAAATCAGTAGAATCATATGTGTATAAAATTTTGTATATATGCAATTATTTATTATACTGTTGTTTGTGATAGTAAACTATTGGAAATGATATAAATACCTGTTGGGGGCCAGAGTGAGGTACTCCGCCCATGGCAAAGGTCATGAGGAAGGAGGCTCGACATACGCAAAGGCGGGATCAAACCTCAGAAGTCCCCCTGGAAATCCTTGAGCATCTACCCCCATAACCAGAGCCTGCCTGACAGGCTTGTCCGGCCACATGTGATTGCTCACAGCCTCCCAACCGTGAGAGGCGCGAGATGCTTTAAACCTTCTAAAAACAGGTTCCTTAGAAAAGTTAGAAAACTATTAGTATAAGTATAATGGGCTGATTAGAAATTGTATTGGTGAAGGGTTTTTCATTTGTTGAGCCAATGTTTGTTGCTAAGTCTCCATATCCCCTGCCCTTATGCACATTAATGAATATATAGAAGAAATAAGTATTAACCTTTGATATTAATCATGTTAGACCTTAGGCTAAGTAAATTCTTTCCTTAACTAAAACCCACTACACCCTCACCCTATAGGAATGTAACTTTATTTGGGTGGCGTCTGTTTTAAGAATAATCACCCCTGGAGGAATAAGTGTCCTGGTTGACTGACCGCTGTCATAAGGAGAGGGTCATAAATTGTCAGCAGGCCCCCTGGCCAGAAGATGATGTAACGCCCCTAAGACCTCTGTATACATTTGTATGAAGCACCTGACTTTGATAAAAGTCAGGACTGCTGACCCCGCGTGACTTTTGCCTAACATCTCAGTGTATAAAAGTAGACCATGGAAAATAAAGAATTGGGATCAGTTTCTCGAAATACTGGTCTCCCCATGTCGCGCTCTCTCTCACTCTGGTTGAGTCTCCATCTGGAGCGCAGAACCCGCCATGCTTACTAATTATGCCTGGGCTTCTAAGATCCGACCGGGGAGGCATCAGCATCTCCTCTCCTTCGGGAGAATGGAAGGACGCCTGCAGCCTACGTAAGTGGTGCAAACTTCTTGTCTTGAAGTTTTATTGGTCTCCCGCGTAAACCAAGCTACTCAGCCTCTTTTCTCCACTGAATTTTCCTACTGAGCTATCTTCATCCTATTACTCTTTATATCTTTGATAAAATATTTAAATAAATACGTCGCCAACGCCATCCCCGCTTCGAATACCCTGGATCAGCCGGGGCTGGTCCCCAGCAAATACCCATTTGTTGGAGACCAGCTAAATAAATTATGACAATTCACACACTACAATAGGTAGTCATTAACCAGAGTGAGGCGGATATTTGCATAATAATAATACAAGCTTCCCAAGATGTATTTTAAGGAAGGTATGGAAGAGAGGATATAGAACTGCTGTTCATGTAATAATATTTACTTGCATTTACCTGTTTTCACATACGCACCCCTGGAAGGACCCACATGCTAAGTCCCTTCAGTCGTGTCCAACTCTGTGCAACCCCGTAGACGGCGGCCCACCAGGCTCCCCCATCCCTGGGATTCTCCAGGCAAGAACACTGGAGTGGGTTGCCATTTCCTTCTCCAGTGCATGAAAGTGAAAAGTCAAAGTGAAGTCGCTCAGTCATATCCGACTCTTAGCGACCCATGGACTGCAGCCTACCAGGCTCCTCTGTCCATGGGATTCTCCAGGCAAGAGTACTGGAGCGGGTTGCCATTGCCTTCTCCGGGAAGGACCCACAAGGAAATGACAAAAGTGTCCGTTCCCAGGCAGGAACTGAGTGTCACATATACGGGAGTTTTTTACTCTATACCTTTGAGTTCCTTTTGAAGCTGATGCCATTTAAATATGTCATATTTAAATTTATTAAAATTTATATCATTAAAGAAATAGAGAATTCATCTGAAACAACAGGAAGCAAAATTGGCACAGTTGCAAGTAATCTGTGATGTAGAGGACAAGCTTGAGAAAAATCACGCAGAGAAAACAGAGAGACCATCCAAAGACATATGGAGGGCATATCACCAAGTTTCAACCTACAAATAATCAGTATCACCAAAGTATGTGTATTAGGATCCTAACTGTAAAGAAAAAACTATGCCTACCAATTACCTTATATTTGTATGTGTAACTATCTCCTTATGTATGATTGTCTCCTCATCATCAACAAAAGCAGCGCTCACCACGTGCCAGTCACTGTAAGTGCGGTAAGTGCTCTATAATGCTACTGTTAAGCTTCCCAGCAACTCCGGGAGGTAGGCAGTTACCTGCACGGTACAGATGGGATTCCAGGACACTGAGAGCTCAGTTTCTTGCCCCTAGGTCACGCAGTAAGTGGTAGAGCGAAGATTTGTGCCCAAGCAGTTTGATTCCCAAATCTGCCTTCTCAACTACTAGGTCACAAGACCTCCATGTCATATAAAGAAAACTGTTTGGGAGGATAAGCAACAGTCAGTTAATATCTGGAGATTAAAACTGTTGGGAATTTCTATTTTCTGTATTAACATGTTTATATCCTTTAAAATTTTATAATAAAGTACCAGTTTTGTAGTTAAAAAAAAAAAAGCTATAAATTGAAGAGAGGGTATAAAACACTAATATGAGACTACTCTGCTCTCCCTACTCACTCTTAGCAGCAGAAGTTTTCTAAGGAACCTTTTTTTTTTTTTTTTTAAGAAATCCACAGAACCCATAACACACTTCTTCCAAGTCCAGTATTTAGGGTTCACCCTGATGCTTTTGATCTCTTAGTGAAGTTCTCTGATTGCAGATAAATAATGTTTCCTTTGCTCCCGGTGGCCCTCTTAAAAACAGAGTATGCTGGGGTTCCTTGTTTTCAAACCTACAGTTGCCCACCAAACCACTGGGCTCTGGCTCCTCAACAAATGTGTTTAGTTGGTCCCTGCTGCTGCTTTTCTAATCACCATGTCAGCTTTAAAATTCTAGCCTGGATATTCTGGTCCTCTCTGCAAGGATTACTATCTTTCTCATTTCAGTTCAACAATACCAGCATATCTTAGTTTAAGCTGCTATATCAGAAGGTATTTAATTCTATTATTAATAGAAATTTATTTCTCACAGTTCTGAAGGCTGAGAAGGCCAAGATCAAAGTGCCAGCAGATTTGCTGTCTGCTGGGAGCTTGCTTGCTGGTTCAGAGCCTGCCTGTGTGACCTTCCCACCATGTCCTCACCTGGCAGAAATGGCAAGATATGTACCTGGGGTCTGATTTATAAGAGAGCTTTACCTTCATGACCTAATCACCTCCTAAAGCCCTCACCTCCTAATACTATCTCATTGAGGATTAGGATTTCAGTTTATGCATTTTGGGGAGATACATTAAGTCTGTGGGGGAGCTTCCCCAATGACTCAGTGGTAAAGAACCCACCTGCCAATGCAGGAGACACAGGGTCGATTCCTGGGTCAGGAACATCCCCTGGAGAAGGAAATGGCAACCCACTCCAGTATTCTTGCCTGGGAAATCCCATGGACAGAAGACATATATATTATATATCTATAATATATATTATATATGTCATCAGTACTAATCTATAATATAAAAATTCCATGGACAGCGAGCCTGGCAAACTATAGCCCATGGGGTTGCAAAGAGTTGGACATGACTGAGTGACTAACACAACACACACGCACACACACACACATACACACACCTATACTATATATGATATATATCATCAGTACATATATAACAGTATACACTATTATATACATGCATACATACACACACACTAGATGTTTAGCATGTTAATAAGGGACACACATAATTGAGTCTTTGAAATTTAAGCTTTTCACCATGACGTTGTTTGAATAGCTATGTTCCTTATATCTTAAGACTTCTAGTGTTAATGGCATTTTTCTCTTTCATGACAATGGGATATATTTAGTAAGGCACTAAGGCTTATATATATAACATTTTAAATTATTAAGAATGAGCAGTTATAAAAATCTTAAGAGCATCTTGATCTCTCAAGAATCTAGATCTCTGTCTAGAGCCTAGATCACATTAACAGTTAAGATGATTATAGAATTAACAAATTCAACTTGTTACTGGTATCCATCAGGTTTATTTAGATGTAAGAACTCCTATGTGCGGGCATACAGTGAAAAACAGATATGATGAGATGTAACTGTAATAAATGTAGTTATCATAACAGCATCTATATATCTATGTGGAATGAGGATTCCAGCTTGAATTTAGAGTATGTCGACAGTTTTCTTGGCAATTCCCACCCTCTCCCACTGTTGAATTATCAGGAATCCATGGAGAGCTTGGCTTGAAACAAAGCCAGTCTCCCAAACATGCCCAGACATGTTGGAACAATGTGTGTTGCCCAAAGATTAGAAATGGTGAAAGGCCATGGGACTGAAAATAAACTCCAGTTGGCCTAGTTTCCTGAGGATTTCAGCCTAATGAGTTAATCCGGTAATCTGCCCTTTTAATTTATTCTTTTAATTCTGAAATCTCTTGCTTATTTAGTCATCTGACTACTAGGAATTACTTTTGAAGTATAATATTACAAGAAGACAAAAACCAGAAGTAAGTATTATACACAGGATTTCCTGTTTATAGATTTGCAAAATACTTTAGAATCTTAATTAAATGACTAATGGGGGTGAATACAATATATCTAAACAACGTACTCACTAAAAGCTTCTACACAAATGCGTTGGATAGCTTGTTCCAATGTCTGACTCAGAAGAAAATATTCTAGTGCACTCATGTACATGGAGAAGAATGCTGACGGTAGATGGATGCAATCGTTGGGAATGAAGTGGCAGTGTTAACACTTCATTAAAATGATTTCATCAAAAATATAAGACAGAACGCTGAAATGCTTCTTAATTTTAATCATTGATTTACTTATTTTGGCTGTGCTGGGTCTTTGTTGCTGCACGGGGTTTTTCTCTAGTTGCGGAGAGTGGGGCCTATTCTAGTTGTGTGCGGGTTTCTCTTGTTGCGTCTCACAGGCTGTGGAGTGTGCTGGTTCAGGAGTTGTGGTCCCCGGGCTTAGGCTTAGTTGCCCTGTGGCATGTGGAATCTTCCTGGATTAGGGATTGAACCTGTGTCCTCTGCATTGGCAGGCAGATTTTTAACCACTGAACCACTAGGAAAGTCCCTGGGATGCTGATATTTTTAAAATTTTATTTTTAATTGGAGGATAATTGCTTTCCAGTGTTATGTTGGTTTCTGCCACACATCAACATGAATCAGCCATAGGTATACATATGTTCCCTCCCTTTTGAACCTCCCTCCCACCTCCCACCCTAATGCTGAAATTTTTAAATGATAGCACGTGCTGCTGTCAAATTGTCTAGTGACACCACTCAGTTTCTCTTTCCTTGTAATGTCAACTTCAATTTTCTGTTCTGTTTTTCTACCAGTTTTTGAAAATAAATATGTAAGAAAATCACCAAAAATAAACTTGTCGTCATTTTCATCTTTCTAACCTCTAATAAGTATTGACTACTTCCCTTTTGTACAGTAATTCTGACATGTGGAACAAAGAGATTTTCTGATTCTTAATAGAAGTAACAATGTTATAGCTTTTTGCCTTCTCATACTGTAAAAAAATTATGGTTTTCCAATAGTCATATATGGATGTGCACGTTGGACCATAAAGAAAGCTGAGTGCCAAAGATTTGATGCTTTTGAACTGTGGTATTGGAGAAGACTCTTGAGAGTCCCTTGGACTGCAAGGAGATCTAACCAGTCCATCCTAAAGGAGATCAGTCCTGAATATTCATTAGAAGGACTGATGCTGAAGCTGAAACTCCAATACTTTGGCCACCTGATGTGAAGAGCTGACTTGTTGGAAAAGACCCTGATGCTGGGAAAGATTGAAGGTGGGAAGAGAAGGGGACAGCAGAGGATGGGATGGTTGGATGGCATCACCAACTCGATGGACATGAGTTTAAGCAAGCTCTGGGAGTTGGTGATGGACAGGGAAGCCTGGCGTGCTGCAGTCCATGGGGTTGTAAAGAATCGGACATGACTGAGGGAGTGAATGAATAGAAGTAACAATACGAATTTCAGTGTTTGGGGATTATTGTTTTTTTCTTGAAATCACAAACTAATCTTTTGCACTCTTTCCAGGAATTACTATATGATAGTTTCTAATCTGATTAAGACTGTTTTTTATCAGTATGCAGAAAACTCAAAGAAAATTACTATTCAGTACCAATTATCAATAAAAAAGAAAAGGAGAAATCTGTAGTTTTCTTTTTTCTCCCTCCTCCCTGCAACCTATAACATATATGACAAGAAGTTTCTTAAAGCATTTGAAGAAAAGAAAACTTTTTTAAAAAGAGAGAAGAAAGAGGAGAAAATGGATACTGTTGAAGTTTGGAAGATTCTTGAATTTGATGAAGTTGTAATAAGAACAGTTTAAGAGAATACAGAATTTAAAAGCAGTTTAAATGTTGGAAAACAAGTAGCAACATGAAGTTACTGTTGGAGCATGCTGCTGCTGTGTCGCTTCAGTCATGTCCGACTCTCCCCCTTCCCTGGGATTCTCCAGGCAAGAACACTGGAGTGGGTTGCCATTTCCTTCTCCAATGCATGAAAGTGAAAAGTGAAAGTGAAGTCACTCAGTTGTGTCGGACTCTTCACGACCCCATGGATGGCAGCCTACCAGGCTCCTCCGTCCATGGGATTTTCCAGGCAAGAGTACTGGAGTGGGGTGCCATTGCATATCCCAGTGCTAATTCCTACTTTCAGAGCAAATCAAAAGTCTTGCAGTCCCTTATCTGACCTGCTCTACTCCAGCTTCAGTTTTGTGGTATATCTTTTCCCAAGATAAATAGCTGTCACCACATGAATATTTTTTTAGATTTTCCAGATTATTTTTCTTGTTGCCCAGTTACAAGGATAAGCAAGTTATTTCTTCTGGGTTCTATGTCAAAACTCTTACTAGTAAATAGGATTTTGTAAAGCTCAGAAAGGCACTGTACATAAATGTACTTTAAAATGCACAAAGAATCATACAAATATGTCAACATCATTACCAAAATGATTTTGTAATATGTCTTTTTTTTCCTTTTCTTTTTCCTTTTTTCTCATCCTATTTTTATTTTATGAATAATCAACACTGCTATATTGAAATTATAATATTATTCAGTTAGGTTCAGAATGTCAAGCATTTTTGGTTTTACCTTTCAGTAAAACTAACAAACATACTCCACCTTGCAAATTTTTACTTTAGATTGAAGGTGATAGTATGTTAAAAAAAGAAAAAAAGATAATAAAACACACTCTAAAAATATTGGGGCTTCCCAGGTGGCTCGGTGGTAAAGAACTTACCTGCCAAGATAGGTGACACGGGTTTGATCCCTGGATCAGGGAGATCCCCTGGTGAAGAAAATGGCAACCCACTCGTCTTCTTGCCTGGGAAATCCCATCGTCAGAGAAACCTGGTGGGCTACAGTCCACTGGGTTGCACAAGAGTTGGACACGACTTAGTGACTAAACAACAACAGCAACAGAGTTGTTATTTTCTAAAAAGTAGTTTTTCTTCTCGGTTTTCAATGATTAACCAGCTGCCTTAGTGGTGGTGGTTGTCATCAAAACTGTCATTGAAGTAAAATTCCACAGCTTGGTGTGTAGCCGTTAGCAGTCTTGTACTTCAAGGTAATTCAAGTGGTTACAAAGGTCATTCAGGGGAAAAAAATCAATGGTCATAATAAATTATTCCTTTCCTTAGTGTTTATAAACAAAGATCTCTGGGAAACACAGTCTGTGCAAAAGAAGGCAGAGAAAGCAAGACAAATTGTCAGACTGGCTACAGACACAGAAAATACGGTCTGTCTTCAGCCTGTCGCGCTCCTCAGGGGTTCTGCTTAGACCAGCACTACAGTAAGAACACACTTTGTATATCAAACACCCAAGAAGGCAAAGCCAAAGCCTGAAATGCAGTCCACTTCCAGTAATCTGCATTTTTTTTTCCTGGTTTATCACATAATGTTTTCTCTCAGATAGGAGATCTGGCTGGCTTCCCTGCTACTTCCCCTGACTATTGCTTTAGTGTTTATTATGGTATCATAAGTTATTTTTTATTATTTTCCCAAGTAAAAATAAGAAGGAAAGAAGTAAACCCATTCTTTAAAAAAACATAATACATTACATAGAAAAAAGAAAAAGGGTTCAGAGTGTGGCTCCAGCTCATTCTCTAGAATGGGTAATTATGAGGGGCTGTCAGGTCAGTGAATACTAAACAGAACAGAGACATGTTCATGAATCAGCCCTCGTTCACTGTTAGCATGGGACTTTTAGTTTATCTTTCCTCTGTTTTTGCTCATCTGCATCAGCACAGAAGAGCCAATGACAATAAAAGAATATATCTTCCCAATATTCCTTCCTTTATAGGCCCTTTTTTACTAAAGCTTGGTCATTTTGATCTCTGTACCTTTAAAAACCCATCAGACATAGAAAAAAAAAAATTATAGTTACCAGGGGGTAAGGAAGGGAGGGATAAATTGTAAGACTAAGATTGACAAGTACACACTGCTATATATAAAATAAATAACCTACTGTATAACACAGGGGACTCTACTCAATGCTCTGTAATGGCCTATATGAGAAAAGAATCCAAAAATGAGTGGATATATGTATAACTGATTCACTTGGCTATACACTTGAAACTAACACAGCATATTAAATCAACTATGTGCCAATAATTTTTTTTTAAATGCCATCTGAATCTACATGGAGACTGAATACTGGCAGGATATGCTTCCCCAAAATATGCCTTTGAGCATAAAAATTATTTCTTGCTAAAGGTGCCTGAAAAACAGCAGGTACAAGAAGGGTGCTCTGACTTCCCCTTTTCTTCCTGAAAGCAGAAGATAAAACTCCCTTGTGAAAGATGCCCTCACTGTACCGGGAGGAAAGGGACACTCTTATCACCAGAGATGGGGAGTGGAGGCTGAGAGAACTCTGGACAAACAGACCCTATTAAAATGACTCTGATTTTCCTTTGCTCTCCCCATAGATTTTATTTATTTTCCCACAACTTTCTGTCTTTGTTCAACCTAGTATATAAACACTTAGACCTAGCCCCTTCTTTGGGTATTCAGCTTCAGCTTAAGCATCAGTCCTTCAGATGAATATTCAGGGTTGATTTCCTTTAGGATTGACTGGTTGGATCTCCTTGCAGTCCAGGGGACTCTCAAGAGTCTTCTTCAGCACCACAATTAGAAAGCATTGATTCTTTGGTGCTCAGCCTTCTTTATGGTCCAACTCTCACATCCATACATGGAAAAACCATAGCTTTGACTATATGGAACTTTGTTGGCAAAGTGATGTCTCTGCTTTTTAATATGCTGTCTAGGTTTGTCATAGCTTCTTTCCCAAGGAGCAAATGTCTTTTAATTTCATGGCTGCAGTCACCATCTGCAGTGATTTTGGAGCCCAAGAAAATAAAGTCTGTCACTATTTCCATTTTCTCCCCATCTATTTTTCATGAAGTGATGAGGCTGGATGCCATGTTTTCGTTTTTCGAATATTGAGTTTTAAGCCAGCTTTTTCAATGTCCTCTTTCACTTTCATGAAGAGGCTCTTTAGTTCCTCTTTGCTTTCTGCATCATCTTCATATCTGAGGTTATCGATATTTCTCCTGGCAATCTTGATTCCAGCTTGTGCTTTATCCAGCCCAGCATTTCACATGATGTACTCTGCATATAAGTTAAATAAGCAGGGTGAGAATATACCTGAGAATATATAAAGGAGCCTTGACATACTCCTTTCCCAGTTTGGAACCAGTCCGTTGTTCCATGACTGGTTCTAACTGTTGCTTCTTGACTTGCATACAGGTTTCTCAGGAGGGAGGTAAGGTGGTCTGGTATTCCCTTCTCTTTAAGAGTTTTTCATAGTTTCTTGTGATCAACACAGTCAAAAGCTTTAGCGTAGTCAATGAAGCAGAAGTAATTTTTTTTTTTTTTAGAATTCCCTTGCTTTTTCTGTGATTCAGTGGATGATGGCAATTTGATCTCTGGTTCCTTTGCCTTTTCTACATCTAGCTTATATATATCTGAAAGTTCTTGGTTCACATACTGTTGAAACCTAGCTTGAAAGATTGTGAGCATTACCTTGCTAGCATATAAAATGAGTGCAGTTGTGCGGTAGTTTGAACATTCTTTGGCATTGTCCTTCTTTGGGATTGGAATAAAAACTGACCTTTTCCAGTCCTGTGGTCACTCCTGAGTTTTCCAAATTTGCTGGCACATTGAGTACAGCACTTTCACAGCATCATATTTTAGAATTTGAAATAGCTCAGTTGTAATTCCATCACCTCCACTAGTTTTGTTCGTAGTAATGCTTACCAAGGCCCACTTGACTTCACACTCCAGGATCTGGCTCTAGGTGAGTGACCACACCATCGTGGTTGTCTGGTTCACTGAGACCTTTTTTGTATAGTTATTCTTTGTATTCTTGACACCTCTTCTTAATATCTTCTGCTTCGGTTAGGTCCATACCATTTCTTTCCTTTATTGTGCTCATCTTTGCATGAAATGTTCCCTTGATATCTCTAATTTCCTTGAAGAGGAAATTAGGAACTCCCCGATCCTGTTTCTCAAAAGATACTGAGATGTTTTTCAGAGACAGCAGAACAAAACACAAGTCTATGGCCAAAGTCTGCCCAGAGGAGAAAATTTTCACCAAAAATAACACCTGGAACAAAGCTCCTCCCCAGGGAGCAGAAGGACTGAGATAGGACTAGAACCTGAACCATTTCAGAAGCAAAGGGTCCTGAGGGAGGGCACACAGGTTGTTGTACCCCATGTCAGTCAGTCGTTGGTTCCCTGGTTGGGGTGTGGTGTGTGTAAGTGTGTGGTAACCTCCCATGCAGTTTTCGACAGTTCCCTGACAAGGGCAATTTCTGGAGAAGGGCAGATCCATAAGCTACTATCAGCCGACAGTCACAACAGTTGAGGGTGGAGTACTGGTCAGGAAGAGGGCATGGGGTGGGGCCAGTGGTGTCTAGTAGAGAGGGCTTCCAAGGCATCCAGGTGTTGGCCATGGTCCTGGATACCTGGTCTTCTACAGTCTGTCATCCAGCACTCTCCTTTATCAGCACTTACTCACCTAGTGGTGTACAGATACACCATCTGTGTGGTCTTCAGGTGGCCATCATCAACTGAGATCTGGCTGAGAATTCAGCTGGTCCCCAGGTGTGGCCAGTGCTGCAGCCCCTTCGGGTCCCAGCCCTGGGACCCTCCTCCCCTGCCTCCCTCCCTCTCTCTCTCACTCACTCACTGTCTGAACCCTCTCGCTGCTCCAGGACCGGGAAGCGCTGACTGCACTCCACACCTTCCTGGGTGAACAAGGGAGTGAGGCTACCCCGGGCCTTGTGTGGGTCTCAGGCAGGAGCTTTCTGCCACCCAGGGCTACAGCTTAGGGCAGGAGGCTTCCTGGTCTTGGCCTTTTGAAAAATAGATTCTCTTCAGCTTCCCTCTGGGGGCTCAGCCCCTAAGGAAGCATGGGTTCGCATGCCTTCTCTGACCCAACTCTGAGCTGCTTTCCTCCCCTCTTCTGGTGCAGTGCTTTTCTAGTCTTTGGGTTGGTAGGTTCTTTATATCTTTTCTGTTAAACTTCACTGGGAGATTTTTCTATTGATACTTAACACTATCTTTTTGGAACCAAAAAAAAAAAAAATCCTTTTCTCCCTCAAAAAACCCTGATTTTTTTTTCTTTCAAAACTATTGTCTCAGCTCTGGGTTTCAAAAGTTTATTCTTAAAACAGAAAAGCTGGACAAGAACATTTTTTGGTTTTGCATTCCCGCCTTAATAATGCTGATCCTCCCTGAGGCAACACATGCCTCTGACTAAATAATAGAATCTTTGAAACAAGGAAGATTTCAGAAGAGGACACCACCTCAGCCCGGCCACCGGGAGGGAACTACAAGACCAGAGGCATGGGAAAGTGGGACCTGGCTTAGAGGCCCTGGAAGCATAAGGAGTTTGCTACAGAAGAGGAAGCCTGCCAGAAAGACAAAGGCAAAGGAATGTGGAAAGAAATCAAGATGAGTTATTAGAGGTTTCTGGTTTCAGGCTCCATAGGGGAATCCCTAGATCACTGGGCCTGACCTGGGGCTGCCCTTCCTAGGGCATGTCCGGACTTGCAAGGTCTGGATTCTGGAAAAGAGGATAAGACGGAAAAGAAAGAGAAACCACCATGAATTTGTTCAACATATTTAAAATAGACAACAGTGAATATTGGGCCTTGATCTAGATACACAAACAGCCTAGGTGTCTACTACTAGAGAGGAATTTAAAAGACATAGAATGTAGTTCAAGATATGTCAGAGCTAGATAAAAGAGTCATGTAGAACCAGTAAAGGAAAATACAAAGTATAAGTTTTCTTCATTGTAGAAAACTCAGATGAAGAGGGAATACTGTTCTGATTTTCAAACTAGAATTAATGGTATTGGGTCAGGGCAGGCTGCCCCCAATTGTGCCAAAGGGGCATACTGATCATTTTGAATTTAAGTTACTTAAGAAACAGCCCGTCTAGGAAGGATACTCGGATCTTCCTCTGTATTCTGTGAAAGCTGGAAATAAGTCCCCACATGAACAGTGCCTTCCCTAACAGCAGGAGACAAGGAGATGTTCTTCTTACCAGAGCAAGGCCAGTGCTCAGAGGCTGTAGAAACACTTGTTACTTCACCACCCCAAGTCCAAACTAATGTGTCTTGTCAGCTTTTCACAAATTTATTTTTTCTTTATTTAAAAAGTAAAAAAGCTTCATGCCTTGATTATTTTTCCTTATCTTTGAGACCCCCATGGTACAAAATTTAATTTGAATTTCTCCTGTTCATCTGTCTTGTGTCAATCTAATTATTAGACCAGCTGAAAGAACCCAGAAGAGCACGGAAAAATTTTCCCCTCTTCAACAATGGCATGGTTGAAAACAGGCCTAGTAATTTAAGTAAATCATGTAAAAGGTACAAAGTGTATTCCAGACACTTACCAGGGTAAATTGAGGATTGGCCACATAATTCCTCTTGGTTTCTGATATTTGGGTCAAACAAACATTTCCAAACTGTTTTTTAAAGTATTTTTGTCTGTTCATAAATAAACAACAGGATTTGTTTTCTCACTCTTTAGCCTTTTAATTGATAATTTATTATCAATCAATCGTCTCTGAATTGATAATCATATTAAAAAAATCATATTTATATTTACTGAGAGCTTAATATTTGTACTTTACATATAATAACTCATTTAATCATCACAAACACTCTGTGAGATGGATTCCCATTTTATAACTGGGGAAAAATTAAATGTTCTGTCCTTCGCACTAAGTGCTTTGTATGTGGTATCTCATTTAATTCTTAAATTAAAAAAATAACTATGGTCACCAAACTTGGGTCTGCTTGCCTGTCATACAGCAAAACCAATCTCATGACACCAGGTGGTGATGAAGGAAAGTACAGCATTTATTTGCAGGGCTCCAAGCAAGGGAAATGGGCAGCTTTCACTCAAAAGACCTGAACTCCCTGTTGGCTTTCAGGCAAGGGTTTTTAAAGACAACCTGTTGGGTGAAGGTGAGAGTTATAGCTTCTGGACTTTCTTCTGATGGACTAGTGGTGAGGTAACGGTGATGTTTCAAGAATCTTAATCATCAGCCATCTGGTTCCAGCTGGTCCGGCGTCTAGCGCTTGTGCTCGGCAAGTAGTCACCATCCTTCACCTGGACAGAGGCCTTTGTTTCTACAGGACAACTCAAAGATGTGCATCCGATTGTTAGCATGTCTCTTGAGGAGAAACCAAGACTTTTATTGCTGAACTCTTGCTTCTTGACTGCTTTCCCTTTGTTTCAGAATTCCTTCACTTCCCTAATTAGCAACTGCTTGCTCTTTGGAACTGAGGGACAGTCTAGGAGACTAAAGCCTTTTTCTACAAACCAGAAACAGGTGACACAGGGACTTTTGTACCCAGGAGGGCCCTGCAGGGTGCTGCTTGGTTTCAGTCCCCTCTTTTCTTTGATACTCCTCAATCCTGAGTAGAGCAGGGATGAGCCCCCAAAAAGGAAGAAAGTTTTAGATAGGTTGGTCATAAACTCAGCAGGGGAATTTGATTTTAGGGAGGACTCAGTTTTCACTATGAGGTTCTATTATTTTCCCTATTTTGTTGATGAGAAAATAGAGACTCAGATGAATTTGTTTTTGTTTTAAATTTTTATTTATAGTTATTTATTGTTTTCACTTTTGGCTGTGCTGAGTCTTTGTTGCTGTGCATGGGATTTTTCTCGCTTCAGAGAGTGGGAACTACTCTCTAGGTGCGATGTGCTGGCTTCTCATTGTGGTGGCTTCTCATTGTAGAGCACAGGCTCCAGGGTGTGCGGGCTTCAGCAGTTGTGTCTCATGGGCTCTAGAGCACAGGCTCAGTAGTTGTGGCACACAGGCTTAGTTGTCCTGCCACATGTGAAATCTTCCTGAACCAGGGAAAAACTCATGTCCCCTGCATTGTGACATGGACTGTTAATCAGTGAACCACCAGGGAAGCCCTATGAATTTGTTTTAAGGTGATACAACTAGTAAGTGATGCAGAAAGGATTTAACCCAAGCCTACCTGTTAACCCAAATGTAGTGTTAAAAATAAGGCAGAGTGCTAAAGAATTGATGCATTCAAACCATGGTGCTGGAGAAGACTCCTGAGAGTCCCTTGGACAGCATGGAGATAAAACCAGTCAATCCTAAAGGAAGTAAATCCTGAGTATACATTGGAAAAACTGATGCTGAAGCTCCAGTATTTTGGTCACCTAATGTGAAGAGCTGACTCATTGGAAAAGTCCCTGAGGCTGGGAAAGCTTGAGTACAGAAGAAGAGGGTGTCAGAGGATAAGATGGTTGGATGGCATCACCGATGCAATGGACATGAACTTGGGCAAACTTCTGGAAATGACATGGGACAGGGAGGCCTGGTGTGCTGCAGTCCATAGAGTCACATCGAGTCGGACACTACTGGGTGACTGAACAACAACAATGTTAAAAAGCTAGAAATAATCTGTTCTCCTCTTCCAGGAGAGGGGGACACATTTTCAAATGGAAATTTATATCAGCTTTATGAAGCTAAATTTATGGCCTGTTTTTAGGCAGAAAGAGGAAGGCAGAGTTCTTCCTTTGTCAGCTGCTTCTCAATTGCCTGCAATTCACAATAATCCTCATGAAAAGTAGTATATGGTATATTCTGATTCCCTTCACAAGCAAAAAGAGAGTCAAGAGTGCTTATCATTGGGGCGGCTGCATGGGCATGTGGCCTGTGCAGTCATGCAGAGCCCTGTACTCTGAAGGTCCTGTACTTGGTTCAATGCTCTGCTGTTTCCATCCTGAAATTCTTAGTAATTATTGAACAAGTTTAGGGGAGGGAAAAAAAAATTCCCTCTACCCTTTTGAGTTCTTGGCTAAGTAAATATTAGTTGCTCAGTCCTGTCTGACTCTTTGTGACCCTGTGGACTGTAGCCCACCAGGCTCCTCTGTCCACGGGTTTCTCCCAGCAAGAATACCGGAACCACAGCTCATATCTACATAACAATCCTTACTAAACAAGTTCTGTCTCCCATTTATTTCCTAGTCATCTTCCACAGTTGACTACCCATACAACACCCAAACCCCTTTTCCTTTGCTCCTCCACAATTTATCAACCTTTGTTAAAGTGATACATATTACATAAATCCACAGGTTTAACTACTTATTGGGGTTTTCACTTTTTTTCTGTGAAGCTCCAGTGCATATGAAAATATTAACATCTGTAAAAAAAAAACATGGCTTTTCTCATATCTGTCTTGTGTCAGTTTGATTGTAGGCTCCTAGATACAGAACTTGAGAGGGTAGAAGAATAAGTTTTTTCCTTTCCTACGCTTATCAGTATTACATTGCTTGTATGTCTTGCTTTGGGAATAAAAAAAGGCCCTAATAAAGTAATAATAGAAAGGGCATCAACTACAGTGATGGGAGTTTGGGAATACATAACATATAAATATAGGTATACATACACATACATGTATAGCTAGATAATTTTTTTCTAATTGCCTTCCTTCCTTCTTTCTTGTTTAAATAATTTGATCCTAAAGCCAGTAGATGAAATTGAAGAAATGTAAATATCCGTATTGGAGAGTGGGTGCTAGAGACCCAGTGCAAGGAGATGGTACCCAAGAAGGAAGAGAAAGGCATTTGCATGGAGTGGGTGGTGGTAGCAGAGTGTGGCATGTGAGCCCATGCAAGGGAAGGACAGCATCCATACCATGGAGGAGCAGCTGCCAGACATGGATGTTGAAGGCAGAATGAGGTGAGGAGGATGTCCACTCAGGGAGCAATGGGAATGAGAGACATTGGGGGTGGATCCAGCAAACATGCCGAGATAATTGGGGGCCAGGTTTCTCACCGTTAGAAAAAGAGTTTACAAATATGGAAAGGGAGAAAATCAGAATACACCTGTGGTATGTAAAATTAGAGTTGGATATATCAGTGATTTTGTGTTTTTGATAGTATGCCGGTATGTGTATATACATATGTAGATAGATATTCCCTAGTTCTTTCCATTGAGAGAGCCTAACAGCAATGTCATTGCACTAACAGCATACCTACTGTTCAAATACACTACTAAATACCATTCTCTGCAAAAATTGAAACGAAAAACAAAATTAAAAAACCCCAGAGCTCTTTGAAAATATATTTGATTCTGGGGTTGGGATTGTAGAAGTGTAAGATAAGCCTTGAAAATTTTTGTGTGTGTTCTAGAAAGTAGTGTTCAAAGAATGATGGGATTATGTCAAAAGAACCTGAAAACCAACCTGAATGGGTTCCCACTAGCCAAATCTGGGACAATTTGAGCATCAGTAAGCAGTGATGGAGAAGGCAATGGCACCCCATTCCAGTACTCTTGCCTCCATCCCGTGGATGGAGGAGCCTGGTAGGCTGTAGTCCATAGGGTCGCTAAGAGTCGGAAACGACTGAGCGACCTCACTTTCACTTTTCACTTTCATGCATTGGAGAAGGAAATGGCAACCCACTCCAGTGTTCTTGCCTGGAGAATCCCAGGGACGGGGGAATCTGGTGGGCTGCCATCTATAGGGCCACACAGAGTCAGACACGACTGAAGTGACTTAGCAGCAGCAGCAGCAGCAGCAAGCAGTGATAGAAACAGATATTACCTACTGAACAAAATAAGCATCCATGAGTTCATACTAATATACATAAATGGATGGATGAGGAGAAGAAGAAGCTTTTCCTTACAGTATCTGATGCCATGTATATAAAATGCTCACTACTAAATGTGGAGGGAATGACAGATTTAGGAAATCAACATTTGGCATCATAGTAAAAAATCTTCCAAGGCTTCTCGACAAAGAATAGAACTTTCAGAGGCAACTGATAAAGGAAAGGTAACTAGACTAGTAAGAGACTTCTTACCAGCAAACTTGATTGAATCAGACAGTTTGCATTTGTATTTACAGATCACTGGAGATATCCCTCTATCAAAGGCAGATCTCATCCACACATGAGAGCAAAGTAAAGAAATTTTGGTGTCTTGCAGAGGCTCCAAAAATATCCTGCCCATGTGCCTTTCTGAGAAAATGTTCCGATCAAATGAAACCCAAATCTCATGACAGGGAAAGTGAAAAGTTCAAGAAACATTGATAAACAAAGAATCTTCTAATATTTGCAATTATATCTAAATGGATAATGACAGTTAACTGGAGATTATGGTGATGGACAGGGAGGCCTGGCATGCTTTAATTCATGGGGTTGCAGAGAGTCGGACTGACTGAGCGACTGAACTGAACTGATACTCTGGTAAAAATTTTGAAACAGGAGAGAGATTCCGGGAGGAAAAACTCAATCACTGTCTGGGATTAAAATCCTATAATTACCTCATACAAACTCAAGATTTAGGCAACACTGGGAGGAAATGGGCAGTTAAATATTCTAGAGGTTTCACTTCAGTGGAAGGAGTGGAGAAGGATTAAACTAATAATACAGGGTGGTAAGAAGGCTAAGTTGTTACTAATTTTTTTGGTACATCAGTATAAATATTATAATAGTTGGGAAGACAACTATTAGTAAAAATGAAAATATACATGTCTGGTAGGAAATGAGCAAGTTGGAGGATGTTATTTAATTTTCACATATCCATAGAAATGTAAATATGACTGTTAAAGCCAGGAACATTATGAGTAGCAGATGGACATCCAATTTATGAGTAGAGGAGGAAAAGCTAAAAAGAAACCTTATCAATCTAAGTGAGGAAAAGAGCGAAAAGAAAGTATAAAAATGTACAATAAAATGGAAGAAATAAAGTTAACTATAAAAATTGTCATGATAAATGTGAAATTCTCCCATCAAAAGGCAAAAATTATCAAGTTGAGTTTGAAAATCAAATTCACTTATATTCTCCATCAGGCAGGGCCTCAGTAAAATGACACATTTGAAACAGGGTAATTTGAGAAAGGTTTATTCTGGAAGCTGTGGGCGGGGAATGGAAGATCCACAAGCCATGGTGTTAGAACTGGGTGAATACCGGCAGGGCTATTACCACTCTGAGGCCCAGAGGGACAAGGGGAGAGTGGGAATTTGGGGAATTGCCAGAATCTGGGAAGAAAGAATCACATCAAGTTGGACACCCTGCAGGGAGTAATGAGTCTCAGGTGAAGGTCACAGAGGTGACATCACAGGAAAGAGCCAAGAATTAACTTCAGTCTCCTTCTTTCCCTTCCCATTTAGCCAGAGAGCAAGGGAAGAAGTTGGTGTGGTCCCTCCAAGTCAGCCTCCTTGCAGGGACCAGAAAGATGAATGGTGGGTCCAGAGAGGCAAGCAAGCCAGACACCTGCCACCTATAACATTTACAAAAACCATACTTAAATTAAAGCAGTGCAGAAAATGTTGAAGAAAGGTACGTAGCTGTAACAGGATATTGATAGGACTTTTTCTATTATCTACAAGTTGTGGGATTTAGGCTGGACCCAAAGCTAGGGAGCTATGAGCTCCCTACATGGGAGATTACATGTTCTCCCACAAGAGAAGTATCTGGAAGTCGAGCTGCTAGAATATCCTCCCAGGACTTACTAATGGGCACACCAGCTAGTACCCTCTTCTTCCCAGTCTACGTAAAGGGAGATTTAGGGAATGGGAACAGTGATTTTTAGGCCTTAAGGAAAGCAATATTCCTGGAGATAAGAACTTGAAGAGATACACAAAGGTTGTAAACTAGGTTACTTGTGTCCAGTTTCTTGACTGGGTACTTGCTGAGTTGCAAAACACACAGGTCTAATCAGGTGATGCCACCAAAGTAGTGAATAGTCAGAGAGTCCTTGCAAGAGTAATGTGACCTCCTAAAGCATAGGTCATGCCAGAATGTGGACACTGTGTCTCCTTCTGGCCTGGAGAGCCTTGAAAATGGCCATTGAGTGAACCCTGCCAGCAGGGTCTGTGACTGGAGCAGTGTAAGAGAGGGCATACACCAATGAGCAAATACAAGGAGGGAGCACAAATAGGACTGAGGTCTTAGGCTCGTGGAATGTGGATGAAGTCTTTTTTGTAGTCATCTCTTTTGCTGTCATACAGTTGCTTAAGTCTTCAGCAATGAATGAAATCAAAGGCTCAAAACAGAGACATAAATGGGTGTAAGTAGAAGAGACAACCATTAGACAACCCTTGAGGAATTTTGCTTTAGAGGGAAGCAGAAAATGGGGTGGTGTCTAAAATGGGCTGTGGGGTCAAGGGAAGGGAGGGGCTTTTATGAAGATATACAAAGAGCTACATATTTTTATGCTGATGGGAATGATCTGTTAGAGAGCAGCAAAAGTGATGCTGGAGCAAAGCTCTTCAGTAAGGGAGAGGAAATGTGACCTCCTCAAGTGGAGGTAAGCAGGAACAGGCCAGCAGCCACATGGAGAATAGGGGCGGAGATACAGGTAGGTTGGCTGTTTGATGGTGCGAAGTTGAGGAAATTCTATTCTGATTGATTATATTACCTTCAGTGAAATAAGCAAAATGATGAATCAACTAAGAATGGGGTTTTTTGGAAGTTTTGAGATAAAAAGTGAAGTATTAAATGGTCTCAGAAATTGAAAGAGTTAAGGGACCAAGACAGTATGGTAGAATTTCCTGAGAAAACGGAGGATCTTGGGTAATAGGTCTTACTGACATATCCCACTGCAAGACAACCTGTCTCAAGTACATGATATCAATGCCTTGAACACACAGTCTTTCTTTTTTTCTGTGTCTCTTAAAGAACCCAGTTTCAGTTCTATAAATTGCTAGTATCCTCCTTTTTCATTTTATATGTGAACAAGGATGTTGAAAGTACACTCGAGAGCAGCTGTCTTAAAGTATCAGCTTACATCTCCTCTTCGAATGTTTTGTCATTATACCAGAACATCTTCTGCAAACAGAATAATCTGACCCTAGGCACTGACACCATCACCCATCAGAAACCATGACCTATGATTTACGGGTGTGAATTAGATCGTAGACTCTCGAGAACTGACACCCCTCAGCAACTGCAAAATGAAGAAATCTGTATCATTTTGCTTGGGATGAGTGATGTAGGATTTTTTTTTTTTTAACGTAATGGCTCTAAGAGAAGACAAGGCCACACAAATTGCATGACTAACTCCTCTCAAAAGTTTGATATTTTTTTGCAGCCTACACGCTGATGTCATTAACAGTACTTAATACCAGTGAGGTGGATATGATTGCATAGTGGAATTTATTCTAAGTGGATCAGGAAATGAGGGAGAGAAATGAACATATTAAAAGGAAAACCAAATTTAAATACTTAAAATAATTGACCAAGAAAAATGATCAGTGTATATTTTATCTTTTGTTTCTTTAAAAATATGTGTTGTATGGAAATTGTGATGAGCGGAAAAGAACAGTTCAAAGGTACAGGTACCTAACTGGGTTTTCCTGTCAATTTCCCCAAATGTCTAGCTCATAGGCGCCTCTATGGTTCACCTCTGCACAGATGAAAATCTTTCTTTAACAGACTAGAAGGCAGAATTCTGAATATTTATAGCCTGAAGTTACTGTCTGTGAATCTGGTAGCTTAGACCAGAGAATGTTGTTTTGAACACTGGTGATTTAGGCACTTTCCAGATAACATTTAAATGACCGTTTCTAAGCACTTGCCAAACTTGTGAAAAAATTTAAAAATCTAAATTAAATCAGTAGTGAACTGACATTTTTTGCATGCCAAGGTAATGCCCGAGGTGATACCCAAAGTGAATGTGGAAAAAGAGGGACGCTCATCCTGCTCTCAGGAAAAGTCTGAACTGACACAGCTTTTTCAAGCAAACTTGATAAAATGTTCTCCAAAGTCTTAAAATGTTCATTTATTTAATCAGAAGTATTTATTGAGTGTCTTCTATATCAAGTGCTAGAAATTATATTCTATCAGTAAGTGAGTAAACATTACACAGATAATTACAAGGGCAATGGGCCCTGTGAAAGAGAAATCAAAAGGACCTGAGACCAAAGTATTAGTCCTGAGAAAGTAATTAGAATTATACAATTACATATAACCTAAACAAGGAGAACTACTTTTATGTTCACAAGCAAGGGATTAAATAAATTATTGTATATCCATGCAATGGAATAATGTGATGGAAATAAGAGTAAATTTACAGAAAAATACCTAATGACATGACAAATGCTTATAACATACTGTTAATGGAAAACACTATAAAAGTGTGCTATAAAAGTGTGTCCAGTATGACCCAATTTGGTGAAAACTAAACAAAACTATTTCTCAATCTCGATCCTTATCCGTCATCTATGAAAGATATACCAGAAAATACTACCAATGAAAATTGCTGGCTGGGGATATTAGAGCAATACCTTCTTCTTTGTGCTTATCTTCATGAACATTCTTGTAGTTTGTAAGAAGTAATAATAGTGAAGAAGTCTAGAATTGGGCACGGGATAAGTGACATTTGAGAGAGAAGGAAAGTATAAGGAAAGTATTATTCAACCACTCTTCTAAATTACCCAAAATCTGTTCTTGTGTTAAATTAGATCAACAGAATACAGTATTCCTGAAATACATTTTTTAAATCCCCTCCAGAAATGCTTTCACCAAGTTATAATTGAATGTTGAACTCAACTTTATTAAGGCAATCTGAAGAACATTTTCTTTCCTTTTTTGTGGTGAACGGAAGTGCAGCGTTTATTATAAGGTGCCAAACAAAGAGTCCAGGACAGTTAGTGCTGGAAGAAACCAAACTCCCGTATAGGTTTCAAGAAAGCAGTTTTTTAATTGGAGTTTGTTTGATTTGCAATGTTGTGTTGGTTTGTGCTGTACAGCGGAGTGAATCAATTATATATATATGTAAAATAATATTTTATATATATAATATATATATATGTATCTATCTATCTCAGTATCTCAACTCTTTTTTTAGATTCTTTCCTCATGTAGGTCATGACAGAGTATTGAGTAGAGTTCCCTATGCTATTCAGTAAGTCCTTATCAGTTATTTATTAAGAAAACATTTTTAAAGGCCAAGTGAGGGAGGGTGGTTACAGGGTGTGTGATTAACTTGTGCGCACTTCTCTGATTGCTGGTGACAGGGTGGTGTCACAGGGGTCAACATTATCAGTCCTTACACTCCAGTAGGCCTGAGGGCTGCACACTCATGTTCATCAAGTTTAACACTGTCTGTTTGGTGGGGGTTTTCACAACTGTAAAACAACTCAGAATACTATTATATAGGGACTTCAGAGAGGAGCTAAAGCAGATGATATAGGGGATGGGCCTGTCCCAGGAAGGTCACATCGAGTCCTGCTCTGTTACATTCAGTTCAGTTCAGTTCAGTCACTCAGTCGTGTCCAACTCTTTGCGATCCCATGAATCGCAGCATGCCAGGCCTCCCTGTCCATTAAGACTGCATTATGGTTCAACTTCTCCTCTATCCTACCTATTTTCCTAACTCCTCCATGGTGCTAATCCTAAATGCCCCTCTCCCCCTGCCCCCACCTGCCTCCAAATTCAAGCAGACAAATCTCCATTTGAGAGCCTATTTCAAGGGACCCAGACCCAAGATGCCATCCAATCTGATCTTCTTGTTTCTAAGGTAAGGTTGTATTGCTATAAGCTTCCCTCTTAGAACTACTTTTGCTACACCCCACAGGTTTTGGGTCATTGTGCTCTCATTTTCACTTGTCTCTAGGTATCAGTGATCTATTAGTTGTTTAGTAGCTTATTGTTTAGTCTTCACGTGTTTGTGTTTTTATAGTTTTTTTCTTGTGACCAGTGTTAGTCACTCAGTCATGTCCGACTCATTGTGACCTCATGGACTGCAGCCCACCAGGCTCCTTTGATCATGGAATTTCCCAGGCAAGAATACTGGAGTGGGTTGCCATTTCCTTCTCCAGGGGATCTTCCTGATCCAAGGATGGAACCTGGGTCTCCTGCATTGCAAGCAGATTATTTACTGTCTGAGCCATCAGGGAAGCCTCTCCTCCTATTTTTTTTTTTTTTTTTTGGTAGTTTATTTCTAATCTCAGTTGTGCTCAGAAAAGATGACTGATATGATTTCAGTTTTCTTGAATTTACCAAGGCTCACCTTGTGGCCCAGCATATGGTCAACACTGGAGAATGTTCCGTGTGCACTTGAGAAGAATGTGTAGTCTGCTGCTTTTGGATGGAATATTCTATAAATACCCATTAAGTTGAACTGGTCTAAAGTGTCATTTAAGGCCTTTGTTTTCTTGTTATTTTCTGCTGGATGATCTGTCCATTGATGAAAGTGGGGTGTTAAAGTCCCCCACTATTATTGTGTTCCCATCAATTTCTCCCTTTAGGTTGTTAGTATTTGCCTCACATATTTATGCCCCTCTGTTGGGTGCATATATATTTCAGCTCAGTTGCTCAGTCGTGTCTGACTCTTTGTGACCCCATGAACTGCAGCACGCCAGGCTTCCCTGTCCATCACCAACTCCCAAAGCTTGCTCAAACTCATGTCCATCAAGTCGGTGATGCCATCCAACCATCTCATCCTCTGATGTTCCCTTCTCCTCCTGCCTTCAAACTTTCCCAGCATCAGGGACTTTTCTAAGGTGTCAGTTCTTTGCATTAGGTAGCCAAAGTATTGGAGTTTCAGCTTCAGCGTCAGTCCTTGCAATGAATATTTGGGACTGATTTTCTTTAGGATTGACTGGTTTGATTTCCTTGCAGTCCAAGGGACTCTCAGGAGTCTTCTCCAACACCACAGTTCAAAAGCATCAATCCTTCGGGGCTCAGTTATGGTCCAACTCTCGCATCCATACATGACTATTTGAAAAACCATAGCTTTGACTAGACAGAACTTTGTGGGCATATATATTTATAAATGCTGTATCTTCTTGGATTGAACCCTTGATCATTATGTAGTATCTTTCTTTGTCTAAGTCTTTGTTTTAAAGTCTATTTTGTCCAATATGAGTATTGCTATTCCAGCTGTCTTTTGATTTCCTTTTGCATGGAATACCTTCTCCCATCCCCTTACTTTGAGTCTGTAAATGTTACTAGGTCTAAAGTGGGTCTCTTGTAGACAGCATATATACGGGTCCTGTTTTTGTATCCACTGAGCCAGTCTCAGTGGTGCATTTAATCCGTTTACATTTAAGGTAATTACTGATATGTAGGAATGAAAAGAAATTAAGACAGCCCAAAGAGACCTCTGGGATAACATTAAACACACCAACATTCACATTACAGGGGTCTCAGAAGGAGAAGAGAGAAAGGACCTAAAAGAAAATATTTGAAGAGATAATAGCTGAAAACTTCCTTAACCTGGGAAAGGAAATAGTCAACCAAGTCCAGGAAGTGCAGAGTCCTAGGCTGGATAAACCCAAGGAGGAACACACTGAGACACATAGTACTCAAACTGACAAAAATTAAAGACAAAGATAAATTATTAAAAGCAACAGGAAAAAATGACAAAGAGCACACAAGGGAACTCCCATAAGGTTATCAGCTGATTTTTCAATAGAAACTCTACAAGCCAGAGGGACTGGCACAATATTTTTAAGGTGATGAAGGGGAAGAAACTACAACCAAGAATACACTACCCAACAAGACTCTTGTTCAAATTTGATAGAGAAATTGAAAGTTTTATAGACAAGCAAAAGTTAAGATAATTCAGCACCACCAGACAAGCTCTACAAGTGCAAAAGGAACTTCTCTAGGCAAGAGGCACAAGAGAAGGGAAAGACCTACAAAAAATACGCATGAAAACATTAAGAAAATGGTGAAGAACGTTATTATAGTTCAAAATATTGACCCTTACTGCTCCTTTTATTTCTTTTTTTTGGCTTTGCCCCAAAACTGTCTTGTAAATGTCTCCTTAAGATATTAACATTCCATATGTGATGTGTTCAAAGTTCAGAGAAATTATACCCTTTTATCATCTGCACACTAAGCATGTATTAATGAAGCCCAGTTATGGTAACTTTGGGGGCAATTATTTACCTATTGGTTTCTACTAATCACATGATCTTTTCTTTTTCTTTTTTCGGTATACCAACAAAACTGATAACCCCGTGGCATATAGGATCTTAGTTCCTTGACTGGGGATTGAACCCATGCCCCCTGCATGGAAGCTCAAAGTCTTAACCACTGGACCACGAGGGAAGTCCCATACTCCTTTCATAAAGAGCCACTGGACAGGTTTTTAAGAGAATTGATTCCAGGAAAGAGGTTACTTTTCACTGAGCTTTTATCAAATAGCACACATTTGAGAATCTTACTTCTTATTGCCTTGTCTGCCAGAAACATTAGAGCTAAATTCAGGGATCAATTAACATAAAGATCTAGCTCCTGGTACAACTAGTTTTGTCCTTTTAAGTGACATGTGCTACTCATTTTTATAATTTTAAGCTCTTCTGTCTTTTAATAGGCAAATTCCCTCAAATTGTCTTTCTAAATAGACATGCAAGGTAGAGGGATGTCCAGATGCTCTATAGTAAATAAACACAAAAAAAGGGAAGTTAGGACTCTTTTGCTCTTTGTACATATCCATAACACTAAAGTTTTAAAATAGTCATCCTTGTAATAGTCAATATGCTTTTCCTAACTTGTTTAGCCTTTTACATGAATAGTGAAAACATTAACTTTATCTCAGCCTCCTTGAATTATAATGGTTTTAAACAATGGCACCCCACTCCCGTACTCTTGCCTGGAAAATCCCATGGATGTCCTCCAGGAGCCTGGTGCGCTGCAGTCCATGGGGTCGCTAGGAGTCAGACACGACCGAGCGACTTCACTTTCACTTTTCACTTTCATGCCTTGGAGAAGGAAATGGCAACCCACTCCAGTGTTCTTGCCTGGAGAATCCCAAGGACGGGGGAGCCTGGTGGGCTGCTGTCTATGGGGTGGTACAGAGTCAGACAAGACTGACTCGGCTTAGCAGCAGCAAACAGAATCTTTACTATAACTTCATTATTCTATTAGTAAACTGTTGGTCAAAACATTAGTTTTTCAGACAGCATATTGTTTTGGAAAGTTTAAATTAATGAAATACATTTTCCTATCATAGAAGGAATATTGAGAGAACATTTGAAACCTTTAAGTCTAGTCAATTCTGGTTCCAGCTTTTTTTTTTTTTAATCACTACTCTTTCTTTCTGTATTACTTTTGTGAGATGACTTTAACCTTTAGGAACACTAATTTGGGATGAAATTTCGTATTCTCCTAATGACTAGGGGGTGAAGTGTCTAAATGACCTTTTTCATCTCCAGGGAGATGACTGCTATAGGTCAGGCTTGAGGTCATTGGCTAAAGAATTACAAAGAAAGTCATAGTTTTGGCAGATACAGATAAAGCTACCACAGATAAAGCTGATGCTTCTGTGATGAAAGAGAAAAATATTACTCCTCTCCTCTGAGCATAAATAAACATTGGCTATAATCAGCCAGGTTTGGTGGTTTGGAGTTTAAAATATTTCTAAATTTGATACACATTACCATATGTGGTCAGGTTAAAGTTATTGATGTCTGGGAATATTTCTGGGAAAACAGAAATATTTCCAGAAAAAGATAAAGAATCTTAGAACTGTAGAGATGGAAGAACTCTATGGTAGTCTATTTGGTATCTAGAAAGGCTAACACAGGTTCGTAATATGCAGAAACTCTCTCTGGAAAACTGAAGTAAGATTGTTTTTGCAACTTCTTGCTGTAATGCACTTTTATTCAGCCTTTCCATAAAAGAAACTGATGAAAAGTAGGAATTTGCATGATTACCACAATACATGATTATGGTAATCGATGTTGCCCTGTCCTGAAAACTGTCTTGTCAATGTCTCCTTAAGATATTAACATTCCATATGTGATGTGTTCAAAGTTCAGAGAAATTATGCCCTTTTATCATCTGCTCATTAAACATCTATTAATGAAGCCCAGTTATGGTAACTTTGGGGGCAGTTATTTACCTATTGGTTTCTACTAATCATGTGATCTTTTATTTTTCTTTTTTTGGTATACCAACAAATCTGATCTCCTTAGGTATAGATTTACATGAGTATTGTAGGCCTGGGATTAGGCGATTGAATTTTTAACTTTCATGTCATCTTTTTTTTTTTAATATATTTATTTATTTATTTATTTGAGTGTACCAGGTCTTAGTTTCAGCATGTGGAATATGGTTCCCTGACCAGGAATCAAACCTGGGCCCCCTGCACTGGGAGCACAGAGTCTTAGCCACTGGACCACCAGGGAAGTCCCTTTGTCATCTTTTTTAATTGACTTTTCTCTAACCAGATTTTGCCATGCTATACTTGCTCAATTTATTCTTTTTTAAACTTAGTAGAATTTTACTCTATCTGCTAATTTTATCTTAACACTTATAACTTGTAAAAAGGCTTTTAAATTTTTATTTCATCATCTGTACTAAATTGGCATTCCCAGCTTTATGATGCCAAAATTTGAACAAGAATGGCACCTCTATAAAGGCGTGAGCACTGTTCATTGGTAAGAATATAACATAGTACTGTCACTTTGGAGGTGAATTTGGCAGTGTCTTTTAAAATTAAAATTGAAAATGCAGGAACCCAATAAATCCATCACTAGATAACAGCTCTGGAGAACAAGTTGAATATATGAGCATGGAGACAAGTACAAAGAAGGATCCTACACCACTGTTTGTAATGGCCAAGATTTGTGGACAGCCTAAATGTACATCAGTCAGGGAATGGTTAAGTACTATGGATATATTCCTTGGGAATACCCTGTAGCCATTAAAATGAGCAAAGCAGATTCATGTTTAGTTATGACATAAAGAATTCTAATACATACATTGAGCAAAAACAAGTTACTGAGAGTTAAGGAAAAATGATAGCATTTAAGTAAAGATACATATACTCATTGGGCTTCCCAGGTGGCACATTGGTAAAGAAACTGTCTGTCAATGCAGAAGACATGGGTTCGATCCCTGGGTGGGGAAGATCCCCTGGAGGAGGAAATGGCAACTCACTCCAGTATTCTTGCCTGGAAAACCCCATGGACAGAGGAGCCTGGCAGGCTATAGTCCATGGGGTCACAAAAGAGTCAGACACAACTGAGCACGCACACATGCACTCATACTAAATAATACTGTGTGTTTTCTATGGTATACATACATACGTAAATGCACAAAGGAAAATTTGAAATGATGACCAAACTGAGAAAAATGGTTTGATCTGGGGAGAAGTGGGAAGTGCCTGGGATTGGGGGTTGAGTCCAAGGGATACTCTCACCATTATCTGTAATGCTTTCATTTTCTACAGAGATATTATATAACTTAGTATTACTATACAAAATTAATCTTTAATTAAAACCCAACAACAAAAAGAAACCTAATTCAAGTTATCAATAAAAATGTTTAAAAGTAAAACATCCTTAAACCCATATTAAAAACATACTTCTTCATTTTATAGAAATGACAAATTAAGAAATGGGAAACCAATTATAAGACATTGGCTGCCTAAAAAGCCCAGGAACATCTTCTGAATGGAGGAATCTCAATGTGCCTTTGTGGAATTTTGGGGTGAGTGGTGATGGGTTAGTTACTAAGTCATGTCTGACTCTTTGAGACCTCATGGACTGTATAGCCCACCAGGTTCCTATTACCATGGGATTCTCCAGGCCAGAATACTGGAGTGGGCAGCTGTTCTGTTCCCAACCCAGGGGTCAAACCCAGGTCTCCTGCATTTCAGGCAGATTTTTTACCATCTGAACCACCAGGGAAGCCCAAGAATACTGGAGTGGATAGCCTATCCCTTCTCTAGGGGATCTTCCCAACCTAGGAATTGAACCAGGGTATCCTGTACTGCAGGCGTATTCTTTACCAGCTGAGCTACCAGGGAAGCCCCTATTTTATTGTTTATTTCCAGTCTGTTGCAACCACAAGCAAAGCTGAAGTGTGTGTATTGACCAAAAAGTTCACTCCTGTTTTTCTGTGAGATTTCTATATGTATGTCTCTGTGCCCATCTGAGAACTAGACCACTATATCTGATTCTAGGTTTAATTTGCATTTCTTTCACTCCCATGTTTTATATTTTATTTGTATTTCTTTTTCTATGAACTACTTGTTCGTGGGCCTTTGCCTGTGTTTTCTCACTAATACTTAAGGTCTCTTTGTATTTTAGATTAACTTTGATTCACAGATAATGTATAATTTCCCAGCTTGTCATTTGTGTTTTGACTTGGTTTAGAGCAGGGAGCTGTGGCACTGGAGGGGGTACTTGTGTTAAATTTATGTAATTGAAGGGTTCATTCATATAGCTTTCCCAAAATCAAGGAGCAGTCTGTCCCAAAGGTAAATTCAGGTTCCCACTTCTTGCACTGTTGCTTTAAAATGACAAGGGTTTTTTTCCTCCTGTATTTTGCCCATTAAAAAAACCCAACAAAACTGCCTTGTATTGACAGTCAGGATGCCCCCCTTTAATTTCAAATAAAGAATAGATGGACAAGGTAATTGGAATCTCTCCAACCTGAGCAGACCACACAGAAGATAAAGCATAACATAAAGAAAGGGCCTTTCTGTAAGGGGCATCTTTGAAATGTATTCATTATTAACAACAATTTATTTGAATGAAATTAATACAAGGAAGGCTGAGCTCCTCTGATTTAATAGCTCTCTCCATCCAACTCTTACTATAGTATCAGATCAGATCAGTCGCTCAGTCGTGTCCGACTCTTTGCGACCCCATGAATTGCAGCACGCCAGGCCTCCCTGTCCATCACCAACTCCGAGAGTTCACTCAGACTCACGTCCATTGAGTCAGTGATGCCATCCAGCTTCTTATCCTCTGTCGTCCCCTTTTCCTCCTGCCCCCAATCCCTCCCAGCATCACAGTCTTTTCCAATGAGTGAACCCTTCGCATGAGGTAGCCAAAGTACTGGAGTTTCAGCTTTAGCATCATTCCTTCCAAAGAAATCCCAGGGCTGGTCTCCTTCAGAATGGACTGGTTGGATCTCCTTGCAGTCCAAGGGACTCTCAAGAGTCTTCTCCAACACCACAGTTCAAAAGCATCAATTCTTTGTATACAGCTAATTAAAAAACATAGAACATATTACTTCTAGCATCCCTCTCTTTAGTAGGTAAAAATAAAAGGCATTGTAGTTGTCCAGTGGTCCTCAGGGAAGCCCAAGATAATTTAAGGGTAAAAGACATAGTGAAGTTTTTATTTTTCTGATTTTAGGAGTTGATTCTGGGAAGGCAAAATCATAGAGCTTATGAGAGGAGACTGATCACTTGATTAATACAGTCATAGATGCCTGAAAACAGTGCATGATTGTAGCTTGACTGTCTGTTTAGAGTGACAGTACAATATTTAAAAATAAAATGCCCTGAGGTGGCATAATTAAGCTTCTTGCCTATTTCAGGAACTTCGGTATGTTTGTTGTTACTTACCTGTTTTAAGAAATCAAGGACACAAAATCTACATAAAGCACAAATCATTATTCTGAGACCAGAACCTGCCATGTAGGAGGGAAGGTTAACAATAACCTTTTCCTGCCTCTCGTGGAGATGGAATAGAGGCGCTCACTCTGCTGATGGTCATGTGGTGACTCGAGAACTGGTTAGATGATTTCTGATATACTAGGCTTTGGAAGTCAGTAATTTATGTATTTTAGTAAACTTTCATAAGGAAATGGGGTTAGTGTGATTTCTTTCAAAACTGGTTAACATTTAGAGTTCCACTGTCATTGATCACACCCATGCATAATGTAGATAAAAAGTCTGGTTTTTCAAAAGAGCTTTCTAAAATGAAACTAGTGCATGTGTTCATTTAGTATATATTAGTTCAGACTCTGCTTATTGCCACTAGGTCCAAGAACACAGCAATGTTTAGGGCAAAAAGATCTCTTCCTTTAAAGCACTTTATATTCTATTGAAGTGGGATGACTGATAACATATAAGGAAATGAATAAATAAGATACAATTTTAGATAATAAGTTTTATGTAGTAGTGAGTAGCCAGAGATTATTTTTAGAAAATAAAAATAATTTGACTATCTGAGGTAATCAGTACTAACATTTTAATATATCTCATTCTAATATGGGCTTTAACAAATTTAACAAATGGATTATTATTCTATAGTTTTGCAAACTACTTTCAATTCACAATATATTATAAGCATTTGTATTCTATTATAAAACTGTCTATGTGGCTTCATGGAACACATTGGTTTCTATGACTATAACATGATTTACTAAAATTAATTTGTTCATCTTTATTTATATTATCCTTCATTTTTTCTCATTATGATCAATTCACTGAATACCAGGGTTGCTAAATATATACATATGTGATTTTTTTTTTTCTTGAGAGTAAATTTCTTACACCAAAACTGTTGGCCCACATTAAATTTACATAATTTCAAAAATTTAAGAATGTGATGCACACATTGCCTTTTCAAAACACTACAATAATTTATCCTCCCATCTGGCAGTTCATGAAGTTTCCCATTCATCCTGTTTTTTTGGTAACCTGCGTTAATATTATTTCTTTTTTTCTCTCAATTTCATAGGAGAATATTTCCATTTTTATTTCAACATGCATTTCTTTATTTTTTCTAAGATATAATTCACATACCATAAAATTCACCATTTTAAAGTATATAGCTTAGTGTTATTTTAGTATTTTCACAAAGTTGTGCAACCATCACCATTATCTTAACTCCAGAGCTTTTCCATCACCCCCACTAGTGGTCACTCCTCAGCTGCCTCCTCTCCCACCCCTTGGCAGCCACTCATCTGCTTTGTATCTCTGTGGATTTTTCTCTATTCTTGACATTTTGTATACCTGAAGCAAAAGTTGCTTAGTCGTGTTTGACTCTTTGTGACCCCATGGACTGTAGCCCAACAGGCTCCTCTGTCCATGGGATTCTCCAGGCAAGAATACTGGAGTGCGTTGCCATTCCCTCCTCAAGGGTATCTTCCCAACCCAGGAATTGAACCCAGGTCTCCCACATAGCAGGTGGATTATTTACCTTTTTTTTTTTTTGTATACATGGAATCGTGTTTTTCTATCTGGCTTTTCTGCCTTCACTGTTACAAGGTTCATCTATGTTTTACCATGTATGGGTACTTTATTTCTTTTTATCTGCCTGCGATGCAGGAGACCAGGGTTCGATCCCTGGGTTGGGAAGTTCCTCTGAAGAAGGGAATGGCAATCCACTCCAGTATTCTTGCCTGGAGAATTCCATGGACAGAGAAGCCTGGCGGGCTACAATCCATAGGGTTGCAAAGAGTAGGACACGACTGAGCGACTCACACACACACACACACACACACACACAGACACACAATATTCCATTTTATGGATATACCACATTTTGTTTATCCATTTGTCAGTTGACAGACATTTGAGTAGTTTCTACTTTTTGACTATGATGAATAATGATGCTACTAACATTCATTTATGTGTTTGTTTTTGTGTGAACATAGTTTCAATTCTCATGTGTGTATGTAGAATTAATGAATGGAATTGATAGGCCAAATTGTGAAACTTTGTAATTTTTTGAGGAAATGCCTGACTGTTCTATATATTGGCTATACCATTTTATGTTTCCCCCAGCAATGTATTGAGGTTCCAATTATTCCACACCCTTGAAAGCCCTTGTTATCCTTTTTTTTAAAAAATTATAGCTATCATATTGGGTGTGAAGTGATGACTCATTGTGATTTTGATTCACATTTTACTAATGACTAATTATATTGAACATCTCTTCATGTACTTATTGGTTATTTTTATAGGTTCTTTGGAGGAATGTCTATTCAAATACTTTGCCCACTTTTAACTTAGACTGTCTTTTAACTGTTGAGCTGTAACAATTCTTTACATATCTCATCATATATATGATTAGCAAAAATTTTTCCCCATTCTCTGGACACCTTTCATTTTCTCAGTAGTGTAACTCGGTGCACAGAAGTTTTTGATTTGGATGAAGTACAATCTATCTGTTTTCTCTTGTTGCTGTCTCTCTGGTGCCATATCTAAGAAACCATTGCCTAATCTGAGGTCATGAAGATTTATACCTATGTTTTTATCTAAGAGGGTTTGTAGTTTTAACTTTTAAATTTAAGTCTATGACGTATGTTAAGTTTTTAATAGTGTGCTGTTCTTATATATTTATTTGTCCAAATGAATTTTACAATATTGCTATTTAGTTTTAAAATGGTGCCAAATTTTTAAACTAATATTGTTTAATTTGACATTGTTATTTTACTGTATGTTTCCATCCAGGAACACTTAAGTATTTTTTAAGTTCTCATTCAATCTTTGTACTTTTCATCATTTAGATTTTGAACAATTCTTATTAATTCCAAAGTAATTTACCTTGGTGTTGAGAAGGAAATTCTGGAACCTAATTTTTTTTTTAATAATGGGTTTTGTATCCATCATCTTATAGAATTCTATTGGTTCTAGTTTTTTTTTCAAAATTACTTTTATATTCATCCTTAGAGTTGGGTAAAATGAGAGTGTAAGTAAATTGACTTCTCATGGTTCAACTGAGAGCAAATTGATTGCATCTAAGAATATTGTGTCTGTCTTTGTGTATCTACAAGTGTGTGTTGAGAAGAGTCTGGTTAGGAACATAAGACAACTTTCTTAAGGATGTCTTCTTGGAATTAATGCTATTTGACTTAGAGACCTAGATTCCCAGAGCTGGCTTATCCATTTCCAGTGGTATCTCCTCTCCTGGTTTTGCAAGGATCTAGGAAACAAGAGGTTATTGTACATGGGATGCAGTTCCACAGGACCTGTGGTCCATTAGCATACACATTCCTGTTGCTGCTGCTAAGTCGCTTCAGTCGTGTCGGACTCTGTGCAACCCCGTAGATGGCAGCCCACCGGGCTTCCCCATCCCTGGGATTCTCCAGGCAAGAACACTGGAGTGGGTTGCCATTTCCTTCTCCAATGCATGAAAGTGAAAAGTGAAAGTGAAGTCGCTCAGTCCTGTCGGACTCTTAGCGACCCCATGGACTGCAGCCTACCAGGCTCCTCCGTCCATGGGATTCTCCAGGCAAGAGTACTGAAGTGGGGTGCTAATGCCTTCTCCAAGTATACGCATTACTTAACTGCTTGTAACTGTTCCCCAAATTTTTGGATACTACTGTGAAATAAATAGTTTGGCTTAGCTTTTATCCCTTTGTTCTTGGAATACTCAGGTTTCTGTGCACAGATTTCAAAGCTTGTTCAAGTCTAACTTGATTTCAAAGTAAGTGGCAACTCAATTCATGCTGCAGTAACTTTAAGCATCCCTGAGGATTCCCACAGAGATCTGCAAGGGAGCTGTTTGTCTTAACAGATTTTCAGCGCAGCTAAAACCTGTCCATTTTGGAGACAGATGTCCGAGAACATCCATCAGCCCAGAGAAGAGTATTCCTTGGTTCTTAAAGCTCCAAAGAATCGTACTCCTATTTAACATTCTAGAAATGTGTCTAGAGTTAAACCCATCTCAGAGCCTTATGAACAAATGCACCATGGATAATCTTTTGAAAGCAAACAAGTTCTTAAATAGAGGAACTTCTGTATTCTCACTTCTTCCAAGAAGCTTTCCCTTACTCCTGCCTATCCTCAAGCTGAATTACTCCTTGTCTGATATCTCCTGAAACTTTTTACTCGTCTATGGCCTTGACCTGTTCTACTGTTCATAGTATTTGTGTTACTCTGGGTCCCCTTGTATCACCTTCACTGTGCCAGAAGACCCTGTTTGATCGGGCATCTCCCACTGCACTTACTGAATGCTTTGCACACCGTAGATGCTCAGCATATGAAGTTCTAAAGATGAGTATTTTGCTAATCTGTAGTGCCCGTTATATTCTACTGAAAAATAAAGTGTAATTAACCTCAATTTTGTAGTTTGGGATTTTCAATAAACTACCCTTCCTCCAAAAAGTGCCTAAAAGTTTAGCTAGAACAAGACATTAACATGCTTCAATCGCGATAAGGATTCGAGGGCCATTTTCATCTTTGCACGTTGACTATTTCCAGGTTAGTCAGAGAAAAATCTTTTCCTCTCTGCGACTCAACCCCTTCTCTGGCCTCTCTCCCCCCTCCTGTTAGTAAAATACTTCAGCCTCCGCCTCCCATGTTAACAGTTTGTGCCAGTGCGTGCCCCTCGTCTTTGGGTAATTAGAGACGTTCAAAACGTATTTTGACACACAATCCTCCCTGACTTCAATTCCTCTACTTCTTTGGGGTGGAAATAGTTGCTACGCTTTGAGACGCTGGCAGAGAAAAAGACTGGGGGAGAAAATTGCATTTAAAGTTTGAAAAGTTGAGTCACGGCTGGTTGCTCAGCGAAAGCTCCGCAATGTAGAGAAAGTCGAAACGTGGTTTGGGCTGCGCGGAGCTGGGCTGGGGCGACTTCTGGGGAACCGGCGGGGTTCAGCCCCTAAAGCGGCGGAGGCCTGGACCAGGGCCTCCCGCCGCGTCCCCGCACCTCCCCCGGCCCTGGCTCTCCCCCTCGGGCTCCCGGGGCACGGATGTCGCGCGCTTGCGTCCTGCGGCCCGAGCGCCCGACCCAGACACCCGCCCCAGAAAACCCGGAGCGAGTAGGGGGCGGTGCGCCGGAAGGGAGGCGGGCGGGGGGCGTGGGGGGTCGTGGGCGTCTGGGGGTGGAGACCTATTAGATGTGACGCCGCGGCCCAGCGGGTAGCAGACCGGCGGACGCGGTGCCCGCGGATCCCGGGTGCTGCGGCTTAGGGAGGCGGCCCTCCCAAGAGCGGCGGCCGCAGAGGCATCCAGCCCTCACCCCCCGATCCGGGACCGCCGGGCTCCCCGCGCTCTAGGGCAGGCGGAGAGGGAAGCGGCCGAACAGCTCGAGGCTGGGGGCTCGCGGGCGCGGCCGCGTGCCGCGGGGAGGGAGGCTGGGGGGCCGGGGCCGGGGCCGCGCCGCGGAGCGCGTCGGAGGCCGGGGCCGGGGCGCGGCGGCTCCCCGCGCGGCTCCAGGGGCTCGGGGACCCCGCCAGGGCCTTGGTGGGGCCATGGCCGCCGGGAGCATCACCACGCTGCCAGCCCTGCCGGAGGACGGCGGCAGCGGCGCTTTCCCGCCGGGCCACTTCAAGGACCCCAAGCGGCTGTACTGCAAGAACGGGGGCTTCTTCCTGCGCATCCACCCCGACGGCCGAGTGGACGGGGTCCGCGAGAAGAGCGACCCACACAGTGAGTGCTCCCCAGGTCTTCCCCGGTGCCGTCTTCGTCCCCTGCGGTTCTCTCCCCCGCCCCTGCCTTCCAGCCTCCGCGCTCCTTCTTCCTCTTCACTGTGACCCCGGTGGGACTTGTGGTTTCTCTCCGCTCGGCCCTCGGCGGTTTCGGGCTCACCACTCGCCCCCCTCCTGCCCCGAGCTGCGGTGGCGGTAGACGCTCCTCCAGGCTTTGGAGTGTGCCGGCTGCTCAGCAAAGCCAGTCCCCTGGGCCCCGAGCCCCCGGCGCCCGGGCTTTGCGGGCGGCTCCCTGGGCGCAGACAACCTGTCGCGTCGGGGGTGCCCGGCGGCTGAGCAGAGGTGAGCGGCTCAGCGAGGTGCCGCCCGCGCCCCGAGCCTGAAGTTCCGACCGCTTCTATGGGATGCCCGTTGTCTCCGGGGCAAAGCCAGGAGGGACCGCAGACCAACTAAAAGGTCCTTGTTGGAAAGATACCTTGCATCAGGTTTGAGGATCAAATGAGAATTTGAAGTGCGCAGAGGACTCAATTTACTAGTCTACAGTTGCATTTTCTGTAAAAATAATAATGATGTATCTGTGGTAATAGCAATAAGATTGGTCTGAGGCGTTGGTTGTCAAACTAAGAGTGCATAAGAATCACCTGGAAGGTGTGTGTGTTGTGTGATTCATGGCTGAACCATCTCCCAGAGTTTCAGATCGCTTAGGTCTGGAGTGGGGCCTCATTTGCATTTCTAACTACTTCCCAGGTGATGCTGATCTGGGAGCACAGTTTGAGAACCCGCTGGTCTAGAGAAAGAGGAAGGAAAGAGGTATAAAATGGGCTGATAAAAATAGATGAGTTTGAAGTGAGACAAAGAGATCAGATATTTTTAAACTGTCATCCTGTAAGTGTAGGTAAAACATGTTTTGAAAGCTGTTTGTTCTGCCATTCCTTCCATAATGGTTTTCAGGTGGAAAACTTGATCCTCTTTTTTTTTTTTTTTTTTGCCCAAGTTCCGCAAGAGGCCTTCTTTACCTTGTGATGCTAATAGTGCGTCCTTTGGGGCTCTCCAGGTGGTACTGGTGGTAAAGATCCCACCTGCCAGTGCCTGGGATGTAAGAGGTGTGGATTGGATCCCTGTGTTGGAAAGATCCCCTGGAGAAGGAAATGGCACCCCGCTCCAGTATTCTTGCCTGGAGACTCCCCATGGACAGAGGAGCCTAGTGGGCTACCGTCCCTAGGGTCCCAAAGAGTCGGACACTGAAGGAATTTAGCAAGCTCTCACTCCGGGATGAGACTTAGGAAGAGGAGAAAACTCTGCAGCCAAACCTAGCTGACAAATTCAGTAATGGGAAATGTCCCTTCATAAGAATTGGTCTTTATTGATTTCAAAATAGCAACAAGCAAAGGATTCAGGTCTGTAACTTTTTTCCGGCCTGCCATAATTAAACAATTTTCTTAACCACTTACATTATCCAGTAAAACTGAAAAGATGCTTGTAGCCCAATATATCGGTTAGTGCTCTTTCTCTATTTTGGTAACTAGGTTTCACAAAATTATCTTTCTGTGTGGGGTTTATTCTGTGCTTGTCTGCCAGGGTAGCCCAGCTGAACACGGCAAGGTGCACATATGTCCCAATTAATTTTGCTCTTTTCTAGTATCACAAAAAGTAGTTTGTTCTTTGACGAGAAGACAGAACTCTTCCCCCAGATTAGGTTTATACTGGAGCTTCCTTTAGTACATTTTCTTCCAGACATTTTATGAGTTGCAGTATTTTCTTTGCCTTCTCAATACCCTATTTCCTTTAAAACAAAACTGTATAGGGGCTGGGCTTTCCAGGTGGCGCAGTGGTAAGGAATCCGCCTGCCAATATAGGAGATGCAGGAGACACTCGTTCAATCCCTGGATTGGGTAGATCCCCTGGAAAAGGGAATGGCAACCAACTCCAGTATTCTTGCCTGGGAAATCCCATGAGTGGAGGAGCCTGGCAGGCACAGTCCAGGGGGTCCCAGAAAATCAGACGTGACTGAGCACACAGGCATGTATGGGAGTTAGTAAGGATAATTCTGAATTGCATATTACATTACCGCCCTTTTAAACACAACTATTAACTTTTTATTCCCAGTTTGGGGCTGGGCCATCATTACTGTATTCTTATTTTAACTTCATGGTCTGAAATAGGATTGATACTCTCCAGGGGACATTTGGCAGTGCCTGGAGATGTTTTCACTCATGCCTGGAAGGGTGCTACTGTCATTTGCTAAGTAGAGGCCAGGGATGTTACAGTGCACAGGACACCTCCCTAATCGCTCAGCAAAAAATTAAAAATGTTCTGACCGTAAATGTTAATAGTGTTAAGGCTGAGAAACCCAGCCAACCTGATAACTAGCTCGTAGACCTTTAAAGGTAGAGAGTAGAGTACTCATCCAGACTTGTGGAGAGCACTGATTTTTAAAAATCACCTTGTACCAGGTGGTAGACTGACAAGAATAGAAACCTGAAAATGATCAATTTAAATGACTTTTGTATAGGCCAACCTGGACATATGTTTAATTAAGGACAGTGTTTTTTTTTTTTTTTCCCCTGACATATCAAAGGTGTACTGATAGTTGACAAAACCAGGAGGAGACAGGTAAGAAATATATAGGAAAAACAATGCCATATCAGTATCCTCTTAACCATATCCCCTCCATTCCCCTAAAGGAGCAAAACTGATCGGCAAACGTGGAGAAATAAAAGCTGTTAATGCTTGCTACAGCTTCCCACCGAATTAAGGTTCAGAGATCTAGACATATTTGAAACATTGGAAAATCCAAGGCCCCCTCCCTCAAACTCATTTGTCCATACACCCAAAATCTATCACTGGAGATTTATCCCTTTGGCATTAACTCTCTGTCCAGATGTTTCTAAAATGCAAATGCAGTGTGCTCTCCGAATCCACAGTCTCCATCTGTGGTGATGACAGCCGACGGCCCTACACCGTTTTCCACGAGGGACTTGAGCCTCGGCGGGTGCTGGAAACCCTGGACCCGGGTCCTCATGGGTACGGGGTGGAGGGTGCCTCTGGAAGGACAAGTGGAGCAGTTACCCGGTTTTAACATTTCGTGTGAATTAAATTGTATGTGCATGATTTCTTCCCCAAAAGCTGACCAGCAGGGCTGGAGTTGAGGGGGGAGGCTGTGAAGTCGGTGGCATGAATGTGGGGCACTGGTCAGGGGCAGGGGACATGGCTAGGTTCTGAAGGGACATAGGGCAGGACGGTGTGGGGCTGGGCGGACAGCGTTTCCAGCTTCCCACTTTTGCTGGAGATCACCTGTGTTTCTCCCCGGGTTTTCTCTTGAATTGTTTTCACAATTGTTTCAAAAGGCCCACTTTCCTGCACTTTTCTCACAATCCTGAAATAACCTGTATTTGACACGAGTGTGTTGGTAAAAGCGAGATAAAGACAGGGCCAGCGTGGGTGCCGCACATCCACCTTCCCTTTGGTGTCCCACTTGCCCACGGGGATGTGTAACAGAAGTATATGCCCTGAAGTACTGAAACCATGTGAAAACATTCGGAAGAGAGCACATTTTATCCCAGGCAGCACGTTCAACATGTGGTGGAGTATAGTCAGGGCAAAGTATGCTGCTTGTGTACATTTTAGCATTAAATTTATTCCAGATGCTTTTATTTTGGAAAAAACGAAGGTAGTTAAAAGTGCTAGATCGACCTTTGGGTCTTCTCCCAGGAGGTGACCGCCTGCTTGCCACACTCCTCTGGCTTCCGGCCTCCAGAGGACACTGAGCCTTGAAGAGGCTGAGGGACCTGCCCACCCCCAAGTGGAGCAGGGCTGGGATCCCGTCTGACTCCCACCCTCTGTGCCACCGCACATATTCCATGCAGCCCCGTCATTAAAAACGAACTGTTCACCAGCTTCATCTTGTAGAAGACGAGATTGAGGTCCACAGGCGGAACTGATTGCCGGAGTTTACCTGCCGATTCTTGCCCACTTGCCCCCTTGCGGACTGTCCCTGCTGTTCTGGCTTTTTAGGCTTCCTCCACTTCAAAATATTGACATAGTCGCTCTGGGGAGGTCTTATGAGTCCACAGGTTGCCTCTGGTTGTACCCCCTGGAGCAATGAAGAAAGCCACCTTTTCTTCTCTTCCTTTATGTCAATGGAACTTTTGATTGATGACACCAGATTCTCCCCCCTCCACACACATACACCTTTTTTGGGTAATATCTGGCAAGTGGATCCCACCAATTTACTTTAATAAGCATACTGTTTACTCTAATGACATTTGTGTGCAGTAAACAAATGAAGTAAGAACCCAATAGCTCATTTAATTGTGGAAATCGTGTAATTGGTTCAGCAATGAAAGGACAATTCATGAGTCATGGATATTACCACACCTTAGGAGCCTTTTAAAATGAGTTTGGTGCCAAATGACTTCAGCCTAGAACTGGCAATATCCTCTTGTGACATGCCTTGAGGGCTTTCTTTGTGTTTATAAAGTGGCCATCCCATAATTGGATTTTGACAGAGGTATGAAAAGTGGATTCTGAGCATTATGTTCAGACTTACGATGTTTTAAATGGATAGCTGAGATTTTTAGGTGTAATTTGAAAAAACGTTATAGACAAAACAAGAATCATCCTCAATACATTATAATTATAAAATTGACTGTTCATCTACATATTGATTCTCAGAAATTACTCTCAGCGATATTGAAAAAAGGCAGTATAAGGTCTCGCATTATTAGAATTGTTATTTTCTGGCCAAAAGATGCCTGTGGAACAGGGAGGTAACTACTCATGTGCCATTGCCTTTACTTGTTTTTCAAAACCCCCTGCTTGGGCCCCTTTGTCCTACAACAAACATCTGTAAGACTGGCCTGGGGTAACCACTCTATTTCTGGGAATTGGAACAAGACAAGTCAGCACATTTGGACTTGAACCTTAACCTCATTACCATATCCTCTCCAAACAAGTATTCTCGGTTCTATTTTGTTTTTGAGCTTGTCATTTTCTGCACTCTGAAACCAGGTCTTCTGCTTAACTTGTATGTTGTCAAGTGTTTGGCTGTTGACAAAATAATTCAAGTAACAATTATCATTGTGGAATTTTCATTATGTCACTGGTGGCTCAGCTGGTAAAGAATCTGCCTGCAATGCAGGAGACCTGGGTTTGACCCCTAGATCGGGAAGATCCTCTGGAGAAGGAATGACTACCCGCTGCAGTATTCTTGCCTGGAGAACCCCATGGACAGAGGAGCCTGGTGGGTTACAGTGCATGGGGTTGCAAGAGTCCGACATGACTTAGCAACTAAACTGCCACCACCACGTCAATGGGAAATGCAGTTGTGGCACCGTGATTTTCAGTGTTCCCTTACTGCATCCATTGCTGCTGCTGCTAAGTCACTTCAGTCGTGTCCGACGGCCCACCAGGCTCCCCGTCCCTGGGATTCTCCAGGCAAGCACACTGGAGTGGGTTGCCATTTCCTTCTCCAATGCATGAAAGTGAAAAGTGAAAGGGAAGTCGCTCAGTCGTGTCCGACTCTTTGTGACCCCATGGTCTGCAGCCTACCAGGCTCCTCCATCCATGGGATTTTCCAGGCAAGAGTACTGGAGTGGGGTGCCGTTGCCTTCTCTGGCATCCATTGTTGGGGGGTAGCTATTGCTTTCTCTCTCTCTAAGCTAGGTTATTTATGGCCATAGGAATTTAGGCAGGGAATAAGGGAAAAATGGCAACTCCCAGGGAACTTCACCCATTGAGCCATATACCACATAGTTCTTAGAAACTGGATTAGTCCCATTCTAAATTCCTGTGGGATATTTTTAGTTTGAAGAAATTTGGAGGGCCTAGAGGCAACAGATAGCCAATATTCAGTTTTTAATTTATGTCTCATCCCAGTTGTTCCCTGTCACTGTTCCTGCATATGGTGACTTTTGAGTTGACTGGTATATCCTTAATACTCATTCATTTACAGTAATCAGTAATGTGTGTGTGTGTTTGCATTTTGATTTTCTTTTAAAAAATTATTTACTTGGCTGCTCTGGATCTTAGTTGCTGCATGTGAACTCTTAGTTGCCACAGGTGGGGTCTAGTTCCCTGACCAGGATCGAACCCAGGCCCCTCCGTTGGGAGTGCAGAGGCTTAGTCGCTGGGATACCAGAGAAGTCGCCTGCATTTGTATTTTCAAAGGGCTACTTACTTTCTCAAGTTAAGTTACCCTCTAAATTAAATTATCCCATAGAATTCTAAAGTGTAAAGTTCACAGATTTTTTAGGATATTGCAGAGGGTGGGGAGGGAAGGTTGTTTTTTTTTTTTTCCTGTTTTGTTTTGCTTTTTAAAGGAAATTTGTGTAGTGTAGTAATGATCTGGCTAGGATTCTGTGAGTGGGTTATTTTCTCTGTTCATGATTTATGCACTTTGAGAAAATTTGGCATCTTAAGGTAGGGACCATGACTTCTCCATATAAATAAACATCATAAAAAGGCTTGTACCTTTTACTCTGGTAATTCTCACTAAAAGTGAGCTGCTGATGAGAACATTCTATGTGGGTAACTACTCAGGGGCCACATGCTGTTCAAAGCCTGGTCAAGGTTTACAGTTCTCTTGGTATAGTAACATATACGATTAGGCACTTAGCCTTTTAATGAAGATAAATATATGTAACAATTATATTTGGAAAAATGTAATCATATTTGAAATATTAAAAAGCTGGCTATTAGCAATTTTGGTGTAGTCTATAAAAAGATGAATCATTGCTCAGGATAATTAGTTAAAAGCTCTCATTATGAATTGTTTTCTTTAAAAAGCATTAAGATATTTACCATGTACTGTGTGATGGAAGATTCCTCAGGTATGCTGTGCATTGTTCATTTGTCTTTCTGTGACCGGTATCCTAGAATCCTGTACTCTCTTCTACTTCATCTCCTTTTCTCTTTCTAACTCTGGATTGTGCTTCTGGTATTCTGCTTAAATCATTCTGGGCCCCGGCAGTCTTCCAGTTCAATCACATGGACTTACCCAGTGTGTCACCCTATTTCTGACACTTCACACTATTGTCTGCCTCTGTCTCACCAGAATTCCTTGGCACATTAACCCGGTTTCCTCTCACCCTTCCAACCGTCTTTTCCTCTGGTCCCTCCTATCTTCGGTCTTTTGCTGTTGTATCCCCCAAGGCTCTGTTTTTGCCTCTCTTCCCATCTTTCTGAGTACTTGTGATCTTTCAGCACAGATCATTTCAACTCTCTCTGCTTTTCTGTCTCTGTGTTAGTATCGTGTTCCTGCTGCCTAAAGGATAGATGTACTGCCGCAGCCTCAATTCATCCCACAGAAGACAGAACATAGCATCATTTTCTCCACCTGGCACCCTTCCTACTGAATTTCTGCCTGAAATGAAATTCTTCTTCTAGTCTCCAAAACTAGACACCTGGGATTCATCCCTGCCTCAGTGACTTTTCTTCGCCCTGTCTCTTGGTTTCCTCTGTCCTTTTCTTACCTATGAACAGACCCTCCAGACTTTCCCTCTGAAGCATGACCTACCGGCTCAGTGTTTCAGCTCTTTACGACCCACACTCCCCTGATGCTGCCAGCGCTCTCTGCCTTCGTGATTGTCTCTAAACTGGCAGAACCATCACTATTACAGTTGGCTTTTCCACTTGGTGATCCTTGTTTTTGGAAAATCCTTTATCACACCAATTCTTGTCTCACACCCTCCTCCCACTCTCACTTTTCCCTGAAAAGATCTTTTACGAGCCAGCTCAGTGGTCTTTTCCTTTGTGAAACTTTCCCCTACCTTCCCAGGGAGACTTGGTTGTTTCTGTCTGTGCTTTTTTCCCCATAGTAGTTGGGATGGATTGTAGACTTAACAGTTTTTCTTGTAATTAATTGTTTACATGTCTATCTCCTGCACTGGGACTGCGAGCTCTGTCTACTTAAAGAATGTGTTTTAAGTTCAGTGTGTACCCAACAAATGAGCCAAGTCTTCTGACTCCCTCTCTGATGGCCTTCTGACATCCTTCTCCTCTTAGCCTTGACTCAGGCCGTTTCCCTGAGCTGAAGTGCACTTAGTCCTCCTTCCTGACCCCAGTCCTAGGCTTTGCGTCAGACCCTGTGGCTTTCACATGGCCCTGTACCCGTCTGTCCTCTCCTGCGTTATCGAAAAATTCTCTCTAATAGCTTGATGTGTTTTAACCTCCTGTCCCTCAGTTTTACTGGAACTTTCTAGATGGCAAGGATTTTAAAAAATTTAAACATTACCCAGTAGTCCTTTGCTCTCTTTTCTACTCTGAGGACTGAGACTGACTTTAGGCACTCCAGAATTCCCTGGACTCAAATGAATGACCATGCTGAGGCCCATGAAGAGGTTCGATGTGTATTGTTGAATGAGCTAGAACTTTAAATAAATAAGCATATACACTTCAGCATGAAGTGCGCAGAGCAGATAAGTTGAACGTAGCATCACTGTGGTTCCTTCTGTGGACACCTTTCACATTATTCAAAGGAAGCAATAAAGGTAAAACACAATCATTTCATTAGGATTAATTTTTATTGTGGAAGTTTTTCTTTTCAGCTAATGAATAACATGTCAACATTTCTAGCCAATTTCAGAACTAGCTGTAATCTTTTAATTAAAAACCATAGATCTGAGAGTTCATACTTGAGTCATATTTAATCCTTAAATCCCTTTCTTTCCCTCTGTCTCTTTCTCTCTTTCTAAAAGCTGTGAATCATTTTATAAATTAGGATTAAGAACTGTCTGGTACCATTGTTAATATCCCTTTTGGCTGTGAGGAAATGGCACAAATAATTTCATCCTAATATTCATTCAGATTTATGAGCCAGTATTCATCACAACAATCTTAAAACTCTTGAAAGGATAGAAACTGTATGACAAAGTGAGTCATAGTCTTTGTGATGTGATGTCTGCAAGGGTGGGTGGGAGAGACTACTGAATGACCAGTCTCATTCTGCTTTCTGAGCTGAATCATTTTGCAAATAGAAAACAATTCATAGATTTATAGATGGTCATAACATAAATAGGAAATGGAAGAGAGTAACAGAGTCAAATAATACCTCTATTTAAAAAATTACTTTTTGAAACATAACACTTGATGAACAGTCTTTATTTTGAATTAGAAATGAAATTAATCTACTGCCTAATAATACATATATTTTGATACTTGCTGTATGTCTTTATATATTTTCATTTTTTCCTATTGGTTATGTTTCTTTTAAAAAATTCTCTCATGTAATTTGACCTTTATCTTCATAGCTATTTCTAGCTTTGGCTTGTTTGACAATTGCGTGTGTGTTTGTGTGTGGAGAAGGAGGGGACTACTTGTATGGAAACTTGAGAGAAGAAGGTCCCTTTCCTCTTGAAAATTCTTAATAGTATAATCCTGCATTTTGCATGGTCGGTCTCCTTTTGTTACTTTTCATCTTACTAGAATTAGCAATATGGAGAGTCTTTCTCTGAGTCAGATTTAACCTTTAATCTTTAAATGTAAGATTGATTTACCTTATTTCCTTATTTTCTTTGAGACAAAGTATTTGTCAAAACAATTATATGAAAAGTAAACTATTCTAGTTTGAGTGTGTTTCTTGAGTTTTAGAACTTTAGGACTCTTCTTACATTCTTATATTTATCCATTAAACTCAACAATTTAGTAAGGGGGATATAATACAAATAAAATTGGGAAGCTAATTTTTCTAACTGGTTTAGTAGAGGACAGTAGTATATGAAGAAGACATATATTACATTTAATACAACGTGTTGGATTAAAAAATAGTTACAGCAATACCTTCAGCTGTTACAAGGTGGGAAAAGTAAGGCGCAGATTATTTTGGAGGGAAGGTATTAAAACCATGACGTGTTGATGGGATCTGTCCAGCCTGAGCCAGACACCAAAGCAGGTTCCATGGCAACTTGGCCACGTCCCTGCGCCTTTAAAGAGGAAGGGCCTATTGTTTGGCCTTCACCAAATGACTTCACCTGGGATCTTGTTATTTACTGAATGTTTTTTGAATGGATGGATGAAATTCCTGAGAACATGCTCTGGGCCAGCTTTATGAACAGTATGTTTAATCTTATTGTAGTCTTATGAAAGAAGTGTTATTTTCATCTTACAGATAGGGATAGAGTTTTTGCTATTGGCTTTTCAAACCATGGTCTCTTTGTGATTGTAAGTAATTAATTGTGTCTTCCAGATTTGTTAGTGTTTAGAATACAGTTCATGGCCAGAATTTCAGATGGACGGTGTGGCATAAATTTGAACAGAAATAGTGATTTTTAAAAATAGTTTAAACTTCCCAGAGCCTTTACTGTGCTCAGCAAAGTTAGTCTCTCATCTTTTCTTCTACCCCTTTATTGCATCCTTTTTTATTTAGAAAATATTTGTCATGAATTAATACGAAACAATTCTTTAATATTTTAGGGATTGCTTTCTGAAGAACTCAAAGATTTTTAAAAGGCATATTTAAAAATTAAGAGCAGGACATAATTAAGAATAAATACCATATAAGAATGGGATAAACCTCAAAGATAGAGTCTGTAAAGATGCAGAATAAGCTAAGGCATGCAGAAAATACAAAGAGAATGATTAAAAGGATGTTTAAAAAGTTAGTTAGGCCCTTTCAAGGAAATTTGAGATAGGCTCACTATTTAAGGACATAGTGTAAGATGAAAAGAAAAAAATTTAGAAAAAAAAGCAGATGGACCTGGGCCTATTTTATGTTAATGTTAATCTTCTTCTCCAAGTGAGATTGTCAATCAATAATTGTCTGAGTGTCTCATTGAGAAAATAAAGACCAAGGTAGACAAAGAGATACAAAGAAAGCACTTAGCCAGACACATCTAGAAATGTGTTTATAATGAAACTCCTCTTTCCTTGAAATCACTTGTCCCCCTTTTTTGACCCCCTGTATTTTAAAATATAAAATATTTAACTTTGTAAATTTCTTGCCAACCAGCCCATCTCGCAGAGTACATTTCTACTCTTCATCCCCTCAGTCTTCACATCCGTCTCAGGCTCTGTGTTTTCAGTTCTGCTGTGTCCTTCATACTCACGGGGGTCTCTGCATTGTTGCCACAGCTGCTCTCGTTCGGTCCCTGACTGTTGCAACTGCCTTCTACCTGATCCCATCTGTATCAGTTTGCTAGGGCTGCCATAACAGATTACCGTAGACTGAGTGGCTCAAACAACAGAAATTGATTTTCTCATAGTTCTGTAGACTAGAAGTCCAAGATACAGCTGTCTGCATGTCTGGTCTTTCTGCGGCCTCTTCGGGGTTTGCAGCAGCCACCTTACACATGGTCACCTCTCTGTGCACACATCCTGATCTCTTCTTCTTGTAAGGGCACCATTCAGATTTGGTTAGGGCCCACTCTATAACAGCCCCATTTTGACTTAATCCTTCTTTAGAGGCCCCATCTCCAAATAGTAATTTTCTGAGGTACTGGGGCTTCAGGCTTCAGTGTATGAATTTGGGGTGGGGGTACAGTTCAGCCCACAGCACCAGTGAGTCAACTGGATATTGTTCCTTGGCAGAGTATCTTTCCAGAGAGCAGCTCTGATCTTGTTATCCCTCTATTTAGAAAAACTTCATGGACAGTCTAGTCCCCTGGTTCCCACATTGCTTACAGATGTGGGCACTGTAGAAAGTCTATGAGAATTACAGAGAATAGGAAGTTACCAGCAGATGAGTGATTGTCTTATATATCAGAAAGTGGGATAAAGGTATTTTCTGGAAACTCTAGATAGCTAGGAAGCCTGATGTAGGTCCTTGAAAAAAATCCAAGGGACTTGAGAATACGGAGAAAAGAAGATAACATAGAAAATAGTAAATAGGCTCGTATATAGTGGAAGAGTAGCAGTATACATAGGCTTCACATGTTATTTCGGTGGAATATCTGACCAAATTTCTCATAACAACCTTCTGCAAAAGAAGTACATTTTCTTTGGGAGAGTAGAGTTTTTTCATATTTGGGCTTCTAAGGCCAGGACCCAAGGACTGTATCACCTTTAATGAACTGGAAGTATGCTCTCCCTCCAAAAGGTAAAGAATTAAAGATAAAATTGGTGATATGGATTTATTATCATGATCTGAAAGTATTCTTAATAGACAGCTGACTCTGTTTCCTAATTACCACCCTGAAGTGAAGCTTTAGATTCTCATTTTAATTCAAAGCTTTTTGCTAGACCCTTCACCCAGCTATTGGCAGTATTGCTCACATCCTCATACAGCAGGAGAATTTTTAGTGATTTACATGATATTTTGCAGCTCAACGAATTTTTCTTGAAAGGCGTTGCAGGAAGCTACATTGCTCAAGAAGTAGATAGTCTTCAAGTGTTTTAATGAGATTAGGAAAAAAACACCAGTTGAGATACCTGTTTGGTTATACCTCTGTTGAGTCTTTTCCAGACTTGTTATTTTGGGCTGTACTTAATGATGTTGAACTGTAGAGCTTTTGTGCATAGGATTCTGGAGACTCTGGGCCTTGCGCATGCCCTCACCTCCAGCAGTGAGAGGGTGTTCCTACTAGGTACCTCTGTTTTCTGGAAGAAGCCTAATGCTCACCGTGGCTGACAGTTAATATATGTGGTTCTTTATAATTCAGCCTGACTCAAAGAGATACAGTACATCTTCCTTCCAGGTTGGGTATTTTAACCTGGACAGTCCATGAACAAGCTCCAGGTTTCCATAATTCCTTGAAAATATATATAAAATATTATATCAAGGTGTTGTTTCTGAGGGGAGAATACACAGCACTTTATCAGATTCTCAAAAAGTTGTCCATGGCCCAAAATACGTCAGGGACACTGCTGCTGCTAACTGAGGTGTATCTTCTCACTAACCCAGCTGTCGGGAAGAGCCGATTTGAATGTGTTGATTTGAGTCTGTAGTTTATGGTGAATGATGCTTGGGAGTAACATCTTTGCAAAACTGGTGTCTGTGTTAATTCTAAGAAATATTTCAAGCTGCTGTTGATCTCATTACATAGTGTCCACTCTGAGGCCTCCTGAGGGAAATTTCTCTGTGGTAACTGTCGGGACTAGCTCATGCTTCTCCTTGGCAGCCAGTTTATTTTAACCTTATGGACTCTGGGAAGCTTGTTATTGCTACTGGCTTCTAGAAAGCCTAATATGTGGTCCACTTCTAGCAAGTATGATAATCTCAATCCTGGCTTCACAAATTTTTAACCCTTATTTCCTATTTGCCTTATTTAAAACCATTTTTAAAGTTTGTTTTTTTGTCTTGGTATATTGTCTGTATCTTTGTAACTCATCTTAAATATTATTTGGGGCCAGACAGGTTACATACCTCAATAAAAAATTTTATTGATTTCTTATTTTAACCACAAAATGTCTACTATAAAGTCCTATATAGCATTGGCTGCTGGAGATTAAAAGTCAAATAAGATAGGCACCTAACACTTGAAACTAACACAATATTGTACATCAGTTATACTTTGATTAAAAAAAAAAGGTAGGCTTCTGCTCCTTAAGCTGTGTATTGTCTGACAGGATGAGAAAGATGTAAGTCAGCATTGACACCAAAATGTTATGGCTGCTTTGCTTGTGCTGTGTCCTGGGGGACGGGTGAGATCATGTCAAGGAGGACAGTGATTCTCACAGCAAAGTCGGAAAAAGGCTTCAGACAGGAGCGACTGCTCCATTGGGTGTTGGGAGGCAAGTAGATGTTTGCCAAGCAGCTGACTCTCTAATCACCACCAGAAAGTGATGCTTTAGGTTCATACTCTAAACGAAGTTAGAAACTTTATTCTAACTTATTCTAAACAAATTTCTGCTAGATTAGCCACACCATTTTTAACAGTAATGTGGCTAATATCCCCATGCAGCAGGAGAATTCATTTGGTTATTACATATGTGTTTTGCAACTCAACTAATTTTTCTTAGAAAGCAAAGAAGGGCATGAAGGACAAGCAGCAGCACCGGCTTTGGTATGCTTTGGGGTCTGCAAATATGTTGCCATGGCTGGGGTGTAGGGTTAGGGCAAGAGGTAAGGTCTGCCACACAGGAAAGGGCCCAGATTCTTTTTTTTTTTTTTAATTGAAGTATGGTTGATTTACAGTGTTGTATTAGTTTCTGGTGTACAGCAAAGTGATTCAGTTATACATTCATGTATCTATTTCTTTTCAGATTCTTTTCCCTTATAAGTTATTAAAAAATATTGGGTATAGTTCCCTGTGCTATATGCTGCTGCTGCTGCTTTTATCCATTCTATACATAATAGTTTGCATCTGCTAGTCTCAAACTCCCAATCCAGCCTTCCCTGCACTCCCCTCCTCTTGGCAACCACATGTCTGTTCTGTGTGTCCGTGAGTCTGTTTCATTGGTAAGTTCACTTCTGTCTTATTTTAGACTCCTCATATAAGAGGTGTCATGTGGTATTTGTCCTTTTCTCACTTCTCTTAGTCTAATGATCTCTAGATCCATCCGTGTAGCTGCAAATGGCATTATTTCACTTTTTTGTGGCTGAATAATATTCCATTTTATGTAAATTTGTGTGTGTGTGTATATATATATATATATATATGTACCTGTATAGATTACATCTTCTTTATTCATTCATCTGACAGTGGGCATTATGTTGCTTCTATCTCTTGGCTATTGTAAATAGTGCTGCTATGAACATAGGAGTGCACGAATCTTTTTGAATTACAGTTTTGTCCTGATACGTGGAAGAGCCTGGATTCTGATGGGCTTTGTAAGCCATACTAACACTTTGGTCTTGATCCTCAAGGCAGTGGGAAGTCAGTGAAAGATTTTAATCAGGAGAGTAAGAGTATCAGGTTTGGGCTTCTGTAAAATCACTCAGACATGCATGTGGGATACACTGAAGAGTATAAGGCTGGGAGTAGGGAGGAACCTTAGGGAATTATTGCAGTAGTCCAGCTGAGAAATGCAATTCTCTTACACCATTGCCTGGCATATCGTAAACGATATAAATGCACTGGAATGGAAAGGTCTCCATTTTATCAACAGAAAAAAGGAAATTATTGAAATAACACTAAAAATATTACCCCAAGTATAAATATACAAAAAGTACTATCTACTTACAGAGTAAATATGTAGGCTGAGATCTGAAAAGGATATGTACCAAACTGCTACCTCGTGCTTGTAACTTCAGAAAGGGAGCTAGGATTGAGAAGAAGTGAAGGGGAGCCTTAACTTCTTTATCTGTGTATTTGGAAAATGTTAACAATTATATATCCATATTTATATAAAAATTTCTAAGAAAGATGAGTGGGGGTGAGGGAGAGGAGGCAGATGTTGGGGTGCAGAGAGCGATGAGATAGTAACCAGTAGGTTCCTGTCTTGGGAGGGTGGAGCTGTGTGTGGAGGTGGTCTTTGGCCATTGGTCACACGGATGGACACGGCACACCGACTGACTGACTGTTGGAGATCAGTGCTCAGGCCTGTGCTTGCTCATTAGAAGAAACCTACTTCTCACTCCTTCATCTATTCCTTGGCTTATTTTCTCTTAAGTCCCACTCAAATGCGTGGCTTTGGTCCTTATGAGTGTAAATGTTTTGCTTTGCTTTGGGAAATGATGCTGTTTTTGAAAGTCAAACATTATATCTAATTCACTATACTTTCTAAGTAGCATTCACCACAGTTCTGCCTAATATATTTTACTCTTCTAAGGTGAATCATAACCATGTTCTTTGGGACGGTCCTGTACTGGTGGAACAGTGGCCTGGGAAAGACATGAAGGGACTGGATCAGATCACAGAGGGTGGAGTAAGGTTCATGGAAGCAGAGACTCTAGGAAGGGAGGAGATGGGCACAGGTGGAGTCTGGACTGGCCCTGTGCACGGGTTGATACACGAGCAGCAGCGCTCACCAAAGGCCAGTCTGACTCTGGAGTCTCATCACTGAGGCCAGCCCTGCTAGTGAAGGTGCTTCGAGGGCAACAACTAAACAGGTGCTCGTCTCCTGATGACCTGGCAGCTCAGTTTGTAGGAAGACTGTGCCGTATTAGGGTTCTGCGGAGAAACTGAACCATTAGGAGATACCTGTGGGAGAGGGAAGGAGAGATGTAAGAAACTGATTCCTGTGATTATGAGACCCAGAGAAGAGGCAGATGTTGCAGTTCAAGTTCAAAAGACTAGCTGCTGACAGAATTCCTTCTTACTCAGGGAAGGTCAGTCTTTGTTCTGACAGACCTTCAGGAGATTGGATGAGGCCACCCACGTGGAGGACAATCCAATTTACTCAAAATCCATAAGTTTAAATATAAACCTCATCCAAAAACACCCCCACAGAAATATCCAGAATGATGTGTGACCAAATATCTGGGCTCCATGGCCCAGGCAAGTCGACAGTGAGATTAACAATCACAGGGCCTTTGTTGGCATAAATCCTGGACTGGCCTAAGTTTTCAACTTTGGCTTTGACAGCGCCCCCTTATTCACAGCGATATCCCAAGGACGTGGGGGCAGATGGTTCTTGAGAGAGGCATAGACTGGCCTCCTGTCAATGCCAAGGTTGTTTGGTTTTGCTTTGGTCCCCACTGAGAGCCCAAGGAGACTCCACCTTCCATGACTGGTACCTGCTAGGGGACGTGGAGGCTAGGTTCTTTCTCCTTCTCCCCATCCTCTGCTGCCTCCTCCCTTTCCTCTTTCTCCTATAAATTGAGATAAAATTGACATATAGCACTGTATTAGTTTTAGTAATATATCAAATCATTGTTATATGTACATATTGCAACATGATCACAAAAGTAAGTTTAGTTAACATCTGTCATCTCTCTTACAGATTTTTTTTTTTTTTTTTTATGATGTGAACTTTTAAGATTTACCCTTTCCCTGGAGAGGGAAATGGCAACCCACTCCAGTTATTCTTGCTTGGGAAATCCCATGGACAGAGGAGCCTGGTGGGCTACAGTCCATGGGGTCACGAAAGAGTTGGGCATGACTTCATGACTGAACAACAAAATGCTTTTAACCCTAGCACCAGCTGGCTGAAAGTTCAACCTTTCTGAGCCTTGATTTTATCATCCAGTGTTCTCTCCTACAGTAGTAAATGTTGTTAGGAGTACAGAATCCTTGGGGGTGAGAACAGTGCTGTAGAGTGTTGGACTTAAATTCTTGTCCCTAAAAACGGGCATAGTTTTGGCAAGTCATGAAACTTCTATGTCTCAGAATTCTCATCTGTAAATAGGAGGTGGTTCTTTCCAACCCTGAAATGTAGGTATGTGTTTATCAAGAGCTAAGAGAACAAACACGTTTCAAAGGTGGAGTTTATAGGTAAAAAGACTGGCAGCACACAAATAACAGATACTAAGAAGCCAGACAGACCATCCATGTTTATATCATAGTGAGTTCTTACCATTATTAGGAGAAGCAAATTTCAGAAAGTAAAAAATCAAACACAAATCTCTTCAGTGTTGAAAGCTTTTATTTTTAACAATATTACCATTTGGATTTTTTTTTTTAATGATTTCTCTTAGAATTTCTCAAGAAAGAGAAATAGTTTGAAAAAGAAAAAATCAAAGATCTACCCTTCTAGCAGCTTCCAGTTACACAACACAGTTTTGTTAACTGTAGACACCGTGCTGTACATTACACCCCCAGGACTGCTTTCTAATTTGAAATTTGTACATTACCTTTATCCATTTTGTCCACATTCCCAGCTTCTTGCCCCTGGCAATCAATCCATCAATCTGTTCTCTGTATCTATGAGTTGTTTTTTTTAAGATTCTACATGAAAATAATATTCATTACCTATTTTTGTCTGTTGGACTTACTTCACTTTGCATAATGCCCTTAAGATCCATCCCTGCTGTCAAACATGGCAAGATCTCCTTCTTTTTTAATGGCTGAATAATATTCCTCTGTATGTGGTCGTGCATGTGTGTGTTTCACATGTCTTTATTCGTTCATGCATCAGTGGTGGACACTGAAGTTGTTTCCATGTCTTGACTGTTGTAAGTGATGCTGCAGTGACCGTGGGTGCAGATTTTGTCTTTGAGTCAGTGATTTTGTTTTCTTTGTGTAAATACCCACAGGTGGGATCATTGAATTATATGATAGTTTTATTTTTAATTTTCTGAGGAATCTCTGTACTGTTTTTCATTAGCTTTTTTCTTCTGGTTCTCTTTTCCTTTCCCCAACATATATGGGTTAGTCTTGCTTCCTTAGGATTTCTGAAAACAAGAATAATGACCCTATTCCAGAAGAAAGGATATTATTAAACAAAAAGGATCCCCTACAAGATCAGAGCAGTACTTCCACGTGGAGACGTCTGGGGCTGCTGTCGCCTGTGGTCATCGGTAAGATGGCTACTGTCCTGGTCTCTGTCAGCTGCCATCTGCTCCAAAGGCCCCCTGCTCAGCCATCATTACAGAAGTGAACTGGGCCTCAGGTGCTGGTTTCTGAGGACCAGACAGCAGAGAGGAGTTGAGGCTGCAGTCTGATTGCATAAAACAGGTGCTGGTTTTTCTTTTTTTTATATCGTATTTTAGTCTGTGATTGGAAATGTCTTTCATACATCATCCTCTTACTCTTAATTAAGGAAAATTAGCATTGACTAGAAGCAGGGGTATCAGCATAACTAGAGGTTCTCCTGTTGTAGTCTAAGCCTCATGAGAAATCCAACCGGCACAGAAGTAAAGGAAGGGGGGATCAGATGCTGTTCTGCTCCTCGGTATACATGAGTGGTGCTGCTGGGAGAGAGCAAGGGCGTGAGGGAGTGTGGCGAGGTGTTGGGCCCAGAGCAGGGCTTTTCCCTTTACTGCGGGTCTCCCTCACCGCACCTGGGACTGTTGGGTCTCCTTGACCGACTCTCCTGGTTTATATCCTCAGGGGCAAGTGCCTCCCCACTGAGAAGCTAAAAGGCCATGCCAGGCAGTACCACCAGATACAGAGATTTCATTGTGTCCATTTTGTAGCAAAATGACAAACCCTCTTTGGTGCCTTAGTTGCTGTTAAAAAAAAAAAATAGACAAACGTGTTCCGCTAAATGATGAGCGTACTTGGCCAGCACAGTGTGAGAGTGAATTCATTTTTAGGAAAATGGGAACACTGAAGGACACTATGTCTGCAATAGTTTTTTTCTTTGAAGCAGGAGGCAGTGCTGTCTCTGGAAGAAGAGGTGTGGCTGTGGGCTGCGGCCTATAGAGCGTGCTATAAGCTTTGTGGCTGCTGTAGATGGTGTGAGAGGACAGAGGCGCGAGCTGTGCCCGCGGCTGCTGGCGGCTCACTTCAGGCTGGAGACCCACATTCCTGATAACACCAGTCTGGATGGTTGTGTCACTAATGGGTCCACTTCCACTGTGTATGTTCAACAGTGCGAGTGCAGAAGTGGAGAAACCGGATGGCTATATTGGTCCAAAAATTGGCGCTTAGGTTTTAGAAGTGCTAGAAGGGAAAAGCAGACCTGAGAGATGACCCACAGAGTTCAAAGTGATAAGGCCAGCCCCGGAGGCTACGGATGGGTAGATAAATGGTAGCATCAGAGTCAGTTACATCAGTGAGGCTAAAAAACCAGCCAAAGCATATAAGGTTATACCACATCACAGTTTTAGGTGAAGCTGCTCTCGGATGATGGCGTGGCCATAAAGGTGGTGAATGCAGGTTCCTAGAGTCGTTAAGCCAAGGATCTTGGAGGCTAGGTTTTTGGTGGGTCTTTTACATGAAAGGGGCAGTCTTTCTAGGTGATGGCAGGAGATGCAGGGTGCCAAATTCCAAAATCTTTAGTGAGTGATAGTGACCATCAGTGGATAGCCCCGACAAGGAGGAAAGCCTTGAGAATGGTGGTTGGAAATTAATATTGTAGATGCCGCGTTGCAGGAAGCCAGAAAAAAGCTGCATATATTAAGAGGGGAGCAGCCCACTCCAGTACTCTTGCCTGGGAAATCCCATGGACGGAGGAGCCTGGTAGGCTGCAGTCCATGGGGTCTCGAAGAGTCAGACATGACTGAGTGACTTCACCTTCACTTTTCAATTTCATGCATTGGAGAAGGAAATGGCAGCCCACTCCAGTGTTCTCGCCTGGAGAATTCCAGAGACAGAGGAGCCTGGTGGGCTGCAGTCTATGGGGTCACACAGAGTCGGACATGACTGAAGCGACTTGGCGGCGGCAGCAGCCCGATCCTAGTGGAAAATGGCAATTTGGAAGAACTGGCTGGACCCGTGTGCTTAGCTCCCAGTGGTGTTGCAATGACCTATGATGACCAGCAGCCCTTAGTGTTGCAAGGGGAAAGGTCTGGGTGGAGTAAGCAAAACATCTTTTGGTCAAGGCGACTGTTTCCTATTTTTAAAAACATTGGTGTTGGGACAGGTAATCTGCAAAGCGCCTTCCTAGTTTAACAGTTCTTTCCATGAACCTAAAAAAAATGCATATCAGGAGTTTGATCCCTTGTATTGTCCAGCTGGAAGAAGAAGCCTAGATTCTGAATATTCCTTTCTTCATGGGAAAGTCATCTTTCCCAGAGACACAGAAAGTAGACTACGTCAGAAAGTCTTGGGGGAGAAAAAGATTTAAAAAAGGTAAAAGGTATGAGTTGAGCAAAGTGAGATGTAATTTTGTGTCTGGTTTTGGAAAAATCTGGCCTCTGCAGTAAAGAATGAGCCTGCAGCACAGGAGACACAGGAGATGCGGGTTTGATTCCTGGGTTGTGAAGACCCTCTGGAGGAGGAAACGCAACCTGCTCCAGTATTCTTGGCTGGAGAATCCCGTGGACAGAGGAGCCCAGGGGGCCACAGTCCATGGGGCTGAGAAGTCAACGGAACACACACTTGGAACAGCTTCCTTGGGAGGGTGACTCTTTCAAGCCTGAGATAAAGAGGTTTCAGTTTGGAGCATCTCAAGAAGAATCACCTTTCTGTGCCTAAAGCCTGTACTTATTCCTCTAAAAATAATGCTGAGACAATGATGGGTATCTTTATAGATGCCTAATTTTTTTTTTTCTCTTTTTCATAGCCCTCATATATTTTCTGGAGGAAGCAGAAAAGATAAAGTAAATCAGGGGAGCAGACAGGGTAAGGGAGGTAGAAAGTACAGAAGGAAAGGAAGAAAGAGGAAAAAACAAACACACACCCAAGAATACGCAAGAGAAGATTTAGCCTGAAACAGACTTTCATATTCAGCCTCCTGAGTAATTAGTTGTCCGGGGTTCTTGGCATTCACTTCAGAGAGTGGTTCCAAATCTGGGAAGGAGAAAGCAGCAAAGGAAAACAAAATGCTGACTTTTCATGGCACAGAGGAGGGAAATACATTCAGTGATTTTGATTTTAGGCTCTTTTCTTGGGACCCAAGTGTGAATACTAGAGCCAGATGCTATATGCTTTGCTATTTGTGTACTTTTGTGACTTTTTAAAAACTTTGTAAGCTATAGTAACTAACTCTTTGTCATTTTATTATAAGGAATAAGAAGACACAGTATAAGGCTTTCTTTGGGAAGATAAATTCCCTTGAAAGTGAAAGTGTTCATCACTCAGTCATGTCCGACTCTTTGTGACCCCATGGACTGTAATCCATCAGGCTCCTCTGTCTATGGGATTCGCCAGGCACGATTACTGGAGTGGGTTGCCACTCCCTTCTCCAGTGGATCTTCCCAACCCAGGGATTGAACCTGGGTCTCCCACATTGCGGGCAGACTCTTTACCAACTGAGCCACCTACTTCTTGGTCTTTTTCTCTATTTGCTGCTTCCCCCACCACTCTCTCCATCCTCACACAATTCTCTGTTTGAAACAAGGCACAATTTCAGCATTATTTCAATCAGCTGTTCTTTGAAGAATGGCAAGCGAGAAAATGACTTGCTTTTCAGGTCAGTGCCACTCAGCAGCCATCCAAGAGAGGAGGATTGGGACTGCTGACCTTTAACCCTGGGTCCTTAGCTCAAGCAGTCCACCAACCTGGGACTCTGCCTCCTTATCTTGAACTGAAAAGTCCTCACTAGATGATTTCCAAGGTCCAGGCTCTGAGGATTTTTGACTTAGATTCTGTTGGAGGTTCAAAGAGTCAGTTTGGGGAAAGGGCTGATAATGTCATCAGAAATAAGCATGGCCAAAGGAAAGACCACAAGCCGAGACAAGAGGGCACTTCATGCCAGGCCTGTCCCCGAAGATGGCCAGACAGTGACGCTCCTAAAGCAGAAGACTGAAGACCACGAGTGGCTCTGCCTGTAGCTGCAGGAGACGCTGCCATCACCAGAGTTCAGTACAGAGGGAGAGTAACAGGCAGGAGCTGGCCTTCTAAACAGGGGCTCAACTTCATCATTCCCGCCCTAGACACATCGCCTCACTAGAATGTTTTTTGGACAGCTTTTCTTGAAGTTAGAGAAAAAATGCAAAACCATAAGCAAGTCGTTCGTTATTTCTGCCCTAGTCCTGCCCCCGGCAGTCCTCTGTTAAGGTCATTCTCCTCTTTCACGTTTGTACAGGTAACAGGTAGACCTGGGTTTAGGTCAGCTGTGCCTTTCTAGTTGTGTGATCTTGGGGAAGTAACTTCTTTAAGAACCAGTTTCCTCATCTGCCAAGTGGGGATGCTAGCTAATGATAGCTGCAGTGTTTATTTTGTGTGAATACGTCAGATAGTGAGCCCTTACTGGATGTCAGCTGTGACTATTGTTTGTTGTTCCTAAAGCTCCCCTTTATAAACTTACATCTCATCTATCTTCCAGGGCTTGAGATACCTACTGCTGGGTAACAAATGTCTCAAAAGTTAATGGCCTAAAATTACCACTTTCTTGTTTCTCACGATTCTGTGTGTCGACTGTAGTTCAGCTGGATGGTTCTTCTTCTAGCACAGTTTGAAATTTGTCGTGCAGCTGCAGTCAGACGGTGGCTGGAGCGGGAACACCTGAAACGGCTTTGCGTACGTGTCTGGTCCTTGGCAGGGAAACTGGGGCCCCAGTGATCTTTCTTCACTTGGTCTCTCCATGAGACTACCTTGGGCTTCTTTACACCGAGGTTGGATCGCAAGAGCAAAGCTCCAGCCTGTAAGCACTGTTTACATCATGTTTGCTAATGTCCCATTGACTAAACTCAGTCAGCCTGGCCGAAGACTAGAGTCAATATGGGAGGGACGGACTACACAAGGTATGACTATCAAGAGGTGTGGTTCATTGCAGCCACCAAAATAAGTCTCTACCACATCCAGTTTCCAAACCCATACTGTCTGGAAAACATCTTCATTTGGACATCACTCTTAGTTTGAACATAGCTAATTCACTTCCAATTGAATATAGGCAATTCGTTGTTCTCATTGATGAGCATGGAGCTGGTGCTGGATCATAAAAGGTAGCCTCATTTTGTCAGCTTTCCTCCCGATTATTCCATCAGTTTTCTCCCAAGTTAAAAACCTAAACACAACTCCCCCCTCACCTTTTTGTTTATTTTTAACCAAAATCTAGATTTCATGAAACCTTGGCATTTATTCCTTTGTTCTCCACCCTCATGCCACCGTTGAAGTCCACATCCTTATTGTCTTGCATGTGAACAACTGCAGTAACCTTTCAGATAGGTTTTCTTTAAACACCATTTTCAGTTTGATGCCTTTCTTTTCAAGAACCTGCAGTATATTTGTTGATCTTACTGCATCAAACCTGCTTGTTTTTCCAGTGCCCTTATTTATCAGACCCTACTCCATTTGTACAACTCTTCTCTTCCACTGTTGTGTATCATCCACCCTTCAGAATCAGAGAATGAGGACGGAAGATACTTAATGAGTTTAAGTCCATCTACATTATAAATATCTTTGAACACAGAGGGGAATAGAGGAGGTGATGAGGAGGCAGAGCAAAAATCCTGAAAGTAAAATGTGAAGTGGAAGGGATTTTACTGTTGCTGTTTGTGTTTTTGAGAATTAGGTAAGAATTAAAGGAGGAAACTAGGTATTTCAGGGCGTTGGAAATTAGTTCCGTTTTAATGGAATGCCTTAAGTTTAAAAAATCTTGAACTGTCTCGTTCTTCATCGCCCTGCTCCTGGCTCAGTTGGGTTTTACATGCGATAGTCTGTTGTATTGTTATCAGTGGTGCCAGCTGTATGTTCTGACGTGGTGCTTGGCCCACACGGAGTGCCTCGTGAATGTGTGGAGGAAAAATATAAGAACTCAGTCAGACTTTTTATAAACTAAAATGGACAATATCCACAAAGTATAAGGAAAGGATGTAGTTCTCTTACATTAAATGGACAGAGATCCAGGAGGCAGTTCTGTAAATTATGTTCACCACTGAAAGCAGACGTTTGTTAGTTAAGTACTTACTCAGTGCGTGTGCTCTGGACGCTAACTGAGGCTGGGGTGAGTGCGGCTTAGCTAGTTACGCTGCATGATGAGAGCGCCCATGTCTTCTGTAGATGGGCATAGAAAATGTGTCAGGAATGTGGGAAGAGAGACCTATTACACTTTTTCTTTTTTAGACCTATAAGCTTTTTGAATCATATAACATTTAAAAAACAGGATATTGAAAGAATAACTTCCTGTTCATATGAGGGAACAACATTATAAAGTGATAAACACAGAAAGGCATGAACCTAAGGAATTGAACAAACATATTCAGTTAATCCCTGACATTATTTTGATAGTTTATTTTTATTTCAAAGGTATCATATTTTTTGTGAAATCAGTGATAGTTTTTAACCTCAGTAATTGAGATTCTGTGTAAGGAAATGGCCAGCGTTTTGAAGAATCTCTCCCATTCCACCAGCTTTCAACCACAGTTTCAAATACACTATTTTAAAGAACTTAACTCCAGAGTAGTCCACTTAACTTTATTAACTTGGACTTCAAGGCAGCTGCATTCTTTGGGGTGGAGCCATGCTCTTCTTTCACTGTGATCCTGTTTTATTCCTTTAACTTCTCATCACAGCCGAAGAAGGGGCCCTATTTCTTCCTGGAGACTTAGAGGCCAAGGAGCTGTTTCCAGCTTCCTCCTGAGTCTGCCCGGCGTGTCATGCAGGGGCTGCAGGGGGAGCTGTCCTTGGGAGGGCCTCCTCAGAAGTTCTGGGGATGGGCCTTGAGCTCTTGGCTGCAGTCAGGGTTTTCCAAAGTGGAGGCCGCAGTAACGCTCGTCATTGACTGAGAGACGTGCTGCCTGGGCTATTTTCATGAGGGTCAAATAAAACTCTCTTGTCTTCAGTCTGCTTTGAAAGGTGTTTTCCTAATGATTTTACCAGTCAAACAGAATGACTGTGTGGGAGAGTGTAGTTAAAGAGCTGGAACACGCCGGGCCACTTCCCTTCTCCACCCAGTGCCCCTGCTTGCCTTTCCTCCTGAAGCTCCTCCTCTCCCAGGCACACACTCGCTGCTCTGTTTTCTGTTCTGGAACTGCCTGAATTGTGAGATTTTTGAGGAACTCCTCAATCCAGAAAGAAGTGCCAGGAACACAAACAGCTAATTGGCATTCATCCCTAGGGGAGCTGCATGACTAGCCAGGCTGGTCACATTATCTCCATGGAGCACTTAGCTTTGAGAGAGACCTTGGCACTCTCAAATCATCCTAGAAGCGTTTCCAAAAGGTAGAAAGAATTGCCAAGAAAAGGCTGTAATCAGTAGGTGCTGTATCTTTTGGGTATGTTGGACTGGTTGCAGAAATACTGGCTGGAGGCAGTGTATATTTTTGCTGTTTATCTTCATCTGATCTGCTTGTGATTTATTTCAGGGAACTCTGGCCAGGTTAATAAACCTTTGAAATGAATTTCTGATTGGTGATCCATAAGCCAAAATGCGACCTCAGCAAAGTGTATGTGTTTGCCTGTGTGCGTGTGCGCTCTTGGCTGGTGCTGAGTAGTGGCTGGCCTATCAGTTGGGGTGTATGTCCTGTGGTTTATCATGGTCCCCACTATTCCCTTCTCCTCCTGGCCTTATCACCAAGCTGCTTCCCTCTTGTCTGTTACTCACACGGTCCCTGCCAGCTTTTGAGTTTGATGCCCTGCTTTTAGTACAAGTGTTTTCAGTGGTCCTCGAATGCTGAACCCCATTTATTCTGAGACAAACCAAAGGAGCTGATAAAGATTTTTCAAGAAAATTTAGAAACATCAACTGTTATTTTTCAGTGAAAATATTTCTCAGCTTCTAGCAGGCTGCCCCTGACTGAAGGTCTGTCTGACTTGCAACAGCTTGGCCCACGTTAGGCTGTTGACTTCCTCAGGGGCCTTCTGCCACCGCCCCTTCAGACAACACAGCAGCAATTCTGAAACCTGGCGCTTCCTGCTCCAGCTTTGGAAGGCTGCTGCTGGAAGATGGCTCCTCATAAGTGGTACAGATACCTGCTCTAGGAGCCGACGCGTGTCCTGTTTATTCAGGAAACACTGTAGGAAATACGAAGAAATGTGAAGGGCCCACATGTTCTGGGGTCACCAGGGCAGTTTTTAGTGTTCTATTACTGATGAAAAATGTAAAGATCTACAACATTCCACTATCTGATGCATACAAAATTTTTCAGTCTTTTTTTACATAACCACCTTCCACCATCTATATTTTAATTGTAATTTGGCTCCCTTTGTTATACAGCAACTTAGCACTAGCTACACGATGGTGTGTATATGTCAATGCTGCTCTCTCCGTTCATCCTACCTTTGCCGTCCCCTGCTGTGTCCACAAATCCAGTCTCTAGTGGGTTCCTCAGTACCATTTTTCTAGATTCCGCATGTATGCTTTAATATATGTTTTTCTCTTTCTGACTGACTTTGTATAAGAGACTCTAGGTTCATCACCATCTACCTTTTAAATATGGCAACAAAGAGGTAGCAAAAGTGATATTTGAACTTCATTCTTCTTTCCTCTATCCTCTGTTCCTTTACCATCTAGTGGAAATACTGAGACGCTGTGAATAGAGAATGGAAAAAATTGAGAATCTATGGGGACAGAATAGCCCATAGGCCATGTAATGAGCCTCTGTATAATTGAGAATTCGATAAAATAGAATAAGCCATCAAAAAAAAAGAATTTTCAAGTAGTGATTTGTCTTGGAATAATTTCATATTTCCCCATGATTATTAGAGTAAAATCATTAAAATGTAATGTTAACTGAAACTTTGCATCAGATTTTTTATACTGTATGGTATTGTGTTTTATTCCATGTGCCTAGATAGGACTGAGATCATGGAGAGCCATGAGTTGTAGAATGGAAAACTATCTAGAGCGTGTATACACTTGAGCCTGATTATTTGGTTTATGGGCTGTTTTACCTATGGGTTCTCAATTCTATCCATTTCTGTTCACTAAGGAAATGGAAGTTATAGTAAAAATAATATCTAGAGTTTATCTTCTTTACATTACTTGGCTTTTTTCCTTCTCAAATAATTTTGTCTCTTAAAGCACATAGTCAAATATTAATTATTAAATGAGATGACATTTTGAATTAGTTGGCTGACATTTTTTAAATGAAAAAATTTGAGATAATTTTAGATTCACTTACAATAGTAAGAAGTAACATAGAGATTCTGTGTCCCCTTTGCCTGGTTTTCCCCAGTTGTAACATCTTACAGTGCCTTTCACAGTTTCACACCAGGATGTTGACATCAACCCAGCCAAGACACAGAACATTTTCATCATCACAGGTATTCCTCAGGCTGCCCTTTTATAGCCACAGTCAGTCCCCCAAGCCCACCTCTGGCAACTGCCAGTCTCTTCTCCATTTCTATAACTTTGTGGCGAACTTATTTTTAGAAACATTTCTCCAATAGTTGGCCTCTGGGAAGAAAATAGCCATTAACACTTACATAGAGCAGATGACTTTTGTAGGTGGAAGCTGGTAATTATGCATGCGTACTCAGTGCTGACTTGGGTTGCTCTGCCAGGAGACAGTGTGGGGTCCTCAACTGCAGATTACTGAGGTGTCAGAACTGAAACAGTTCTTGCCAGAAAATGCTTCTGCCAAAGGCTGTCAGAATTTTCCCTCCTGAATTACACACCTCCACAAAGCAGGCCAAGAAATGACTTGGGTGGCAAGCATTTCTAGCCTCTCCTGACACTAGAATAGTCACATACTGTCTGGGATCCCTAGTAGCTATGGAAAGGGTGAGGGAAGGTATTTTCTCTGTCAGTTTGTGATTATCTGCTGATGAGGGAACTCTTTCCTTTTCTTTCCATCTTTGTAGTTATCTTTGCTACTGTGAAGCTCTGCATTAACCCTGTATTGCTCTTGGAGCTTCTGGAATGCCTCAAGGTGCTAAATTGTCTTTCCCTCTTCCTCCTTGTCAGTCTGACTTCATTATCTGATGCCACTAACAAAGTAAAAGCCATGGTGTGTGTTAGTCGCTTGGTCTTGTCTCTTTGCTACCTCATGCACTGCAGGTCATCAGACTCCTCTGTTCATGGAGTTCTCCAGGCAAGAATATTGGAGTGGGTTGCCATTCCCTTCTCCAGGGGATCTTCCTGACCCAGGTCTTAGGCATTGTGGGCAGATTCTTTGCCGTCTGAACCACCATTATTGCTGTTCAGTTGCCAAGTCGTGTCTGACTCTCTGCAACCCCATGAACTGCAGCACTCCAGGCTTCCGTTCTTCACTATCTGAGTTTGCTCAAACTTGTGTCCATTGAGTCAGTGTTGCCATTCAACCATCTTATCCTCTGTCACCCCCTTCACCTCTTGCCCTCAGAGTTTCCCAGCATCATGGTCTTTGCCAGTGAATTGGCTTTTCATATCAGGTGGCCAAAGTATTGGAGCTTCAGCATCAGTACTTCTAATATTCAGGGTTGATATCCTTTAGGATTGACTGGTTTGATCTTGCAGTCCAAGGGATTCTCAAGAGTCTTCTCCAGCACCACAGTACAAAAGCATCAATTCTTCCATGTTCACCCTTCTTTATGGTCCAGCTCTCACATCCATATGTGACTACTGGAAAAACCAGAGCTTTGACTATATAGACCTCTGTCAGAAAAGTGATGTCTCTGTTTTTTAATACACTCTCTAGGTTTGTCATAGCTTTTCTTCCAAGGAGCAGATTTCTTTTAATTTCATGGCTACAGCCACCATTGCCATTCATTGTGTTATTAGAAGAATCTAGAATCATCTAATGTCTGCAGCTGTTTGGACCTGTGTTACATTTGCTCGAACCTGTAGCTCAGGTAGCTCAAACACTTCCACTTTAGGACGTGAAATAGGAGATCCAGTAGATACTGTAAGAAATTGATTTTTATAAGTTTTTATGGGTTGGAATTGCTTGTAACAGCCCTGTCTTTGGCATAAATCAGCTGTACATTAAAAATTTTTATTGCAGGAATTAAATGATATGGTTTAGACATAAATGGCAAATTTGATGTTTCAGACATATTACACTTTAACTATTTTATATATTTTGTCATCATTGGTAGTCTTAAATCTCATAATGAAAACGATTTCTACTTTGTAGCTATAAGACTTGATACAGAGAAAGATTTAATCGACTCGTAAAGCCATGTCCTGAGTAACAATGAAAGAAGTCGTGGATTTCTAAGGTCCTTCCCTTCCTTCCTAGTTTTCTTTGTTATGCTAATTTTAACCTTCTTTGAAAACTGTAGAGTTGCTAAAAATTTCAATGAACTGTGTGTCTAATAATGTTCTTGTTTATAAACTTAAGTTGTGAAGAGAATGGGATGTATGGGTTCCCCCTTCCCGCCCCAGGATGATGTACAAAAGGAAATGATCAATGAACGGTTAATGAGAGTCAGTGTGAAGCTCGTTAGTCAGATTTGTGTTTTGTCCACACAAAAAAGGAATAATTGAATAAATTTAGGTTGCTGATCTTTGTTATCTGATTACTACCCTCTGGTATTCCAGACATATATGGAGATTTAAGGGTTTTCATTTTCAAGAAGTGTTTCTCTTGTTACATGGACTCCTTTGTCAGTTATCTGTGCATTAGAAAGTTTTTAGTGTGGTCTTCAGCATTAAATTGGATGATTTTTGATGTAATAAAATAAACCAATGGGTTATGCCTTGGAATTTAGTTATTAGTTACTCATGAATTACAGTTCCAAGGAGACAACTGAACCCAACTCAGTTACTTATTGACTGAAAAATATTTTATTGTAAAGCTAGGGTTGGACACGACTGAGCGACTTCACTTTCACTTTCATGCATTGGAGAAGGAAATGGCAACCCACTCCAGTATTCTTGCCTGGAGAGTCCCAGGGACAGGGGAGCCTCGTGGGCTGCCATCTGTGGGTTCGCACAGTCGGACATGACTGAAGCGACTTAGCAGCAGCAACACACTTTATTATCAAGTTTTAAATTAATGTTGGTTTTGAATGAGTAAGGAAGGAATTAATATGTGTGCAGTGCTCTAAGAGGAGGATGTCAGGAATATGAGTACTGTCAGCTGTAGACCTATATAGTGATCCTTGAAATAGTGTTAGATAACTGCTTTCTGATTATTTTTGTGTACTAAATTACAAATTTCACTTTGCTTTGACTTCAGATTATTTAAATGAGAAGTAACATTAATGTTGGACCAACTAAAGAACACCATGCATTTGCCACCAGAATGTAAGCTACGTGAGGGCAGACACTTTGTAGTTCTTGGTTCCTGTTGTATTTCTAGCTCCTAGAACAGTTTCTGACACATGAGGCAAGTGTGATACCATTTTGTTGAATGAATGAATAAATATTAAACACAGGACAATAGGTTGAGAAATTGTATAAGGCCTGTGTCTTCTTTGCAGTAAGTACCTTTTAGTTTACTTCCCTTGAGAATAGTGAAACTATAAATTTCATCAAGAGGCTTTTGAGTTCCTCTTCACTTTCTGCCATAAGGGTGGTGTCATCTGCATATCTGAGGTTATTGATATTTCTCCCGGCAATCTTGATTCCAGCTTGTGTTTCTTCCAGTCCAGCATTTCTCATGATGTACTCTGCATATAACTTAAATAAACAGGGTGACGATATACAGCCTTGACAAACTCCCTTTTCCTATTTGGAACCAGTCTGTTGTTCCGTGTCCAGTTCTAACTGTTGATTCCTGACCTGCATACAAATTTCTCAAGAGGCAGATCAGGTGGTCTGGTATTCCCATCTCTTTCAGAATTTTCCACAGTTGATTGTGATCCACACAGTCAAAGGCTTTGGCATAGTCGATAAAGCAGAAATAGATGTTTTTCTGGAACTCTCTTGCTTTTTCCATGATCCAGCGGATGTTGGCAATTTGATCTCTGGTTCCTCTGCCTTTTCTAAAACCAGCTTGAACATCAGGAAGTTCACAGTTCACGTATTGCTGAAGCCTGGCTTGGAGAATTTTGAGCATGACTTTACTAGCGTGTGAGATGAGTGCAATTGTGTGGTAGTTTGAGCATTCTTTGGCATCGCCTTTCTTTGGGATTGGAATGAAAACTGACCTTTTCCAGTCCTGTGGCCACTGCTGAGTTTTCCAGTTGATGATGGACAGGGAGGCCTGGCGTGCTGCGATTCACGGGGTTGCAAAGAGTCAGATACGACTGAGCGACTGATCTGATCTGATCTGATACATTTGTTGAAGAGTTGCAGAGGTTTTACAAGTTCCCCTGTGCCTTTACCCAGCCTTCCCTGAAGTTAACTTCTTACATAATTTACACAGAAGTGTGGCATTTTACTCAAAAAAAAAAAAAAAAAAAAAAAGCTGATACTGGTACATTACTATTTGCAGACTTCATTTAGATTTCACCACTTTTCCCACTAACATCCTTTCTTTGTTTCAGATCCAATCCAGAATATTATGTTGCATTTAGAGTCTTAATTTTAATGCAGAATATTATACTACTTGGAAAGAATAACAGTTTTGTCTCTTAGTTTCCAAATCTCTGTATGCATATATGTGTGGTGGTGGTGTAGGGATTAGGTATGTGTATAGTACATACCCTCACGGGCTGGCTGAGAGAGAGAGTGTGTGGGTGTGTGTGTGGTGTAGGTATTAGATGCGTGTATAATACATACCCTCAAAGGCTGGCATGGACTGACCACTCTTCCAGGTTCTACACCCTGTACTCCTCCTGTAAGTGTTGGTGCTCCCCAGGATTCCGTCCTTTGCCTTTAATTCACGCCTGCTACACACTGTTCTGGATCTCATTTTAGTCTTCCTGTGTGGGTTTGGAGCAGCCTGTGCATCCAAGGTAGCCACTGTTTGCTATGATTAACCAGATCTTTATTCTAGCAGATTTCTTCTTTGAGCTCCATATTCATAAAGCTGACTATCTTTTGGATGCCTGTGTCTGCATTTTCCAGAGACTTCCAGTATTACTTCAAGGGAACGTAGCTGATCATCTTGCCAACTTGTCTCTCCTTTTGTATATCCCACCTCAACAAAGAGAACAGTTCTTTCTTTCCTTGCTTGTGTCCTTATCTCCATTATCTCCATTCCTTTCAGATCTATTTTTGTTTCCTTCATTTCTCACATATTTATCAAGTTCTCTCCATCCAATTTCATACAAAGCACTCATTCGTTCATCCTTTTTCAAATTCCTTAACACAGTATTCAGAGCCTCCGGCCTCACTCTGTCCCGTGACACCCTCTTCCACAGCACACACAGCACCCTCACTGTGCTGGCCATATCCATGAACCTGACGTTTGTGGCTATGCCATGCCGTCTTTCTCCTTTGCAAGTTTTGTCAGGATGCTTTTGTTGTTGTCCCTACTCTCTTCTGAGTAACTCCTGCTAATTCTGTTGGTCTCCATTCAGTTGTCACTGCTTCAGGAAGCCTCTCCTCTCCAGGCTGGGTTAGGTGTACCTTCTGAGTGCTCTTGGGTAGCTTGTGTGAATTCCTCTCATGGAACTTACAGTACTGACCTTGTTTAGTTACCTGTACCATCTCTCTTCTTGACAATACTGTATGTTTCTTAAGGTCAAAGACTTGTTTCCTATTGCTCTGCACAGTTCCTGGCACATAGCTGTTACTAACAAATGTTTATTGAATGAATAAATGTATTCCCTGTTCTAGGAAACACTGACTTATGTTTCCAAAAACCATATCCTTTTACCAGGGACAAACTTCTCTAAACGTCAGCTTATTTATATATGAGCAGGGTGCACTGCTGGAGAAGGCGATGGCACCCCACTCCAGTACTCTTGCCTGGAGAATCCCAGGGACGGGGGAGTCTGGTGGGCTGCCGTCTATGGGGTCATACAGAGTCGGACACGACTGAAGCGACTTAGCAGGAGCAGCAGCAGCAGCAGGGTGCACTGCATGACCTCTAAGTCCGCTCTAACAAGTTAGTATTTATGATTTTAAGATTTATCATCCCTTGAGCCTATTCAAAGGAAAATGATACAAATTCCAAAAAAGGAGTTGCAAAATGTTTTGAGCCATAGTGTCACATTGAAATAATCCTTTGGCTGGCTTTTTGGTTATACTGCGTAACTAAATGTGTCAGATGTTAATGGTCTGAGCACTTGAACATTTGAGTAGTTTACTTACTGTGATCAGAGTTTCTGTTTCTTTGCTTACCTATCTAAATCATTTTAGAAAGACCATGTAAATTCTCCTTTGCTAAAGACTGTCAAGTAAAAAGTAGACAACTGTTTATGGATATTGTAGATGGGATTTAAGACGTAACTGTATTATGATGGGACCAAGTGATGACTAGTGAAGTGAGTGTGTGCAAGTCACTCAGTTGTGTCCAACTCTTTCGGACTATACGATCCATGGAATTCTCCAGGCCAGAATGCTGGAATGGGTAGCCTTTCCCTTCTCCAGGGGATCTTCCCAACCCAGGGATCAAATCCAGGTCTCCCACATTGCAGGCAGTTTCTTTACCAGCTGAGCCACAGGGAAGCTTGCCTAATGATAAGGTTCTTCAATTCGGTGCTTTACAGCTTTTGTTTTTATGCTACAGCAGAGGGGGAAAAAAGTTGAATTTTAAGCTTGGATAACACACTTTTTCCAAGTTCATCTCTTACTGGACTTAAATATCAACATTAGGAAGCCATGAGAAGTCTTACGTTTATCAAAACTGTTGACTTCTGTGCATCCAAAACCTGAACATAGATTGGTGGTCTCCAGCATGCTGAAAAGACCTGGGCTATATCAGGGTTCAGAGGTCCAATTTAGAAAGAACGGTTTTCTATTGTAGATTATTTTTAAGAACTTTCAAAATGTAAAATATAATGTAGATACAGGAAACCATATAAAACAAATTCGTATATTAATGGGTTATTACTAGGTGAACATTCTTATAACCACCACTCAGGTTAGAAAACAGAACTTTGCCAGCCACCCCAGACGCCTCTCTGTGTCCACTGCCTCTCCAATAAAGTACACAGATTTCTAATTACTTTGAATTTCTTAGTAGTTTCATCACAGTGATAGGCATCCTTAAATATTCTAGTTTAGTTTTGCTTTTTAAAGTATGAGCTTTAGGCCTTTTTTAGTCTCAGATCCCCCTTCCATCTTTTTTTCCTCCATAGTAATTGATTGATTGTTGAAGAAACTAGATTATTTGACCTGCGAGGTTTCTCAGTCTGGATTATGCCTGTTGCTCGAGCTGTCTCAGACTTGGCTGTTTAGGCTTCGGGGCTGTCTCCTGCCTCAGTCCTGAAATGACAATCTGCCTGGAATATCATTTCTTTTAATCTCCCTACCCTGTACCTTGTTTGTGATATTATCTCCTACATATCTTTCAAACCTTAGCTCAAATCTCATCTCTCCTAGAAAGATTCTCGGATTTTTTCATCTGATAATATATGTCATTTTCTGTAATCTCATAGCACCTGTATAATACTCATGTACAATACCAAGGACATTACAGCAATGAGTTCCTTGATCCATTTTTCTTTTGCGTGAGATGCTTTCAACTCACCAGATGTTCACAAGGTATTTCTCTGTGCCTGGCATGGGATAGAGACAGATAAAGTATAGTTCCCTTTTGGATGATATGCTTCTTACATCTCTTTTAATTGAGATACTTCCTCTTCCTCTTGTTACTCATAAATGCAGTTATTTCCAGTCATGTTTAATATGGCATACACTTGGTATTTTATACAGCATATAAAAATTGGCTCACAATGGATCAAAACCTAAATATACAAGGTAAAACTAAAACACTTAAGAGAAAAGCATAGGCATAAGTCTTCATGACCCTGGGTTAGGCAATAGTGTCTCCAATACGACAAGCAATGAAAGAACAAAATCAATACGTTGGATTTCATGAAAATTAAAAAATGTTTATGCATCAAAGGATAACATCAAGAAAGTGAAAAGACAACCCACAGCATGGAAGAAGATATTTATTTGCAAGTCAGATATCTGATTAGGGCTTGAATCTAGAACATATACAACTCAACATGAAAGTCTTTAAAAATGAGCCAAGGATCTGAATAGACATTTCTCTAAAGATACACAAATAGCCAATAAACACATGAAAAGATATTCAGCATCAGAAAAATGCAAATGAAAACTAAGAGATAACCACTCTATACCCAATCAAAATAACTATAATAGGAAAACAAAAACCCAGGACTACAAAAAAAAGTGGCCTGGATGTGGAGAAACTGGACCCCTTAATTTCTTGTGAGAATGTAAAATGGTTGCTTTGAAAAACAATGTGACAGTTTCTCAAATGATTAAACATGGTACCATATTGACTTTTCAGTATATGTCCAAGAGAAAAGAAAATGTGTCTATACAAAATCTTGTACAGGAATGTTTGTAGCAGCATTATTCATAACAGCCAAAAACTGGAAACTGTCTATCAAACTGGGTGAGTAAATCAAATGTGGTCTAATTCAATGGAATGTTATTTGGCAATAAAAAAGAATGAAGTGCTGATGCATGGCCATAACGTGAGTGAAACTTGAAAACATGCTAAGTGAAGGAAGTCAGTCACAAAAGACCACATATTGTATGACCACATTTATATGAAATTTCCAGAATAGGCACATCTATAGAGATAGGAGGCAGATTAGTGGCGGCCTAGAGTTGGGATGGTGGTACTGGGAACATAGGAGGTGTGGGATGAAGATGTTCTAAAACTGATTGTGGTGATGGCTGCACAACCTTGTGACTGTATTAAAAACCATGGAATCACGAATACTTTACATGAATTGTATCTTGACTTAAAAAACAAAAGTACCAGTACTAGTTTAGTACAAGTACTTTAGTACAAGTACTGGTACTAAAGTAGTACTGGTACTAAACTAGTACCAGTACTAGTTTAGTACAAGAGCCATTGACAGTACTTAAACATCATGGTAACTCTGGAGAAAGAACTTCTAAGCTGGAGTTAACTGATATGAACAGTTCAAGTCAGCTAGGCAAATAAGCCGCTTACCGTGCTGGCAGTTTTTTTGTTTTTTTTTTTAGCATAGTTTTCAAATGACGATGTTAAGAGAATAAAGTCTCAGGTAAATGAAGCCTACCTGATCTCAAAAGGGAAAAATGTCAGATCAGGTTAGTTGACAATGTTATTCTTATATTCCATATACTTACTGATTTGTCAATTTTTGCTTCAGTTCTGTTTTTTTTCTTGAGGTATCTCTCCTGATTATGAAATAACTTTGCTCATATCTAGTTACACTAGTTGCCTTGAAGTCCACATCAGATACTAATATAGCCATACCAGCATTCTTAATAGGGTGTGCAACTTATGTTTTTCCCACATTTTCAATTCGCTCATATCTTTGTATTTAAAGTGCTTTTCTTGTAAACAACATAGTTGGGTTTTGCCTTTTATCTTGTTGACAGTTTTTTCACCTTTAAAAAGTGAAGTATTTAGTTCCTTTATATTTAATTATTGATATGTTGAGTCCCTTGGACTGCAAGGAGATCCAACCAGTCCACATTCTGAAGGAGATCAGCCCTGGGATTTCTTTGGTGGAAGGAATGATGCTAAAGCTGAAACTCCAGTACTTTGGCCACCTCATACGAAGAGTTGACTTCTTGGAAAAGACTGATGCTGGGAGGGATTGGGGACAGGAGGAAAAGGGGACGACAGAGGATGAGATGGCTAGATGGCACCACTGACTCGATGGACGTGGGTCTGAGTGAGCTCCGGGAATTGGTGGACAGGGAGGCCTGGGGTGCTGCAATTCATGGGGTCGCAAAGAGTCAGACACGACTGAGCGACTGGACTGAACTGATTGATAATGTTTGGGTTTAATTTGCCATCTTGGAATTTGTTTACCCCATTTGTTCTTTGTCCTTTTGTTTCTCTTTTCCTGCCTTCTTTTGGGTTGTAGTCTTCCATATTCCATTTTTCTGAGACAAAAATGGCCCAGCTGTTAACTGTTGGGGTAGTTCAGGAGTTAACTTTGCTCTTGAACTCCACCTTGTCTTTTCAGATCTCTCTTCATCCTCCTTTTCATTTAGTGAAGGCTCAGTGCTTCTCGGGGGCTCTCAGCTCTGTTCTGCTTCCAGACTTCAGTGGATAGCTGCTTTGCACTCAGCAAGGCCTAGGTGATTCAGAAGGCTCTGAGGCCCTTCTGTTCTGTCTTCTGCCTGTCGGGTGTGATGGTTGTACACTAGGTGTAAGCTCTGTAGGAGAGAACTGGCAGGTGGGTATGGAATTGCTCTTTGATATCAGCAGCTGTTAAAAGTCTGTAAAAGTTCAGCTGGTTTATTCATACTCCCCATTTTGGCAGGATTATTCTTCTTCCTGTTAAAAATGGAAGCAGGTCATCTCTTTTTGCGGGGAAGGGACCCCAAATGTGGAATTAAGTGAAATTTTGTTTGTTTAGATCTCTCTATACCTCAGATCTGATGGGTTTTTAAAGAAAATCTATGATTTTGTGGATTATCCAGCTTCTTATTGTTTTAGGCTCTGGTTCCTGTCTCTGTTTTTATGGTTATATGGTAACAAACACTTTTCAGGCATTGACAGTTTACTTTTTAGTGGCTTATCAAATAACAGTATCCAAACGTGAATTCCCAAGGAATCTATGAAAGGCCAATGAATAAATGAATGACATTTACTTTTGCTTCTGAGTCACTGGTATTGACCACATGTTAATATCCATAATCTGACTTATGAATACAAATTATACATTTACAAAATGGTGGGCTGGAGCTAGGCTAGTTTATTGATAGATTGCCAGAAAAAAGTATAGTGATTGTGCAGTCATGAGCATTTATACAACCTCATGAGTTAAAAAGAGATGCTCATGTATCATATATGACTTAAGGATCTAATCATTAATAGAATTTTGCTTATATTTGTCAAAAATCTTTTCTACATTTTTCCATAATGTTGTGAAAAACTCTGTTTTCATGACTTGATTATATTCCTTTTACTTTGTATCTTATTTATTTATTTCTATTTTACTTTGTCTCTTTTAAGATTCTGCAGAAGAATTTCACCTGGAATGACTGGTACATTGAGGAGAATCAGACATAAAATTAAATGTCCAACAAATGTCTTTTTTACTTGATTCCCTTTGTGGTAATTTATAATGCAGGTTATGAGAAGCACAGTTCTGAGAAGTCTGACAGTAAAGAGTTAATCTGACTTACCAAGAATTTCTTAAATTTAACTAGCCCCAGAACCTGTTTTTTAAGTAATCTGTTAGTCAAAATACATTTTGGAGAATGCTGCCTCTGAATAGCAAAAGAGAAATTTTAAACTTAATTTTCATTGAGTTGATTAGATGATTATTTGTCCATCTAGCATTATCATGCTTATGTAATATCTATTTTTTGTTTGTTTTCTGACGATCTGTTTAATATTGACAGTGTAGTGTAACACCTTGGTCATCCTCTTCAGGATCTTATAGGCTGAAATCTTCATCACACCATATAAGCAAATTAAATGTAAACATTATTTTTTTGCAAATATCTAGTTGAAAAACAAAATCTATATATCAAAATCTGTCCATAAAGAAAGATGAATACATTTGCATTGTATTGAATGGAAAGCTAGAAATAAGAAACTCAAGGAAATACAAACCAAAAGATAATAGTGAGCAATTATATTTTATTTGTGAAGAACAGGTTAAAAATAGCTTTTAAAGAATTTAAACTTTAGTAGTGTGAAAATTCTCTTAATTGGTTTATATATTTATGTACCCTTCAAATATGTACACTCAAAAAAAAAATCTTTAGTTAACAAGGCCAAGTGGAGGTAATTACCTATTGAACAAGAGAAATTCTCCATCTGTCCCTCTTATCAGCTGACACTGGAGTGAGAAGGGAGTCTGGAGGCACTTGTGCTCTAGAGGGTCATTCGCTCTAATAGAATTTAATTGACGTTTCACCTCGGCCGCCAGCTCCTTGCCAGGGTGGACTAGCTGGTTGCCTGCGTGTCTCAATCTTTTCCCTGTATGTTGCCTAAATGTGTTATGTAGATGCCTCATTTTCCTATGATACTACAAAGGTAATTTTTCTCTGTTACTTATAGTCAAACTACAACTTCAAGCAGAAGAGAGAGGGGTTGTGTCTATCAAAGGAGTGTGTGCAAACCGTTACCTTGCTATGAAAGAAGATGGAAGATTACTAGCTTCTGTAAGTAATGCTTTCTGTATTTATATTTTTTTCTTTAACTTTTATTGCTGTAAATTTACTAGTATTGGTATTTATTAAATTTTTACTAAGGTTTTGTAAATATTATACCACTTAATCTTCACATTCATATAAATAGAGAGTATTATACTCTTATTTCACAGATGTAAAAACTATAGTCCTGAGGGAGAAATAAAGCAACCAAGAAAAGACAGCTCGTGTGAGGCAGAGTCTGGAGGGCAAGCCAGGTGGTCTTAAGTGTCTTGACTCCCGAGTAGGCACTCTAATTCACTGCATTTTGCTGCAAAGCTATTATTTAGTTATAAAAATATATTGTGCAGTTGTCTGAAGAGCATTGGGATGGACATATTAAATTTTGAGTATGAGTTTTAAAACTTCTTTAAAATTTGACATACAAAACACTATATAGAATACTCTCTGCCATGGACTGCAGCCTACCAGGATCCTCCGTCCATGCAATTTTCCAGGCAAGAGTACTGGAGTGGGGTGCCATTGCCTTCTCCAGGGGATCTTCCCGACTCGGGGATTGAACCCAGGTCTCCCACAATGCAGGCAGACACTTTACCCTTTGTGCCACCAGGAATGCCTGTGGGCTCCTCACTTAGGTACAAATGCTGGCTCTGTCACTTATTAGCTGTTTGTTCCTGGGCAAACTATTCTGAGTTCGTTCCCTTAGCTATAACACAGAGACAACAATGATCCTATCTCAGTTTTTGTGCAGACTAGTTTATATCAAGTGCCAAAATCAGGGTCTCTTATACATAGTAGTGCTCCAGATTTTCACCTCCTCCTCCTGTTCTCACTTATAAACAAGCTCATTTATGAGCAGAGACTTTTTAACTTTTTATCACTGCCACTCCAGGGTCCTCACTCCTGGCTAGTATCTTCTCCATTAATGCAGGTTCTCTGTCAACTTCTACCATTATTATTACAACTGGGATTGCATGTCTGTTGACCAGACTGCGTGGGGAATGATGCAGGGAAACAGAGCAGTATAATAGACACAGACCCTACTTGTGTCATTGCGGGAGTAGGAAAGACATGTACCTAAAAGTGTGTTTATACACAAACCTCAGCCATGATACCAGTAGCAGTTAGAAGCTCTCTATAACTTTCCTCACAGAAGGGATCTAACAATACTTATTAGGTGTTTTGAGCTTATACAGATAGTTTTTGATTTTTTTTTTTTCTGAGTGAAGATCTTTGGATTTCTTTTTAATTAACTTAATGGTGTGTAGTTGACAATGTCACATTAGTTTCTGCTGTACAGCAAAGTGAGTCAGTTATACATAATATATTCTTTTTAAGATTCTGTTCCCATATAGGTCTTTAGGATTTGAGTAGAGCTCCCTGTGCTATAAAGTAAGTAAGTAAAGTTGCTCAGTCGTCTCCGACTCTTTGCGACCCCATGGACTGTAGCCTACCATGCTCCTCCGTCCATGGGATTCTCCAGGCAAGAGTACTGGAATGGGTTGCCATTTCCTTCTCCAGAAGATCTTCCCAACCCAGGGATCGAACCCGGGTCTCCTGCACTGTAGGCAGACGCTTTACCATCTGAGCCACCAGGGAAGCTTTTACTAGTTATCTGTTTTATATATGTGTACATGTCATTCTCAATCTCCTAATTTATCCCTCCCTCCTGGGTAATTATCAGTTTTTTACACCTGTGACTCTATTTCTACTTCTAAAATAAATTCACTTGTACCATTTCTTAAGATTCCACATATAAGCAATGATATTTGTCTTTGATTTACTTCTCTCGGTATGACAATCTCTAGGTCCATTCATGTTGCTACAAATGGCATTATTTCATTTTTTTTATGACTGAGTAATATTTCATTGTATATACATACCACATCTTCTTTATCCATTCCTCTGTTGATAGACATTTAGGTTGCTTCCATGTCCTGGCTATGTAAATAGTGCTGCAACAAACACTGGAGTGGCATGTATCTTTTTGAAATATGGTTTTCTCCAGATATATGCCTAGGAGTAAGATTGCTGGGTTATATGGTAACTATTTTTGGTTTTCTGAGAAGCCTCCATACTATTCTCCATAATGACTGTACCAATTTACATTCCCACTAACAGTGTAGGAGGGTTCCCCTTTCTCCACATCCTTTTCTAGCATTTATTGTTTGTGGATTTTTAAATTAATGACCATTCTGACTGATGTGAGGTGATACCTTATTGCTCTAGTAATTAGTGATGTTGAGTATCTTTTCATGTGCCTCTTGGCCATTTGTACATGATCTTTGGATTTCTGAAGGGACTGAAACATACTTACAGAGAAAAAGAATATTCACTGAGTGATCATGTGATTAAGATATATTTATTATGATATGTTTGTGATTTTTGCAGGATAAAAGTCTAGGTGTAAAGGTGCTTTCTCTCTCCCTTTTTGTAAAGGAATAAAAATTTAGAATGGTCTTCAAGAATAGTCAGTGTCTTTGAGTGTAAGGCAGTGGCACCCCACTCCAGTACTCTTGCCTGGAAAATCCCATGGATGGAGGAGCCTGGAAGGCTGCAGTCCATGGGGTTGCTGAGGATCGGACACGACTGAGCGGCTTCACTTTCACTTTCACTTGAGTGTACTAGATACTATGCTAGGCATTAGGATGATAAAACTGAATGCCAAATGGCCTGTGCCTTTAATGAGTGGCAGTCCTGGGGAGGCAGAATTGTAAATAAGTATTTGTAGTAACGTGTAGGAGAAGGCAATGGCACCCCACTCCAGTACTCTTGCTTGGAAAAATCCCATGGACGGAGGAGCCTGTTAGGCTGCAGCCCATGGGGTCGCTGAGAGTCGGACACGACTGAGCGACTTCACTTTCACTTTTCACTTTCATGCATTGGAGAAGGAAATGGCAGCCCACTCCAGTGTTCTTGCCTGGAGAATCCCAGGGACAGGGGAGCCTGGTGGGCTGCCGTCTATGGGGTTGCACAGAGTCGGACACGACTGAAGTGACTTAGCATAGCATAGCATAGTAACGTGTAAGGGGATTGATACGTTCCTTTTCTATCTTGCATGGATGCATAGTAATATAGGAAAGGAAGTGATTAAATGTGTCTAGATTGGGGAAGATGACCTATAAGAGGATTGAATGGAGATTGGGTTATGGGTAATTTTAGGACACAGCACATGCAGAGACATGGATGCAGGAAGCTTACTAGGAGTCTCTCCAGAAGTACAGTTTACTACTGTGGGAGTGTAAGGTGCAAAGGCAGTACGAGGTAGAAGGGAAGAGATGTGGCTGGAGAGGCAGGTAAACTGCCTCCTGAAATATCTAATGTGTCATGTTGCAGTCAGCAGTGGGAAGCTGTGAAGTGTTTTAAGAAGACACACATCAGATTTGAATTTGAGAAAGTTCTCTTGCAGCAATGTAGAGGATGGACTGGAGGGGGCCAGGACTGGTGGAGACAGAGCAGTTAGAAGGCTATGGGAATAGTCCAAGCAAGTGATAAGAATCTGGCAATAACAGGATGGAGCAATGAAGTTGATCAGGTTTAGGACTGGAATAAAGGAAAAAGTCAAAGATGACATCTGGGTTTCCAGTTTGGATGAAGAGGTAGATGAGAAAGGGGTTAGAAGAAAAGAGCAAGTTCTAGGAAAAGGTAATACAGGTTCAAATTTAGTCTTATCTAGTTTGAGCTGTCTAAGAGAAATTCAGGTGAAGATGTGTAACTACACAGTTGGAATTATGGGTTTGGACTTTAGAAGTCTGTGTTGACCTCGGTGTCATCAGTATATAGTGGATAAATAAGGGGAATGGATGGACTTTCCTAGGCGGAAAAAAAAAAAATATATATATATATATATATATAGCAATGAAGACTACTTGCATGTCTTCCACTGTTCTTGCTACAAGCCTGTTGTCAACTCAAGGGATGATGTAATACTTGGGAATGTACTGAAGTAGCTAGCATGTTAAATATTTCCAGGACAGTGAATCTGAGGTTAACTCCAGTATTTTCACCTCAGGACGTGACAGACACACACAGTGCGAATCACTTTGTCTTCTATAATAGTGTTGATTTGGCTACCACCAGACAGTAACGGTGGTGGAGATAAGAAAGGAGATGACAATGTTAGCTTCTGTCTTAACTACGGACAACACTAGTCAAAATGGTTTCAAAGCTCCAGACTTTGCTATGTCTGTCTCAGTCTGGCTCAGTGAGTGACTTCAGATTCTTACCCTGTGGTTTTCCATTATTGAGATTAGAAGATCCAGTAACCTGGTAATCATGGTGTTCCTGTAAGATCATCACTGGAGGGGTTATTTATCTTGAGAACATAGGCTGGAACTTAGGTTCATCTGTAATGATAAAAGGCTCTATAATTATCTAAAGTGATGATAACAAGCTATTCTACTTTATTTATGAAAACTTTTTTTTTTAATTGAAATTTAGTTGATTTATAATGTTTTAGTTTCTGGTATACAGCAAAGTGATTCAGTTTTACACACACATGCACCTGGCAGTTTAGTCTTTGGGGTTGCAAGAATTGGACACTTCTTAGCGACTAAACCACCACCACATACATACACACATTTTTTTCACATTCATTTCCCTTATAGATTATATAAGACACTGAATATAGCTCTCTGTGCTATAAAGTAGACTTTGTTGCCTTTTTTTATATACAGTAGCTTATATCTGGCAATCCCAAACTCTCTATTCTTTTTCCCCTTTGGTAAGCATTAGTTTGTTTTCTATGTCTATGGGTCTGTTTCTGTTTTGTAAATAAGTTGATTTGTATATTTTTCAGATTCCACATATAAGTGATATGTAGTATTTCTCTTTTTCTGTCTGATGGACTTCACTCAGTAAGATAATCTCTAGGTCCACCCATGTTGCTTCTATGGCATTATTCTGTTATGGCTGAGTACTATTCCATTGTGTTTATATACCACATTTTCCTTATCCACTCATCTGCTGATGGATATTTAGGTTGAGAAGCTACTCTACAGTGCATCTCTGAAACTACTGGGGTTATAAAAGAGGAGAAAATTTATGACACTAGACCTAAAAACTGAGCTTTCTTCTCATTCTTACAGAATACTCTACAAGTTAGAATTCAGAGAATTTTGACTCCTTCTCTTGGTAAATAGGCATTAAGTGTCCCAAACTTGCTTCTGTACCATCAGAAGCATAAACTACTCTAAAATGAAGTGTTTTCTAGTGTCTCCCTTAGCTAATAAGCAGGACCTTTCACAATATTTATGGTCACAGCATTTTTAGTCTTAAATATATTTCTGTCCCCTTGGACAGAAATTAATTCTTCCTGATACAACAGACTTCCTTTAGATTGGTATAGCAAGAGTTAAATCAGCAATGCTCAGATATTTACCACAAACTCTGAAGGGACAAAGCCACAGTTGTTACACATAAATGGAAAATTCAGGATTTATCGATTTTCTTTGAGGAATGGCACCAGCCAAGATCCATTTGTTCCAGCTCCCGTCCTAGAAGCTATTCCTGCCAAGTTCATGAGTTAATCTCTAGTCTTACGATACAGTTTGTATGGCTTTCTGCCTTGCGTTTCAACAGCCATCCTCTTTCAGATTAGTCTGGGTGGGCTGAGTCAATTTTCAGATGAAAAAGTAAGTGTCGCTACTCCCAAACCAAGGAGGTGGTTCAGTAAGTGGCATACTTCTTGGAGCCAGATCCATAGGCATTGAGCTGTCAACAGCAGCTTTTAGATACGAAATTAAAAGTCTTGACCCTTGGCTATTAATATCATCTTGCCAACATTTACTGGGTTGAAATGAATCACTGATGGTGAGACATCCCATAGCTAGGGATGTCACTGGGGACCCACTCAGGTGACTTCCCAGAGACTACTGGACATGTAAGAAAAAAAGCAAAACGACTTTGCATGTAAGTCCAAGGTTGTGACCAGTAGCCATCATGTGGGGATGCAGATGTTCCTTATTATGTAGAGACACTGGGTTTATGAACTTGAACTTGCCAAAGGCATAATTCTTTCCACTCTTCTTTTACGGGGCCCTATTTCACATCCATCCCTGGGTTCTTCTGCATTTCCCCCTGTGTGTGATTCCTACACAGATTTATAAAACTCGTTTCCCTCGCCTCAGAAAGAGCATTCTGGACAATAAAACATTTTAGTTTCTAGGAGTCACATTAGGTTGACTACCACCAGTTGAGAGTATAAAAACAAGACTTAAGTTGTGTACCTTTTTTATTTTTTTCCCCAACATCTTCACATGTTAAGGGTCTTCTTCCTCCTCTTCGAAGCTAGAAAATATAAATGTACAAGCAGTAACTAAATTTATCTGCCAAAGCATAAATTAAGGCTGACGTTGAGTATTCTTTAATACACAACAGACTCCTTATTCCACTCCATAGCAAGATAGATTCTGTTGCTATGAGCAACAGAAGCCCATAACAAATATTGGAATTTGATTTCTTCAGTGTTCAAAAATTGCATATAATAAGGTTAACTGCGATCTTAAGTTTAAATCACCAAACCTCAGTGTTAGCACTGGTATGAAAAAATTTGCCTGATCTTTATCTGCTAGAAAGTTGCATGTTGTTTTCTATATTATGTGATATATTGTGATAACCTAAACAAAATAACTTAGTATTAGAATGTATTTGACCTGTGTTGATCCATATGAAATATGCAAAAATTATATTATCTGAGGATACACATTTAATTATTGGAAAATACTTTTTCACTTATCAAATAGGGGGCCTTATAATGAAATGAAATTTACACACATAGTAAAGGAAAAGATTTTTGAGGGTTCACTTAGATTGGCAAAATATACTGATTAAATTTGTCAGAAAAATGCAGTAATTAAAGAGCAATATATATCATTTTAATTTTCTTTAAAATCATTTTTAAAAGATAAAAAGCTTCCCTGGTGGCTCAGATGGTAAAGAATCCACCTGCAGTGTGGGAGACCTGGGTTTGATCCCCAAGTCAGAAGATGCCCTGGAGAAGGAAATGGCAACCCACTCCAGTATTCTTGCCTGGAGAATCCCATGGACAGAGGAGCCTGGCAGGCTGCAGTCCATGGGGTCTTGAAAAGTAGGACATGACTGAGCAACTGACACTTAACACTAGATTAGATGCAAACACTACGACATATTAAGAACTACTGCTTTTTTTTAGAAACCAATCATATAAAATTTTACACAGGCTACATACATACTACAATATTAAGATTAAATTTACTTTTAACTTTCCACACTCTGTGTGTCTTATTTTGTTTTGAAATAGTCAACACTGATACTGACATAATGTCTGTCTTTAATTCTCAGAAGTGGGGTAAGCAAAAGCATTTTTGGATTCATGTTGAGCAGACTCGTAAGTTAAAACTGCAACATCAAAGTACTGTAAAAGAATGAATAATCCAAAAAACAGCATGGTGGAACGGCCCTAAGGGTCAATTTAACAGAAGTGCATGAGAATTCTGAGGCCAATATGTAAGGACAGGAGATTGGAGTGAGGGGGAAGGAGAGGAGAATTTACTCTAGTTTTTTTTTTTTTTTTCTTTCTTAAAGTGTGCCAGGGCTTTAAGATTGTTTGAAGGCTTAAAAATTGTTAAAAACTAGGAGGGATCAGCAGACAATCTCTACCCATACGGCATTTACAGTCTGGTGAAATAAAGTGGATATGTATATATAAATAAATGATCTGTATCTGGATGTTTTAGAGCACAAAAATAAATGAGATGCTTTTATCCATCATGGTGTAACAAGAGTCACTAAATTTAGTTACTTGAAAGATGCTCTTATTATGGTCACACTGTAGCGCTAGGGTCAGGTTTTAAAAATATTGATTTTAGAATAGTTTTAGTTTTTCAGTCAAGTTGTGAATATACAATACAGAAAGCATCTATATACTCCATTCCCAGCTTCTCCTATTAACATATTACATTGCATGGTACCTCTGTCACAACTAATGAATCAATATATTGATCATTATTAGCTAAAGTTCACACTTTATTCATATTAGTTTTACCTCATGTTCTTTTTCTGTTCCAGGATTAAGTTTAGGATACCACATTTAGTCATCCTGTCTCTTCAGTCTCCTCTACACCTTGACAGTTACTTAGACTTTCCTTTTTTTTGATTTGACAGTTTGAGGAGTACTGGTCAAATAAGGTCTTTCAGTTTGGGTTTGACTGATTAGACGTGGGTTATAAGTGTTTGGGAGGTAGATCACAGAGGTAAAGTGCTATATTTTCATTGTATCACTTATCACTAATAGTATTAACCTTGATCACCTGGCTGAGGTAGTGTTTGTCTCCACTGTAAAGTCACTCCTGTTCACCCCTTTCTGTACTGTATTCTTTGGAAGAAAGTCACTATACACAATCTACATTTAAGAGATTGGAGGGTGGGGATGGGTGGGGTTTATGCTCCATCCTTGAGGAAGTAGCTACATAAATTATTTGGAATTCTTTTGTATGAGAAATTTGTCTATTCTCCATTTATTTATTTAATCATTTATATCAGTATATGTGCATGGGTATTTAATTTTATGCTTTGGGTTATAATCCAAAACTTTGCTGTGTATTTGAAATTGTTTCAGCTTTGACCACTGGGAGCTTTTTCAGTTGGCTCTCATGCTCTTTCACATACCCTAAACAATGTGGGCTTTTTTGAGTATTTCCTTATCTTATGGCCTCTAAGAGTGCTCTAGGCTCATCTTGTATATTCCCTACTCCAGCCTAGAATGAGCTATTTCTCTAAGGAGCTTGGTTCCTTCTAATACCATTAGAAAACGGTATTAGAAACCAAGATCTGGGTGTTTGCTTCTAGGCAGCCTTACCTGACAGGGCAAGGCATCTATGAACAGTTCCGTATTTAACTATGTGTATAGTTTTATATTAAAAAATGAGTACATGCTGATGTATCCAACCCTTATCCACCAGTATCACATGAACCACTTTAGCCTTCCATGCTGGCTTGTCTATAGCCACCTACTCCAAGAGTGAGAAACCTGGTTCCTCCCATCTCCTGCAATTAGTTTTTCATTATGTGTAAATATCTCACACTGGTTCACTGTCTTTTAATTTACTTTGAAATTTAAAAATGTCTAGATGAAATACAAATCAAACTATTAAAAACTGTTGATTATGCTTTTTCAAACTCTCTTCAGTTCTTTGCTATTTAGATTCCTACAAGGGGTCAAACTTCCAGCCTGCACATCTTTAAAACCATTAGCATCACATCAGTATCAACAAATGCTTATTAAGTCCCTTATCTTATTAAGATCCTAAGCTATGCTGGTTCACATACATAGCATTCAGGAAAGTCTTGAGGTGTGGTCTACCACTGACACAAGATACATTTGTATTACTCTCATACATGTACATCTACATTCATTTTTTAGATTCCATACCTTTTAGAATTGAGAATAATGGTTTACTGAAATTATTGTAACACACTTCCTAGCTTTCAAATAAATTAGTACTTTTCAAGTTCCAATTCTGTGGTTATTAGCATTAGTAAAAGGGAAAGAAGGTTAAGTGATGTCTGTTACACAGTAAGTGCTCAGTAAACATTTTTCTCCACTAGAATACCTACTATTCATCTCAAACTCAACATGTCCAAAACTGAATTCCAAATCTGTCCCTATAAAACCCATCCCCACTCATAGCTTTCCCCATCTCAGCAAGCCCATCACTGGGCACTAATGCCAGTGCCATCCTTGACTTCTCTGTATGTCTTACCCTGAACATCTGATCTGTCAGGTTAACTCTTGACAACTCTACCTGCAGAACACATCCAGGAGGAGACAGCTTCTGATCCTCTCTGGTGCCACCCCTGTGGTCCGAGCCTCCCTCTCTGTCTAGGTTCCTGAGCAAGCCGCCAACAGGTGTCTCCACATCTGCCTTTGGTCCAGAGTAATCCTGGAAAAATAGATCAGATCATGCTCAAAAGTCTATAGTGGCTTTTCATTTTCTCAGGATAGAAGCCAAAATATTTGTAATAGCCTACGACTCTTGTATCTCATTACTTCTCTGCCTCATTTCCTATTCCTTTTCTCCTCCAAACCTTCTGCTTTATTTAACCCTCTTGCACTTCATACTCTAGGCATGATTCTGTTGAAGGGATTTTACACTGGCTTTTCCCTCTGCTTAATGCTCTTCTCTGGTATCTGGAGGGTTAACCCCACTTCCTTCAAATTTTTGCTCAAATACCAGAGCCTACTGTTACTTTGCTATTTAATACTGCAACCTAGTGTGTACCCCCCACCATTTCCGTTATCCTATTCAGCTTTATCATATAATTTACTCAATTATGCTGTTTATTGTATATCTCCACCAGTGAGAACTGAAGCAGCAAAAAGGGAGGGAACCTTGTTCAGATTTGTTCCCTTATTTGTTCCCAGTGCCTAGAAGAAAATATATGTTAAATGATTAAATGCATTATTTGAACTACGTGCTTTTTGTGTCCCCAAACTATTCTTAAATTTTAAAAAATGGAAAATTAAATTTGATGAAAAGGTATCTGATAGATACATGGGCAAAGGGTATCTACAATCTGAAGTTACTAAGAGCCTTGAATTTTGGATTCCTCATTTGTCAATGAGTATAATATTGTGTTGGCCAAAAAGTTCATTTTGATTTTTCTGTAATATGGTATGAAAACCTGAACAAACTTTTCGGCTGACACAGTAAATAAAATGCTATGCATGAGAGCGGCCAATAACCATGAATTTAGGGATTTCCTAGCTCCTGCGCCTATGTACAATAAGGCCTTGAAGAACAAATTGTATAAGCCCTTAGAAGCTACTTATCTACTGCCTCTGTGATGTCGCTTTTCCTTTTCTCTTAAGTTTGAAATGGTGAGCAGTTAAACATTGAGTATAAGAAAAAAGCTCTGTAAATATGTTTATAAAGTTAAAAAAAAATTACATTGCATCAATTTTTAACAGGAATACTGACATCACAGCTAGTGAAGAGAATTTGTAAACTCAGAATGGAAGGACTGAAAATCACTTAAAATGGGATATTAAATGCCTGGTTTTAGCGAGACTGAATTTTGGCCCTGCTACCCATTACAGAGATGGGAGTTTGTTTTCAAGTGCAGAGCAGCAGTTTAGGAAACTTACATGTCTGAACGTTTGGCACAGATGCACAGTTTCCTTCTTTCTCCTCTGTGTAAAAGAACAAGAAACCTCTGTTTTAAAAAATTGTGGGTTCCATGATGTATTATCCACTTAATCCCTGGTATCATTCCTTTTCTCTAAAATATTAGCAGTTGGCTGAGAAGGCATATATTATTGGTATGGTACATAAACCATTGGTGAAACATTATAGGTGACACACCCTTGAGGCTAACCGAACACCAAAAAATGAGCTTATCAACATCCTGAGGATAACTGATGTGGGTTAGGTCTACTTCTGGGGAATTAGCCCAAATCTCAATGGTGACCTTTCATGTTATCTTTATGATTACATGACTTTTCCTTTAACTCTACTGTTCTGCTTCTGATCTCAAACCTGGAATAGGGAAGAGGAAGATGTTTGTTGCTGGCACTCAAAAATGACAAGATAACCTGTATTACTTTAACACATGAAACACGATAATTTCATGAAACGTAGAGTGAAAATATTGGCCATACAATATTCACGTTAGTATATGTATTCCACTGTTATCACATTTGAATCTCTTTGAAAACCCCAAGATAGTCCTATGTATCATACAGCTGTTCCTTGTGCAATATCTGCTTCTCTGTAAGGCTACCTGTGATTTATTTGCATCAGAAAGTCTGAAGTTGTTTTCTTAGTTGCAAAAGATGACCAAACTAGATAAATTTGCACTTCAATTTATAAAAGTTAACTGTAGTCAGAACAAGCCAAGTAAAATTCTTATCCCTAGAAGCTGACTAAAGGAGCTAATATTCACTTTTAGGGCTTTTTCAGTACTTTACTTTTAGAACACTGATTATCATGCCAGTTCTTTTCATTGCTGTACTTACATGTTTTTCTCACACTTTATGCCACTCTGTTTATCTTAGAACCAAAGAATCTGGGAAAAGATTCAAGTCTTTTGAATGTGGATTTCCCTAAACCTCAAGTTTCCTAGATTTGAGTATGTAGAAATCAGCTGGAATCTGGTATGCTCATAATACAAAACCATAGGTTTATGTCATGTATCTGTGTACACATGTTGTATTTATATGTGGACATATGTGTGAATGTATATGGTTTTCTATATAAAATTAACTAATTATAACATAAAATATAATTTTTCTTCTCTTCTCTTAAATTGAGTAAGTCACTTGTTGACTTTTCCCCCCAGAGGTCAGTAAATATCATCAGTGCTGCCCTATGAAGTTGATTTTTGAACATTTACCTGAAATAATGCAACAGCCTATTGGACTCTATAACTTGGAATATTATTTCCAGGTCTCACTATTTGTAAATCTAGCTATTTTCCACCTCCTCTAATAAACTGTTGAAGTAAAATGGCAGAGTAGTTGCCCTTCCCACAAGAGACTGTCTAGATTATTTATTCCTCATTATCTATTAGTGTTTTGAGAATGCTGTGCTGTGCTTAGTTGCTCAGTTGTGTCCGACTCTTTGAGACCCCATGTTCTGCAGCCCACCAGGCTCCTCTGACCATGGGAATTCTCCAGGCAAGAATACTGGAGTGGGTTGCCATGCCCTCCTCCAGGGGATCTTCCCAACCCAGGGATCGAACCTAGGTCTCCTGCATTGCAGGCAGATCTTTACTGACTGAGCCACCAGGGAAGCCCTTGAAAATGCTAACCGTGTTACAATGTTCCAGTACAATTTTTTGGCATTATATACATTGGCAGTTTTCTGTACAATAAATTATTCTCTTTATGCCTCAGAATCAGTGTTAGTCACTAGGAAAAAACATAATTTAAGGAATAAATTGTTTCTTTGAGTAAAGTATTACTAAAACCCTTCTTCTTTATGGGAAGGTTACCCATGGGTTTCAGTACTAGAGATGCTGCTGCTGCTGCTGCTAAGTCGCTTCAGTCGTGTCCGACTCTGTGTGACCCCATAGATGGCAGCCCACCAGGCTCCCCCGTCCCTGGGATTCTCCAGGCAAGAACACTGGAGTGGGGTGCCATTTCCTTCTCCAATGCATGAAGTGAAAAGTGAAAGTGAAGTTGCTCAGTTGTGTGTGACTGTGTGTGACCCCATTGATGGCAGCCCACCAGGCTCCTCCATCCATGGGATTTTCCAGGCAAGAGTACTGGAGTGGGGTGCCATTGCCTTCTCTGGTACTAGAGATGGATGGACCATAAATACCTAAGCGAAAGCCATTGCTTTGCGTTTCCCTAACTTTTTCGTGCTTCCTGTTACTGGATTTATGCTTTGTGGAGACCACTGAAAATCTGTTCATGGGATGTTTTAGTTCTGTGCCAGTGTGGTTTTTAGACCACCTGGGTGCTTCTGCTGCCCAATATCTGACCTGTCCGTTGTGAGGCTGCAGGATGGTCCTTGGACTGCTCTTCCAAGGAGATGTGCTTCAAGTTGTACTGCTGACATGCTGTGTTCTGTCCCACATCTTTCTGCAGAATAAGAAACCTGTGTCAGATTTTGGCCTGTTGAGTCTTGCTAGTTTGACTGTCCTGCTGAACCCAAAGCACTGTGTACTATTTCTTTAAATATTTAATATGAAAGTATCACAACAACTACTAATTTTTCCTTTATTTTGCAGAAATGTGTTACAGACGAGTGTTTCTTTTTTGAACGATTGGAGTCTAATAACTACAATACTTACCGGTCAAGGAAATACTCCAGTTGGTATGTGGCACTGAAACGAACTGGGCAGTATAAACTTGGACCCAAAACAGGACCTGGGCAGAAAGCTATACTTTTTCTTCCAATGTCTGCTAAGAGCTGATCTTAATGGCAGCATCTGATCTCATTTTACATGAAGAGGTATATTTCAGAAATGTGTTAATGAAAAAAGAAAAATGTGTACAGTGAGCTGCTCAGTTTGGGTAACTGTTCAGATAACCGTTTATCTAAGAGTAAAATATTTAACCATTGCCTTAGTTTTTTTTTAAAGAAAAAACACAATAACAGCAAAAATTCCTGGAAAATGTATACATTTCCACTTTTTATACAGCATTTCCTTTTATCCAGTGAAACTTACTTAAAGCTACAATCTTTCATACAGTTGCTTCATTTGAAGAGGCTTTTAAAATGTGTACAAACAAGTTTTCTTCATGGAAATTATAGACATTAGAAAATTAAAGTCATATTTAGTTATTAACCCAAATGTCCACTACTTCCTATAATATGGCACACATTAATCTACATGTACAACTTACTTAAACATGTACAACTTACTTAAACATTTTAAAAACATGTAAATATGAATTTAATCCATTCCTGTCATAGTTTTGTAATTGTCTGGCAGTTTCTTGTGATAGAGTTTATAGAACAAGCCTGTGTAAACTGCTGGCAGTTCTTCCATGGTCAGATCAATTTTGTCAAACCCTTCTTTGTACCCATACAGCAGCAGCCTTGCAACTCTGCTTGTTATGGGAGTCGTATTTTTAGTCTTGACTAGATCGCTGAGATTCATCCACTCACACTTTAAGCATTCACGCTGGCAAAAATTTATGGTGAATGAATATGGCTTTAAGCGGCAGATAATATACATATCTGACTTCCCAAAAGCTCCTGGATGGGTGTGCTGTTGCCGAATACTCAGGAGGGATCTGAATTCGGATTTTATACCAGTCTCTTCAAAAACTTCTCGAACTGCTGTATCTCCTACATAAAAGAAAATGTACAAATCAATAACGATTATACTTTTAGAAATTTAATCAAAGATTTTCAGATAAGGAAGCATTATTATGTAAAGATTCAAAAGGTAAAAATTTACCCTAAGAAAAGAAAGCTTTCCCTGTAAACTCTGTCCTCTGGACATCCTGAAAAAACAAAGTATTTTCTTACCACTGTATAGCTAAGAAGCTTTTGAAATAATATTTCTTTGGCTTCTACTTGCAAGCTTACCCATCTATATATATGTATTTTGGGAGTCACATATTTTTAAATTCTTCCTGCTTTATTTCCCAAAAGTTAATATTCCTGTATATTTTTTCATTATTATCTTGTTCCTGATTATCCATTAAAACTGCCTAAACTGATAAACATTTGAAGTAAGAAAAAGTGATCCATTCTTCTTTACAAAAGTCTGTAGAGCTGCAGAATATATAGAACTAGGAAATGATTCAAATCATCCCTGGTCTCTCCTGGGACTGTCAGGCCTCTGAAGTCATAGGTCGGATTTCGTTATAACCATTTTGTTATGCTCTTCTAGTTATTCTGTCAGTGGAATCCCACCATGGTAATTTCTGGCATTTTCTTTGTTTCTTGCTGTTTCAAAGAACTTGGATTCATTCTTCTAACACCAAAATGCTACAGTCATCAGAAGTTTAAAAAAAAACTTGCAATTTACAGAATTTTATAATATTACCAGGCTTTTCACATTTTATAAAGTTGATTTTTAAATAATATGCAAATTTCTAGGACAGGATTTTTATTGCCATTAACTTATTTTTGTGGCTGCTCTTTCTAAATATCCAGATGAACCTCCTACCTGGGATTTCTGTAATTTTCTGATGCTGTCATTGTCTCCCAAAGTGTTTATGAAAAGCCCTAAAAAAGCTGCCTTCCTTGTCTATTTTCTGGGAAGTTTCACAATTGCCACAAGTATAGATTTTTGTTTAAATATCTTTTAATGCCTTCATTTTCTTGTTTGTCAGGTTGTAAACTGTATTTGGCTTCTCAGTAGTCCTGCTAGTGAGGAATAGGCAAGGAAGAGCAAGTAAACAAGAAATGTTGCAGTGTTTTTTCTAATAACAGCTCTGGAAATAAGCACAGGAAGAGTAGTGTGTAAAATATGACATCTGTCTACCATATTTGAATTCTGTGTGAACGAACTTTTTAATTGAGATTTGCTAAAGATCAAATCAACATGGTTAGAAATTATATTTTTAAACTGAAAATATAGAAAAATATATGTTAAGAAAAGGAAAACTTGGCTTAAGAAAAATAATTTTTGTTGTATTAAAAAACTTGTATTAAGTTTGTTACAGATTGTGGCACTAGTCTTAAATTTTACATGTCATTTGCTGATCTGACTTAAAAATTGTTCAAATGTTTAAAAAGTTCTTTAAACATTTTAAAATGACCATGGGGATCTTGTTTAGCTCTTAATAACACTAGTCAAGAGTTTAACATTTAGTTCCTGTGTCTAGCCTGCTTGTATGTTATAGAAGCACAGGATGGGGCTGGTGAGTGAATCTGCCAGGCTTAGCCATCACCACAGCAGCTGATTCAAAATCAGCACTGCCTGGATAGTTTGATCCATTTAACTTGAATCATGATGTCATTAACTAGATTAAAAATTAAATGGGCAAATAAGTGCTTTTAGATCTAGAGGAACCAACCCCTTCTATATTAAAATTGAAATCTCTTCTCCAAGGATTTTATGATGAATTAAAAATTTTAATTTAGGTAAAGTGCGTTATTTGCTGGTATTATTTTAAATGTACTGTAAGTAAACTGAATAACGGTTTTATAGATTTGAAGAATATAGGAAAACCAAGAGGGTTTTGTTTTTATTTTTGCTGGTTGAAAGATGTTTAAAAACATCATAGTGTTTTATTTAGTTAAAGGACAGTACTGAAATGGAGTTTATATTTGTTACTTCTATTTTGTAATATTTAATAACAGGATTAGGTTGAAATAAAATAATAGGAAAAACTGTGCAGAATGTGGATTTTCCTGGTGTCTCCCCCTCACTCTGGTACACTGATGAGCTCTGAGCAGACCCCACTGCTTTACAGACCTTTGGCTATACAGGGAGTTCTCTTCCTGTTAGTGCTAATGAGATTTTCCCCCCCCCAGAAAGGCAGCTTCTGTTTTTAACCTTATCTATAGATAGGCTTATCGGAGAAGGCAATGGCACCCCACTCCAGAACTCTTGCCTGGAAAATCCCATGGATGGAGGAGCCTGGTGGGCTGCAGTCCATGGGGTCGCTAAGAGTTGGACACGACTGAGCGACTTCACTTTCACTTTTCACTTTCATGCATTGGAGAAGGAAATGGCAACCCACTCCGGTGTTCTTGCCTGGAGAATCCGGGGGACGAGGGAGCCTGGTGAGCTGCTGTCTATGGGGTCGCAGAGTCGGACATGACTGAAGTGACTTAGCAGCAGCATAGATACCTTTTTGTACTCTGCTTCATTTACCTAATACTTATCAAAGAATGAAGGATTCCAAACAAATGAGCTTCTTATTTTAACTAGTATTTACTGCTTAACAGCCAGTATGAACATTTGCACATTTATGATGGCGGCAGTCCTATTACATACTTTCCTAAAAACAGAGTTTAAAGAAAATAAATAATTCCTGGTTGATTTGGCTTCATCATTAAGAGTAATCTATTACTATACTGTTACAAAACAGAAATGTACTCTACATAGACATGGTCTTTCAGATCTCTATGTCTCTTATCATTTCTAGCTGCTTTCAGAGTTTTATCACTTCTGAGGCAATGCTTCAGTTTTTCCTACTCCTAGGCAATATGGTAAATGCCAGTTGCTGCTTTTTTCTTAATTCCATGTGGCTGGAGGCATTAAAAACAATCTCTGACTAGGTGGGTTGTTGTTATACCCACAAGTATTTTTAAAAAGTAGTGAATTTCTAGTTATATGGACTTGAAATGTTCTGGAGTACACTCAAACCTAAAGTGTACTTATTTACATGGTGTGGAAATGTGTTTATTTACATTTAAATATATCTGAAATTCAGAATATCAATGAAAACTCAAATGAAAAAAGTTATTCATTTGAAAGAAAAAAAAAAAAAAAGTTATTCATTTGAGAAGGCAAGGTTCAGAAGAGGAAGTTATACAAACTTCCTATAGACTGCTATTTGCCCAGTATGGATTAGATAAGGATGTAAAACAGACACTTAACTAGTTCACATGATCTCATATCACATGATAGTGTGAGATAACCGGGAATTCTAGAGTAAATGGCTTTTTCTTTCAGCACTGGCACTACTACAAAATCCTTTTATTTCAACAGAAGACCTAGGGAAGACTAAGCTAAAGGTCAGTGAGCACCTAAAAACCAAAATCTGCTATGATATATTTGTAGTGAAATTTATTTATAGGATGTTAGGAGTTGGCTGTATACTACAAATAGGACATTTTCATCTGTGGAACATTAAAAAAAAATCATTTCAAGTATATATATATACATTTAAAAATAATTTAGGGCACTGCCTTCATATAAATGATGGCTAAAGAGAATAGGGTACATATACACAGTGAGGACAAAGTCATAGAAAAATAGTTAAGTATGAAATGAGTTATCTATTGATTTATTATGATAAGGACTGTGCCTGACACAATGGTTTAAGGAAGAGACAGGAAAACTCAATTTCTACTCTCGATTTCCTGTAAAATCAGTGACAAAGAATTCTTAGATTATTTCAAACTTCCCTTAGATACTGAGCTCAGTAAATTGTTCTAGGAAATTATCTCTCATTTCAGACTTTCTCACATGAGACATGTTACCATCTTTTGGCTTTCTGACTATCGAAAAAAATAGATAAAATTTCCATAAACAGAAGAATTATACCACCACTGTTCAATAATTGCCTTTAAAATATTTCACATTTCATTTAAAAGTTCTCTTCAACCTTGTGATAAAATGGTCAAGAATTTTTCTAATAGTAAAGTTCCAACAATTTTGTTATGCCGAGTTGCTCAGTTGTGTCTGACTCTTGTGACTCCATGGACTGTAGCCCACCAGGCTCTTCTGTCCATGGGGATTCTCCAGGCAAGAATACTGGAGTGGGTTGCCATGCCCTCCTCCAGGGGATATTTCCAACCAAGGGATCAAACCCAGGTCTCCCTCATTGTAGGCAGATTCTTAATTGTCTGACCTACCAGGGAAACCCTCCAACAATTTTAGTCAAATTCAAAATATCCCTTAATGCTAACCTTAACTGTATATCCAAAGTTTCTCATTTCCAAATTATCTAGAAGCAGTCCTAAGCCAAAAAACAGGTGTTATGCTCTGAATGGTATTATTTATACTAATGGAATAAATTGTAGTGTTAAGTTTTGCTATTAATTTTATATCAGCACTGAATAACTTCTTTGAAATTTTCTGACTTAGTCTAAACCAATTAGAAAGTGTAAAATCTCATTCTCAGCTCTAGAGCAAGAAAGTAAACACATAAATTTATTCAGCATTTTCAAGTCAATTATAAATATATAAGATACCCACCAATATCTTCTCCAGGCTCTGACAGGCCTCCTGGGAACTTCCACATGTTTTTCAGCTGTAGTATTAAATCAGAAAGCAAAGTTAACACAGCTCTTATTTACTAACATACACATACGTAGAGATGCCACAGAAGCTACCCATAATTGATCAAGGTGGTTGAGAATTTATTTTTTCGTAACTGCCACCAATTTTTTTCAGCTTCCTTCCTCACTCCTTTCTTCTCTCGGGAAACTGCTGACTTGTGAAATCTTTCCTATCTTTTTATTTAGGAAATAGAAGTGGTTTTTTTTATGTTAATGTGATAAATTCTGTATGAGTGAAACAGTGGGGGGAACATCTACTGAATTTGTATAGTTAAAAATTTTTGCTGCTAGTTTATTAAAGAATACATGAATCTTACTGATGCTGCTATAAATTAGTAGAAAATATATAAATGTAATCACTAAAGTATGCTATTTTTAATTTTCAATTTACTTTCTATATTGTGTGTCTAATCAGATATATTAATCTTAAGAGTTTTCTTGTTCTCTGTGTTAATGATTTTATGTAAAAATATAATTGTCTTTCCTGGGAAGTGTGAATAAAATTGATTTAAGTTTCTGGCTTTTTGTATACACCATTTCCTGTTCTTGGTGGGGAGGGGCAGGTGGGAAGATCTGATCTAGGACTGGAGATAAATATGAAAACTTGATTTAAAATCATTCTGCAGTAGTATGAAACAATATTCTTATGGCTGACATGATTATTTTTTCCTGTTAGAATTCTGTTAATATCAATCCATCACCATGATAAAAACTGAAGAATTAGAAATTACAACATACTCATAAAGGTGCTGCAGCTTGGAGCCAGTACACCTCATACTCTTCATTCATAAAACAAGTTTATGGACCTTACTGGTGTGCTTTGTGGACCCACTCATTTCCTGGACAAGAGCTCCTTAAAGAATGTGTCATTTCCCAACTATGCTAGGTTGGAGACTAGTGGCATGGTTCCCAGGGTTTCCACAGACTGTTGATTATGTGGGTACAGAGTTCTGGCTTTCCACCCTTCCGTGTCTGCCTCAGACTTGAGATTAATTTATAAAGCACATTATGTTTTTTTTTAATGTAGCGATATCTCAAAGTATATCTCAACATTAATGCACTGTCATTGGGGTTCCATTTTGAAATTGTTCCAGAAGCTACATTTCTATAGAAACTATGCAGACTTTTTTTTTTTTTTGTCTGCTAGGATATTAAACTTCACCACTATAAATTCTACTTCTAAAAAAGAAATGTTATGAGACAAACAAATGCTTCCCCAGAACAGAAACAAATTTTGAAAAAAATCTTCACCTGGACCTGATTGTAAGTAATTGGAAATAGTTGAGCTTACAGTTAGTTCTAAGTGGTAGGCTGAGAGGCGTAAGTTTCGTGATTTGAAAAACCTGGTTAATGCTCTAGATAAAATCAATCATTGAGGGGATAAGTCTGCCTTCAACCTTTTTTTTTTTTTTTTTTTTACATTAAAAAATACTCCCACTATCTGGGTTTAGCTATGTAAGTAATAATAATAAATACTAGATAACATATTGAATGTTCACTATGTTCCAGACACTATGCTATGTTTTAAGAAGAACTGTACACATTTACAGTAACCCCATGAGAAACTATTCTTGTTCCCATTTTTTTCCTTTAAATTGAAGTATAGCTGATTTATAATACTGTGTTATAGCAAAGTATATAATGTATAGCAAAGTAATTGAGTTATATACATATTTTTTCATATTCTTTTCCATTATAGATTATTACAAGATATTGAATATTGTTCCCTGTACTATACAGTAAATCCTCATTGCTTATTGTTCCCACTTTAGAACTGATGAAACTGAGGACAAAAGATTTAATAATTTACCTGGAGTGACACAGCCAGTGCATAGTAAACTCATGGTTAAAATCCAGGTGATCTGATTCTAATCATCTCTTAAGAAATTTTAAAAGTTGATTTGGTATTTTCATACTAATCTTTTACCACTATTCACTGCTTTCATATACTTTTTGATCTCTTCTTCAGTTCTGATTGGAACATTCTATATAAAACCAATTAGAATCTGTTGCTTAGTCTGACATTCCTCCAGGAGTTGAGAATTTGAACTAACACCTAGTTTGGTGTCAGATGTCTGTCTACCTCTTGCCTATGAGTTCCCTATCTAGAATCTTCTGATTGGCATGAGATTTATCATTTTGTTAGTGATTTACTAAGATTTCCAGTATATTGGTCCACAGAGGAAAAATTACTGAGGAAGGAGTAAGGTTGGGCTTTGAATATTTTTTAGTTTATTATCCGTTTTCATCTTTGTTCTCTATCCAATAAAAGAATACAAAACATCTCTCTGCGTCATGTATAAAATTCCATGAACTTTTCCCTGCTAATCTTTAAAAAGAAACTTTCCACTCCCTTTTAAAATAAATATTCTGCTCAGACATTTTTGTGCCTCTTTGCCTTCTGGGTCTTACCCAGCATTCACGTATATGATCCCTCCCTACTTTGAATTAGTGAGGTCATCTAATTCCTGAAGCATATCTGACTTTTACATACTATAAAAAGGAAATTTTTTATAGTATGTAAAAAATTTACATACTATAAAATTTACATACTATCCTTCTAAGTCATAAAAATGTGGGATTTTAAACTATATTTAGAGTAATTCCATCATAAAGAATGGTGAATGTGATAAATTCTTCCTGTACATTTGCCAATTACAAATCTGATGTTCGTGTGTGTGGGTGGGTGTGCGCACGCACATGCAGGAGTGGCAAACAGAAGAGAGTGTGGATGAGGTACAGTGGTCCCATCTATCACTAAACTGCTAGCCCAAAAAGTAGGCATTATCAACAAAGGGTAACTTTTCAATGCATTCTTAATATTAACAGAGTGTTAGGTATTTTCTCTGTTCAGGCTATTTCAAGTTTAATTGCTCTGCTTCTTTTAAACCTGTCCTGAAGAAAAACTCCCAAATTTAGTGTTTCTAGAATAGATAAAGAGGAACGATTCATTTTCTGATCCTTTTTCTATTCTTCCAGTCCCATGGACATCTTCTGTTTTCCTAAGCAAATGATTAGCTTCAAGATCTTCCCTGGGTGTGGCTGCTGAAATCCTAACTAGGAATTTGTATAAACAGCAATGCCCCCCCCCCCCAAAAAAAAAAAAACAAAAAACATTACTTTCTTTCAAGTCAGAAACTAATCTCTGAACAAGGGTTCAGACTTGCTAGTCTATTCCTTTCGGTCCTCTTGTACTATGTGACCTTCTCATTTCTCCCTTACTCCGAGTTGCTCAGATAGAGAGACCTCATTAGCTTTTATTTTCATTGTTTTAATCTTTAATGTTACTGCTCTCACTTTTCAGAATTCAAAGCCACTGTACTTAGAAAATTAACTGAGTGATAGGTCTCAGGCACAGAGAAATTTATGCACAGTACAGCAGGCCAATCACTCTCTTTCTCCTTCTACTACTGTATTTTCTTAATAACATTTACCACCACTTTTATATATATTTTATTATTTGTATCTCATTTAGTTGGTAAGTTGTGTCCGACTCTTATACAACCCCATGGACTGTAGTCTGCTAGGCTCCTCTGTCCATGGGATTTCCCAGGCAAGAATACTGGAGTGGGTTGCCATTTCCTTCTCCAGGGGATCTTCCAGATGAGGGGATAGAATATGCATCTCCTGGCTTGGCAGGTGGATTCTTGACCACTGAGCCACCAGGGAAGCCATTTGTATCTTACCTATTTGAATATAAGCTCCAGATGTAGAAACCTTGCTTTGTTCACTGATATTTACCTAGTGCTTAAAACTCATGAACTCTGTAATGTTTAGTGAATGAATGAAAAGGTGCCTACCATTAATTCAGCTCTTGAGCACCAGGTTTACAATGTCAAGTCACTGTTAGGTCTTGACAGTGATGGGGCAGCAGTAAAAGAACTGTATGGGTAGGAAAGGAGAAAGGACATGTTTAAAGTATCATTTTAGCTTTGAGTCTGAGTGTACATTTGCTTACAGTGAAGGTTAAACTTTCCTCCCTAAGACATGCTTGACACTAATGCCTGGGAGGAGTGAATCACTTAAAGAAAAACCGGCTCAGATGTCTGAAAATATGCTTATTAGTTATTTATGGCTAATAGCTATCATCAGGGCTTCCCTGGTGAGTCACATGGTAAAGAATCCGCCTGCAATGCAGGAGACCTGGGTTTGATCCTTGAGTTGGGAAGATCCCCTAGAGGAGGGCATGGCAACCCATTCCAGCATTCTTGCCTAGAGAATCTCCATGGACACAGGAGCCTGGCAGGTTACAGTCCACCGAGTCTCAAAGAGTTGGACATGACTGAGCGACTAAGCATAGCACAGCTATCATCAACCTCAGATAGACAGATGATACCACTAATGGCAGAAAGTGAAGAAGAATTAAAGAGCCTCTTGATGAAGGTGAAAGAGGAGAGTGAAAAAGCTGGCTTAAAACTCAACATTCAAAAAATGAAGACCACGGCATCTGGTCCTGTCATTTCATGTCAAATAGATGGGGAAAATGGGGAACCAGTGTCAGATTTCATTTACTTGGGCTCCATAATCAATGCGGATGGTGACTGCAGCCACAAATTTAAAAGACACTTGCTCCTTGGGAAGTATAGTTATGACAAACCTAGACAGTGTATCAAAAAGTAGAGATACCACTTCGCTGACAAAGGTCCAGATAGTCAAAGCTATGGTTTTTCCAGTAGTCATGTATGGATATGAGAGTTGTACCATAAAGAAGGTTGAGCACTGAAGAATTGATGCTTTCTAACTGTGGTGTTGGAGAAGACTTGAGAGTCCCTTGGGCAGTGAGATCAAACTACTCAATCCTAAAGAAAATCAACTGTGAACATTCATTGGAAAGGCTGATGCTGAATCTTTTGGCCACCTGATGTGAAGAGCCAACTCACTGGAAACAACCCAGATGCTGGGAAAGATTGAGGGCCAGAGAAGGGGGTGACAGAAGATGAGACCGTTACTGACTCAGTGGACATAAGTTTGAGCAAACTCAGGGAGATAGTGAAGGACAAGAACACCTGGCATGCTGCAGTTCATGGAGTTGCAAAGAGTCAGACACAACTTAGCAACTGAACAACAACAGCAACAATAGCTATCATGCTTAAATTCCACCTAAAACCAAAATAATTACATTATAATTAATATAACAGCATCTCACTTTATACTTTTTATTACAACATTGAGCTATATAAGAATACTCAGTTTTCACATTTTATTACTCCATTAGATAAATCTGGTTATAACAAAAAAATCAAAATCCTAAGTAAGAGTATCACTTCTATTTAATCCACAAAGAAACCAAAGTCTTATATTAATATAATGTGAATTTGTTTCTAACTTTTGCCAATCCCAACTGCCTAGAGGCATAAGGGGAATCATGATTAGATTCTGAGAAGCAGTACTTTCTTATTCTTAAAGAACCAGTCATTGGCAAGACTGAAAATCAGCAAATGAAGAATCTGGATGCCCAATGCTCTAGTTTGGTGGTTCTCAAACTTGACCATGCACCTAAATCACCTGGAGGGCTTGTTAACACATCAGTTGTTGAGTAGTATCCCCAGAGTCTGAAATCAGGCCTGGGGGTGGAGCAGAGGTGTGAGCACATGTGGTTTCCAAGAAGTTGATGCTATTACTGTCCCTCAGTTTCAAATTCACCCTCCATGCTCTGCCTAGTGATGCTAGAGCTGGGACTTCACTAACCAGTTTGTTTTGCCAACTGACTCCCTTAAGCCTCTACCAACAGACCGCAGAGCTGGGGGAGGAAGAAAGGAGAAAGAAAGCTCCTCCTGTCTGCTTCCTGTGCCTTTTCCACGTGCCTGTGGGTCTTGTATCGCTTCAGCATGTTGCTTCATTCTGGCAGTGGCAGGGCCTTCCCATAGCAACAGTCACATCCACTTTGCAGTTTTCTAGCATTTCCTACCTAAGCTTCATTGTGCCCTCTCTTCAAAGGTATCAGAAAGCTGATGCTTCATTTGCAGAGGTCTGGGCCCCATGTCCTCCGAGTTCAGAGACAACAACAGGAGTTGAACAGCATTTCTTATTAGAGATTTAATTAGCTATGGGCAGTCCCAGATGAAGGGATGCACAACCTACCAGAATGGCATAAAGATGACTTTAAACCACAGACATCTAAGATACAACAAGATGTAGAAAGAAGCCTTTCCTGAGATTCCCTTTATCAGATTAAAGGGGAAGCATTCTGAGAATGAAGCTGCCATAAATCCCTTCTAGGGGAACTTCCAGCCAGGAAGGAAACTAACCTTTAGTACCTGGTGAGAAACTGTATACACATACTTTATCAGAAGCTGCCATACCTTCTAAAATTACTCTAGCTCCTTCACTTAATCATCTTCCTTTTCTCCAGAATACTTTTTCTTCACACTTTTGTTCTAACCTCTCTTCTTGTACTACTAAAGTATCACTGCTGGTACCTGAATTGAATGAAATTGTTAATCTCAGCAACAGACAAAGGCATCTGTACTATATATTAAAAAAAAAAAAAAACTATCTCCCTAAAAACAAACCCCATTCAAGTGAAGTTTTGTATCCTAATATATAGGTATTGCCATATAACTACTGACTCCCTCAAATTCAGGTATTAATTCATTTTATGTTTTCATTTGCTTTATTTTAATGAACAGATTCCTCTCTAGGCTTAAATTCTCATTCAGTTGTGTAATGATGAAAAAGTTATTCAAAGTTTTTCTGAAAAATGGAGATGATAGTATGGGAAAATTTTTGTGGAAATATTTTATGTCATCACAGTGATCATCATTTATGTGATTTTATTTCTATTAAATAGCAAAACATGATGGAATTAATTTTTTTTTAGCCTGAAAACCTCATCATCAGGATCAGGAATGTGTACTATAACAGAAGAACAGGTGACTCGGGGAACGTCAAGTGTTAGCAAATGGTTAGTTATGAATTTTTACGAGGCTGGAAGCCATAGCAGAGCTGGTGCTACCACTTTACCTGGGTTTTTAATCCTCTTCAGATATGGTTCCAAGAGATACCAAATAAACCATTTAGGAACTTATGCAGAGTTATTTACTCAAAAGTCTCCCCAGCTTAAAGGTATGACCTTCAATTGACCCTAAAGGCAATTGATACCCCAAAGAATCTGGAGGCAGAAGATGGAAAACTCTCCACTTGTGTCTTTGTAAGTAAATGTTACAGGATGAATAATGGCTAAAACAATGCCACTTTGGATAGGTCTCTTGGAATTTTTGTTTAGTCATTAAGTCTTGGGTCTCCCTTTGTTTCTTGACTACCTTGGAAAACACTAGCAATTATTTCTTTGAAAATAAGATGAGCAAAACTAGAGAAGCACTGATTGCAATCATGATTAACTGAGAATCAGAGTTTTTAGTCATTTATAGTGGAGTTTATGCAAATTTATACATACTTTTGACCACAGTCCTGTTTTAAAAATGTAGCTCAACTCAATTCTTTCCTTTTCAATTGCTGTAATACAGATTGCTCTGGAAGTTTGATTTCTCCAAACTGAACCTGTTAAATCATGTTTTGACAGATCTTATAAGGGAAAAAAAACACACCCCCCCCAAAACATCATGCGGTCTAGGTTTGGAGTAAGACAGGTCAGCCCTAACTGCCGGGGAAGCCCTTTTCTTTTTTTCAGACTGCAACCCAATTTTTAATATTTTTAGACTTAGGTTTGTTTTCTATGAATTTCCATATTTTAATAAATGAGTAATTATATAAATAGATTCTTACTTGGTTGATCTACCAAACCTGAAAAACTGCTTAGAGTGGAGACATCATGTTAGCCTGGCTGTCTTTCATTCTCTGTTGAAGTCCTTAATGAAATTTTATTTGACAAAGTCATTTCCAAAATTGTGTTATTTTAATATCTTAAAAGTTTACCCTTTTCAAAACCAGATTACATCTGGTACCCTGCTATATATGTACATAAGAGGATAGGGAGCATTACAGTACTGGGGTATTTAATTTGTGATCACCAAATCTAACTCAATTTCATAAATGGTGCAAATTAGGTCCCCAGAGGCTCATAGATATGCCCAGAGTTGATTCTTTGAACCCAGGTCTCCTGACCCAATTTTGTTTGTACAACTTCTTATGTCACCTGAGCCTAAAAAAGAATAAATAAATTTTGGTGATACTGCTGGTTCTTCAAATGCATGGAAAAGACAATTAAAGGGATACACTTAAAAGACAGTAAAACCTTTTATAATATCTCTTTAGAAGTGTTTTTTATATACCAAAGTATAGATTTTTTTCAAACTTAGCAAAAGAAATGAACCAATTTATGTTACTTGTATATCCTTGTATGGAATCTGTCAATAATGTAATGTTTGGGCATATCATTCATCTGCCATATTGCAGAGAGTTACAATACTTTAGTATAAGCCAATTTAACTGAACAAAATCCTAAATAAGTTCTCTGACCTTAGGTACTCAATTATATATAAGCCCCTTTGGTCTAAGAGTTGTAAGACCTGAATGATAAAATGATAAAATAATGACTACAGGAACTCTTCTTTTGTGGGTTAGAGTAGGATAAGTTAAAGAACATCTGTTGTCCCTCCTAATTTCATGGAGAATAGGGAAATAGCTGTATGTCTGTGAAACTGTTACTCAGTGTTTGAAATTGAATGTGAAGAGAATCAGGGCTTATTACTTTCAAACAAAATGAGTTAATTTAGATTTTGACTAAATTTTTTTAAACAATTACTCTGAAACTGCACTGACTAGACTGGTTCCACTACTACATTATCTGCATGATTTTGGGTAAATAGCCCCTCTATATGCCTTTCACCCTATCTCTAGTTTCTAGATCTAGCAGTTTACCCTATGGTAAAAGATCCCCGTGAGATAAACAACATAATATAATCCTGAATATAATTTCTTATTCACCTTGTCTCATTACCATAATTTATACCTCAATTAAAGCATCATTCTATCTGCAAGTAATATATTTCTTTAAAATATTCTGTAATTTAGATTTCCATTTAGATAAACTTCTCCTCTTCCTCTTTTCTCAATCACTGTAACCTTATGGTATACCTCATTAAATTGTTTTCTCCCTTCAGTGAAACTCCCTCGAAACTCAAACTAATAATGCAAATACAGATGGAGCAAAATTAACATATTAGAAGAAAAGGATAAAAAATACATATGGATCCATGCTGAGACAATACAAAACAAAAACCACATACCACTATGCTATGAGGAGGATCCTGAGCGCACCCTGGCCCAGGTTAACTGATGTTCTCAGACATCCCAGATGTTCCCAGTGCCCTGCACTTTAATATAATTAACTGCTCTGTTAAAGATGTTTCTATGTCTATTTCTGTTTGTTCAAAACAGTCTATAGCAACTTTGACTCCTAATCCTGAACATGACAATAAAGCAGTACCACATTATGTTTTTAGTCAAGTCATAGATTATAACCTAAGTATTTTCAACTCTTACTCATCTGTTTAAAACCAGACATTTAGGGAGCTAAGCAACATAACTGGTTGGAGATTTCAGATATATCATTTAACTATCCTCTGCTTCAGTGAGAAAGGATCCCTAAAGCTACTGATGAAAAATCTTCAATTAAAAATCAAGCAGGCTGACTCAGTGGTGGGCAGGTGAAGAACCTTTGCCCACAAAATCATCTATAACACTCCAGTTTTCTTTGCAAGACCAGGCTGCTCCTGACCCACCATTACAACACAACCAGGGTTCACATCAGAATATGAAGTCGAATAGACACTAATTCAAAACTACTTTTGGAACAAATGTCAGATTTTGATCTGTCAATGGTTCCATAGTGCAGTTGTCGTACAAAGCAGAGGCTCTGCATCACAACACTTGACTTTTCCTCCACTGAACATACCAAGTTAAACTGCTAAAGTAAAATAAGGCCTGAAAGAGGTACTGCATTTGAAATTATAATTAAGGCTAAATAAATACGGCTGGCTTGTGGTTCAAACTAATGTGCCAGTGATTATGTTAACCAAGTTTCGCTTTTTGTCCTCTAGCCTGTTTGTGAAGATGGTTCTCTCTCTCCTCCCAAGACCAGCATTCCCAGATGTGAGAGTGAGGCCTCCTTCATGGCTTTGGACTAGATACATATATGGTGGTGCTCAAAGGTTAACTTATCAGCACAGCATTTCTCACGACAGAGTGCAAAAGACCAGGAATGGGTGTTTGCATCACAGTTAGGTCACCATGAAAGTATTTTCAATGAAAATGAACATCTTATCCACCCCCACCTTCTACTTCCATGTCAAATCCACCAACAGTTAGGTGGATGAATACTGAAAGTCATTCCAAAGCCAAAGAGCTTGCCAAAAGCTGGACCCCTCTTCATGAACCAGTTGCTGCTCCACAAGTGGCAGAACATCCTGACTGGCACAAATGATGGCAGGGTTGTAAAGACAATACCACAGGGTGAAACACCCTTCTTACTTGGTTCAGCATTTAACTGGCAGCTGTTAAGGTATTCAGCTGATAAATATGTATCAACATCACAAAAAAACATGAAGATCTTTCCCTGTTTCTCAAGCTCAGACACTGACATTTAGTCCTTATCTATGATTAAACTCTTCATTCAATGAGACCAAAAAGGTGTTAATTGTGAAAATTAGACTCATCTGCTACAGATTTTAGGCTAGAACAGACTCTAGATTAGTCCTTCTTTACAAAATACATCACTGTGAGATTAATTCTCTAGTCCTGATGCATATATACATCCCTGAAGTTCTGCATAAACTGTGCCAATACTTGAGTTCTTCTAGCAAGTGGCAAAATAATATTAATCATGGATCTAGTGGTCAATCATCTGATTCTTCACTTTCATGAGAGGTCAAAAAGGGTGGGAAGAGGATCGATCACATGTCTATACACTGTAAGATCTGTTTTCTTCAAAAAAGAGTTCATAATGTGTGCCCATATCTCTCAGTGTAATAATACCCTTCTATGATATAATTTTCATTAAATATCAGTTTCTCTCTAAGAGTACCATCCTCATCTTCCTATTCATCATTTTCATCTTCATGATTAATGTCCTCTAAGCAAGCTTCAATAATTGCTACCAAATCATCTCACTTCAGTTCAGTTCAGTTCAGTCGCTCAGTCGTGTCCGACTCTTTGCGACCCCATGAATTGCAGTACGCCAGGCCTCCCTGTCCATCACCAACTCCCGGAGTTCACTCAAACTCATGTCCATCGAGTTGGTGATGCCATCCAGCTATCTCATCCTCTGTTGTCCCCTTCTCCTCCTGCCACCAATCCCTCCCAGCATCAGAGTCTTTTCCAATGAGTCAACTCTTCACATGAGGTGGCCAAAGTACTGGAGTTTCAGCTTTAGCATCATTCCTTCCAAAGAACACCCAGGACTGATCTCCTTTAGAATGGACTGGTTGGATCTCACTTATCTTTCTTTTTAAAATTTATTTATTTTTAACTGGAGGATAATTGCTTTATAATATTGTGTTTCTTTCTGCCATATAGCAACATGAATCATCCATAGTATAGGTATGTCCCCTCCCTCTTACACCTCCCTCCCACCTTCCACCCCTACTTCTCTTTTCTAACAGGCTTTTCCTTAGGATAGTGAGTGAGATTCATTACCAACTGCAATACTTTCATTGCAGTAAAACATTCAAAGGGAATGACTCCATAAGGTAGTCTGGCTCCTATGCTAACTTCAGCTTTATCAATTTGAGAATGAAGAGACTCCAAAAGATCCTAGGTAGTTGTTCTTTATTGCCTTGATAGACTTTGCTATTAGCCCCTATAATATACTCTAACAATAACATCTTCTCACTCATTTCCTGTAATTCTTCTTTTAATTGGGACATTTGGCCTTTCAGACTGGTTGCCCAGTTTGATAATGTTCTCACTTATGTAGGAGGGTTTGATAAAACTCTGCCATAACTTTCCATAATGATACTAGTAAGAGATGCATTTGCAGTCTCGGGGGCACATTCCATAAAGTGCAAAAATAATAAACTGGAGACTAAAGAGAGACCTAACAGCAGCCAGTAGGTCCTGCTGTGAAGAATCAATCATTTTCTAGGCATTCTTATTAATGTGAACTTGCCTAATGAGATAAGTGCTTTACTTGTTCATACCTTTAGCAAAACGTTATCAAAAACTACAAGAGTCAAGGAAAGACATTACATAATGATCAAGCGTTCAACCTAAGAAGATACACAGTTGTAAATATATATGCACCCAACATAGGAGCATCTCAATATATAAGGCAAATGCTAAAAGCCATAAAAGGGGAAATCAACAGTAATACAATAATAGTGGGGAAAATTAACACCCCACTCACATCCAATGGACAGATCATCAGGCAGAAAATTAGTAAGGAAACACAAGCCTTAAATGATACATTAGACCACACAGACTTGACTGATATGTTCAGGACATTCCATATGAAAGAAGCAGAATACATTTTATTCTCAAGAGCACATGAAACATTCTCCAGGTTAGATGACATACTGGGCCACAAATAAAGCCCTGATAAATTTAAGAAAACTGAAATCATACCAAACATCTTTCCTGATCACAACACTATGAGATTGGGAATCAACTATAGGAAAAAAAAAAAACTGTAAAAAACACCAATACATGGAGGCTAAAAAGCATGCCACTAAATAACCAAGGATCACTGAAGAAATCAAAGAGGAAATGGAAAACAGAAAACCTAGAGACAAATGGCTATGAAAACAAGACAATCCATAACCTATGGGACATGACAAAAGCAGTTCTAAGAGGCAAGTTTACAGCAATACAATCTTACCTCAGGAAACAAGAAAAATCGCAAATAAACAACCTAACCTTACACTTAAAACAACTAGAGAAAGAACAAACAAAAGCCAAAGTTAGAAGGAAAGAAAGTATAAGGATCAGAGCAGAAATAAGTGAAACAGAGGCAAAGAAAAAAACAGCAAACATCAATGAAACTAAAATCCAGTTCTCTGAGAAAATAAACTAAACTGATAAAACCTTTAGGCAGACACATCAAGAAAGGGAAAGGCCTCAAATCAATACAATTAGAAATAAAAAGCAGAAGTTACAATGGACATCACAGAAATACAAAGGATCATATGGGCTACTACAAGCAACTATATGCCAATAAAATGGACAACCTAGAAGAAATGGACAAATTCTTAGAAAAGTATAACTGTCCAAGAACAAACCAGGATGAAATGAAAAATATAAACAAACCAATCACAAGTACTGAAATTAAAATTATGATTAAAAATCTACCAACAAAAGTTCAGGACCAGATGGCTTCACAGGTGAATTCTATCAAACATCTAGAGACTAGTTAACACTTATTCTCAAACTCTTCTCAAAAATGCAGAGTAAATAATAATCCCAAGCTCATTCTACACAGCCATCATCACTCTGATACCAAAACCAGACAGATACCACAAAAAATCTTTTACAGGCCAATAACACTAATGAACATAGACACAAAAATCCTCAACAAAATACTAGCAAACCGAATCCAACAGTGCATTAAAAGGATTATACACCAGGATCAAGAGAGATTTATTCCAGAGATGCAAAGATTCTTCAATATGTGCAAACCAATCAGTGTGATATACCATATTAACAGACTGAAAAATAAGCATCATCTTAAGAGATGCAGAAAACACTTTTGATCAAATTCAACATCCATTTATGATAAACATTCCAGAAAGTGGGCATGGGGCTAGGGAACTTACTGCAACATAATAAAGGCCATTTATGACAAACCCCTGTCAAACTCCTTTCTCCAGAGGGTGTGATGGTTGGATGGTATGACCAACTCGATGGACATGAGTTTGAGCAAGATCCAGGAGATGGTGAAGGATAGGGAAGCCTGGTGTGCTGCAGTCCATGGGGACGCAAAGAGTCTGACATGACTAAGCGACTGAACAACAATGACAAACCCAGAGCAGACATGATTCTCAAAGGTTAAAAACTGAAAGGATTTCCTCTAAGATCAGAAACAAGACAAGGATGTTCACTCCACCTTTATTCAACATAGTTTTGGAAGACCCAGCCACAGCAATGAGAGCAGAAAAATAAAAAGGAATCTAAATTAAAAAAAGAAATAAAACTGTCCCTGTTCACAGATGAAATGATACTATACATACAAAATCCTAAAGATGCTACCAGAAAACTACTAGAGATCAATGAATCTGGTAAAGCTGCAGGATACAAAAATAATACACAGAAATTCATTGCATTTCTATACATTAACAATGAAAGATCTGAAAGAGAAATTATGAAACAATCCCATTTACCACTGTATCAAAAAGAATAAAATGTCTAGGAATGAACCTAAGGAGGCCAAAGACGTGTACCCAGAAAACTGTAAGATACTGATGAAAGAAATCAAAGATGATACAAACAGGTAGAGAGCTGTACCATGTTCTTGGATTTTAAGAATAAATATTGTCAAAATGACTGTATTACCCATAGTGATCTACCGATTCAATGCAATCTGTATCAAATTACCAATCCATTTTTCATAGAAGTAGAACAAAATATTTTACAATTTGTATTGTCAGCCATGGCAACTGCCATGGGTGCTTACCATCTACCTTTACAAGGATTAAATCATGTGCTGCAGCTGCTGACTTTCAACAACCCTTGAAGGAGTTCAGGGTGGAGAGCAGAAATGAAGCACTCTGTGCCTGGGAACTGGCAGGACAAGTCTTGAGATAGTTTGTACTCTCCATTCATCAAAATCATATTACACTGTCCTTTTCCTCTACCTGTATGGAACAGTTTCTCAGCTATCTGAGGTACTGTCTCCTGAGATGCAGTCCTCATTTTTGCCCCAAATGGAAAAAAAAAAAAAAGACACGAAGTGAGTGTTGCAAGAAGTTTTAAGTTGACAGTTATGGTGACGCTGATGAAGGGACCCAGAGTGGACTTCTCTCCTCTGCCTGAACTCTAGAAGGAACTGGATGGAGCCTTGGTAACCAGCAGAGCCCCCTTGCACCTGTACACCTTTTCAGAGTGTAGACAAATTTGGTAAGTCTCTCCTGGTTCTTGGATCTCCTGTATTGGTTGGTGATTCTGAGTTTTATTTGAGGTAGAACAGGTTCATGCCCCCTCCCAGCTGAAAGATATTTTTTGGGGGAGAAGCTGGTTGAAAGATACCAAGGAATACCCACTCAGCTGGAAGATAGGAGAGGGGCTAGATGAAGGATACCAGAATTTGCTCAGCTGTAGAAGACTGAATGGTCTATGCTGGATGGTGAGGTAAGAGGCTGATCTGATGCTTTTACAAGGGACGTCAATCAGGAAGTCAGCCTCTATATAAAACCTCAGCCAGGGTTATATACATACAAAACTTATACTTGCAAGTACCTACTTGATTGGGGAAAGTAATGGCACCCCACTCCAGTACTCTTGCTTGGAAAATCCCATGGACGGAGGAGCCTGTTAGGCTGCAATCCATGGGGTCGCTAAGAGTCGGACACGACTGAGCAACTTCACTTTCACTTTTCACTTTCATGCATTGGAGAAGGAAATGGCAACCCACTCCAGTGTTCTTGCCTGGAGAATCCCAGGGACGGGGGAGCCTGGTGGGCTGCTGTCTATGGGGTCGCACAGAGTCGGACACAACTGAAGTGACTTAGCATAGCATAGCATACTAAAGGAGACCCCAACCTAAAATGACCAAATTGGGATTCTTCTGATATTCTAAAACTGATATTTTTACATACAGTTAGAAAAAGCTGGCTATAAGATCACACAGACTGAATGGAATGCTTACTTTGATTGGTATCTAGAAGCTTCTCTTGAAACTGCATCAGAACAAAAAAAGGCTACTAGCAGTCTGTCACTGACTCTGTCTCTACCTCTAGGTATCCTGTTTTATCTGAATTACTCAGTGAGATGCTGTATCTTTTTTTCTCTTCCAACTCTTCTGCCTCCTGCTGCTCCCCTTTCCCCAGCAAAGGAAGATTAAAACACAAACGGAAAAAAAAAAAAAAAAAAAACAGTAACAAACTTTTAAAGCAATATTCTGGCTTGACACCTGAGTCATTCTCTTAACCACCAAAATGATCCTTTGCTTAATCCTGCCATTCAGAAGGTTTAGATGAGAATTTGGCTATTCTAGTTTAAAAAAGACAATCTAGGTTAGTCTGAGTTATACACAAACACTTCTTACACTGATTGACCAACTTTTCAGAACCATTAAAAGAAAGATAAGGGGTTATCTATGAAAATTACAAAACTTCAGTTGTGCCAATTAATTACACAATGCCAGTGGAAAGGTAACTGACCCACAACCAGTAGACAAAGTTGGTTTGATTACATGTATGTGTGTGTGTGTGTGTGTGTGTGTGTGTGTATCCTGAAAGAAAAAGTCCAAATTAGAAGAATCTGATTTTTGCTCCCTGTGCCTTGAAACCAGAGCTCCCAGGATCCCAGAGCTCCCAGGAACACTAATCTATTCTACTCCTGAAACTGAAGTGCAAAAAAAAAAAAAAAAAAAAAAAAAACCCAGGGAATGCAGTCTTCTAAAATCTTTCTTATAAACTAGTGATTTTTATATTGAGATATCTGATTCATGACTAAGTTTAGAAAATGAAGCTAAATTTCTTTTATCTGTCTGAATATGTATCAGTATGTGTCTGTTTTTGGATAGTATTGCTGGGGTTAATTTGTAAGTGAGCTCTAATTTAATTGGCCTGCAGAAAAGTAAGTGATGAAAAAACAATTCTAAATATAAGGAAATTAAGCTAAAAGAATTTCTGCTTTATGGGAACTAGGAAATATTCAATATTAAGTTAGTTGTTGTCCGCTTGCTAAGTCGTGTCTGACTTTTTGTGACCCCATGGACTGCAGTATGCAAGACTTCCTGTCCTTCACTATTTTGAAAACTCATGTCCATTGAGTCAGTGATGCCATCCAACCATCTAATCCTCTGATGCCCCACTTCTACTCTTGCCTGCAATCTCTCCCAGCATCAGGGTCTTTTCCAATGAGTTGGCTCTTGCATAAGGTGGCTAAAGGATTGGAGCTTCAGCACCGGTCCATCCAATGAATAGTCACAGTTGATTTCCTTTAGGATTGAATGGTTTGATCTCCTTGCTGTCCAAAGGACTCTCAAGAGTCTTCTCCAAGCACCACAGTTTAAAAGCATCAATTCTTTGATGCTTAGCCTTCTTTATAGTCCAACTCTCACATTCACACATGACTACTGGAAAAACCATAGGTTTGACTAGACGGAACTTTGTTGGCAAAGTGATGTCTCTGCTTCTTAATATGTTGTCTAAGTTTGTTATAATTTTCTTCCCAAGGAGCAAGCGTCTTTTAATTTCATGACTGCAGTCAGCATCCACAGAATTCAGTAAAGTTGCAAGATACAAAAGTAACACACACATTTCTTGCATTTGTGCACTAACAATGAAAGATCAGAAAGAGAAATTAAAGCAACAATACCATTTACCATCACATTAAAACTAAACCTATGTAAAGAGGCAAAAGACTTGTACTCCAAAAACTGAGACACCAGTGAAAGCCAACAAAGATGACACAAACAGATGGAAAGATATACTATGTTCTTGGATTGGAAGAATCAGTATTGTCATATTACTATACTACCTAGGGCAATCTATAGATTCAGTGTAACCCCTAACAAATTACCAATGGCATTTTTCACAGAACTAGAACAAAAAATGTTTAAATTTGTTTGGAGACACAAAAGATTTGGAAAAGCCAAAGCAATCTGGAGAGCAGAAAAATAAAATGAAATGGAGGCATCAGACTCCCAGACATCAAACTATACTACAAAGTTACAAGATTCAAAACAGTATGGTACCATCACAAAAACGAAAGTATAGATCAACTGAACAGGATACAAACCCGAGAAGTAAACTCATGCACCTATGGTCAATTAGTCTATGACAAAGGAGGCAAGACTATATAATGGAGGAAAGAGTCTCTTCAATAAGTCATGCAGCGAAAACTGGGGCACTATACATAAAAGAATTATATTAGAACATTCTCCAACACCATACACACAAAAAAACCTCAAAATGGATTAAAGACCTAAATGTAAGACTGATACCATAAAACTCTTAGAGGAAAACATAAGCAGAATGCTCTCTGACATAAATCACAGCAATATCTTTTTGTATCCACCTTCTGAGTAATGAAAATATAAACAAAAAAAAAAAAATGGGACCTAATTAAACTGAAAAGCTTTTGCACCACATAGGAAGATTACACAAAATAAAAAGACAGCCCACAGAATGGGAGAAAATGTTTGGAAATGAAGTGATCAACAAGGGATTCATCTCCAAGATATACAAACAGCTCATGCAACAGAATATTAAAAAAAATAAAGATAAAAAAATGGGCCGAAGACCTAAATAGACATTTTTCCAAAGAAGATATATAGATGGCCAAAAAGTGCATGAAAACATGCTCAACATCACTAATTATTAAGAGAAATGCAAATCAAAACTATAATAAAGTATCACCACACACCAGTCAGCGTAGTGATCATCAAGAAGTCTATACACAATAAATGTGAAAGACTGGAGAAAAGAGTATCCTACTATGCTGTTGTGGGAATGTAAATTGGCAGAACCACTAGAGAGAACAGTATGGAGGGTTCTTAAAAAATATAGAACTATCATGTGACTCAGCAACCCCATTAATGGGCATGTATCTGGACAAAAACATTGTTTCAAATGTACATGCACTCCAATGTTCACTGCAGTGCTGTTTACAATAGCCAAGTCATCAAAGCAAACTGAATGTCCACTGACAGAGGAATGGATAAAGAAGATGTGGTATGTATATACAATGGAATATTATTCAGCCATAAAATAAACAATGAAACAATGCCAAAAAACACAGATGGACCCATGGATAATTACACCAAGTGAAGTAATTCAAATAGAGAAAAACAAATATGATGTCATTTATATGTAGAACTGATGATACAAATAAACTTATCGGCAAAACAGAAACAGACCCACAGACCCCCAACAGACTTCTAATTGCCAAGGTAGGGGGTAAATGTGAAGGGAAGGGATACATTTGAGGAGTTTGAGATTAATGTGTACACAGTGCTATATATAAAACAGATAATCAGCAGGGATCTGCCTTATAGCACAACACACTACTCAGTATTCTGTAACCATCTATATGGGAAAAGAACCTAAGAAAGAATGGATATACATATATGTTTAATGGACTCAGTTGTACACCTGAAATGAACACACCACTGTAAATTAACTATACTAGAATAAAAAATAGAAACTTTTTTTTTTTAAAAGAAGGCTGACCACTATCATCTCTTCTATTAAACATAGTATTGGAAGTCATAGCCACACCAATCAGAAAATGAAAAGGTATCCAAATTGGAGGGAAGAGGTGTAGTTGATATGATTCTACACATCAAGTCCCCTACATATGAAAGAGTTTGAGTTCTGTTCTGAGAGCACATTTGTAAGTCCAATTTTTCGTAAGTCAACAAAATCAGCATTGGTACTCAACTAATACAATCAGCTGTATAGTACTGTAAGGTTTATAATTGTTATACAAATAATACATAAAAAATGAACACAAAAATAAAATATTTTTCATCTTACAGTATACTACCAATGAAAAGGATAGTAGTACAGTTCAACAGCTGATATACAGGGGCTGGCATCCAGTGAACAGGCAAGACTTACTGACTAGAGGAGTGAGAGGAAGTGAGAGTTAAGAGCCGAAGGATTGTCAGAAATAAGAGACAGATGGCCAAGTTGCAATTTCACTCATGCCTGACATTGATATAAAGCTCATTCACATCTTTGAACATACGCAACTTGAAGGTTCATATGCAGGGGACTTACTGTATACAGAAAGCCCGAGAGATGCCACTCAAAAACTACCAGAGCTGATAAATGCATTCAGCAAGGTAGCAGGATACAAGATTAACAGAATCTGGCTGCATTTCTTTAAACTAACAATAAAATATCATAAAGGGAATGTAAAAAAATACTTTTCAAAATCGCACCCCCAAAATAAAGTACCTAGGAATATAGCTAACTAAGGAGGTGAAAGTTTAAGACACTAATAAAGGAAAGTGAGATGATTTAAAGAAATGGAAAGATATTCCATGCACTTTGATTGGAAGTATTCATATTGGTAAAATGCCCACACTACCCAAAGCAATCTATAGATTCAATGTAATCCTCGTTAAATTACATATGACATTTTTCACAGAACTAGAATAAGCTTAAAATTTAATTAGGATTCATAAAAGACCCAGAATTGCCAAAGCAAGCCTTAGGAAAAAAGAACAAAGCAGGGGGCATAACCCTCCCAGACTTCAGATAATATTACAAAGTTTCAGTGATCAAAACAGCATGCTATTGGCATAAAAACAGACAGATCAATGCAACAGAATAGAGCACCCAGGAATAAACCCACACACTGACAGTCAATCTTCAATAAAGGAGAAAAGAATATACAATGGGGCGGTGGGGGGGGGGAGTCTCTTCAGAGGGTAATACTGGAAAAGTTGGACAACAACATAGAAACTAATGAAGTTAGACACACCCTTTCACCATACATAAAAACAAATGCAAAATGGCTTAAAGATTTAAATATAAGAAATGACAGCATAAAACTAGAAGAGATCACAGGAAAACATTTTCTGACATAAATCATGCAAATGTTTTCTTGGGTCAGTCTCCAGAGGGAATAGAAATAACAAAAATAAACAAATGGGACCTATGAAACAAATATTTACACAGCAAAGGAAAACATAAACAAAAAGACAAACTACAGAATGGGAGAAAATATTTAAAAATTATGTGACTGACAAGGGCTTAATTTCCAAAATATAAAAAGCTCATACACCTCAACAACAGAAAAACAAAAATCCAGTTGAAAAATGGACAGAAGACCTAAAGAGACATTTCTCCAAATAAGAAATACAAAATGGCCAAAAGGCACAGGCAAAGATGCTCAACATTGCTATCTATTAGAGAAATGTAAATCAAATTTACAATGGTCACCATTAAAAACTCTCCAAATTTTAATAACAAATGCTGGATGAGATGTGAAGAAAAGGGAACCTTCCTAAACTCTGGCTGGGAATATAAATTGGTATAGCCAGTATGGAAAACAGGATGGAGGTTCCTCAGAAAACTAAAAATAGAATTATCATATGATCCAACAATCCCATATACCCAGACAAAACTCTAATCCAAAAAGATACACACATGCACCCCTATGTCACATAGCAAAGTCATGGCAGCAATCCAAACAGTCATCCACAGATGAATGGATAAAAATGTGGTACATATACACAATAGACTACTACTCAGCCATAAACAAGAATGAAATAATGCCATCTGCAACAACATGGATGCAACTAGAGATTATCATACTATGTGAAGCAAGTAGGAGAAAGAAAAATAACACATGGCATCACTTATATCTGGATTCCAAAATATAGAAATGAATCTATCTGTGAAACAGAATCACAGATACAGAACAGACTGGTGGCCATGAGAGGGACAGGGGAGGGATGGAGTGGGAGGTTGAGGGTAGCAGATGTAAGCTTTAATACTGGGAATGGATAAGCAGCAAGGTTCTACTGTGTGGCACCGAGAACTATGTTCAATATCCTATGATAAATCTTTATCCTATGATAAAGAATGTAAAAGAATATTTTTAAAAAATCACATATAATTCAGTCACTTTGCTGTGCAGTAGAAATTAACAGAATATTATGAGTCAAATATAATTCAATTAAATTAAGAGAAATATTCTTTCTCTTGAGAAACTGAACAAAAAAACCTATTAGAACTGATAAATAAATTCAGCAAGGTAGTGAGATACATCAGTATATAGAAATTGGTTGTATTTCTTTAAAATAAAAATGGAATGTCAGAGAAAGCAAATGTACTATCTTATTTAAAATAACATTAAAAACAACAACAACAACAACAACAACCAAACTCTACAAATAAAGCTAACCAAGGAGGTGAAAGATTTAAACTCTGAGAATTATAAAACTTATAAAGGAAATTGAAGATAACCAGGGAAATGGAAAGATAACCCATGCTCCTGGATTGGAAGAATTAATACAGTTCAAAAGGTCACAATACCAAAAGCAATCTAAGATTTAACATGATCCCTATCAAATCATCCATGATATTCTTCTCAGAAACAGAATAACCCTCACATTTATATGGAACCACAGAAGACCTAGAATTGCCAAAGCAATCCTGAGGAAAAAGAACAAAGTTGAAGGCATATCCCTTCCAGACTTCAGACAACAGTACAAAGCTACAGTAATCAAAACAGCACAGTAGTGGCACAAAATCAGAATTACTGATCAGTGTTAACAGAATAGTGAGTTCAGAAATGGCAGATTAATCTTTAACAAAAGTGGAAAGAATATACAATGTAGAAAAGACAGTGTCTTTAGCAAGTAGTGTTGGGAAAGCTGGAAAGCATGTAAATTAGTGATGTTAGAACACACCTGCACACCATACATGAAAATAAACATAAGATTTTTATGAAAATAAGAAAAAAAATGAGGAGTTTCATAAAACTCCTCAGAAATAACACAGGGAAAATTCTCTGACATAAATCTTAGCAATATTTTCTTAAGTAAGCCTCCCAAGGCTAAAGAAATAAAAGCAAAATTAATTGTTTCAAGAAGGACATGTGTTCATCTTCTGCCAGACCAGCAAAATTGCACCTAGCTGTAGAACAACCATTGACAACACAATGGAATCCACCAAAAAAGATACCTCACATCCAGGGACAAAAGAGAAGCCACAATACAACAGTATGAGGGGCACAATTACAATAAAATCAAATCCTATACGTGCTAGATGGGGGACCACAAACTGGAGAACAGTAATATCAAAGAAGTTCTAGGTGTGAAGGTTCTAGGCCCCACATCAGGCTTCCTAGCCTGGGGATCTGGCCAAGGGACTGGGAATCTCCAGGGAATCTGACTTTGAAGGGCAGTGAGATTTGATTATAGAAATTCCACAGGATTGGGGGATATAGACTCTTGGAGGGTACAAACAAAATCTTGTCCACACCAGGACACAGAGAAAAGGAGCAGTGACCCAACAGGAGACTGAGCCAGACCTTACTATAAGTGTTTGAGGGTCTCCTCCAGAGGCATGGGTCAGCAGTGATGCACTATGGGGACAGGGGCACTGGCAACAGCAGTCCTGGGAGATTCGTGAATTCTCCAGGAGGTCACCAATAGCCCTACAATAGAGTCTGTAGACTCCAGGACTGGGTCACCTCATGCCAAACAACTAACAGGAAGAGAGCACAGCCCAACCCATCAGCAGATGACTGGATTAAAGTTTTACTGAGCACAGCCCTGCCCACCAGAGCAAGACCCAGTTTTCCCCACAGCCAGTCTCTCCCATCAAAAAGCTTACATAAGCCTCTTATCCTCTTCCACCAAAGGGAAAACAGAAGAAATAAGAACTACAATCCCAGCAGGCTCCAGAACTAATACCATAATCTCAGAAAACTAACCAAAATGAAAAGAAAAAGAATTATGTCCCAGATGAAGGAACAAGATAAATCCCCAGAAAAACAACCAAATGAAGAGATAAGCAACTACCTAGAAGAATTCAGAATAATTATAGTAAAGATAATCCAGGATCTCAGAAAAAAGAATGGAAAAGATGCCATGAAGAGGCGGACATGACTGAGCGACTTCACTTTCATGCATTGGAGAAGGACATGGCAACCCACTCCAATGTTCTTGCCTGGAGAATCCCAGGGATGGGGGAGCCTGGTGGGCTGCCATTTATGGGGTCACACAGAGTCGGACACGACTGAAGCGACTTAGCAGCAGCAGTAGAAGAACTAAAGAACAAACAGAGATGAACAGTACACTAGAAGGAATGAATAACTGAGGCAGAAGAATGGATAAATGACCTGGAGGACAGAATGGTGGAAATCAATGCCACAAAACAGAATATAGAAAAAATAATGAAAAAAAAATTAATACAGCCTAAGAGACCTCTAGAACAACATTAAATGCCATCAATATTCACATTATAGGGGTCCCAGAAAGGAGAGAAAGAGAAAAAAAAGAGAGCGAGAGAAAGAGAAAGGACCCGAGAAAATATCTGAAGAAATAATAGCTGAAAACTTCCCCACCATGAGAAAGCAAATAGTCAACCCAATCCAGGAAGCACAGAGAGTCCCTGGCAGGATAACCCAAGGAGGAACATACCAAGACACACAATAATCAAACTAATAAAAATTAAAGACAAAGATAAAATATTAACAGCAACAAGGGAAAAAAGACAAATAACATACAAGGGAAAACCCATAAGGTATCAGCTGATTGCTCAACAGAAATTCTACAGGCCAGAAAGGAATGGCAAGTGATGAAAAGGAAGAACCCATAACCACAAATACTCTACCCAGAAATCCTCTCCTTCAGATTTGATGAAGAAATCAAAAGCTTTCCAGACAAGCCAAAGGTCAGAGAATTCGGCACCAAACCAGTTTAACAACAAATGCTAAATGAACTTCTTTAGGCAGGAAACACAGAGGAAAAAAAAAAAAAGCTACAAAAAATAAACACAACTAAGAAAATGGTAATAGGAGTATACATATCAATAATTATCTTAAATGTAAATAGAATAAATGCACCAACCAAGAGACACAGACTGGCTGGGTAGATATAAAAACAAGAACCATATATATGTTGTCTGCAAGAGACCCACCTCACACCTACAGACACTTACTGACTGAAAGTAGGGTGATGGGAAAAGGTATTTCAAACATTTGGAAATCATAATAAAGCTGGAGTAGCAATACTCCTATCAGACAAAATAGACTTTAAAACAAAGCTGTTATAAGAGACAAAGACAGACAATAGATAATGACCAAGTGTTCAATCTAAGATGATGTAACAATTATAGATACATACACACCCAACACAGGAAAAACTCAGTATGTAAGACAAATACTAGTAAAGGGAGAAATTGACAGTAACACAATAATAGTAGGGGACTTTTATACCCCACTTTCATTAACAGACCGATCAACCAGACAGAAAATCAATAAGGAAACACAGGCCTTAAATGATACTTTAGACAAAATGGCCTTAATTGATATTTATGGAGCATTCCATCCAAAAGCAGACTACACATTTTTTTTCAAGTGCACACGGAACATTCTCCAGGATTGACCACATGCTGGGTCACAAGGTGAGCCCTGATAAATTTGAAATCAAAACCATATCAAGCATCTTTTCTCACAACGGCATGAGATTAGAAATAAACTACAAGGAAAAAAAAAACTCTAAGAAACACAAACATGTAGCGCCTAAACAATCTGACACTAAACAACCACTGAGTCACTGAAGAAATAAAAGAATGCCTAGAGACAAAGGAAAGTGAAAGCACAATGGTCCAAACTTCATGGGATGCAGCAAGAACAGTTCTAAAAGGGACGTTTATAACAATAGTCTTACCTGAAGAAACAAGAAAAATCTCCAATAAACAACCTAACCTTACACCTAAAACAACTAGAAAAAGAACAGCAAACCAAACCTAAAGTTAGTAGATGGAAGGAAACCATAAAGATCAGAGCAGAAATAAAGGAAATGGTGACAAAGAAAACAATCACAAAGATCAATGAAACTCAAAGTTGGTTCTTTGAAAACATAAAATTGATAAATCTTTGGCCAGACTCATCAAGAAAAAAGGGAGAGGGCTCAAATCAGTAAAATTAAGAATGAAAAAGAAGTTACAACTGACCCCAGAAATGCCAAGGGTCATAAGAGACTACAATGAACAACTGCAGGCCAGTAAAACGGACAACCTGGAAGAAATAGACAAATTCTCAGAAAGGTACAGTCTCCCTAGACAGAAACCAAGAAGAAAGAAAATATCAACAGACTAATCACAAGCACTGAAATTGAAATCATGATTAAAAACCTTGCAACAAACAAACGTCCAGGACCTGATGGCTTCACAGGCAAATTTTATCAAACATTTACAGAAGAGTTAATACCTATCCTTCTCAAACTGTTCCAAAAAGTTGCAGAGGGACGAAAATTTCCCAGCTCATTTTAATGAGCTCACCATCTCCCTGAAACCAAAACCAGCCAAAGCTAACACATAAAAAGGAAAATTATAGGCCAATATCACCGATGAACATAGATGTAAAAATTCAACAAAATGCTAGCAATTTGTATCCAACAATAAAAAGATCATATACTATGATCAAGTGGGATTCATCCCAGGGATGCAAGGATTTTTTAACATCTGCAAATCAAATCAATGTGATATACCATATCAACAAATTGAAGAATAAAAACAATACCATTCCAATAGATGCAGAAAAAGCTTTGGCAAAAACTCTGCACCCATTTATGATCAAAACTCTGCAGAAAGTGGGTGTAGAGGGTACACAGCTCAACATAATAAAGGCTGATATAGACAAACATACAGCTATCATCATATGCAGTGGTGAAAAGCTGAAAGTGTTTCCTCTAAGATCAGGAACAAGACAAGAATGTCCACCCTCATCACTTTTATTCAACATAGTTTTAGAAGTCCTAGCTGCAGGTATCAGAGAAGAAAAAGGAAAGGGAATCCAAATTAGGAAAGAAAAAGTTAAACTGTCACTGTTTGCAGTTGACATGATACTATACATAAAAATCCTAAAGCTACCAGAAAACTACTAGAACTCAATGAATTTGGTAAAGTTGCAGGTTACAAAGTAAATACACAGAAATCTGCTGCATTTCTATATACTAACCACGAAAGATCAGAAAAAGAAATTCAAAAAGCAATTCCATTTACCATTGCATCATAAAGAATAAAAAATATAGGAATAAACCTATCCAAGACAAAACTATAATATGCTGATGAAGGAAACTGAAGACATAAACAATTGAAAAGTTTTTGTATTGGACAAATCAATACTGTCAAAATGACTATACTACCTAAGGCAATCCAGATTCAATGTAATCCCTATCAAATTACCAATGGCATTTTTCACAGAACTAGAACAAAAAACCTCCAAATGTGTATGGAGACACAAAAGTCCTGAATAGCCAAAGCAATCTTGAAAAAAGGAGCTGGAAGAATCAGGTTCCCTGACTTCAGACTAAACTACAAAGTGACAGTCATCGAAACAGTATGGTACTGGCCCCAAAACAGAAATATAGATAAATGAAACAGGACAGAAAACTGAGAAATATGCATATACATCTATAGTCAATTAATCTATGACAAAGGGAGGCAAGGTTACACAAAGTTAGAAAGACAGCCTCTTTAACGAATGGTGCTGGGAAAACTGAACAGCTACGTGTAAAAAAAAGAAATTAGGTCATTCTTTAAGTCTATACACAAAAAGGCTCAAAATGGATTAAAGATCTAAATGTGAGACCAAGCACTATAAAACTCTTAGAGGAAAACATAGGTAAAACACTCTCTAACAAAAATCATAGCAATAGATCTTTTTTTGATCCATCACCCAGAATAATGGAAATAAAAGCAAAATTAAACAAATGGTAGCTACTTAAACTCAAAAGCTTTTGCACAGCAAAGGAAACAATAAACAAAATAAAAACACAACCACAGATTGGGAGAAAATACTTGCAAATGATGTGAGTGATAAGGGATTAGTCTCCAAAATTTACAGACAACTTAGTAAAATTAAAACAAACAATCTGTTCTTTTTTGTTTAGAGGACTTGAACAGACATTTCTCCAAAGAGGACATACAGATGGCCAATAGGCACATGAAAAGATGTTCAACACTGCTAGTTATTAGAGAAATGCAAGTCAAAACTATAATGAGGTTTTATAATGGCTATCATCAAGCATCAAGAAATCACAAAGCACAAATGCTGGAGAGAACATGGAGAAGGGAACTCTCTGTACTTTTGGTGGGAATGTAAATTGATACAGCTGCTATGGAGATCAGTATGCTGCTGCCCCTGCTAACTCACTTTAGAAGTGTCCAACTCTGTGAGACCCCATCGACGGCAGCCCACCAGGCTCCTCTGTCGTTGGGATTCTCCAGGCAAGAATACTGGAGTGGGTTGCCATTTCTTTCTCCAACGCATGCATGAATGCTAAGTCACTTCAGTTGTGTTCGACTCTGTGCAACCCCATGGACAGCAGCTCACCAGGCTTCTCTGTCCACAGGATTCTCTAGGCAAGAATACTAGAGTGGGTTGCCATTTCCTTCTCCAGATCAGTGTGGAGGTTCCTTAAAAATAGAGCTATCATATGGCCCTGTAATCCCACTCCTGGGCATATATCCAGAGAAAGACATGGTCCCCAAAGATACATGCACTCCCATGTTCACTGCAGCACTGTTTATAATAGTCAAGACATGGAAGCAACCTAAATGTCCACTGACAGAGGACTGGGTGAAGAAGATGTGGTACATATATATAATGGAATATTACTCAGCCATTAAAAAGAATGAAATAAGATGCTTTGCAGCAACATGTATGGACCCAGAGAGAGTCATACTGAGTGCAGTCAGACAGAGGATAAATATCACATGACATCCTTATATGTGGAATCTAAAAAGAAATGATAGAAATGAAGTTACTTACAAAACAGAAAGAGACTCACAGAAAATGAACTTATGGTTGCCAGGGGAAAGGGTTAGTTAGGGACTCTGGAAGGTCAAGTACATACTGCTATATTTGCTATATTTAAAATGGATAACCAACAAAGATCTATTGTATAGCACATGGAATTCTGCTAAATGTTATGTGGCAGTATGGATGGGAGGGGGTTTTGGGGAGAATGGATATGTGTATATTTATTCACTGTTCACCTGAAACCATAACATTGTTAACTGGCTATACCCTAATAGAAGACGTTTTTGGTGTTGAAAAGAAATAAAAATAAAAAAGCAAAATTAAACAGATGGGATTTAATCAAATTTGTAAAACCTTTAGCATAGCAAAGGAATCCATAAACAAAATTAAAGAGAACATATTGACAGAGACAAAAAATTTGCAAATGGTATGACTGACAAGGGCTCTATTTCCAAAATATATGAACATCTCGTACAACTGAATAACAAAAAAAACAAACCGATCGAAAAATGGGTAGAAGATATGAGTCATTTTTCCAAAGACAGACAGATGGTCAACAGGCAACATCACTAACTCTTCAGTTCAGTTCAGTTCAGTTCAGTCACTCAGTCGTGTCCGACTCTTTGCAATCCCATGACTTGCAGCACGCCAGGCCTGCCTGTCCATCACCAACTCTCGGAGTTCACTCAAACTCATGTCCATCTAGTCCGTGATACCATCCAGCCATCTCATCCTCTGTCGTCCCCTTTTCCTCCTGCCCCCGATCCCTCCCAGCATCAGAGTCTTTTCCAATGAGTCAACTCTTTGCATGAGGTGGCCAAAGTACTGGAGTTTCAGCCTCAGCATCAGTCCCTCCAATGAACACCCAGGACTCATCTCCCTTAGAATGGACTGGTTGGATCTCCTTGCAGTCCAAGGGACTCTCAAGAGTCTTCTCCAACACCACAGTTCAAAAGCATCAATTCTTCGGCGCTCAGCTTTCTTCACAGTCCAACTCTCACATCCATACATGACCACTGGAAAAACCATAGCCTTGACTAGACGGACCTTTGTTGGCAAAGTAATGTCTCTGCTTTTGAATATGCTATCTAGGTTGGTCAAAACTTTTCTTCCAAGGAGCACTAACTCTTAGAGAAATGCAAATCAAAATACAGTGTGGTATCACTTCATATGGCCATCAGCAGTAAGTCTACAAACAGTAAATGTTGGCGAGTATGTGGAGAAAAGGGAACCTTCTACACAGCTAGTGGGAATGTAAACTGGTGCAGCCACTATGGGAAAAAATATGGAGGTTCCTTAAAAAACTGAAAATAGAACAACCACATGATCCAATAATCCTACCCCTGGTTATATATCCAATTAACAATAGTCATACCTTGGATAAACCTCACTGGCTACAACAGTGCCACTGCACAAAGCTTGGGTACATATCCAGAAAGACATAAACTCTAATTCAAAAAGATACATATCTAACAATGTTCACAGCACTACTATTCACAAAAACTAAGGCACTGTAGAAACAATCCACGTTCTCAGAAACAAACCACTGACTTAAGAAGCTGTGGTATATATTTACAATGGAATATTACTCAGACATAAAGAGGAATGAAATATTGCCATGTGAAGCAACATAGATGGATCTAATGAATACTTAGTTAAGTGAATCAGAGAAAGACTAATACAAGATACTAACTGTAAGTGGAATCTAAGAAATAATAGACATGAATCTATATATACAAAACAGAAGCAGATTCATGTAACAAAGTTACTAAAAGGGAACATTGTTGGGAGTGATAAACTAGGAGTACGGGATTAACAGATACAAAACACTACACATAAAATAGATAAGCAACAAGGATTTACTATTTAGCAGAAGAACTCTGCTCAATATTCTGAAATATTCTTTGCTCAATGTTCAGATTCAACAAACACCTGAAACTTAACAATATTTTAAATCAACATATTAAAAAAAAAGTTAAAAAAATTGTATCATGCTCTGTACTGCCATTCCATACAAATGGAATTTAAAGAGAGCCAAAGAGTTCTAAGCAAAACAAAAACAGTTCTAAGAGGGACGTTTATAGCAATACAATCTTACCCCTGGATATAAGAAAAATCTCAAACTCACTGCCATATGACAAAATAGAGTTTAAAATAAAGTCTATTACAAAAGACAAAGAAGGATGGTACATAATGATAAAGGGATCAATCCAAGAAGGTATATCATTAATATAAATGTCCTGAACATAGGACCACCTCAATATATAAGGCAAATATTAACAGCCATAAAAGAAGACATCAACAGTAATACAATAGTAGCGGACTTTAACAGCCCACTTTCATCAATGGAAAGATCATCCAGACAGAAAATCAACAGAGAAACACAGGCCTTAAATGACATATTATTCCTGATGGCCTTAACTGATACTTATAGACCATTCCATTCAAAAGCAGCAAATATATATGCTTCTCAAGGGCACATGCAATGCTTTCCAGGATTGATATCTTGGACCAAAAAGCAAGACTCAGTAAATTTATGAAACTTGAAACCATACCAAGTATCTTTTCCAACCACAATGCTATGAGGTCAGAAATCAAGTACAGGAAAAACTATAAAAAACAAACACATGGAGGCTAAACAGTATGCTATTAAATAACTAATGGGTCACTGAAGAAATAAAAAAGAAGCAATCAAAAAATGCCTAGAGACAAATAAAAACAAAAATGATGATCCAAAAACCTATGGGATGCAGCAAAAGCAGTCCTAAGAGGGAAGTTTATAGCAATCCAATCTTACTTCCAGAAACAAGAAAAAGTCTCAAATTCACAACCTAGCCTTATACTTAAAGCAACTAGAGAAAGAAAAAATAAAACTGAAAGAGGGGAAAAGAAATCATAAAGATCAGAGCAGAAATGAATGAAATAGAGATGAAGAAAACAGCAAAGATCAATGAAACTAAAGCCTGGTTCTTTGAAAAGTTAACTAAATTGATAAATCTTTAGCCAGACTCATCAAGAAAAAAGGTGAAAGGGCTCAAATCAATAATAAAAGAAATGAAAAAGAACAAGTTACAACAGACACAATAAAAATACAAAGGATCATAAAAGACTACTACAAGCAACTATATACCAATAAAACAGACATTCTAGAAGAAATGGAATAATACTTAGGTATAATTTTCCAAAATTGAGCAGGAAGAAACAAAATATAAACAGACTTCACAAGTATTGAAACTGTGATTAAAAATCTCCCAACAAACAAAGGTCCAGGACCTGAAGGCTTCACAGGCTAATTCTATCAAACATTTAGAGAAGAGTTAACACCCACTCTTTTGAAATTATTCCCAAAAATTGCAGAGGAAGGAACACTCCCAAACTCATTCTATGAGCCCATCATCAACCTGATACCAAAATCAGACGATATCACAAAAAAAGAAAATTACAGGTCAATGTCACTGATGAATACAGACGCAAAAATCCTCAACATAATACCAGCAATCTGAACTTTATAGTATATTAAAAGGATCATACATCATGATCAAGTGGTATTTATTTCAAGGATATAAGGTTTTATCAATATCCACAAATCAGTGTGATATATCACATTAACAAACTGAAGAAAAAAAATATATGATCATCTCAATAGATGCAGAAAAAGCTTTTGAAGAAAACTTAAACACCCATTTATAAAAAAACAAAAAACAAAACTCTAGAAAGTAGGCACAGAAGGAACCTACCTCAGCATATAGGAAATATATGACAAACCCACAGCTAACATCATACTCAACAGTAAAAAGCTGAAAGCATTTCCTCGAAGATCAGAAACAAGTCAAGGATATGCACTCTCACCACTGTAATTCAACATAGTTTATGAAGTCCTGCTGCAGCAATCAGAGAAGAAAAAAAGTTAACAGGGATCTCAATTGGAAATAAGAAGTAAAATTATCACTGATTGCAGATGACACGATACACAGAAAATCCTAAAAATGCTACTGGAAAACTACTAGAGCTCACCAATGAATTCAGTATTAAAGTTTCAGGATACAAAATGAATACACTGAAATCTGTTGCCTTTCTATAGGCTAACAATGAAAGACTGGAAAGAGAAATTAAGTAAGCAATCCAATTTAACATCAGTATATATATGGAATTTAGAAAGATGATAACAATAACCCTGTGTACGAGACAGCAAAAGAGACACTGGTGTATGGAACAGTCTTATGGACTCTGTGGGAGAGGGAGAGGGTGGGAAGATTTGGGAGAATGGCATTGAAACATGTAAAATATCATGTATGAAACGAGATGCCAGTCCAGGTTCAATGCACGATACTGGATGCTTGGGGCTAGTGCACTGGGACGACCCAGAGAGATGGTATGGGGAGGGAGGAGGGAGGAGGGTTCAGGATGGGGAGCACATGTATACCTGTGATGGATTCATTTTGATATTTGGCAAAACTAATTATGTAAAGTTTAAAAATAAAATAAAAAAAATAAAAATAAAAACAGTATGGGACTGACACAGGAATAGAAATATAGATCAATGGAACAGGACAGAATGTCCAGAGATAAACCCACACACTTATGTTCACGTAATTATGACAAGGGCTTCCCACACAGTGCAGTGGTAAAGAATACAGCTGTCAATGCAGGAGATGCCAGAGTCATGGGTTTGATCCCTGGGTCAAGAATATGGCCTGGAATAGCAAATGGCAACCCTCTCCAGTAATCTTGCCTTGAAAATTACATGGACAGAGGAGTCTGGCAGGCTACATTCCATGATGTTGCAAAGACTTGGACACGACTAAGCACACATACACACACTCTATGATAAAGGAGGCAAGAATATACAATGGAGAAAAGACAGTGGTTCCCGGAAAACTGGACAGCTACATGTAGAAGAATGAAATTAGAATACTCCCTGACACCACACAGAAAAATAAGCTCAAAATGGATTAAAGACCTAAATATAAGGCCAGATACTATAAAACTCTTAAGGGAAAACACAGGCAGAACACTGACACAAATCACAGCAAGATCTTTTCTAACCCACCTCGTAATGAAAACAAAAAGAAAATAAACAAATGAAACCTAATGAAACTCAGAAGCTTTTGCAGAGCAAAGGAAAAACCATAAACAAAATGAAAAGACAATCTACAGAATGGGAGAAAATATTTGAAAATGATGAGATCGACAAGGGCTTAATTTCCAAAATACAACAACTCGAACAACTCAGTAACACAAAATCAACAACCCAATTGAAAAAGGGACATAACACCTAAATAGGTATTTCTCCAGAGAAGAAATACAGACATCCAATAAGCACATGAAAAGATGCTCAACACTGCTAGTTACTAGAGAAGTGCAGATTAAAACTACAATGAGGTACCACTTCACACCAAAATCGCCACTGCTAAAAACTCCATATAAATAACAAATGCAGGAGGAGATGTGGAGAAAAGGGGACCTTTCTACTCTATTGCTGGGAATATAAGTTGGTAGAGCCACTATGGAAAACAGAATGGAAGTTCCTCAAAAAACTAAAGATAGAATTACCATGTGATCCAGCAAAATGCAAATTCAAAAAGATACTTGCATGTTTATGTTCACAGCAGCATTACTTACAATAGCCCAGTCATGGAAACAACCTAAATGACCTTCCACAGATGAACGAATAAAAATGTGGTAGTTCCAGTTTAAGGTGGCAGAATAGAAGGATGGGTGCTCATCTTCTCCTGTGAGAACACCAAAATCACAACTAGCTATTGAACAACCATTGAAAGGAGGATAATGGAACCCATCAAAAGATATCCCACATCCACAAAGAAGCTGCTGCAGAGAGACAGTAGGAGGGGCGCAATCACAATAAAATAAAATCCAATGACCACCAGGTGGGTGATCCACAAACTGGAGAATAATACCAAAGAAGTTTTCCCATTGTTGTACAGGTTCTGAACCCCACATCAGGGTTCCCGGCCTGGGGAATCTGACCTTGAAGGCCAGCGGGATTTGATTACAGGACTTACACAGGACTAGGGGAAACAGGGACTCCAGTCTTGGAGGGCACAAAAACAAAATCTTGCCTGCACCAGAAACCAGAGGAAAGGAGCAGTGACTCCACAGGATACTGACCAAAACCCCTGCTAGTTGTGGAGGGTCTCCTGTGGAGGTTTGGGTTGGCAGGGGCTCATCACTGGGACTGGAGCACTGGCAGTAGTAGTCATGAAAGGTTCCCCTTGGTGTAAGCCCTCCTGGGGGTCACCATTAACCCTACTACAGAGCCCTTCACAGATTACTGGCTTGTTGTGGCAAAGCGGCTTGTGTAACTCAATGAAGCTATGAGCCATGCCATGTAGGGCCACCCAAGACAGATGGGTCACAGTAGAGAGTCCTGACAAAACATGATCCACTGGAGGAGGGAATGGCAAATAATCCCAGTATACTTGCCATGAGAACCTCCTGAACTGTATAAAAAGACAAAAAGATACGACACTAAAGGATTAGTCCTCCAGGCCAGAAGGTGTCCACTATGCTACTAGGAATGAGCAGAGGACATCTACTAATAGCCCCAGAAAGAATGAAGTGGCTTGGCCAAAGTGGAAATGATGCTCAGTTGTGGATTTGTCTGGTGATGAAAGTAAAATGTGATGCTGCAAAGAACAGTATGGCATAGGAACCTGGAATATTAGGTCCATGAATCAAGGTAAATTGGACATGGTCAAGCAGGAGATGGCTAGAGTAAACATAGACATCTTAGGAATCCATGAACTAAAGTGGACGGGAATGGACGAAGTTAATTCAGAAGACCATTATATCTACTACTTTGGGCAAGAATCCCTTAGAAGAAATGGAGCAGTCCTCATAATCAACAAAACAATCTGAAATGCCGTCCTTGGGTGCAACCTCAAAAACCACAGAATGATCTGGGTTTGTTTCCAAGGCAAGCCATTCAACATCATAGTAATTCAAGTCTATGCCCCTACCACCATCACTGACTCAATGGACGTGGGTCTGGGTGAACTCCGGGAGTTGGTGATGGACAGGGAGGCCTGTCGTGCTGCAATTCATGGGGTCGTGAAGAGTCGGACACGACTGAGACTGAACTGAACTGAGCCAAGTACGACTTAAATTCCCTATGAATAAGCAGTCGAGGTAATGAATAGATTTAAGGTCAGTTCCTTGAAGACCTAGAAGATCTCCTAGAACTAACACCAAAAAAATATGTTCTTTTCATCACTGGGGATTGGAATGCAAAAACAGGAAGTCAAGATACCAGGAATAACAGGCAAGTTTGGTCTTGGAGCACAAAAAGAAGCAGGGCAAAGGCTAACTGAATTCTGCCAAGAGAATGCACTGGTCATAGCAAACATCCTTTTGAAACAATACAAGAGATGACTTTACAAATGGACATTACCAAAGGGTCAATACCGAAATCAAATTGATTACATTCTTTGTAGCCAAAGATGGAGAAGTTCTTTAGAGTCAGCAAAATCAAGACCTGGAGCTGACTGTGGCTCAGATCAGCTTCTCAAAGCAAAATTCAGGCTTAAACTATAAAGTGGGGAAAAGCACCAGGCTAGCCAGGTATGAGAAACACTGGACTGGAAGAAACACAAGCTGGAATCAAGATTGCCAGGAGAAATATCAATAACCTCAGATATGCAGATGACACCACCCTTATGGCAGAAAGTGAAGAGGAACTAAAAAGCCTCTCGATGAAAGTGAAAGTGGAGAGTGAAAAAGTTGGCTTAAAGCATTCAGAAAACGAAGATCATGGCAACTGGTCCCATCACTTCATGGGAAATAGATGGGGAAACAGTGGAAACAGTATCAGACTTTATTTTTTTGGGCTCCAAAATCACTGCAGATGGTGACTGCAGCCATGAAATTAAAAGACGCTTACTCCTTGGAAGGACAGTTATGACCAACCTAGACAGCATATTCAAAAGCAGAGATATTACTTTGCCAACAAAGGTCTGTCTAATCAAGGCTATGGTTTTTCCTGTGGTCATGTATGGATGTGAGAGTTGGACTGTGAAGAAGGCTGAGCGCTGAAGAATTGATGCTTTTGAACTGTGGTGCTGGAGAAGACTCTTGAGAGTCCCTTGGACTGCAAGGAGATCCAACCAGTCCATTCTGAAGGAGATCAGCCCTGGGATTTCTTTGGAGGGAATGATGCTGAAGCTGAAACTCCAGTACTTTGGCCACCTCATGCGAAGAGTTGATTCATTGGAAAAGACTCTGATGCTGAGAGGGATTGGGGGCAGGAGGAAAAGGGGACGACAGAGGATGAGATGGCTGGATGGCATCACTGACTTGATGGACGTGGGTCTGGGTGAACTCCAGGAGTTGGTGATGGACAGGGAGGCCTGGCGTGCTGCGATTCATGGGGTTGTGAAGAGTCGGACACGACTGAGACTGAACTGAACTGAGCCAGGTACGACTTGAATTCCCTATGAATATGCAATCGAGGTAATGAATAGATTTAAGGGATTAGATCCAGTAAACAGCATGCCTGAAGAACTATGGACAGAGGTCTGTAATACAGTTCAGAAGGCAGTGAACAAACCCACCCCAACAAGAAGGCAAAGTGGTTATCTAAAGAGGAAAAGCGAAAAGCAAGGGAGAAAGGGAAAGGTAGACTCAGCTCAACGCAGAGTTCTAGAGAATAGCAAGGAGAGACAAGAAGGCCTTCTTCAATGAATGATGCAAAGAAATACAGGAAAACAACAGCAGGGGAAAGACTAGAGCTTCAGGAAAACTGGAAATATCAAGGGAACAATTCATCCAAAGATGGGCACAAATAAAGGACAGAAACAAGAGCGACCTAGTAGAAGCCAAAGAGATTAAATGAAGCCAGAAGCATACATAAAGAACTGTACAAAAATTAACCAGATAATCATTATGGTATGGTTAATCACCCAGAGCCAGACATTCTGGAGTGTGAAGTCAAGTGGGCCTTAAAAAGCACTGCTGTCAATAAAGTTAGTAATGGATGTGATGGAATTCCAGTAGAGCTATTTAAAACCCCCAAAGATATGCTATCAAAGTGCTGCACTCAACATGTCCACAAATCTGGAAGACCTAGCAGTGACTACAGGACTGGAAAAGGTCAATCCTCATCCCAATCCCAAGAAGGACAGTACTAAAGAATGTTCAAACCACTGGACAATTGCACTCATTTCCCACGCTACTAAAGTAAGGCAAAGTCAAATTGCTCATTCATGTCTGACTCTTCACAACCTCATGGACTGTATAGCCTGCCAGGCTCTTCTGTCCATAGGATTTTCAAGGCAAGAATACTGGAGTGGGTTGCCATTTAAGATCATGCTTAAAATTTTGCATGGTATGCTTCTGCATTACATGAACCAAGAACTTCCAGATATCCAAGCTGGGTTTAGAAAAGGCAGAGGAACCAGAGATCAAATTGCCAACATTTGCTGGATCACAGAGAAAACAAAGGAATTCCTAGAAAAACATCTACCTGTTCCATTAACTATGCTAAAGCCTTGCACTGTGTGGATCATAAAAAACTGGAAAAATCTTAAAGAGATGGGAATACTAGACCTCTTACCTGTCTCCTGAGAAACATGTATGCAAGTCAAGAAGCATCAGTTAGAACCCTGTATGGAACAACTGGCTAGTTCAGGATTGAGAAAGGAGTATGACAAGGCTGTCTGTTGTCACCCTGTTTATTTAACTTATACACAGAGCACATCATGAAAGATGCCAGGCTGGATGAGTTACAACAGGAGAAACATCAACAACCTCATGTATGCAGATGATACCACTCTAACGGCAGAAAGCAAAGAGGAACTAAAGAACCTCTCGATGAGGGTGAAGGAGGAGAGTGAAAAAGCCAGCTTAAAAGTAAATACTGAAAAAACTAAGATCATGGCATTCGGCCACATCACTTCATGGCAAATAGAAGAGGAAAAGATGGAAGAAGTAACAGACGTCTTCTTCTTGGGCTCTAAAATCACCGTGGATGGGGACCGTGGTCATGAAATCAGAAGACAAATGCCTCTTGGCATGAAAGGCATGACAAGCCTAGATAGTGTGTTGAAAAGCAAAGACATCACTCTGCTGACAAAGGTCCATATAGTTAAGGTTATGGTCTTTCCAATGATCACGTTATGATTGTGAGAGTTGGACCACAGAGAAGGCAGAGTGCAGAAGAATTGATGCCTTTGAACTGTGGTGCTGGAGAAGACTCTTTAGAGTCCCTTGGACAGCAAGAAGATCAAACCAGTCTGTCTTAAAGGAAATCAACCCTGAATATTCATTGGAAGGACTGATGCTGAAGCTACAATATTTTGGTCACCTGATGTGAACAGTCGACTCACTGGAAAAGACCCTGGATGCTGGGAAAGATTGAGGGCAGAAGAAGGTGTCAGAGAATGAGATGGCTGGATGGCACCACTGATGCAATGGACATGAACTTGGGCAAACTCTGGGAGATGGTGTGGGACACGGAGGCCTGGCCCGCTGCAGTTCATGGGGTGGCAAAGAGTCAGAACTGGGCAACTGAACAACAGCAAAAACAGAGCCCTTAGACCCCAGGGCTGGGTATCCTCAGGCCAAACAACTAACAGGGAGGGAGCACAACCCCACCCATTAGCAAATAATTGGATTAAAGATTTACTGAGCAAGACCCTGCCCACCAGAGCAAGACAGAAGAACCAGAGTTCACTGGCGCTAGAACAAAAACCACATTAAAGAAAGTTAATCAGGATGAAAAAGCAGAAAGTTATGTCCCAGAGGAAGGGACAAGATAAAACCCCCCCAAAAACAACTAAATGAAGTGGAGATAGGCAACCTTCCTGAAAAAGAATTCAAGACTCTCATTTAGATTTGATGGAGAAATCAAGCTTTCCAGACAAGTAAAGAGAATTCAGCACCACCAAACCAGCTTTACAATAAACATTAAAGGAACTTTCTAGGCAGTAAACAGAAGAGAAGGAAAAGACCTACAGAAAATAAACCCAAAACAATTAAGAAAATGGTAATAGGATCATACATATCAATAATTACCTCAAAGGTAAATGGATTAAATGTATCAAACAAAAGACATACACTGGCTGGGTAGATGAAAATATGTGCATGTATGCATTTTCCCTTATCACATCACTCTGCTTGACCCCCCCCCCCTCCAAACTGTATGTAATTATTTTATTGTTAGACTAATCATGTTCCCATTATGGCTTGCAATTGTAATTATCTTTTATTGTCTGGCTACTGACTGTGAAAACTGATCAAAATATTTTACTGTTGTGATTATGTAACTATTACTCACTCAATACCACTGTATCATGATTGGTCAACAGAAAATATAATAGAATTCTGCATCACCAAGACTACCATTTAATAGAAAAACCTGTAAAAAGATGTGGTACATATATATATACAGAACAGAATACTACTCATCCACAAAAAAAGAACAAGACAGGGCTTCCCTGGTCTGGGAACTACTGGACAAGTGGTTAAGAATCTGCCTTGCAATGCAAGGGACACTGGTTTGACCCCTGGTACAGAAGGGTCCCCTGTGCTGGGGAGCTGCTGAGCCCGTGCGGAACAATAATGAGCCAGCACTCTGGAGCCTGCAAGCTACAACTACTGAAGCCTGAGCACCTGGACCCTGTGCTCTGTAACAAGAGAAGCCACCTCAATGAGAAGGCTGCACACTACAATGCAAAGTAGCCCCTGCTCAGCACAACTGAAGAAAGCCTGCATGCAGCAATGAAGACCCACCACAGTCAAAAAATTAAATAATCTTTGGGGAAAAAAAGAATGAAATAATGCTACTTGCAGCAACATGAATGGAACTAGAGATTATCACACTATGTGAAGTCAGAAAGATAAATACTACATGATATCATTTATATGTGGATTCTAAAATATGATACAAACTGATCTATGAAACTGAAATCATGGACATACAGAACAAACTGGTGGTTGCCATGGGGGAGGGGGTTGGGGGAGAGACGGAGGTTGGGCAGATGTACGCTTTTATACATAGAATGAATAAACAACTAGGTTCTACTTTACAGCACAAGGAACTATACTCAATATCCTTTGATAAACCTTAACGGAATAGACTATTAAAAAAGAAATGTGTATATATGTATAATTGAATCACTGCTACACAGCAGAAATTCACACATTGTAAATCAACCATATGTCAATAAAAATACTGATTGCAGTAAATAAAAAATATCTTTCTATATTTTTTAAGCATATCAAAGTTTCCACACTTTATTTTTCTCTAGATAGAAGTAAATATTTAGAAAGCAACTATAAAGAAGAAGCAACTTACTTTATTTCGATCTTGGACAACCAGTATTTTTCTAGTATTTTCATCAAATACAGCTCCTGTTGGGGGGAAAAGATAATCGAGAAATATGAATTTCATTCACCTCAGATTACTCCCACACTATTACCTGTGGTCATCTGAAGGCCTAGTTCAAATAACCACCTCATCCTTGAAGAGTTGTAAAATAACTTCAGTAAGAAACCAGTTGCTCAGTTATCTTGGGTCTTTTAATGGCTGAAAGTAACAACGATGGTTCTAGCATATGCTATCTTACAGAATAATCATTTGCATCTCCTTCTCTAGATCATCTATTCCTGATGATAGTTAAAATATTCTTTCTATTCTTTTAAGCATTTAGTGTCCAATTTTAAGTGCTTAAAAATATCCATTGAATCAATGGATTGACTTTTCCATTTTGATACTTATTCCTTGAATCACTATGTATAAACATGATCCAAATCTCAAATATCTCAACTTTCAGTTCAAGACTTCTTCCTTAAAGCCACTTAAATTCCCTTATCACATTATGTACACAACTTTATAACTTACCAATATATTGCTACAGAATACTTTTTAATCAGCAGTTTATATTTTTTAAAGTTCTAGACCATTTCTTTGATTTATTCATTCAACATATACACTGCCCAGCACACTAGGCATTTTGCTAGATATCAGGCACTCAAAATTAAGTTTTTTTCTATCCTTGGGTAATGCTAGGTCAAAAACAAAATGACACTTTAATGATCTAGAGCTTCCCTGATAGCTCAGTTGGTAAAGAATCCACCTGCAATGCAGGAGACCCAGCTTCGATTCCGGGGTCGAAAGATCCGCTGGAATAGGGATAGACTACACCCTCCAGTATTCTTGGGCTTCCCTGTGGCTCAGCTGGTAAAGAATCTGCCTGCAATGTGGGAGACCTGGGTTTGATCCCTAGGTTGGGAAGATCTCCTGGAGAAGGGAAAGGCTACCCACTCCAGTATTCTGGCCTAGAGAATTCCACGGACTGTAGTCCACAGGGTCAGAGTCAGACACTACTGAGCAACTTTTACTTAAAGATTTGCATTAAGTTTCTTTAAATGCTATAATTTAAACATTATTTGTATTTACATAATGTGGGAAGATATTGTTAAAAATATACTTTCTATTCATTCATTCAATATTAATTGAGCTCCTATATATAACACATGTAGGTTCTATATTTATAGTATATGAATTGAGATATTTTTTTTGTGTCAGGCACGTTTCCAGTTGCTAAGGATACAGTCTCAAAGAATCAGACACAACCTAGCAACTGAACCACAAGGATACAATGGTGAACAAAATGCCCTATCATTATGAGGCTCTTGTTTTGAGGCTGGTACGAAGTTACAAATGAAAAATAAATTATGTAGAACCTGTGTGCAAGCTAAGTTGATTCAGTAGTGTCTGACTCTTTGCGACCCTATGCACTATAGGCACCAGGCTCCTCTGCCCATGGGATTCTCCAGGCAAAAATACTGAAGTGGGTTGCCATTTCGTACTCTAGGGGATCTTTCCCACCCAGGGACAGAACCTCTCTTTCTTACTTCTCCTGCATTGGCAGGTGGATTATTTACCACTAGCGCCACCTGACGGTGCTTAGTCACTTGGTTGTGTGCTACTCTGCAATCCCAAGGACTGTAGCCCACCAGGCTCTTCTGTCCATGCAATTATCCAGGGAAGAATACTGGAGTCAGTTGCCATTTCCTACTCCAGAGGATCTTCCTGATCAAGGGATTGAACCCACATCTCCTGTTTCTCCTGCCTGGCAGGCGAATTCTTTACCACTGCACCACCTGGGGAGCCCATATAGAACATGCTGCTGCTGCTAAGTCGCTTCAGTTGTGTTTGACTCTGTGTGACCCCAGAGACGGCAGCCCACCAGGCTCCCCCGTCCCTGGGATTCTCCAGCAAGAACACTGGAGTGGGTTGCCATTTCCTTCTCCAATGCATGAAAGTGAAAAGTGAAAGTGAAGTCGCTCAGTCGTGTCTGACTCTTCAAGACCCCATGGACTGCAGCCTACCAGGCTCCTCCATCCATGGGATTTGCCAGGCAAGAGTACTGGAGTGGGGTGCCATTGCCTTCTCTGATATAGAACATAAGGCGGTAATAAATATTACAGATGCAATACAGTAGGGAATAGATACATGTAACAAACGGAAGAACAATTTTCTCTGAAATTTAAACATCCCATTTTAGCACTTCAAAGTCAAAGAAAACCACAAAGTGAGATAATTAACATTAATGTTGGCTTCTAGTAGAAGATATAAACTATAATTGGTTGAGTGAGCCTTAGGAAGCATTACTACAAACAAAGCTAGTATAAGTGATGGAATTCCAGATGAGCTATTTAAGATCCTAAGAGATGATGCTATTAAAGTGCTGCACTCAACATGCCAGCATATTTGGAAAACAGCAATGGCCACAGGACTGGAAAAGGTCAGTTTCACTCCAATCCCAAAGAAAAGCAATGCCAAAGAATGTTCAAACCAACATATAATGTCACTCATTTCACATGCTAGCAAGGTAGTGCTCAAAATCCTTCAGGCTAAGCTTCAACAGTATGTGAACTGAAAACTTCTGTATGTACAAGCTGGATTTAGAAAAGGTAGCAGAACCAGTGATCAAATTGCCAAAATCCACTGGATCATAGAAAAAGGGAATTACAAAAAACATCTGCTTCACTAACTACACTAAAGCCTTTGACTGTGTGGATCACAACAAACTGTTGAAAATTCTTCAAGAGAAGAGAATACCAAACCACCATACCTGCCTCCTGAGAAATCTGTATGCAGGTCAAGAAACAACAGTTAGAACTGGACATGGAACAATGGACTGGTTCAAAATGCGGAAAGGAGCATGTCAAGGCTATATATTGTCACCCTGCTTATTTAACTTATATACAGTGTGCTAAGTGCTAAGTCGCTTCAGTTGTGTCCGACTCTGTGTGACCCCATAGACGGCAACGCATCAGGTTCCCCTGTCTCTGGGATTCTCCAGGCAAGAACACTGGAGTGGGCTGCCATTTCCTTCTCCAATGCATGAAAGTGAAAAGTGAAAGTGAAGTCACTCAGTCATGTCTGACTCTTAGCAACCCCATGGTACATCATGTGAAATGCCAGGCTGGATGAAGCACTCAGTGCAATTCCAGGCTCAATCAAGCTTAAGATTAAGCTTGATTTATCTTAATCTTGATAATCTTAATCATGATAATCTAAGATTAAGGGTAAAATATCAACAACCTCAGATACCAGTTTAATGGCAGACAGTGAAGAGATAAAGAGCCTCTTGAGCGGATGATACCAGTTTAATGGCAGACAGTGAAGAGATAAAGAGCCTCTTGAGGAGCTTGCAAAAAGAGTGTGAAAAAGCTGGTTTAAAACTCAACATTCAAAAAACTACAATCATGGCATCCCATCCCATAACTTCATGGCAAACAGCTAGGGAGAAAGTAGAAACAATGGCAGATTTTATTTTCTTGGGCTTCAAAATCACTGTTGATGGCAACTACAGCCATGAAATTAAAAGATGCTTGCTCCTTGGAAGAAAGCTATGACACATAGTGTATTAAAAAGCAGAGAGATCACTTTGCTGACAAAAGTCTGTATAGTCAAAGCTACGGTTTTTCCAGTAGTCATGTACAGGTATCAGCGTAGAACCACAAAGAAGGCTCAACACCAAAGAATTGATGCTTTTGAACTGTAGTGCTGGAAAAGACCCTCACAGTCCCTTGGACAGCAAGATCAAACCAGTCAATCCTAAAGGAAATCAACCCTGAATTCACTGGACAGACTGATCCTGAAGCTCCAGTATTCTGGCCAGCTGATACAGACAGCCAACTCACGGGAAAAGACCCTGGACGCTGGGAAAGATTGAGGGCAGGAGGAGAAGGGGGTGACAGAGGATGAGATGGCTGGATGACATCACTGACTCAATGGACGTGAGTTTGAGCAAACTCCGGGAGACAGTGAAGGACAGGGAAGCCTGGAGTGCTCTAGTCCATGGGGTCACAAAGAGTTGGAAATATCTTAGCAACTTAACAACAAAAACAAATAATTTAACTGGACTTTATGTGAGTTTAATGCCAAAGAAATAACCAAGAAAATCTACTCAATTTTTAATAATTTGTCATTACACAAATTGAACTTTTCCTTCCTTCACTATAAATGAGCCAAAAATAGCACCGGTAAACACAATGTGAGCGACCCCTGCTGGTCACAACACAGAAGCTAAATAAACCCAAAGAAACAGTGAAAACAGGGAAAAAGTGGAAACAATGACAGACTTTTTTTTTGGGGGCTCCAAAATCACTGCAGATAATGACTGCAGCCATGAAATTAAAAGACACTTGCTCCTTGGAAGAAAAGTTATGACCAACCCAGACAGCATATTAAAAAGCAGAGACATTACTTTGCCAACAAAGGTTCATCTAGTCAAAGCTATGGTTTGTCCAGTAGTCATGTACAGATGTTAAGAGTTGGACTATAAAGAAACCTGAGCACCAAAGAATTGATGTTTTTGAACTATGGTGTTGGAGAAGACTCTTGAGAGACCCTTTGACTGCAAGGAGATCCAACCAGTCCATCCTAAAGTAAATCAGTCCTGAATATTTATTCGAAGGACTGATGTTGAAGCTGAAACTCCAATACTTTGGCCACCTGATGCGAAGAGCTGCCTCATTTGAAAAGACCCTGATGCTGGGAAAGATTGAAGGTGGGAGGAAAAGGGGACGACAGAGGATGAGATGGTTGGATGGCATCACTAACTCAATGGACGTGAGTTCGAATAAACTCCAGGAGTTGGGGATAGATAGGGAGGCCTGGAATGCTGCAGTTCATGGGGTTGTAAAGAGTCAGATATAACTGAGTGACTGAACTGAAACCCAAAGAGATTAGGGATTCAATTATTGTATTAATATGACTAGTCAGGTACTGTACTATTTTTCCGGAGAAGGCAACGGCACCCCACTCCAGTACTCCTGCCTGGAAAATCCCATGGATGGAGGAGCCTGGTAGGCTGCAGTCCATGGGGTCGCTAAGAGTCGGACATGACTGAGCGACTTCACTTTCACTTTTCACTTTCATGCAATGGGGAAGGAAATGGCAACCCACTCCAGTGTTCTTGCCTGGAGAATCCTGGGGATGGGGGAGCCTGGTGGGCTGCCGTCTATGGGGTCACACAGAGTCAGACACGACTGAAGTGACTTAGCAGCAGCAGCAGTACTATTTTTCATAATAATCCTGTGAGTGGTATAATTTTGAGTGCCCAACTTCACAAAGCCTTGAAACTGATGTCCTTTCTGGGTCACAAGCAGGTACTCTCACTGTCCAGTCCCTTCACCACACAATTGCCTTTTCAGAGGGCTGACATTACCATTTGAAGATCTATCCAACCATTCATTCAAGAAATATTTACTGAGCACCTAGACTATACCAGACACTGTATTTTTGCATGCATGCTCAGTTGTATCCGCTTCTCTCCAACTCCATGGATTGTAGCCTGCCAGGCTTCTCTGTACATGGAATTCCCAGGCAAGAATACTGGGTTGGGTTGCCATTCCCTTCTCCAGGGTATCTTCCTGGCCCAGAAATCAAACTCATGTCTTCTGTGTCTCCTGCATTGGCAGGCAAAATTCTTTACCACTGTGCCACCCGAGAAGCTTGACACTGTGTTTAGTCTGAGGATTAAGAGGTAAACAAGACAGATAAAATATTTGCCTTCCCAGACTTCACATTATTGTGGGGACAATTAAGGACATGGTAATTTCAAATTGTGATAAGTTCTACAAACAAAAACAGAGCTGGGAACTTCCCTGGTGGTCCAGTGGCTAAGACTCCATGCTCCCAATACAGAGGACCTGGGTTTGATCCCTGGTCAGGGAACTAGATCCCACCTGCCACAACTAAGACTTCACATGCTGCAACTAAGACCTGGCATGGCCAAATAAACAAATTAAAATAAATATTAAAAAACAAAAACAGAGCTGGAGAAAGGATGATGGGATTGGTAGGTGGGAGGACTATTTTATGCAAGAAGGTCAGGAACTTTTCTGAGGAGATATTTCAGCTCTAAAGAGCTCAATAAACAAAGCTCTCTGGAAGAGCACTGCAGGAAGAGAAGCCAGTAGGTTTAACAGCTCTGAGGCAGATAGAAGCTGTTTGAAGACAGGAGGAAAGCCATAGCTTTCCAATGTAGAGGAGGAAAGATTTTTTTTCCCTTTACTCACTTCAGCTGTGTCTGAGACCTGAGCTGAACTGACATGACAGATTAATGGATAAGAAATATGTACATTTTATTTGGTGTTAATATTACCACGTGGCCTGGGTGGAGGTCTCCACAGAAATGAAAATCTCCTCAAAGTGTTTAGACCCAGGGGCTTATGTATATACCATTCTAGGAAAGAGGGATAAATTGTGCATAAATGACCAAAGAACGAGGACTTTGTTCTAGGGGAGATAAACGGTGAAAAAAGTGCCAAGGAACTAACTATATGGGGAAACTAGCAAAACATAATGGTTGTTTTCATAAGGTTTGTACTGACAGTGAAGAATCTGTCTGCACTGCAGAAGACATCGATTAGATCCCTGGGTTGGAAAGATCCCCTAGAGAAGGAAATGGCAACCTACCCCAGTATTCTGGCCTGGGGGATTCCATGGACAGAGGAGCCTGGAGTGCTATAGTTCAAGGGGTCGCCAAGAGTCAGACACGACTTGAGTGATTAACACTTTTTTTACTTGTTATTTCATAAGGTTTGTACAGATTTATCTCAATGTCAACTCCCCATCTCTGGTGATAATATTCTCCTCTTTATGGTAGAAAAATTTATGCCCTGCTTTTAGGTAGAAAGGGTCAGGCAGAGAGCCCTTCCTGCTCTCTCTCAATTGTCTTCACTTTGGCATATTTGAGGGTGGTATGTTCTGAATTCCTTAACCAGCTACATCTTGTAGCTTTTAACAAAAAATGTCAACTATTTTCTCTTCATCTAAAAAACTGTATCTTTTTAGAAAAATGTCTTACAGTATCTTCCGACCTCTATGGCCACTTCAAATCCTGGTTATTCTTCAAAACTCTGGTCAAGTTCCAGATTTCTCATCCCCTAAACTCCTATGGCATATCTTAACCATAATATATAGTACTTAGTTATAAACAAGTTCTTCATAGGTGACTCTTTATGCATGTATTACCAATTCTCTAGTACTAACTGGAAACTCTAATTTGAAAGTCTGTATCAATGAACTGATAATTATCTATATGTCTTTTTAAAGAAGTGTGAGACTGTCATCAAATTTTCAAGTGGTCTTTTGAAGCAGAGAAGAATGGAAAGCTGAATTGCCTCTATTTGCTACAGGATAGTGAGACTGTGGACAGAGAAAACACTAGAAATCCTTGAGCAACTCCTTAGAAGACTTCGAAGATGAGAACTACCTTTTAAAACTCTTATTAATTATATGAAGGCAAATGATGCTCTTATTAATAAATTACTAACAATACATATTGCTGCCTTGTAATAAATCACAAGCATTTTTTCCTATTTTCATTTTTCCGAAAACCTGAGAGTTTTCTTAACCCTCGTTCTCAAAGGGTCATCCTAGAGAACCAGCATCAATACCAGCAGCTGCAGCAGCAGAGAATTTATTAGAATTGCAATTTTCGGGCCTCATCTCAGACCAAATGAATTAAAAACTCCTGAGGCTGGGGCCCAGCAATCTGCTTTAACAACCCCCTCCAGGTGATTTTGATGCACTCTATAGTCTTGCCTGGAAAATTCCATGGACAGAAGAGCCTGGCGGTCTACAGTTCATGGAGTCAAAGAGAGTCAGATACGAGTGAGTAAGCATGTGCGCACACAATTTGAGAACTCCCGTCTTAGCTCAAAGCACTCAAGCTAACCGCTGACTTAAAAGTCATGTTCCAATCACTGAAAAACTGGTTTGCTTCACCTTAAATTCAACTTTACAGTTTTATTAAATCACACAATTCATACTAACACGGTGTACCATAATGAAATGATCTATTCCTGGATCCCATTAAGTGTTCCTATTTCAGTAGTGAAGTTCAAATGTCTGTGTAAAACATGTTCAAACATATCCTTTGGAAAACTAACCTTGCTTGTTCTCTGTGCTGCCCTCTGCTGATTCATAAGGCAAACTTCATCTCTTTAAAGCATTAGCTCCAGTTGGAAGATAATCATTTAATCAAATTATTCATTCCACATGAATAAAGTGCGGCTCAGATGGTAAAGAGCCTGCCTGCAATGTGGAAGACCTGGGTTCAATCCCTGGGTCGGGAAGATCCCCTGGAGAAGGGAATGGCAACCCACTCCAGTACTCTTGCCTGGAAAATCCCATGGATGGAGGAGCCTGGCGGGCTACAGGCCATGGGGTCGCAAAGAGTTGGACACGACTGAGCGACTTCACTTTCAGCTGTAAGAAGAAACCAGGTAATCCTCTAAACAATTGATTCTGATTATCTTCAGTTTGAAACTGACCTGCAACTCCCACTTGATGTGTAGCATATCCTGGTAATCTGCTGGGCCCATCTCCCAGCCACAGAGACAGCATAGATGAATCTGATTCCGTGTGATGAAAGCAGAAGCCCAGGGAAGCGGCAGGGGCAATAAATCGACTTTGGAGGATGGGAATGTGCAGCCACACCGCTACTCTACCTTCTGATCTCCATTTCTGTACTGCAGCTGAAATGCAAAAAACAGACATCTATAAATATTTTCCAGAGAGAAAACTGGAATAAATTAAAACTCATCTCTGGGTGTCACTTCCTCCAATAAGTCATATTGAAGTTCCACTTGGGGGATGGTGGTGGAGGGGGTAAGGGGGGATCCCAAAATGTCCTGTTAACATACATCAGCAGCATAATTTCCCCACCATTTCTTGAAAATGAAGTCAATATAGTGATGATCTTTATATATCATCTGACAATACCTGACATACAATTTGTGCTCAATAATTGCAGAATGCACAAACCGATTTAAATAAATTACTGTTTCAATGCTGTTCTTTTTAACAATGAGTTTCAGTCTTTATAAATGACTACCATGGGCTTTTATTTACTGTTTCAAATATATGTGGGGTTTTTTTTTTTTGGTTTATACATTTTGAGGTGGTTAAAAATTAGCTTTGCTTTTAAATAATGTATGGTAGTTCTAGAAAATTTTGAAAATAAAATGAAGAAATCAAAACTTCACATTAGCACACAGAGACATTTAAAATTTTGACCCTTTTTCCATAAATATAATTTTGGAACTGACACACCACATATAATTTACAACATGCTTTTTTTAAAAAAAAATAGACATTTTGTTACCATTAAAATTCTTTAATGAACATATATTTTTAATGACTGCATAATTTTCCTCATACATTTAGGTGTACCACAAATTACTTAACTAACCTAATTTTGGACATGTAGATTGTTTGTTTAGTTCAGTTCAGTCGCTCAGTCAGTGTCTGACTCTTGGCGACTCCATGAATCGGAGCACGCCAGGCCTCCCTGTCCATCACCAACTCCCGGAGTCCACCCAAACCCATGTCCATTGTGTTGGTGACGCCATCCAACCATCTCATCCTCTGTTGTCCCCTTCTCCTCCTGCCCTCAATCTTTCCCAGTATCAGGGTCTTTTCAAATGAGTCAGCTCTCTGCATCAGGTTGTCAAAGTATTGTTGTAATCTTACCTTATTATTAATTATACCATGACAAACTTTAAAATATATTTTTGGTCTTTGACTTTACATTCTCTTACTTTGTGACTTAAGATTGAGTTGGGGGAAAAAGATGCTAACATTTATCTGGCCCTTACTAAAATCCAGACATTTTAGATACAGTATTTTATTAAGTTCTCACAACATGAAAGGCAAGTACAGTGACCGCTAAATTTACAGGTGAAGAATACTTAACAGTTTCAGAAAAACTTCCCAGATCACTTTCTGTATCCACCATCTCAATCTTTACAATAATCCTATAAAATGTGTGGAGACAGGGGAAAAGACTGGATCATTTAATGGTTAGATTCCATTCCTTCCTCTTCTACAGCCTCTGAGGTAAGCATCTCCCTGTTAAGGACCATTGTTTCTCTACTCTTTCAAAGTCAGTGTGACTAACACAGTGACAAACAACTTGGGGCCTTAATAGACTTCTTGATTTGGGGCTATGGGGTCCTGTCACATCCTTCTCACATCGAACTTTCTCTGGTATCTTCTTAAAAACTGACATAGTTACATAAAGTGAAATGCATAAATCCTAAGCGAACATTTGAGTTTTGACCTATGCATTCACTTGTGTAGTCCACATTCCAGTCAGGATTACAGATTTCTATCACCACAGGAAGTTCCCAAGTCCTCCTTTCCAGTCACTCCAATCAAGGGAAAAAGCTGAAGCTCTGAAAGTTTAGGGGAAAAAAGTTCAGAAAAAAAGTTCTGAAAAAGCTGAAGCCACTTGTTTACTATTTTTTATCTTCACACTCTGACTTGGAGAATCTGTCCACTCCCACTGCTTCAGCTAACAACTATACAAGGATGCTTGCCCGGTCCTGATCTCACTGAACACTGAATTTTGCTGCTCTCCAGCTGCTCTCATTTTCTGAAGGCTGCTGCTTCAAACTTCTTCATACCTGTATTCAAAACTGACTCCTACAGCCATCCTCAAGTAGTTTTTATTTACCGGTATACTTCTGGCTCCAATGCTCAAAGTCTAAGAATCATTTTTAAAATCTTTTTTTTTTCTCTTTTTTCGCTAATAAACTTTAATGATTTTTCCTCCTGTCCCTCATTCCTTAGCTCAAATATATTCTTCAAAGTGAGCTCACATACCACCTCTTTGACAATAAGCTTTCCCTAAATGGTTTCCAAATGTGAACTTAACTCCTCTAATAGATTTATTAGAACTTACTACACAATGCCTAATGACATCTTTTGTCATTTATTTTTCTAGTCCTAATATTCTATGGACAGAGGAGCCTGGCGGGCTACAGTCCATGGGGTTGCAAAGAGTTGGACACGACTGAGCACGCACACACAATATTTTGTGCATCTGCAGTCCTCCAGGTTAACATGATATTATGCTTGGGCTCAATTCACATTTATTAAATGACTGACTGGTGTAAAGTTACACAGCTAGTTGAGTAGCATAGCAAGGATCAGAATCAGCGTTATTTCCCCACTTACGCAGATATTCGTGAAGCTTAATAACACAATACGTCTTCACCTAAATTTAGTTGTCTATAACAGGAACAGTAAAAGAACAGACCTCACGTGCAAAGGTGCAAAACAACTATTGCTAATACATTTATATACAATCAGTTCTATTTGCTTGAAAAGAAAGAACAGATTTAGACATCCTATCAGGCTTTCTTCTCAGATTATTTATTTCAGTTTCTTTTTACAGGCAACATCATTCAGTTTTGTTTGACTCAATAACAAAAAAACCAGCAATGGTTCTTATAGTGCAGCAAGAACAAATTCTAGAGCCAGGAGAAGTTAATCTGTCTGTTAGTACCATCATCTTCGAAATGCGGATAATAGTAGTAAATATCAGGTTATAAGGACTAAATGAGTTAATAATTTTGAAGTCCTTAAAAACAGTATCCAGCACCTAGTGAGTATACTAGGATTTTATTTAAAAAGTATGTAAGACTTCAGAGTTTATAAATTAGTCTCATGTAATTTATCTTTGATGACCATACCTATCCAGTAAAGTAATTAGAGCTGGCATTATTCACATAAGCAACCTAAGGGGCAGATATTTTCAGTGGTGATTATCCTAACGCCTGGTTAAGCATGTGGCAGAATGTGGGACTTGAAACCTGGTCAAAGAGAAAGAAAGCCACTCAGTCGTGTCCGACTCTTTGCAACCCCATGGACTATACAGTCCATGGAATTCTCCAGGCCAGAATACTGGAGTGGGTAGCCATTCCCTTCTCCAGGGGATCTTCCTAACCCAGGTCTCCCAAGTTGCAGGTGGGTTCTTTACTAGCTGAGCCACCAGGGAAGACCGAAACCTGGATGTGACACCAAACCCAACCCACTTTCTGCTTTGCCTTCCTGATTGAGGTAGAGCTTTAATCACTAACAAGTAACAAGTGTGTACAATAAACACCTGTGTCTACCCACACATATTACACAGATTTGATTCTCCTACCGTTAACCCTGTTGGCAGTTAACAATTGTTCCCGAATAGGAGAGAAAATAAGGTGAAGGGGTAAATAGTTTCGAAATGAAGATAGTTAAAGATTAAAACAACTAGCTCAATTACATTTCCATAGATGCTCACTCGCCATATTGCTCCACAGGATAAAGATCTCAAGTTTCCTTTTTAATGAGAGAAGAGCAATTTTTCATGCCTTGCTCTCAATTTGATCGTAAGGACCCTTGGGCAGCTTGAAAAATCGGCTGCTCCACCAAATTATGGGCCCTCAAAGCGAAGGCTCCTCTATCCAAGTTATCTTTTCTATCAGTGGACTCAAGGTTCAAAAGTGGTGAGTTTTCCTACCGAAGACTGAAACCACTCCATCAATCTCCCCGGTTAATCACAAAAAGCAACCAGCTTTTTATGAAATAGACGCAAACTAGTTCACAGGCTCCACAGCTCCTGACCCAACCTGTGTACAATACGACCACTCAACCTCCCAGCCTATTCACTGGCCACCACCTGTACTAGGAAGCGACAGTTTTGTCCTAGGCAAAGTGCCCGGCAGAACCAAGGGTCGGTAAATGTCAGTAAATAATAATAATATTAACTAACGTTTACTAAGCGGTAAGTATGTGGCGGAAACTCTGCGAGGCACTTGATACGTGTTATCCATTTCATCCCTCAGCAATTCCACGAGTTCCTATTACCTGGTTTTACGGATGAGAAAATGGTGGTTTATACAACTTGGCTCGAGGGTACACACTAGAAAAAAGACCCGAAACAACGGCTGCAGATGCCAGAGTCTGAGCTCGTTACTGTTTCACCCAACCGCCTCAGAGACCTCCCCGCCAAGGGCACAAGAACGAAAGGCAGAAAACAGGTGCGGGTCACGCATGCCCTCTCCTTCCCTCGGGCGCGACTCGGGAGTGGGGACCGCTGTTACTTCACGAGAAAGACTCAGCAGCCCGGAGAGCCTCGGACCAGGCGCACTTGCCCTGCAAGGCCCTCTGGAAGGCGACCGGGTCCAGGCGGTCCAGAGCGTCCAGCCTCCCCAGGCGCACGGAGACGCCTCCGAATCTGTCCAGCTCTCCCCGCAGCTCCTCAGCTCCCAAAGGGGAGTCCCGAGCGCAGCTCGAACCCCCCGCGGACCAGCGGGGCCCTGCACCGAGCACCACGCGGCGGGCCAGAGCCAGCACGACACGCCGGTAGCTCCCCCTCAGGAGTGGCGGCATTTTAGCGCCGACCCTCGTTCCTCACGCGGACGCTCCAAATCACTCAACCCGCGTGACCTGGAAAAGAGGGAGCTACCGTAAGTTTTAGAAGAGTGCCGCCCAGGGTTACCTCTTCGCAGAGGAGACGGCGAAGTCCAGTCGACCGGTTCATCTCAAGAATCTGCCCAGATCCAGTAAAGCGGGAGAAACTTTCCCACCACTGCCCTCCCACCCCGATCCACCCCAGCACCTCCCACCCCCAGTTTAATTCAACAGAGATTTGTTCAGGATTAGGGAAGGCGGCGGAAATACGAAAAAAGTCCTGTTTTTAAGGAATTTACAATCTAAAAGAACGTTCCGTTCACCTAATCTGTTTTCCTTGGCCATTCAGGAACTCTTCAAAGACCGCGAATTCTGAAGAAGCTCGGTTCTCCTGCTCTTACTGCGCTGCACTCAGGGGATTACGGCTCGGGACGGAGCCTTGCTGGCTTCTGCCCCGGAAGTTTTTCTCTCAGAGAAGCGCGCACGTTGAGCCGGCTTTACCGCTGTTTCTTTCAGGCTGCCTACGGATCATGTCGTCCAAGAAGAACAGAAAACGGCTAAACCAAAGCGCCGAGAATGGTTCTTCTTCGGCATCCGCTGCTTCGTTTTCTAAAGGGGCCACAGCTTCTGCCGTGGCGCCCGGGACTCTGGTGGTGATCAACTTCTTAGAAAAGGGTAAAGAGTTCTGAGTGGGAGACCCGAGGCCGAGGGGGCGCCGTCTGAGAGGACCGAAAACCTAGCGATTCTGCCTTGAGGTGTAGAGGTTTTTAAAAATTGAGCGAGGCAGAAGTGTGAGAGCGCAAAGAAGTCTGTAAAATAACCGAAGTCGCCCCTGCACTGGAGAAGTTAGGTAGAAATAACTTATCAGTGCCTAAGTCAAGCTTTTTTGTAAATTGCCTTGAATTTCTAGTAAGTTGCACTTGAAGCAGCTTTGCGTTAAGATTAACGGCATCTCTAACTGCAAAATCGTTCGTATCTAGCGAGGATAGTATACGAAAGCTCTGAAATCTATTTCTGTAACAGTGCGGATTCGTCCTTTCTAAGAGACGTTCATGTGCCTTTAAAACCGAAAGGTATCTTTTTTCTTATCACACAGGTTCTGGTATTTAACAAATAGGTGTTAATTGCGCGCGGTTGTTAGCAGTAGGTTGGGTATTTCAGGTATATATCTCATTTACTCTTCTCAGAGCTTTGGGAGATGAGTACTATATTATTACGTCATTTTACAGAGAAAAATTAACGCGATTCGCTTCGCCCCCAGGTTACACAGGTACTAACTAAATGGCAGAGACTTTTTAGAGTCCACATGTATTTGACTCTAAAGCCATTGAGCTACATCCCAACAACCTTGACTTGGAAGAACGGATTTAGTTGGTATAGCTTTTAGCAGGCTTGACCTCGTGGCAAAAATTTATGTCTGTTGCAGACCCTAAAGACAGTCTTTCAGTTGACGTAGTGTTTTCAGTCTCTCTTGGGATCAGAGGACAACTTGCTCTGTCCTGCATATTCAGTCCTTTTTTCGACTGGATTTTTCCCATTGGCATTTAAACCTGCTGATACTTTCTTTCATCTTAAAAGCTCCACACCCTCCATTCCAAGACTTATTAAATGGAGCCATCTCTGCCTCCTCAGCTCTTACTTATTCCTTGAGAGTGAAAGTGAAGTCGCTCAGTCGAGTCCGACTCTGGGCGACCCCAATGACTGTAGCCTACCAGGCTCCTCTGTGCATGGGATTTTCCAGGCAATAGTACTGGAGTGCATTGCCATTTCCTTCTCCAGGGAATCTTCCCGACCCAGGGATCGGACCTGGGTCTCCCACATTGTAGACAGACGCTTTACCATCTGAGCCACCAGGGTAGTCATATTTATTTATTCCTTAGGCCATTCCTATTTGACATCCATCCCAGTATTCCATGGAAACTGCCTGCTCCCTGATCTCTGATTATCCCCAGGTTGGAAATCCAGTGGATGGTTTTCATTGCTTATTTACCTCAGCAGCTTTTGGTATTGCCAGCCGTTTCTGTTTTCTTGAAATACTTTGGTTTTTTTGACTTAAATGTCATCAAACTCTCCTAGTTTTTCTCCCTCTTTTGGTTGGCACTTCATCAGTTTCCTTTTCAGGTTGCTTTCTTCCGCCTGATGTAGAAGTTCCTTTATTCTTAGCCCTAAACTCTCTTTCTCTCTATAAAATTTTTTTTTCTTTGGCAAGTTCATCCAGTGCCCAGAGTTTTCCATTTACACTCTTGTTATTTTTAGATTTATATTTGTAATTTGTTTCTGAGTCTTGATTCAGTGGTCTTGTAGACCAGTGCTTCTCACACTCTGTAGGGAAAGTTTAAAAATTCCCGACATGTCACAGATCAGCACTTTTGTAAAATACGATAAAAGTAAATTACTGGAAAAATAAGTTAAAAAAATAATTTTTATTAGATTCAACAGATGTAAAATTACTCTGTCAAATTACAATAAAAAGTACTTAGTGCATATCCTTATTTTCTGAGGTAAGTACCTCTCATGAACAAAGAGTTCGTGGACCACGATCTTTTTTTTTAACTGAAATATAGTTGATTAACAATATTATATTAGTTTCAGATGTAAGTCATATCACTTTTAAATACATTGGGAAACGATCACCGTGATGAAGTCTAGAAACCATCTGTCACTATCCAAAGTTGTTATAGTATTATTGACAATATTCCTTATGCTGTGCGTTAATTCTCTGTAACTTATTTATTCAATACTTTATAACTGGAAATTTGTACTTCTTATTCCCCTTCTTTTGCTCAGCCACCCCCACCTTTCTCCCATTTCAGAAACACATTTCTTTGTGAATTGGTTTCTGTTTATATTTTTGTTTTTTAGATTCCACATGTAAGTGAAATCATATGATACTGGTCTCTGACTTATTTTACTTGGCATAATATCCTTTAGATCCATCCATGTTGTTGCAAATGGCAAGATTTCATTCTTTTTTTAAATTGTTGAGTAATATTTCAATATGTATAAATGTTCTTTATGTATTTTGAATGTTAATTCCATATCAAGTTATCATTTGCAGATATCTTATTTCATTCAATAGGCAGTCTTTTTGTTTGATGGTTTCCTTCATTGTGCAAAAGCTTTTTAGTTAGATATAATCTCATTTATTTTTGCTTTTGTTGCCTTTGCCTCAGGAGAAAGATCCAAAAAATATTGCTAAGACTAACTTCAAGGAATTTACTGCATTTGTTTTTTTCTAGGAGTTTTATAGTTTTGGGTCTTACATTTAAGTCTTTAATCCATCTTGAATTTATTTTTGTAAGAAAGTGATTCAGTTATTTCTTTTGCGTGTAGCTGTCCAGTTTTCCCAACACCAACGATTGAAGAGTTTGTCTTTTCCGCATTATATATTCTTGCCTCCTTTGTCACTGACTACTTATCTGTATATGTGTGGGTTCATTTCTGGGCTTTATATTCTGGTCCACTGACCTATGTGTCCATTTTTGTACCACTACCATACTGTTTTGATTACTATAATTTGAAATCACAGAGTGTTCTACCTCCAGTTTTGTTCTTTCTCAAGATTGCATTGGCTATTCTAGTTCCATTCGAATTTACGATTATTAGTTCTACTTCTGTGAAAAATGCCACTGGTATTTTGATAGAGATTACATTGAATCTGTAGATTGCTTTGGGTAGTATAGACATTTTAACAGTATTAATTCTTCCCCAGTTCATGAGCACAGTGTATCTTTCCATTTATTTGTGTCTTCAATTTCTTTCATCAGAATCTTACAGTTTTCAGAGTAAGAAGTCTTTGACCTCCTTGGTTAAATTTATTCCTAGGTATTTTATTATATTTGATGCAGTGATAAATGGGATTCCTTTTTTTTTTTTTTTTAATTCATGATCCCCACTTTGAATATAGCACTGTGCTATACCTCTTCTTTTGAATTTTTCAAAGATACTTCAGGACTGACCTTGTGAACTGGTACTTCTCCAACAAAATAAATGAGCTCTGTTCAGTCTTTTTCACTGTAAAATTCAGAAATCTCAGATTCACCCTTGACACCTCTCTCTTAAATCTCACATTATCCAGTCCACCATCAAGTCCAGTTTACTAGCTAAAATTTTTCCCATGTTACACTTCTGCATTCCTTTCCCACTGCTTCAATGTTAATCTCGGACACCATCCTCTCTCACCTGAACTACTACACTGATTGCTCCTTTCTAATTCCTTTTCCACTCTGCAGACAGAATGATCTTTTAAATAAAATAAAATCTTAAAATAAAAATCCTGTCACGACTCTGCTTTTCTCTACTAACTGGCCTCCAATTACTGTCCGATTGAAGACCAGGAACTTGATACAGCCCACTGCCCTAGGTGGTCTTGACCTTCCTTACGTGGCTTTCTGTTGTCTCCCACCACTCTGTCTACACTTTCCCCTCAGAGGCACAGTGCTGTCTTCTGTCAAGGATCTCTGTACATGCTGTTCTCTTTAGTCAGAATTGTCTTTTATTTCTTCCCCTCTTCATTTAATTAATTTTACTCTTCCTTCAGACGGATGTAAACATTATTCCTGGAAAAAAAACATTCTTTGATTCTTCTAAGTTAGGTCTGATCCCACATTATAGGCTCTCTTAGCCCTCTTAGTTGGTATTTCATTACATTAATCTTAGTTTATAATTATACAGTTATTTAGTGATTGTTAATAGTTCATATTCGGTTAAGTTATATGTTCCATGACAAAGACTGTGTCTGCTTTTGTCCACCTTGTATCTCCAGTGCCTAGTGTAGTATTTGCCTTAGAGTGGGCACGTGCTGTTTGCTGAATGAACAAATAAAGGGTAGATGGTTGTTTGAAATTACCTTTACTATCTCATTAGTTAATCTGCCCCATAAGGTGCTCAATAAATTAGTAGGGAAGTGGATGTGTGGATGTAGAGATAGAAAGAATTGGAGGAATGAGGACTGTTGAAGGGAATTGTGCAGTTAACAGTAGGTAAGCAGAGAATACGATGGAAATGTATTAGGAAATAAGGCCAGTGGATGGGAATTTGAATGCATTGGTGGTGGGGAGAAATGGAGGTATTTGAGAAGTGTGTGATGTATCAAATCTTGGTTCAGGGTAGGACGGAGGGAAGAGAGAAAGAAAACTTAAAATCTTGTCAGGGACTGAGTACCTCTGCAAGGTAATTATCAAGAGGGAAGGGTAATTCATTGAAGTTTCCTTCGTAACGAGAGAATTGGCAGAAACTGAACATTACAAGGTTATCAAACAGGATGCTTTGCTGTTACTGTTGTGTAAACTGTGTAAGAGACCTGGTGCTCATAGGAAAGTTGAATTTCTTTTCAGTCTCTCATTATAAAAAATGGTTATTTTATGATCACTCTTGTTAATCTTAGCCCTGGAAGATGCTTTGTTTTTCTATATTTGTTCATCTGATGACAGAGGGAAAATAAAAGTGTTGGGAAGTTACTTTGCAGTGGCAAAAAAATGATGTAAATCAAACCTCATGGTGTTGCTTTTGTTGACTTAGTTTCTTTTTAATTACAAAAGATCTGTCTTTCTGATTATGGAGGAACACGAATACTAGTCAGAGCTCTCTGATTATGATATATGTGACTATAATAAGTTTTATAATAAAGTTTGTGACAGGCATCATAAGTGCTAGCATGGATTTTGTGCTGAAAAGAAAAACACTGTATACTTATCTCGGAGGAGGCAATGGCACCCCACTCCAGTACTCTTGCCTGGAAAATCCCATGGATGGAGGAGCCTGGTAGGCTGCAGTCCATGGGGTCACTAAGAGTCGGATAGGACTGAGTGACTTCACTTTCACTTTTCACTTTCATGCATTGGGGAAGGAAATGGCAACCCACTCCAGTGTTCTTGCCTGGAGAATCCCAGGGACGGGGGAGCCTGGTGGGCTGCCGTTTGTGGGGTCGCACAGAGTCGGACACGACTGAAGTGACTTAGCAGCAGTAGCAGTATACTTATCTACTGGATCCTTTCTTATCATGGATATTTATTATGCAGGCGAACTCTGTATTTGATGAACTTCTAGGCAGTGGAGTTTACAAAGATGAGTATGACCCAGTTCCTGCCCCCAAAGCAGTATATAGTTTAAAGGAAAGTCGAATTGTAAAATGAATGTTATGATGATAAGTGCTAGTATCAGACAATATAAGGTTCTGGGAGATGAGAGGAGGGGCAGCTAACTAGATGTGCAGCCTGAGGGAGTGGGTGGGCAGAGCTGGAGATGTTAGCACATCATTTACAGAGATTTTGTAATTGGACTGAATTGCAGGCCCTTCTCTGGCCAAAAGTTGAAAGCACTAATGGTCATTTGAGCCAGTGTGTCTTCGCCTAAGGAACAAGACCTGTGTTATGGTTATCCATGTGTTCTTGGGAATAGAAAGGAAAATGTCTGATTGCTGTCCTGTGCATCAGAAGTGGAAACATAACTTTATCTTCTGGAGCCAGATTATGTGCCATTTCCCCAGTTCAAGCCTTTTAGTACTAGTAGCCAAGTCAACTTAGAATTTGTAATAGAAGTTCAGAACGCAAGTATGAAAAGCCCTATTGCAAGTATGTTCAGTTAGTAATGAAATTAGAGATTTTTAAAAAAATAATGAAAACTAATAGCTACCTGTAAAATATCCTTTTTTAGTTAGCATTCATATTGTCAGTGGAACCTCACCAAGGCTTGGTTTTAAGTCTGCTAAAATAAAGAGGGTTCGAAAAATAGTTTCTCCAGGGTATGGTAAGTGCATTCATGTAGTAATGTAGATTAAGGATTTTTATTTAGTCCAAAAGAAATCTTGCTTTAACTTCAGTTACAGAATACTGTGAAAATAATTTTCTTCTTCTTGGTAGATGACAAAGTTCCTAAAGCATTCCAGAATTCTCTTGTTCAACTTGGACTCAATACCATGAAGTCTGCAAATATTTGTATCGGTCGACCAGTGTTGCTTACCAGTTTGGATGGAAAGCAGGAGGTAAGAGTCCTTTTCATGTCCTTACTTTAGAATTATTTGAGATGTTTTTGATTTTCAACACAAGCACTGATAATTGAAAAGCTATATCTTACAAGACCCTCACATCTGTATAAACTTCTCCTTTCTATAATACCGTGGGAGTTGTAGCTCTTAAGTGTCATGATGTGGAGAAGCCTTTCCCCCAGAGGTAGTGATACACTAACAGCCCTATATTTTTCTGTGAGTTGTATTTCCTCACAGAAATGTTATTTTGGGTCATTTGTTTCATATGTAAATATTTGATTACCCTCTGTTTGTCCTTGCAGCCATTCATCATACCTGAGACTCTTAAGTCCAGGATCTTCCTTGAATCATTTTTGGCAGCTTGGCTTTCTTCCTCTGCCTCTGCCATGTCTTCTGCTGCTGCTTCATCAGTCAGTGTTCTCTCAACCAGTGGGGTCCTCTGGAAATATTTTGTAATCTCATATCTGCTGATGGCATGTCTCTCATTCCTTTTGTTGTCCTGGGCTTATACTGTAAAGAATCCTTTACTGTGTTTTGTGGAAGAGAAGACTATAAATGCATAAGCTCAGCCCACTAATCTGGAGCTAGAAACCTTCTCCCTAGAACATAAGTCTGATGAGATCCAGGTTCCCATGGAGCTCTTGTGCTGGTCCTCCCTGTTTCCTAGATGTAGTTTATGCTCCAGACTGAATTACCTTACAGTTAGCTTGCCTTCAGTATTTTTTCTTATCTTCTTCTTATCACCTGTTAACATCTTGTCTCTTCCTAAAACCAACTCTCAGTTCTTCCACCATTTTCCCTGTGGGATTACCCCTAATCCACCAAAAAAAGGTGTAATATTTATCAGTTCAGTTCAGTCGTAGAGTCGTGTCTGACTCTCTGTGACCCAGTGAACTGCAGGATGCCAGGCTTCCCTGTCCTCACCAACTCCCAGAGCTTGCTGAAACTCAATAGTTTTTTGTAGTTTGTATCTCATAGTATCTCCTGTGGGGCAAAGACTGTGTTTTGCAGAGCCATGTACTTGACTGTGCTTAGTTTTCTTTCTTGTAAATTAATGATATTCTACAAATACGTATTTTCTTATTTTTCTGTTTCCTCTGTTCTGGGCAGGTCTATACAGCCTGGCCTGTGGCAGGATTTCCTGGAGGCAAGGTTGGCCTGAGTGAAGTGGCACAGAAGAACGTGGGTGTGAGGGTTGGTGATGCCATCCATGTCCAGCCTGTTTTGGGTGCTGTGCTGCAGGCTGAGGAACTGGACGTGGCTCTCAGGTTTGTCTCTTATTGGTGGTGATTGTCTGGATTAGTGCTTCCCAGTAGAAATATGACGAGTCAAATGTGAACCACACGTGTAATTTTGCATTTTCTAGTAGCCACATTTAAAAAGTGAAGAGAAAGTAATTGTATATTTTATTTAATCAATATATAAAATTTTATTTGAACTTATACTAAGTAAAAAAAAATTATTAACAAGATTTTTCATTCTGCTTTTCAAACTGAGCCTTCAAAATCCACTGTGTTATGTTACCTTTGTAGCACATCTCAGTTTGGGCTAGCCGCGTTCTTGGCACTTGATAGCCAGAAGTGTTGAGTGGCTAGTGACCTACTGTATCAGACAGCACAGACTAGATGGGTGTTATGTCATTTATGGACTACAGGCTCTCTAATGTCCTGTGATTACAGACATTTTAGGTAAGAGGAATTATTATTGGTGGATATTTAATGGTGATTTTCTCTCATGGTTTGTGGTGTAATCAGGGCTTCCTGTCTTACAATTGTAAAGACAGTAGTAGATTACTTTGAGTAGGCAAGAAACAAGTTTTAATTAAGACTGCTCAAGCAAAATATGTGATTGTGTATTTTAACTCATTGGTTATTCAAACCAATAAAATAGTTATATCTATCATATTTTTAAGTAGTCCCCTATGAAAGACTATCGATGTGGTTAAAGTATATCACCCACCGTCTTGAACGTTCTGTATCTATTAGGGTTTTTACTCAGTTTGCATATACAAGTCTTACCAAAATTTGTTTAAAAAAAATCTTTTAATACTTTAATAGCATGTTTATAAAATTTTGGAGGATTTTATATTATGTTCTGGGATCACAAAACATTTTTCAATCATTAGCTTGATTTTGAAATGTTTTCTTCACTTTTGCTACTTTTGTAGATCCCAAGCTTAAGCTTTGGCCTATTTTTCTTTTTAAAAACAGGAAAATATCTTCAGTGCATTTTATAACATTTGGTGAGCAACAAAGTAAAAGGCAGAAAGGAAACGAGAACACAACATATGTTGAGCACCAATCATGTGCTAGGACACAAGTGCATACACTTTTCCCATTTTTCTTCCCTCATTTAATCCTCTAAATATCCTGCAAGGTATCCATGTTTATGCATTTTTACAGGTGAGAGAATGGGCTCAGTGAGAAGTAACTTGCTCATTATTTTATGGTAATTTTTTAATTAACTCAGGTTAAATGGGATTAATCTCTAGACTGTTCTAAAACAGTCCTTTGCTGCTGCTGCTAAGTCACTTCAGTCGTGTCCAACTCTGTGCGACCCCATAGACAGCAGCCCACCAGGCCCCACTGTCCCTGGGATTCTCCAGGCAAGAACACCGGAGTGGGTTGCCATTTCCTCCTCCAGTGCATGAAAGTCAAAAGTGAAAGTGAAGTTGCTCAGTCGTGTCCGACTCTTCACGATCCAATGGACTGCAGCCTACCAGGCTCCTCCGTCCATGGGATTTTCCAGGCAAGAGTACTGGAGTGGGGTGCCATTGCCTTCTCCAAAACAGTCCTTTAGTCAGTTATCAGTTGACTGGATATTCAGTTACAAGTGTGACCTCTTGAGGGCGCAGCAGTCTTAGGTGATAACAGGTACCTATTATAGAGGGACTTTATATGTATTAAATGGAAGCTTTTTTTTTTTAAAGAATCTTGTGTTTTAAATGTGGCAGCAGAACTCAAACAAGAAACTTAATTTTAGTAAGAAAAATTAGTAATTTTTGTCTGCTGCTTAAATCCTTCAGGTGTTATCTGAAAAATTTTATTACTAGTGTTAGAGCTCCTTCTAGTGGAAATGATTTTATCTGCACATTCTTTTTTTTAAAAGCAAAACTGTTTATTTTTACATATTTTACATATTTGCAAATATTTTCTATTCAAAGTTTAATAAGTAAAAACAGTCTAAGTAGTTTCAGAGTTCTATAAACAAATAAATTTAAGTATTTAAGGAAATACATACAGTTTCCTCTTTATACACACATTTGATTCATGAAATTTTCTCCTTGTTTTTCTTTTTTATTTGAATAAATAAAAAAATCAAATCATCATTTGCAGTAGTTATGTTACATGAAGTTGCCACAAATACTGAACCATTGCTTGGCGGGGGGTGAGTGTGTGTGTGTGTGTGTGTGTGTGTGTAACATGTTTAAATATATGAAAATGTATATGTTTGTTTAACATATATAAATATATGAAAATATGTATCTTACATAGATTATAATTTATAACTTATAACTCCCTGAACAACCCATTCTTGTAGATTGTATTTTCTTTACTTTAGAAAAGATAAGTGGCTAAGAAGCATTAAGTGACTTGCCTGAGGTCACCCCATTAAGAGGTGCCAGAGTTAGGATTCAAACCCCCCTCTACCTGGTCCTGGAGCTGCAGCTTTTTGCTGTATATTGTACTGCTCCCTTCCCTCCCCAGCTTCTGTCCTCTGGTCACCTCTGAATGAGAGATGAAATAGAGGCTTTTTTTTAACCTCAGCTGGGAAAGTGTTGGGTAACTCACATTTTTGTCTGTTCTGTTCTCTTTCACAAATGTCTGGGAAAGCCCCGCTAGTATTGCTTTTGGGGTTACAAACATATTTTAGCAAGTAGATGAATTTGCACATGGAATCCTCAAATAAGTTTGTATCAGTTTTCCCTGATAATGTGATTGAGATCATGGCTTAGATTTGAACCACATGGGCCTGCTAATATACCTATTCCTGAGCTAAAACATTCTCCCTCTGTGATCTCTGTCAGAATTCAGCAGCCATAGGCTGCTTCTCCTGATACTGACTGCTTACACATGGAGGTGGAAAAATGCATGTTCTGAGAACTCTCCAAGGATGTGTTTCTTTACAAGTGTAATGATTTTTAGTCATACTTCTGTAATCAAACAAGCAGTCTTCCTGGAAAACACAGTAATTGGTCAGAAGAAGGTGTTTTCATCTTTTTAGGCATGCCCTTTCTCTTGAATAAACTTCCATTGTACCATTACCTTGCTTTTTTCTTACCTCTTCAGATAATATACTCTATAGGATTTAAATTTCCTTAAAGGTAATTTATAAATGATTCAAAGAGAATAAAGTAAGCTATTAATAAAAGCCTTTATCCAAGCTGGGCAAGTTCAGAAAGGGAAATGATTGAGGCCAGTGGTTTTTTAAAAATGTTTTTGGCTGTGATACACAATGAAAAACACATTTTTCATTTTAATTTATTGTACATATACTACATCCAGAGATGTAGTGCATAAATGTACACCACATGTACAAACATGTATGTGTGTGCTCAGTCGCTTGTACATATATGCACCTGAGTATATGGGGGGGGGGTGTGTATAAGTGATACGTAAGATAGTAAAAAAACATTGATTTAGGCTTCTAGGAAACTAAATTACAAATGATTTCATGGCTGTAAGATGTATCTGAAAAGTATAAATCATTCTAAAATTGTATAAATTTTTTCTAGGTTGTAAACTAATGATTTTCTTGATTAGGTCTGCGTTATCACTGTGTACATGGCATTTTATATTACATTTTAGTTTCTGGTGTACTTAATGCTGATTTTTATTTCTCCCACCCTTCACAGTGACAAAAATGCAGATATTAATGAAGAACAACTGGCTGGTTGTATTTTGAGAAAACTAGGTGAGATGTATTTTTAATAGTTTTCTAAATTTTGAAAAGCAAGGCAGCAGCAAATAAACTAATGTGTCTTCTAGGTCTTGTGTGCATAATACTTTTCTTTGAAATAGGGTAGAGAATATTCTTTCCAATGAATTAATGTCCCTTTGAGATAGGGATGTAGTCTCTCTCTCCTTCCCCCCACCCACCCCTCAGCAGCATTAACTTCAGCTGCTGTGTAATTGACTGATAGTTGAGCTGTGGAGAGAACATATGACTTAACCTGTGAACAGTTGGTGGTAGAACTGAAACTTTTAACCCTTGAGCTCTGTTCTTTGCAGTGAGGAATGTTGGAGTGTTAGTTTAGGTGTGCCATCTTAGGTTGGTTCATTGCTGAACATGGAATGCCTGGCCATATGGGGATATAGTTGATAGAATCATACATGTATTGAGTGTAGAGGATCTCAGAGAATCATCTTTTCCTTCAGTCTCCAAATAGTGCTGTAATCTTAGGGGAGGAATTTTAGGTCCTCTGTTTTTCATCTTTGATTTAGTCTTTTCAGGCATAATTATGTTAATAGATTAAATTGCTATTCAAACTTTAAATGAATGGAAAATTGTGCTGACATATATATCTAATAAATTGTTTTCCAGATGGCAAGGTGGTTTTACCAGGCAACTTTCTGTATTGTACATTTTATGGACGACCGTGCAAGCTGCAGGTGTTGCGAGTGAAAGGGGCAGATGGCACAATGTTGAGAAGGGCTCAGAATGACTCTGACACTGCTGCCCAGGGAATGGCCTCTGAGCTGTCCAGCAGAGATCCCAGCACCCTGGATATATCCTTACAGCTAAGCCAGTTAGATCTGGAAGTGCCCCGACGGCCGGCATCAAGTAGCACTCCTTACAAACCAGATGACAGAATGATGAATAAAGCTGGTGGCATTTCGTCAGATGGTACACAGAGTCCTGGGACTGGCAGTGGACGTGGACTAGAGGAAGTCACAGGGCTCGAGTGTAGTTTTGAGTCTGCCAGGGAAGGAAGTGAGCAACCTGTCAATGAAGAGAGATTGCTAAAGTCACCCAGCGTGGGAGCACAGAGCAACACCGATACCTTTTATTTTATTTCTTCAAAAACAAGAGTCAGTTTTACAAAGAACCGTACAAATTCAAAAGACCAAGCCAATCAATTAAAAGTAACTTATGACATGATAGGTGGCTTAAATAGTCAGCTGAAAGAAATTAGAGAAATTATTGAATTACCTCTCAAACAGCCTGAGCTTTTCAAGAGTTATGGTATGATTTTTTTCAGTGTATTATACCCAGAAATGTTAAACTAGAAAGCAGTTGGCTCATTGCACTTACCTAATAACTGTTCACCTTCTCTTCCTGTTTTTTTTTCCTGATTGGGAGGTGTGGTAGGAGTTGCGAGTTGTTTCGGGAAATGCCTTTTAATTGAGCCTTTTTCTGTGCTCCGGATCTAATGCCTAATGCTCTGATGTGGAGCTGATGTAATAATCATAGAAATAAAGTGCATGATAAATGTAAAACACTTGAATCATCCCTAAACCATCCCAGTCTTCCTACCACTGCACCCCTGGTCAGTGGAGAAATTATTTTCCACAAAACTAGTCCCTGGTTCCAAAAAAGATTGGGGACTGCTGCTTTAGGGTATAATGTGAGTCAGTCATAGTCTTGTCTGTTTTAACTGCATACTTCCACAGTTGTTTGTATTGGATCTGGAATAAGTACCATGCTAGATTAACTGTAATGACTAAAAAAATAAACCAAACATTAAATAGTTTGGGTTTCTTTGTTAGGCAGTGTAGCTGAATGCAGATCTCTTTGTATTGAAACAAGTGCAGGGAGTGACTTGACTTTTAGAAAACTCAGGGCTTCTGAAAGATAATTGCCCAGATCCTCTGCATATATGTGGTGCATACCATGTCTTACTCCACTTTTTTGCTTTTTCCTTTTTCGTGAATCTTTATATGTATCAAATGAACCCTTGAATTGACATTTTGCTGGTAATGCTTATATTCTCTGAGATGACTAGTTGGATGAAAACTGGGATTGGTGGCTTCTTTTGGATGTCCTTGTTTGGGTTTTGTTTTCTGGTCATTGGACAATGCTGTGTGGATTGGGGCATGACGATCGTGTGGGTATCCAACCAGTTTTTTACTAACCAGCCTGGCCTGGCTCAGTCTACACAGAGAGAAAAAGTCGGAGATGAGTGTTTAGGCTAGTTGGTGTGTCGGGGGTGGGGTGGGGGGAAGTTCTGACTCTTACTTTAGTTTTGATGCACATAAATTTATTTTATAACTCATGTTTGAAGTCATGTGACAATGCTTACCATAAACCTATTAATGCTGAATCCAGTGTTCTCTACTTCTTCTAGGAATTCCTCCCCCTAGAGGAGTGTTACTCTATGGCCCTCCGGGTACTGGAAAGACAATGATTGCCAGGGCTGTTGCTAATGAAGTTGGTGCCTATGTTTCTGTAATTAATGGCCCTGAAATTATAAGCAAGTAGGTGCATAAATTAAGAGTAAACAATATTATTAGATATACTTCTTAAATGTAGTTTTTAAAAAATGGCTAATCTGTCTGGATGTTTCACACTGAAATGTTAAATTTGCTTTTAATGTGTATAAAATTTAAGTTTAGAAAATAATTTTTTAAAGTAGTTTTAAGTATCCTGAAAATATTTGAAGTCAGATGAACTTTTATAGGCAGAGCTTTAAAAATGATAAGAGTTGGCCCTTAAACGTAATTTATTTCTTACAGATTCTACGGGGAGACGGAAGCAAGATTACGTCAGATATTTGCTGAAGCCACTCTGCGGTATTCTTTATTTTTGGATATTTAGACTTTTTTGGATATAGTCAAGGCTATATTAATGAAAGTAGAGATAGTAGCACTTTATATGAAACATGAAAAAATAGAACAAAAATATAGTTAGCACTGGAAGTAGATTATAAATTTAATGAGGTTCTAATCCAGTTCTATCTAATTTTATTTTAGAAACATCTTTAGAAATATTGTTTTAGATAAATAAGTTACTAAATTACATAATATAATACCAAAAGGTACAAACTTTCAGTTATAAATCATAGAGATGTAATCTATAGCATGGTGACTATAGTTATATAAAGAATACATATAAACTATCTAAAGGAAATTTAAACAAATAAAGAACAAAGAATAAAGAGCATTTCTTACTTTCTATCCCTTGAACTTTAAACCACAAGGAATAGCTTCACTGGCCTCAGTTTCTGAATTGATCAAGAGATAGCAATTTAGGGGGCCTTAGTGGGCAAGCTCTATCTGAGCATTCACTCTCATCTCATGAGCTATACAAGTTCTCAGTATTCTGCTTTTTGTTGAGGGCAGATCTACTAGCATGTGATATTGGTGACTTAATAATTGAGGCGAGAATTAATCTAAGATTTTTCAGCTTCATATTCTGTTGCTTTTGTCTTTGATACTAATTAAATTCTAAATTTGATGCATTGTGTTTCAATCAAAAAAACAATGTCAATGTTTTAATTGAAATGCAGCATATCAAATTTGAAAGCTAGATGTGTACTAGAGAATTCATTTTGCTTGTTTACTTTTAGGCACCCATCAATTATTTTTATTGATGAACTGGATGCACTTTGCCCTAAAAGAGAAGGAGCTCAGAATGAAGTGGAAAAAAGAGTTGTAGCTTCACTCTTAACACTGATGGATGGCATTGGTTCAGTAAGTATAGCACCAGTATTGATTTCTTTAGTAGGGGATATTTTCTTAATAGGGAGCAATTGCTCCTTTAATGTAGGAGCAAAAACTATCAAGTATGTCTGAGTTTTTTGGGATCTCTAGGGCTGCAGTCCATGGGGTCGCTAAGAGTCGGACACGACTGAACGACTTCACTTTCACTTTCCACTTTCATGCATTGGAGAAGGAAATGGCAACCAACTCCAGTGTTCTTGCCTGGAGAATCCCAGGGACGGGGGAGCCTGGTGGGCTGCCGTCTATGGGGTCGCACAGAGTCGGACACGACTGAAGTGACGCAGCAGCAGCAGCAGCAGCAGCAGGGTAAAGGAAAAAATATTAGCTCTAAGAATTAGAGGACCAAGACCCATAAAATAATTTTCTCCAGTAATTTCTTAGTAACAGCAAGGACAGTATAACCTGGCAGTGTTTTTCTAGCATATAAAATTATTTACATTGATAAATTTTTTTTTTTAATAAATGGTGTTAACCTAAAAACCTGAAGTAAAAATCAGTAAGGAAAATTTAGCAGTTAAACTTAAGGGGAATTTACTAAGAAATTTCATGAGTAAATCTCATATAACTCTTGTAAAAATTAGTTTGGTGGGAGAGCTTTAAGTTTTGCAAGTGAAAGGACAAAGTGAGAATCATGGGAAAGGTACAACATTTAAAAAAAAAGTTTACTCATGTTACCAAATTCTTTGTATATAGTGCATGCAATCTTATATTAATAAGAACTATGTGCTGATTATGAAAGGAAGATCAGTAGAACTAATAGGGAAGAGAAATGAAGAAAAAATTCAGACTCCTGGCAGGCATTTATCAGAATACACTTCTTACACAAGATTGTAAAGAACTCAGTTTTTAGAATCTTAATATATTAGAGCCTAAAGAAATTTTAGAAATCATGGAGTCCCACATCCTTTTGCACATTAAAAAACTAGAGAGTTGGAGCCTCTTGGTTTTACTGCCTATTGATAGAAACTGAACATATGAAAATAACAAACTTTTGGTTATTATTTCTGTTACTTGCTTACCTGTGCTACAATTTCAAGAATAACCTAAGAGAAGGGTTGTTGCTTACGGCAGTCTGGATGACCACCTGGTTCTCAGTCTTAGGGAAGAACCTGGGTGTGATTATAATGTCCCAGGTTTGGACCTCCGCTTACAGAGCTTGGGAGGCTTCCCCAGTGGCTCAGTAGGTAATGAATCTGCCTGCAATGCAAGAGACACAGAAGAAAAATCCTGTGTACAGAGGAGCCTGGCAGGCTGCAGTCCATGAGGTCACAAAGAGTCAGACACAACTGAGCACACAGCACGCACACACTACAGAGCTGGAGGAGTCAGTGTTGTTAGTTTATTGGAGAGTTTATTAGTGGGGCTCTGATGATAGGTCCATAATAACAATACTCTCAAGAGACCGATACATAAAGTGGGACACCAGTTTGTCCATTTATAAGAAATACAGTTGTTAAGCTGACCAAATTCTTGTTTATAAACAACACTCTTTTCATCCTTAAAAATACATGTGGAGAGCTATGTTATAATTAGTAGTTTTTTGGTAAGTAGAAATCTGATAGAAGGCTCTGTGTTGGAGGATCTTAATTACTATGTCATTGCTATCTCTTTCTCTGCCACTGGGATAGGCCTGCTGTGAACTGATGTTCTTGCCTTTGGGCAGGACTGGGAGCAAGCATGTGACACTAATGTTTTGGCCTGGAAATGTTTAAGGGCCTATATTTTTGTCTTTTAAAGTCATAATTCGTAGATTCATTGTAGTCCATGCATTTTCTGTTGGCACATCCAGTTTAATTGATTAGGTTTAAGTTCTCTTACTTCAAATTACATTTCAGTTAAACTTGTCTCTGTGAGATTGCACTTAGGTCAGGTCATCTGAATAGAATGTTGGATAATTTCTACGGATGGCTTATTGTGATCATATTGTTCCAAGTTTTATCCTCAGGGTAAAAATCCATATGTATTCAAGGGTATCTGATACTTGGGTGTTGGTTATATTGTGTGTGTTTCAGGAATGTGAAGATTTATCAAAACAAAAAAGAAACAGTCCATATGTATGAAGATTTCTTAGACAGCTGTGTAATAGGGCCTTGTTCTGTTTGAAGCACATGTAGATCATAATTTTAATGACTGTGAGTCATAATCTTAATTTCAAGTGGGGGAAAAGAACAACTTAAAACAGTTAAAACTATATGGTATAGGGTATAAATGTTATATAGATTGTTAGTCCTGAGAATTGTGTAGTTAAGATGCCAGAAGTGGGAGAGACGTCACTTACAATAGATGGAGAGTTAAGTATTGGAAACTTTCTAAGTGAAGGGGTATTTAGACTGAGCTTTGGGAAATGTGGGATGAATGATGAAATTTGAGAAAAAAGGGATAGGACTTAGCAGCATGAACAGTTAGATCTATCCTTGTCTATATAACAAGTGCATTTTTAAAAAAATTTCACAAGAATATGTAATATATTTTTATTTTATTTTGTTAGGAAGGAAGCGAAGGACAAGTGTTGGTCCTTGGGGCCACAAATCGCCCTCATGCTTTGGATGCTGCACTCCGAAGACCCGGACGGTTTGATAAAGAGATTGAGATTGGAGTTCCAAATGCTCAAGACAGGCTGGATATCCTCCAGAAACTGCTTCGAAGGGTACCGCATTTACTCACAGAAGCTGAACTGCTACAGCTGGCAAATAGTGCTCATGGATATGTTGGAGCAGACTTGAAAGCCTTGTGTAATGAAGCAGGTGAGAGTGATTGCTATAGTGAGTCTGTACTGATGGATTTAATAACTCTGGTTTCTTTACAAGCTGATAATTTATATCTAATTACTTTCCTATTGGAGGCAGCTAATTTTTTTCTAATCATAAAAATATATATGTTTTAAAAAATTCAGGTAATTCAGGAAACTGTAAACAAAACAAAACAAAACACTCTTAATCCTTCTTCCTAAAAATAACCACTGTTACATATCTTTCTTCCTAAGTACACAGATACACACAGACACACACACACATAACTCAATGCATTAATGGCAATATTGATGGTGAAAGTGTTATTGATATTGTTCTATTAGAAAATAGGGAGAAGTGCTTGCTGGAGAATGAAAATTTTTCTTACAGGGCAGCTTTGTATTTGTTGAAGTGCTAAAAAAGTACTTAGTGAAACCTAAGAATTCTATACCTCAAAATAATGTGACAGTGATGTTTCAGTTTGAACATGTATAAAGGCTGTTATTAATCAGTTGACTCTGACTTTAACCACAGCATAACTGTAGTTGCTTTGGAAGCTCTTAAGACCTTTTTTTTCAGGGTAATTTTAGCCATGGAAAATGTAATCAGATCAGAGCAGTTTTTATAGCCTATTAAAGTATTTGATGGGCTTCCCTGGTGGCTCAGACGGTAAAGCGTCTGCCTGCAATGCGGGAGACCTGGGTTCGATTCCTGGGTCAGGAAGATCCCTTGGAGAAGGAAATGGCAATCCACTCCAGCACTCTTGCCTGGAAAATCCTATGGATGGAGGAGCCTTATAGGCTATAGTCCATGGGGTCGCAAAGATCAGGCAGGTAAGACTTTACTGAAAATGTCGAATAATCTTTTGATTTTGTTGTTCTGAGAGTATTTATTTCTAGAAAAGGCATCTTTCCTAGAAAAGATATCTTTCTTCTAAGACTGGGTGTATACCTCATAGCATTTCTAGTTTGCCAGTAATTTTAGGTTCCTTAAATTTATTTTTTCCTCTAGTATGGACATATGTTTCTAAGTCCTTTTATATTTTGGAGGAATCTTTTTTCATTTGTGGCATTCTGTTCCAGTGTGTGACCTATCCAGTATCTTCATAAGGTGCTTTAAATAAAGTTTAACCCTTGTAGGTCATGAAAGAAATTGAATTCTTGATTTGGGAATTTAGTTTTTTGGTTTTTTTTTTTTACAGTTTTGGTACAGAAATATGGTAACTTTTATTTGCAAAGCTTTGATTCATAGTTAATCAAATTTACTAGGTTCTGGACTCTTTTATTAGTCATTTGATCTTTATAATCTGACGTAGGTGTGCAGGGAAACAGTTTTGAGAAGGAAGAATAGAAAAGATATTTGGAAGAGATAATTTGGATATATTAATTCTTTGTAGAAAAAATAAGTTTTAATTCACTCTTATTTGGTCACTTTCACAATTTCCATTTTAGAGGACACACAACTAGGGAGGACTATAGGTTATGCAGATGACAAGGTAAATATGAACATTCTGCTGGTACTTTATGGTCTTGGACAGAGTCCCTTTCTGCCTAGTTTCTTGTTCTTCATAGCATTGATGAGTTTGATCATGAAAATGAATTCCCTGCTGATCAAGAAACAGAAATATTAGTGGTTTACTTTGCTTCCTTCATTCCATTAGATGACAATGAAAAGTCTGGATTACTCTTTAAGCATTACTTTGTACTTGCTTATCTAGGCAAGGATTCATTCTTCAGCATCCTTTTTCAACTTTCTAATAGATTTCATGCATTCTAGAAGGTTCTGGGATTCATGCTGTCTAGAGACATACAATCTGATGAAGGAAAAAGATCTGTAAAGAACTATACAGTGAGATAGAGCTTCCCTGATGGCTCAGCGGTAAAGAATCCTCCTGCCAATGCTAGAGACGTGGGTTGAATCCCTGGGTCTAGTAGATCCCCTGGAGAAGGAAATGGCAACCCCACTCCACTATTCTTGCCATGGACAGAGGAGCCTGGTGGGTTGCAGTCCAGGGGGTTGCAGAGTCAGACATGACTTAGTGACTAAACAACAACAACAGTACAGTGAGATACATGCTCAAAACTAGGGAAAAGTGATATGGTAACTCACATACCAGATGTAAATAGGATCATCTACTTTCTAGTCACATACTAGATATAAATAGAAACCCGGCCCCCCGCCCCCCGCCAAGAACTTTAGGAAGATGGCAAGAAAACTTAATTTCTACTGCTGTGTTACATTTAATTGAAAAAGTTGTGAAAGGGTCAGAAGGTAGGGTAGGGAGAGAATGCTTATTTGAAGATATGTACACATAAAAAGGATGTATGTACATGGCATATACAAGCAGTAAATAAATATTAACTGCTGTTAATATGACTTAATGATTTCAAATCATCAGGTATTTAAACTTACCTTCTGTTTCCCTAATCTAGCAATACATCAGATTTTGAGAACATAATTTTAAAAATGATTTAGTCTCAGAGCTAAAGTGTCCAGTAGGGAAAATAATGTGGTTTCTGTATACTGTCTTAAATACTAGCCTGTGTTGTATTACATAATGTTGTTCTCTAATTTTATGTAGAGAATAAAGCTTAAGAACAGTGTCCTAGAAGTTTTGCAAGGGATATTCCTAAAGAGGCAGCAGGGTGGGGAGTTATAGTAGAAAATGGATTTTTAGTAGAAAATACCTTTAAGATCAGACTTGTGGTCTTGGGCAAGTTCTTTACCTTATCTGAACCTTAGTTTTTTTCCATTTGTAAATTAACGGAGTTATGGTAGATGATATCTAAGTACCCTTGTACATATGACATTCCCCAGATATAAGAGAACAAGAAAGAAATGGAAAAAGAGGGAGGGAGGAAAGATAGGAAGGGTAGAATGAACTTAAATAAGTTCGGGTAATAAATGGGTAATAACCTGGAAATACCCAAGTTACACAGTAAACCTGGCCTGACCTCATGAGCTACTTGCATATACCTGGCCTTTCCATGCTTCAATGTCATCTCTTTTATACTTGTTTGCCTGAATTTAACTGGTTCATCAGGAATTTCTCCTGCACTGTCCTTAGAAATAATGCTACAAAGCAGACTAATACAGATTGTGAAGTCAACTGCCTTTTCTCATTGAAACAGTTTTATAGTTTCTGACTAAGGATTTGAGTAAATTATACATTTGGTTAATAGTATGACTCAGAAGGGAAGATAAAACAACTCAAACTCTGTATGCATTAAAAATAGTAGAATTGTGGTCCAAATGCTATAGAATGGGCATATCTTACTTATCAAGGGCATCCCTAATATGTGCATTGAGCATAGGAAGAAAAAACTTAGCCATATAGTAAATTTGATTATGTATTCTCCTGTGAAGAAGGCTGAGCGCCAAAGAATTGATGCTTTTGAACTGTGGTGTTGGATAAGACTCTTGAGAGTCCCTTGGACTACAAGGAGATCCAACCAGTCCATTCTGAAGGAGATCAGCCCTGGGATTTCTTTGGAAGGAATGATGCTAAAGCTGAAACTCCAGTACTTTGGCCACCTCATGTGAAGAGTTGACTCATTGGCAAAGACTCTGATGCTGGGAGGGATTGGGGGCAGGAGGAGAAGGGGATGACAGAGGATGAGATGGCTGGATGGCATCACTGACTCGATGGACGTGAGTCTGAGTGAACTCCGGGTGTTGGTGATGGACAGGGAGGCCTGGCATGCTGCGATTCATGGGGTCGCAAAGAGTCGGACACGACTGAGCGACTAATCTGATCTGATCTGATTCTCCTAGTTCTAAGTAAAAAGAATTGGACATTTAATGTTTCCTCCTAAGTAAATGCAAATTTAGAGAAGTTATTAGGGTAAATTGAATGGCTCTTAGTCTTTTTAAATGACTGCCTAGAAAAGTTTGAACTGGTGGCCCTCTCTTTTATTTTACTATAGTAAGTGTCCTTGGACAGGTAGAAGCGGTCACAATTATTACATTGAGCTTAGAATTACAAAGTTAGAATCATGATTTTTTACAAAAAGAATCATGGTAAAATCTTAATATTTAGAGGCAATATTAATGATTTCTAGTACAAAATAGATGCCCAATAAGTATTTGGGAAGTGTATGTGAAAACCAGGAGACATAATGAGACATAGTTACCGCTCTATACCTCTTGTGGAAGTCGCTCAGTCATGTCTGACTCTTTGCGACCCCAGGGACTGTACAGTCTGTGAAATTCTCCAGGCCAGAATACTGGAGTGGGTAGTTGTTCCCTTCTCCAGGGGATCTTCCCAACCCAGGGATGGAATCTACGTCTCCTGCATTGCAGGCAGAGTCTTTGCCAGCTGAGCCACCAGGGAAGCCCATGGATACTGGTGTGTGGGTAACCTATCCCTTCTCCAGGGGATCTTTCCAACCCAGAAATCAAATTGAGGTCTCCTGCATTGCAGGTGGATTCTTTACCAGCTGAGCCATCAGGGAAGCCCATAATTACTGGAGTGGCTAGCCTGCCCCTTCTCCAGGGATCTTCCCTAAGTTGGGAAGATCAAATTGGGGTCTCCTGCATTGCAGGTGGATTCTTTATCAGACGAGCTATTAGGGAAGCCCCTACTCCTCTTGGTAGGGTAATAAAAACATTTATTAATCTCAGAATTGAGTTCAGTTTTGTCTTTAAACTCCTGGTGAGTTTCGTCTCTTCTTGACCTCTGGCGCCTTCAAAAATCACTGCTCTATGCTAAAGGAACAACTCCAGGTGATTATTGCTACCATCATAGGTAGCAGTAGACAGACAAGGAAGTGTCTTGTGGTGCTTTAAATGTGTGCTCAGTCGTGTCTGACTCTTGTAGCCCTGTGGACTGTAGTTCTCCAGGCTCCTTTGTCCATGGGATTTTCCAGGCAAGGATACTGGAGTGGGTTGCCATTTCCTCTTCCAGGGGATCTTCCTGACCCAGGGATCAAACCCGCGTCTCTGGTGTCTCCGGAATTGGCAGATGGATTCTTTACCATTGCATCATCAGGGAAGCCCCCTTAAATAACTACTGCTGTTTTTTGTATAGTTCCAGTCAATTTTGGGTTTCCCACTGACAAGATTTCTCAGGTATAGTTCTGACTGTGGATTTAACTACATCTTGGTTAAAACCAGTGCTTTTTAGGAGGCATTTTCATTGTTCACCAGTTGGGTTGTGTTTAAGTGGACAGCTTCAGAATTCCCACTGGCGTGTGTAGGAAGTAAGACACCTTAACCTCCAAATTCGTGAGGACGGAAAATCCAGATCCAGGAGATGTATTCATCGGTAAACAAGTTAATTCTTCCTCTATTATATATTCTCTTCTGCAGAATTCATTCATTTCACATGTTCTCAGTTCCGGACAGATCACTTGGAGTTGAGGTTCTTAAACTTTATCATGCATCAGAATCACTTGGAGAACTTAATAAACTACAGTTTACTAAGATGGCTGGCTGTGCACTTTTCCCAGAATTTAAGTTTCAGTAGGTCTGGGCTGGTGCCTGTGAATTCCTAACATGTTTCAACTGCTGCTGATGCTTTCGGTCTGGGGACCACACTTTGAGAGCCACCGACATAGGTCATTGTTGCTTAAACCTTATCATGCCTTAGGTTGACATACATGCTCCCTTTCCATACTTGATTGAAGAAAGAAAGTGGGGAACTAGAATCAGTGTTTGTAATATTTCCCAAGTGATTTGAAGTAGCCAGTCTTGTACTTGCTTGTGAAAAAGAATTTGTATTATTAGGCCAGTGTTTCTCCTGTGTTAAACTTGTATATGAGAATTAGTTGAAGAGCTTATTAGGACACAAACCTGGGCTGCATCCTACTGGTTTAATAGGTCCAGGTCAGGTACAAGAATTTGCATTTCTCTCAGGTTACAGCTGATACCAGTGCTGCTATCCCAAGGGCTATACTTTGAGAACCACTGATCAAGGCCCACCCATCTCTCTGATTTTTGGAGTTCCTCTGTAACGGATTTAAATAACTGCATTAAGTTTAGGTTATATAATTTTGACTCTTTGACTGATAGTGTTGAGTTTCTTCCTAGAGTTTTTTTTGTGATAGTGATCTACTGTCCTGAACCACTATGTCATTTCTTCTAGAAGATGAGTATTCAGGTTTGTTTTGCAGGTGTGTATAATGGTTTTGAATAAAACTTTAAAGTGCAAAATAATTCTATTCATAGATTTTTTGATGATGGCCACTCTGACCAGTGTGAGGTGATACCTCATTGTAGTTTTGATGTGCATTTCTCTAATAATTAGTGGTGTTGAGCTGTCTCTCTGTGTCTTTGGAGAAATGTCTGTTTAGGTCTTTGACCAATTTTTTGATTGGGTTTTTGGTTTTTGATACTGAACTGCATGAGCTATTCATATATTTTGGAGATTAATCTTTTGTCAGTTGCTTCGTTTGCAAATATTTTCTCTCATTTGAGAGTTTTGTCTTGTTTATGGTTTCCTTTGCTTTTAATTAGGTTCTGTTCATTTTTGTTTTTATTTATTGTTTTACTCTAGGAGGTGAGTCAAAAAAGATCTTGCTGCTATTTATGTCACAGGGTGTTCTACTTGTTTTCCTCTAAGAAGTTTGTAGTGTCTGGCCTTACATTTTAGGTTTTAATCTGTTTTGACTTTATTTTTGTGTATGGTGTTTGAGAATGTTCTAATTTCATTCTTTTACATGTAGCTGTTCAGCTTTTCCAGCACCACTTGTAGAGGTGTCTTTTTCTTCATTGTGTATTCTTGCCTTCTTTATCACAGATTAGGTGACCGTAGGTGTGTCTGTTTATCTCTGGGCTTTCTATCCTCTTCCATTGATCTATATTCCTGGGTATATACCCAGAGAAAACCATAATTCAAAAGATACATGCATCCTAATGTTCATTGCAGCACTATTTACAATAGCCAGGACATGGAAACAGCCAGAAGTCCATCAAAAGAGAATGGATAAAAAGATACAGTACATATATACAATGGAATATTACTCAGCCATAAAAAGGAATGAAACTGTGCCTTTTGCGGAGACATGGATGGACCTAGAGCCTGTCATATAGAGTGAAGTCAATCAGAAAGAGAAAGACAAATATCCTGTAATATCACTTATATGTGGAGTCTAGAACAGTAATACAGATGAACTTATCTGCAAAGCAGAAATAGAGACACAGATGTAGAGAAACAAATGTGTGGATAACAAGAGGGGAGAGGAGGTGGAATGAATCAGAAAATTGAGATTGACATGTATAGACTACTATGTATAAAGCAGATAACTAATGAGAACCTGCTGTATATCACAGGGAACTCTACTGAATTCTCTTCAGTGATCTAAATGGGAAGGAAATAACAAAAAAGAGGGAATATATGTATACATATAGCTGATTCACTTTGTTCTACGGCAGAAACTAAAACAACATTGTAAAGCGGCTGTACTCCAATACAAATTAATTTAAAGTAACAGGTAAAATGAAAATAATTCTGAAAGCTAGAAAGCCACAATTAAGGAAATAATTGAGGGTTAACAATGAAGAATACAAAGAAGAATATAGACGTGTTTTTCCTAGAACATCTGCTTGTTTATGCCTTGCGGACATACATGTTCTTTGCATTTTTTGTGTGTTGGCTGCCTGATGGTTTTCCTTTTTTCTGAGCTGGCCTCTTAGTTGGGGAAACTCTGCTGTTTTTAACAAAAGTGGTGCATGGGTATCTAGTCATTGCATACATTGAAGTGATTCAGAATTAATAAAACTGAAGTGAACTATGTTCCTGATTGCTTTGGTAATCATAAGGTTATTATTTGTGGTTTATTAATACAAAAGGTCAAAATCCTTGTAGTATATATGTTTGTGCATGGTTTTCCAGAGGACAGAAGATTTGCAGTCTGTTCCAGAATTTGTGAGAGTGATACTGCATCTTTTGCAGTGTGTATACTCTCAGCTTTTCTGCTCTTCTATTCTAGTGTTATTGAATATTATCCATATTTTTAAACTTTGTGTCTGTAATGAATAAGAAAGTTGGAAATACTACTGTAGCGTTGCTTTCAACACTTGTATCTTGTTTTATCTGAGCAGATACAGTGTTTGATGTTGAATGCTGGGTGTGAAACTGATTTTCAAATGTTATATTTTCCGTATAATTAATTTTTGAGCTAGAGTGTGGTTTGATAAGTGGTGACTTGTCCAAAAGCCTAATGTTTTGTAGTTCACCTTTTTAAGCAAAGAGCAGCTGCATTTTGAAACGTTTTATCTCAAGCAGACAAGCTGTTTTAAAAGCTCAACTCTGACACATCTTGACATTTAATGTCTATGTTTGTATCTGTCCTGGGATTAGGCTGCCTTTCTAATTAATTAGTTGCATAGCCTTTTATTAATTCCCTCAAAATTTATAATATTTTAAATTAACAGCATAGATAAGCATACCATGCTTTTTTAGAAAACATGAGATGTTAATTATGCAGCAGAGACATGAATTATATAAACTCTGTTGAATGTTAGAGGATGCTTAGCAACAATGTTTTCCAAATGCAGGGATTTATTATAAACTTATCCTTCTAAGGCTGCCTGTGCCATTTCAGGAGAGTGAATATAAATAGAGCTTGATTTCTTCAAGAAATGGACTCAGTCATTTTGTTTACAGTGGAAGGAAGCATTCGCTTCACATCTCTAAGAATTTATCTTTAGCATCCTTGTTGATTACACATCATTTCAACATATTCATACCAAATGCTTGGGCCTTGATAAGATACCATCACAGAACAGGAAGAGCTAAAACTCTTATTTAAACAATGGTTTTGTCATTATTACACTTACGTAGGTCTAGTAAAAATACTGAATCTAAATTACTATAACATAACTTTTTTTTGAAATGGAAAATTTTATCTGTCTTGTGGTGGAGTTCTGAGATATTTATAGCTGTTAATCCTCCCACCCTTCACTAGCTTGTTTTAATAGGAATTTATGGAGGATCTTCTCCATCCAGTCCAGCTCTTAAGAAAGGTTCTTTTTCTAACATTTTCCACCATTTTTTTGAATTCTGCTAATGTAATTTTCTAGGTTAGAATTAAAATACTGATACTGTAAAAATTCTGTATTTTTAAATAAATTGCAGGGAAATAGTGGGGCTTCAAGGAAAGCCATGGTAAGCTCTAGTTTCAAATACTAACACTACCTCCTATCAGCTGAGTCATTGGGCAAGCCATTAACCTCTTGAACTGTTCTCTCACCTGCTAAATAGGGATAACATTTTTCTAAAGAGTTCTTACAAGCTTTAGAAGTATAGCCTGACAGCAGTGTTCGTGATTTATAGAGGCTCTTGGTAGGTGTCACTTTCTGTTTTTGGAAAAAAAATGTTTTGTGTGTATTTATGCATTTCTCTGGTAGATGTTTATTTGAATTTTGACAGTATTCTTGATTTTATGAAGTATTTGTTACTCTAGTACAAGAAATCTCAGGGAAATATAGCACATTCCATTCTCTTCTAGAGTACTGATTTTTACTGAATCTGGATCAGTTAAAGTCTTGCCCATCAATAGAAATATGCAGACTAGACTTAGATATGGCTTTTGGGGGCGGGGAGGGGTGCCTCCTTGACAGATGTTCTTGCTGAATGTGAGAGCTCTCCTGTCAAACACAATCAGAGTCACAATCTCTTCCCTCCCATCCCCACTTCGTCTCACAAGTGAGTCCACTGTAGGCCTGCGGTAGAGCAAAAAAATAAAATTGATGTATGAATCACGATTGTCACTCTAATTAGCATTTTATAAGGGAGCCTATCTTTACTTATTACTGTAACTGGATAAATAGGCAGTAATTATGCAGTATAATATTTCATATTGCATTGAATTTTCCCCTCTGGTTTATAACTCTGAAATATAGTGATAGTTATATTTGTGATGTTGGAATTTTTCCTACTGCATAAATATTATGGATATTATGTAAGAAGTGGAATTTTTTTTGGTCAGTGATTTGGGTATCTTAGTATTACGTTTGCTGTTCATTTGAAATGACTGGAGTTGAATGGTTTGTTTTAGGAAAACAGGTGGTAGTTTAAATTCTGGTTAAGCTCTAAGTGATATATACCATTTACTTCACTAATGGAAAATTTTCTGAGTTGCCTTGCCAAGGCTATAAAAGTAGAAAACTTGAGGAAAGGTTTTCTTTCTAATTAAAACAATTGCGAAAACAAAATCAGTCTTTCTAAATGGAAGTTATTTCTAAGAGTTATTCTTGACTGCTTTTTTTGTTACTCTTTATCAAACCCAGTTAGCTCTTTTTCAAGATTTATTCAGAGTTTCAACTTTAAAAGATTTTTTTAAACATCATAACTGTTTTGATTACTCTTGTCTGGACTGTAGAGATTTTTCTTCCTGCCCACTCTGTCCTCCACACTCTGTCCTCCACCTTCTATCACTTTTTATTCTTCACATTGTCTTAGCTTCAGGACTTTAAATTGCAGGTTTTGGAGATGAGAGTTTTGGTTGGATACGTGGGTCAGCAAGTTCTTAACAGTTAGATGATGACTGAAGCCATTGAAATGAATGAAATCACTTAGAATGAGCAAAGTTTATTCATTCATTCATTTCTTGAGTCAGGCACTGCACTGGGTGCCGAGGCTACCTCAGCAAGTAAGAGAGAATTGGACTCTCCTCATAGAGCTCACTGGAGAAGGCAATGACACCCCACTTCAGTACTCTTGCCTGGAAAATCCCATGGACGGAGGAGCCTGGTGGGCTGCAGTCCATGGGGTCGTGAAGAGTCAGACACGACTGAGCAACTTCACTTGCACTTTTCACTTTCATGTATTGGAGAAGGGCATGGCAACCCACTCCAGTGTTCTTGCCTGGAGAATCCCAGGGACAGGGGAGCCTGGTGGGCTGCCATCTATGGGGTCGCACAGAGTCGGATGGACACGACTGAAGCAACTTAGCAGCAGCAGCAGCATAGAGCTCAGGGTGCACAGGGAAGTGCAGCAGTGTAACAGGTGAGATTATAATACATTTGTGTTGTATTTGTGAATGATCAGGGGGTTTTAACATGCTAATGAGGAAAGAAGGGATCCTGAGGACAGATCACCACTCAGAGGTTGAATTGTTGGGAAAAGTGGTAGGAGACTGAAGAATGGCAAGAGAGGGGGAAGAGAACCCAAAAAAGTGGTGACTAAAATGAGGGTAGATTCCAGGGAGAAAGTAATTAGAAATAATATATTATTAGTTACCACCAGTTGAGTATTTAGTGTGTCAGCCATTGTTTGAAGTGCCTTAACACTTGTTAATAATTTCTTACAGCCTCCTTTATATGTTTATCTTCATTGTATAGGTGAAGAAACTTAGTGCAGAAATTTAGTTACAGAACTTCACCAAGATCACACAGGAAGTAAATAGTGAAGCCAGCAGCAGTATAGAGACCACAGGGATATCAAGTGCTTAGTACCTGGAAGGTCATGAGGTCCTTAGAAGAGAGTGGGGTCCTGTGGCTCGCTACTAGATTGCAGTAAATTGAGGGGTGATTGAAAGTTGAGGGAAAAGGGACAGTGATTGGGAATTTTTTTTCAGTTTTAATGGTGTGTTATTTAGAGTTTTTGTACCTTCCAAAAAAGAGATAAATATAGCTGGGTTGCCCACCCTTTCTGCCCCCTTTCCTCAAGTCACAGTCAGACCTGGCTCTATCCCTTCATTATTTTCTTAAGTTCCTCTCTTCCATGGGCCTTGCCCTAGTCCACCAAGCCATAGATCTTCAGCCTTTGTCGGCATACAAACTGTGCTCTAATCAATTGTCCTTTTTTAAAAAACTCTACATTTTAATAGGGTTGGTAAGCCAGGTGAGTAAATAATTTGACATCGAGAATTTGAAACTAAAAGCTGTATTTTTAGGAAAGTTTGTTAAAACCTGGGACTGGTGAAGTGAATTAATTCTGATGTTTTATGTAAAACTAGAAGACTTTATCCAGAATCATTTAGTACATTCCCTAATTTCACAGATGAGGACAGACTATGTGACCAGTCAAAGCTCAAGCAGTTAGTGAAGTCTTGGCCCATAATTTGGGTCTTGAGACCAGGGTGCTTTTCATAGTGCCATTATTTTAAGAGCAACTTTTAAAAGTGATAGGGGATTCAGAATAGACTTGGCTTCTGCAATCAGTTTAAGTTATATCAATCATTTGTAATATAAATAACACAAGAACCACAGTACCCTCTTTGAGAGTATTCTGTTTAACTTCTTTTCTATGAATAAGAAGTGAGAAATGGAACTCTCCCAGTGATATATCGAGTGATACTTACCACCTTGTCTATATTTAATACTGAGTTGAGGGAGAATAAATACTCCAGATAAAACGTTTACTGGAGCTCTACTATTTTGAGGAAAGTTTATTTTAAAAAAAGAGACTTAAGATTTTGTTACAGTTGCTCTCAGACTTCATATTCCTGAGTATACTACTCAGAAGTTTTACACATGACTTTTAAAATTCAAATCTGAGATCCAGATGCCTGTGTTTCATGTTGCTTCTTTATATAATTAAGTGTCTGTAGGGTAGACAGTAATTCTAAAAAACATTATTACTCCTGTGATCAATTTAGTTTTCAAGAAGGAACTTAATTGCAGTCTCAAAAAATAACATTATTATTTAGCAAGCATAAATTGTAAAATTGTAGGATGCCATATGCTCGGCACAAGATGTTTGTTGATTGAATATGGAGCATATGGTTTTGAAGAGCATGAATTTAGAGTAATTACTCTTGTCCAGAACTGATTATATCTGGAGAGTGATGTGGGTCTTACAGAGAACATGTCATATTACTGGAAAGAATGTGTTGGCGTTAGGCTTGCTTGGGGCATTTTGCCTTTTTTCCTCTTCCTTGCATCTTGTTTTCCATTTCAAAACTTTTGAGATCATTAGAACATAAAATAATGAAAACAAAATGACACATTTAATTATCTACACCTGTTTTTTGTTTCAAAGTTGTGTTTCTTAAGAACATAGAAGTATTGCTTCTGTTTTTGTTTATATTTTTAAAATCAACTAAACTTAGTAAGGAAAGGAATTGTCATAGATTGCTTGCCCTAAGCTATATTCCTTGATGATGTACATGTGTCCATTTGCTCCCGTAGTTAATGATTTACTTCCAGTTTATAAAAATATATGTATTTTTCAGATTTTAATTACTTAGCATAGATAGCATCATAGAATTTTAAAGATAAAAAAAATAATTTAGAGAAAATATATTTTTTTCTTTCCATGTAATAAATGAGATAACTGATGGCCAGAGGAACAAAGTTTTATATGTAAAGTGACACCTGAGCTGGTGACAGATCTAGGACCATGGAAGACTGGTTGCAATAATATGATAGCTTCAGAAATTTTTAATTTTTCAAACTCTGATATACACTTAACATATAATTCATATAAATTCTGTTTCAACTTTATGTTGTTTTCAAGAACAGCATTTGTATAAAATACAGTACCTTTATATAGAGTATAGAAACATTGAACTTCATATTGAGAAAGAATCTGAAGGCCTATGGCTAGAATTTCCAGTATCCCCTGTTAGGTTTTGCAAATCTGTAATCCATCTTTCAATTTTCCTTTTCTGACAGTCTGCCCTTTATTTTCTCACATATCTGCAAATGAACAGAGTTGGATTTAGGTTTATTTAGAACATGTTTTTTCTTTCTAAGAATGAACTCTATAAGGACAGAGATTTTGTCTTTTATTGTTCTTCAGGGCCATGTAATCTCTAAAGCGTTATGCTCATTCTTGTCCCTAGGCCTTCATATATGCTATCATCTGAATACTCCACTGCCTCTTTGGCCTCAATTCCCATATTATCAGTTTTTCATCAGTTCATTTTTCAGGTCTAACTACTTGAGCTTGTACACAGTTTTAGTCTCTCTTCATTTGTGAAATTAAAGAATTTACTGAATGATTTCTGTGAGAATTACCTAACTCTAAACTGTCACTAATGCTGCTAAGCTGAGTTAGATGTCCCTGACATGTTTTTGTGCTACTTTGTTCTAGGTCATTGTACTTGGCATGGCATATAATAATAACAACTTCTTTTAATCTGTCTTCTTTATTAGACTGTTAGCACTGTGAAAGGTTTATCTGCCTTCTTGCGCTTTTGTATTATTGCGTGAAAGAGCTCAGTACATTGCTGGGTAAGTTAAATATGCCTAGGAGTTTCTCAGTGAATATTTTGAATATATAAGTAGGGTTAATATTGAAAAAGAACACTGTGAAAGAGTAACTTGTAGTCAATGGCTATATCTTCTCAGTGGCTTCATGACATAATATTTTATGATTTGTTTTGCTTTAATATGAATAGTACTGAATTGGCAAGTAATACAGGTCCAGAATAGAGATTCGCTCATTGAGAACTGTTCTTTAAAAATACTTGCAGATTAATTAACATAGGGAATGCTCTTGTCTCGCAAGTCCAGTTCTTTTCTCCCTTTTTTGTAGTGTCTTTATTTATAATTTTTTTCCCTTTAACTTTACTTTTTTTATGTATTCTATTTTTTAATAAACTTCTTCCTGAAATATATATAGAAAAATGAATAAACTGTAAGATCTATGCATTTTCCAAAGTGAATACATTTATGTAATCACATGAGTGTATTTATATAGGTAATTGGATATAAAGCATTATTAGTACCCTAGAACTTATATCAAATTTTCTCCCATTTACTACTCCTCACTTCAATCCAAAAGGCTTCTAACACCATAGATTAGTTCAGCGTGATTTGTGCTATCTTCTTTCACTCATTATGGTTTGAGAGCTTCATCATTTTATTCTGTGTATCATTAGTTCATTTTTATTGCTATATTTTATTGTATAAGTATTGTGAATAATTATGCCATCAATATTCATGCACATAGTTTTTTGGTGCGCAAATGTACAGATTTCTAGTTGCATTATATCTAGGGTGAAATTATTGGGATATGGAATATGTGTACGTTCTTGTTAGTAAATGCTGTCAAAACTTTTCTGTAGTGATTGCATCAATTTACTCTTCCACTAGTAATGTGTGAAAATTCTAGTTTCTTCTCATTCTTGCCAGCATTTGGTAGTTTTTTAAACAGAATTTCATTGTGGTTTTATTTCTTTGATGCTGTGTTGAACACTTTTTTATATATGTATTGTCCATTTAGATATCCTCTGTTGTGACATGCCTACTGCTGTGCTGTGCTTGTTGCTCAGTCATGTCTGACTCTTTGTCACCCCATGGACTGTAGCCCTGCAGGCTCCTCTGTCCATGGGGATTCTCCAGGCTAGAATACTGGAGTAGGTTGCCATGCTCTCTTCTAGGGGATCTTCCCAAGCCAGGGATCAAACCCAGGCCTCACACATTGCAGGCGAATTCTTTACTGACTGAGCCACCAAGGAAACCCAGGAATACTGAAGTGGGTAGCATATCCCTTCTGCAGGGGATCTTCTTGACCCAGGAATCAAGCTGGGGTCTTCGGCATTGCAGGTGGATTCTGTACCAGCTGAGCTACCAGGGAAGCCTGTGATGTGCCTATCAAATATCTATTCAATTTTTCTATGCTGTTGCTTTTAAAGAAATAATTCCTCTGTTTATAGTGTCTTTGAGGAATAGAAGTTTGTAACCATATCCATTTATTTTGGATATTATTATTCATTGTGTTCTTTGCCTCTGTTCTTTTCATTATATTTTATCTCTGTTAAAATTTTCACTATTCCTCCATTCTGTTCCTGAGTTCATTGAGCATCTTTATGATTATTACCTAACTCCCTATTGAGTAGATTGCTTATCTCCCCTTTGTTTAGTCCTGTTTCTGAGGTTTTGTCTTATTCCTTTGTTTGGAACATACTCCTCTGTTTCCTCATTTTGCATATTTTGCTGTTTTTGTTTTGTTTTTCCTGTGTGTCAGTACAGTTGACAATACAGGTCAATTGTATTGAGTGATTTTGGAGAAGTGGCCTTTTGTAGGTGACGTTCTGTGGGGCCCAGCAGCATACTCCCCTATAGTTACTAGAGCTATTAATACATGCTTTAGGGTGTGACCCCTATGTGGGCTGCACAGGTCCCCCTATTTTGGTGAGGCCGACTGCTCCTGGTACACTAGGAGACAGAGCTGTCCCCAGATCAGTTGCCAGCCAGTCCCTCTCTCATGAGTAGCTGCTGGCCTGCTGGTATGTGCAGTTGGGTTCTAAGCTGGCTAGCTATGAAGCTCAGAATATTCTGGGACTGGAGATGGTCTGCTCACAGGCAGGGCAGGATCCTGGTGTGACTGGGCATCCCAGGAGGATAGGGTCTGGTGCTGGCCCACTAGTGGGTGGTAAGTCCCTGGCACTAATATGCTAGAGGAAGGACTCCACAGTAGTGCTGGCAAGCACCACTGTCCTCATGATAAAATGAGCTCCTAAAAAATGACTGCTGCCAGCATCTGTGTTTCCAGCAGAAATTCCATTTGCCTTCCACCTTTCTAGAAGGTTCTCCAAGATTAGCAAGTAGATCTGACTCAGGCTCATTTGAAATTACTGCCTTTGTACTGGACCCATACCTAACCCTTTTAAGAGCAGAGTCTCTGTTTTGTACAACCCTCTGACTCTACTGTAGAGAAGCCCAGCTGGCCAGATGTTCTTGGGGCTTGTCTTCCCTTCTCAGTTAGTGTAGGATCCCCAGGCTGGGGAGCCTGGTGTGGGGCTTGGGCATCTCACACCTTGGGGATAATTTTGTAATTATGATGATTCTTCTGTTTATGGGTCACCCTCCTAGGTGTATGGGTATTAACTATGTTGCATCTCTGTCCCTCCTACTGCCTCATAGTTCCTTCTTTTTATCTTTAGTTGTAGAAATCTTTTCTGTTAGTCCTCAGGTTGTCCTCATAGATAGTTGCTTTGTAAATAGATGTAATTTGGGTATCCTTGTGAGAGGAGAGGAGTCAGAGTCACCCTATTCTGCCGTCCTTGTGACACCCTCCCTAAACTCTAGGCTGCTTTATTCTTTTGCCTTTTCTGTCTCCTCTGGGAATTACTAATTTTCCCTTGCTATCCTTGTAGGTGTGAAGTTTTTCCCCAGCTCTATGTTCTGTAGTTTGTATTTGAATTTGTAGAGGTTTTGTTGTTTTAAAAGTATACATTTATATTATAATATTGTGTGTGCTTTTAAAAACCGTATATTGCTTTGTAATTTGGTGTAGTCACTGGAAAACAGTATAGACATTTCTCAGAAAACTAAAAATAGCTTTATCATATGATCCAGCAATCTTGAACTATATCCAGACAGAGCTATAACTCAACAATACCCATGTACCACTATGTTCATAGCAGCACTGTTCACAATTGCCAAGACATGGAAACAGCCTAAACGTCCTTCAACAGATGAATGGATAAAGAAGATGTGATACATATGTAGAGTGGAATACTACTCAGCCATACAAAAAAATGAAAGAGTGCAATTTTCAGCGACATGGATGCAACCAGAGATTATTATACTAAGTTAAGTCAGAAAGAGAAAGACAGATTCTATATAATATCACTTAACGTGTAGAATCTAAAATGTGACACAGGTGAACCTGTCTATGAAACAGAAACAGAATCATGGACATGGAGAGCAGATTGGTTGTTGCCACAGAGGAGGGAGTTAGGGGAGGAAAGGAGTGAGGGCTTGGGGTTAGCACATGTAGGCTTTTATATATGGAATAGATAAGCAGCAAGGTCCTACTGTAGGGCACAGAGAACTGTGTTCAGTGTCCTATGATAAATCATAGTGGGAAAGAATATTTAATAAAAGAACATATATATGCATAACTGAATCACTTTGCTGTACAGCAGAAATTAACACAATATTATAAAGCAACTGTATTTCAATTAAAAATCCCATAAACTTCCTGTCTTTTCCAAATCCCTTTCACAAATTAAAATTTTGATTTCTTCTGTTGTCAAACTTTTTGCTTCATGCCATAAATTTTGGAACATTATTAGACTACTTCCTTTGTTTCAGTTTTTAGTATATCAGTATCAGTAAGGTGTCTGATCTAAATTAGAAATGTTGACAAGTATTACCAGATAGCCATTTGAAACATGAAGTGTTAAATTCTTTTGGTCTTTTGATCACTTCCATTCATATAAGATTTTTTTTTTTTTTTTTTAGCACTGCTTACATTCGTTAGGTCACACAGCTGCCTTACAACCAGTGCATTATTACTGAAGTTTTACTTATTTAGTTTATTATGCTATTACACTGTTTAACTAAAAGGTTTGTTGGGCAGTGAAACAGCCTAGTTTAAAGTAAACTTATATTTTCATGTCACGAGCTGTGAAGGGTTTGAGATTTTATCCTACTTGCAAGCTAACTAGGATCATAAGTTCTTGCAGAGGACACAGTATTCCTGGGTCAGAGTCAAAGGATAGACAGTTACTTATAGCAGCAGAAATAGCCAGAGCAGCAGAATTTGCACCAGCTCCTAGAGCCTCACTCACTTTTCCCAGAGAGACACAAAGAAGACTGGGTGACATCTGAGTCTGTATAAGGTGGCATTACAGGAGTAGAACCCTAAGCTTAGGGAACCTGAATTTTTTGTAATGGGCAGTAAGTTTATCTGCTCTTTGCTTTGGAGGGAGGCATTCTATCTTCCTCTGTACAAACATCCTTGAAAAGATAGTCTATAAGAGAGGCAGTTAATGCTGGAAAGATAGGTAGAAATTTGAGAGACATAAAGAAGAATTATCTTTCAGGGACTTCCCTTGTGGTCCAGTGGCTAAGACTCTGCACTCCCAATGCAGGAGACCTGAGTTCAGTCCCTGATCAGGGAAATAGATCCCACATGCTAAAGATCCTGCGTGCTGCAGCTAAGACTGATGCAGCCAAATAAATTAATTAAAAAAAAATAAATTACCTTTCAGTGTTTTTGGAAGGCAGAAAACCAAATGGGCATTTATAAGATAGACTTAAATAAGCGATTTATAGACTTTAGATTTCAGAGAATGGCCTAAGAAAATTTCCCTAGAAAATAGTGATCTTTTTACATAATATCTTTGATTTCCTCTTTTGTAGCTTTTTTTCTAGTTATTATCTCAAAGACCTCCATGAATATTAGACTCACAATGATAGTTTCCTTGGGAAAGATTATTATGTATCTGTTTTCTGAGTGGTGTCCTAGCATTCACTGTTTTTCTTTAGTAAAAAGGAAAGATACCCAAACTTTTGTTGGAGGGGATTTATGTTTGCCTTCCTTTCACCATTGCTTCTGTTTCAAAGTTCAAATAAATTAAAGCAAGTAAAATGACTATTATGGTATCATTTTAATTTGGCAAAATTCACTGAGGCATAGCGTTTTAGACAGAAGACATTAAAAATGATAGAGCTAGCTAGTGTCCCAGGGCAAGTTCAGTTATTCAGATTGGATTTCCAAGAGGTCTCTGAGACTTAAATTCTTCAGAGTGGAACTTGATTTGTACTAGAACATAAATATAGCACTTCATTACAAAAGACCCTAAAGCAGAGAGCACAGGGGGACTTTGCTGCCCTCTAGACTAGAGATTCTTATCACAGATCAAAAGGCTTTAAATCTGGCAACTTAGATTTGGGGGGATGAGTTGGGGCTTTCAGTTCTGTCAGTGTTTTAACTGCAAGCAAATAGCAAAAACAACGTAATATCTTTAACTTTTTAGGTCAGGGTGATCTTTTAAAAATTATTTTGTGTCTCTCTAACTCTGACTTAGTTGATCATTTTTTTAGCTTTGTGGCATTTTACTGTCTCTCTATCTCTGCCTATTCTCTCTCTCGTCTTATACCATCATTTCTTTCTGTGCTGCTCAAATGATCAATTTTCCTAAGATTGAAACTTCAGCCACCATTCTTTCATCCTGATCCCTCTCTAGCTTCCCTTTTATAGGTCTCTTCTCCTCCTATAATTTTTCATATATATACATATAACTCTCAAGTTTGATTCTCCCTTGAATTCCAAAACCACATTTCCAACTGCCAGCTGAACATTTCCTTCAAGATGTTCTGCCGATACCTTACAAGACCTGTAACTCTGATTTGTATGTACTAGCAAAAGGGGCAGGGCAAAAAGTATATTACTGTTTTAATATTTTACTCTTTTCAAAGAAATTCTCCAAACAAATTATTTTGACACACTTTATGTTCTTTTTTATGGGTGGTGTTTTGTAAATTTTATTTCACGTATGTAAAACATCTATCAAGATCAGTTTGTCATATTTTCACTGCCAAAACTAAGCAGTTAGATTTTTGCCTTCATCCCTGCACGTTATTCCACCTCCCTCTCCACCCTTCCACCGCTATATGCAAGCACACAAAATTTAAATATTATAATATGTATGAGGTTTGGATTTTGTTGTTGTTGTTTCTGTTGGTAGTGGTTCAGTATGTATTTATGAGGTAGAAGATAAAGCTCGTGTTACTTTCCTCTTTGCAGGTCTTCATGCCTTGCGGAGAGTCTTGAGGAGACAGCCTAACCTCCCTGACAGCAAGATGGCTGGATTGGTGAAGATTACTCTGAAAGATTTCTTGCAGGGGATGAATGACATCAGACCCAGTGCCATGAGGGAGGTAGCAGTCGATGTCCCAAATGTAAGTCATTTGACTCTCATGCTAGCCACACTGTTTGAATTAAACTGTGAAAGAAACTAAGACCCCAGGGGAACTACCTTCCTAAGCTAACCTTTAAAAAATTTTTTTAATCAAAATTTTTATGGAGATAATTGTAGATTCATTACAGTTCTAAAAAATACTTCAGTGAACTCCTGTGTAGCCTTTACCCAGTTTGCCTCAGTGGTAGCATCTTGCAAACTATAGTACAGTATCCTAAGCAGGATATTAACAGAATCATCGATCTTTTTCAGATTTGCTCAGTGTTTCTTCTACTCATTTATGTATATGTGTGTGTTTAGTTCTGTGCAGATTTATTACATGTGAAGGTTTGTGTGTTTATCTCCAGAATCGAGATACTGGGGAGTTCTGCCACCACAAGGATCCCTTGCTTTGCCTTTCATAATCATACCCACCTTGTTCCTGCATCCATTTCTAAAATTCTGTCATTTCACAAATCTTATATAAATGGAATTATACAGTGTGCAGCTGCTTGGGATCAGTTTTTTTCACTTAGTATAATTCCCTGTAGATTCATTCAAGTTGTTATATATCAATAGTTTGTTCCTTTTTTGTGCTGAGTATTGTTCCATGATAGATGTGTACAGTACTTTGTTTAACCATTCACCAGTTGAAGTATATCTGGGTTGTTTCCAGTTTGGGGCTAGATGAATAAAGCTGCTGTGAACATTTTTCTGCAGGTATTGTATAAATATAAGTTTTCATTTTTCTGGAACAAATCCCCAACAGTACAGTTACTGGGTTGTATACTAATTCCATGTTTACTTTTATAAGAAAATGTCAACTAGGCTAATTTTAGAACAACAAAAATGTCTTCTAATTATGATACTTTCTACTAATGATGCTTGATATTTCCTTGGATTTCTTTACATATGCTTCAGCATTGACCATTTCTGCAAACTTTCAGTCACATCACCATAAGGGCAATAGAAGTTACCTCTTATTGCATGAACCACCTGTTATGTTATTCATGACACATGTGGGCCTGATATTTGAGGGGGAAATGGCCTTATAGTTTTCTTTGAATGTACTAATATTTTAAGAAAATACTGAAACAAGCATTGGCAGTGTCTTCTGTACTATAATATGTTAATGTGTATTTAGTTTGAAGTATCAAAAGCAGGCTATGATTTAAACTTATTTCACCATGGACCATGTGGAGCAGAGACTTTCTGCATTTTACAATGTAGATTGCAAAAAATGACCGCACTTCCCATCACTGTGTTTGCCCATTTATATTGTACCCTGAAGTTTCTGCTGTGAAGACTAGGGAGTCAAGTTTTCTGTCCTTGTATCTGCACTTGGTAGTGTAATTTGCTTTGGCCAGTAGACTATTAGCAGCCATAATACAAGCAGGCTTGGAAGTGCATAGGGCTTGTCTTCACTTGCTGATCTTTGACCTTGCATTAACTTTCTTAAATCTGTAGTAATTTCCTGGAGGATGAGAGACTCTGTGGAGAAAAGATGAAATATCCTCATTCCAGCCGAGATCCCCTCATTTTAGTCATCCCCAGTTATCAGACATGTGATGCCATTGCTAGACTATTGTACCCCGATGGAAGTTTGCCCCAACCAGAAGAAACCACTCAGTTAACACTCAGAATTGTCAAAAATAATTAATGTTTTGAGCCACTAAATTTTATGGTAGTTAGCAAAGGCTAAGAGAAGCAGGAACTTGTTAGATTTTTATAGAACACACATGTTTTATATTCAGGCTGGGAAACATTCCTTGGAGATAAGAACATTCCCACAGACTAGCTGCTATCAGGTTGATGCGAAAGTAATTGCGGTTTTTGTATTGGTGAACTTTGCTGTTTGATGTTGGAATACATTCTTTAAATGTGGTTATGTTATACATCATTTTAATGCACATTTCTTGCTTTATTTTTTTTGCTAATGAGTTACTACTTGCTGTTTATTCATATTTATTTTAGACTATGGAAATGATGTTAGACAGAAAGCAAATTCCCGCAATTCTCTTATTCGAGCTCAATATGGGTCGTAAAATAGCAGAAGCAACTCGAACCATCAGCAGCGCATTTGGCCCAGGAATTGGTAATGAACGTACAGTGCAGCAGTGGTTCAAGAAAATTTGCAAAGGAGACAAGAGCCTTGAAAATGAGGAGCATAGTGGTCAGCCATCAGGAATGACAATGACCAAGTGAGAACCACCATTAAAGCTGATCCTCTTACAGCTATGTAGGAAGTTGCCAAAGAACTCAACATTGTCCATTCTACAGTTGTTTGGCATTTCAAGCAAATTGGAAAGGTGAAAAAGTTCGATAAGTGGTTGCCTCATGATTTGACTGAAAGTCAAAGAGATTGTTGTTTTGAAGTGTCGTCTACTTTTATTCTATGCAGCAACAACAATGAACCATTTCTCAATTGGATTGTGACGTGCAATGAAAAGTAGATTTTATATGACAGCCAGCAATGACCAGCTCAGTGGTTGGACCAAGAAGAAGCTCCAAAGCCAAACTTGCACAGTCATGGTCACTGTTTGGTGGTCTGCTGCCCGTTTGATTGACTACAGCTTTCTGAACCCTAGTGAAACCATTACACTTGAGAAGTATTCTCACCAAATGGATGATATACGCCAAAAGCTGCAACGCCTGTAGCCAGCATTGGTCAACAGAAAGGGTGCAGTTCTTCTCCACTACAACACCTGACTGCATGTCAGAGAACCAATGCTTCAAAAGTTGAATGAATTGTCCTACAAAGTTTTGCCTACTCCACCATATATTCACCTGCTCTCTCGCCAACTGACTTCAAGCATCTCTGCAACTTTTTGCAGGGGAAATGTTTTCCAGGAGTTCACTGAATCTCAAAGCATGGAGTTTTACACTACAGAAATAAACAAACAATATATTTCTCATTGGCAAAAATGTGTTGATGGTAATGGTTCCTATTTTGATTAATGGAGATGTGTTTGAGCCTAGTTATAAATGATTTTAATATTCATGGTCTGAAACCGCAATTACGTTTGCATCAACTAATAGTTTAGGCTGCCTAATGTGATTGTGAATTCTTTTTGAAACATTTTCAGATTTATTACTGAAAGCTCAACTTCGGGGTTTTTTTCAGAAGCTCCATAGAACATACTAATTGAGTATGAATAATTTGAGTTATAGAATAAGAATAATTGATGTTGAGTTAGTAGAGGCATTTCATTTCTTTGGAACTTAGGGTCTAAAGTTTGGGGACATTGATTGATATGAAGGCTTTTGTTTGCAGTATTTATATTTTATTGGTTACCATTGCATAATATGTCAGGTAGATGCCTAATCATCAAATGCCACATGTGAAAATTTCAGGAGATAGGGTTATAACCAACTATACCATCCCAAGACATTTTAGTGATTAAAAAAGTTTAGAAACTAAAGAAACATGTAGTAGGCTTTTAAATTTAGTTACTGCCAGTGGAGAATGTTTAAACAGTGGCTGTCCACTCTTAGAATTGCTGAACTGATTTATTCATCACAGGAACCAGTACTACAACTGCATTTTTAATTGCTCTAATGTAAGATTTTTTCCCTTTATTCTCTTTTGATACAGTATTTACAGTCCATGGACTTGGCCATTTTCCATTTGGCATGTTATTATTTGGCCTCGGGCAGTGGTGGACTCGTGTTACTCCTGGGCTCCAGGGTGATTAGCCTTGGTCAGAGTACTTTGTTACATTGCTTTTCATGCTCACTTGAGATTGTGAAGTTTTCCTGAGAAGTCAACATTTCTATAACTGGATTCCTAAACTTCACTCTTCTGATTTCTATTACACCAACAAAAATATCGACAAGTTATTTCTGCAGAACCTGTTTTAAGTAGCTCATTAACTGCAAACTTTTTTTAAATAGTAAATTGAGCATTCAGCATCTTTTGAGAAAAGATTTTAGTGTGTGAAATTAAACCTTCTAAATCACATTTGCTAAAGTTTGAAAGAAATGTCTTAAGGTGGGAATGTTGCCAGTTATAATGCATTATTAATTTCAGGAGAGCACAAGTGTTAGCCACTTACTTTAATGTTTCCTTTTTTTGGATATTCTGAGTTGGTGACTATAGCAATTGATGTATTAAAAGTCAAATGTATTTTACATTTAATTGATGATAAATGTCAAGTATACTTCTTTACTGTAGGGATTCTTAGAATCTTTGAATATTGCTAATATCCATTGTGAGATTTCAGTTTTTCACACAGAGATAACTGTTAATATTGTATTATAGTTCCAATAGATTTTTTAGAAATTTATAGGTACTTTTCTGTGCATAGATTCTTTACCATCTGAGCCACCAGGGAAGAAGCCCTCTAACATAGTTAATATAAAATATAATATTTATATTCTGCTTTTTTCACCTAAAGTTATATGATAAACATTTTACTCTAAAGTTCTCTACAAACATCTTTTTTGTTGACAGCTTAATAAACTATTATGTTGATAAACTGTAATTGTTTTATTTTTCTTTCATTCTCAAATGTTAAGGGTTTTTTCTGTTTTTTTTTTTTTCCCTCTTATAAGCATATTTGTCCATTTTTGATTCCCAGAAGTGGAATTACCAGACTTAAATATGTGATTTTTAAAGTGTGTGATGAATATCATTAAGTTCTTTTTTCCCCAGAATGTTCTGATTTTTAATTATGTACTACATATGTAAAATTATGAAGCGCTTAAGGAAAATCTCATTTTCACTTTAGTTCTTTTCTTTTTTTACTTTCCACTAGTCTGTTTTTTGACTGAAAAGTTCTTTTGCAAGGAATAATACTGGTTAAGTTTTAGATGAATAGAGATTTTAAAAGAGAGTGAAAAATGTCTGTTAGTTGTATATCTTCTCCTTCCTATAAAACCGTTAAAGTTTTAGATACAGGGTATACGTGGATGGTTTTTTAATGGATTTTAAGTTCCATAAAAGCAGAGGGTCTTACTTTTTACTTTTATCCTTAGTATTAATATTTAGCATCGGACTAGCACATAATAGATGTCCAATCAGTATTTGTTGAATAAATGAGTGAATAATTATAATTTTCATGAAAAAAATATTACATGGTCAATTTCAGATATTTGAAGAATGTTTGCAAAAGAGTATCTAATCCTTCTTCTGTACCAAGGTATAATATAGGCCATGAGAATGCCTCATGTAGCATTCTTCATATTTTTCGTGTTTTATAAAGCAGCTGATTTCTTTAGTGAATTATAGCCATATTGTTAGTGAGTGTAACACTTTTGGAATACAGATGCCTATAATAGTGCTAAGCCTGTCCACTCTGGAAGGATATATAGTAATCCTTTATATTTAATGCAGAGCATGTTGCTTTCTTGATCTATCACTAAAAATTCTTAACTTTATTAAGGTAAACAAAATAGTGCTTTTAAAGAGTATTTATATTAATACATTATTGTTTTAGTAAGTCATTGCATATACATCATAGCAGTCATCACTGATAAGTGATATTCTTAATGAAATATATGCAGGTTAGTTCTATCGTTTATGTAATTCATATGTGTATCTTAACACCCTCCCCTTCCCCCTGTTTTATCTTATGTAGTTTAGGTTATCCCTTATTTATAAATAATCTATCTGTATGCTTCTGATATTACCTTTGGATTGCAGCTTTCAGAATTTGGGCCTTTGGTTTAGAATAAGCCAAAAGCCAGTTAAAAATAGGACTCTACTCTCGTGTGAACCCACTTTTGTAAAGTGAACTGCAACAGAGCATCGATACTAACTGTATAGCCCCAAACCCATTTGCAGTCTTTAATCCAGGTTAAATATAGAGATAGTTGGTGGTCAACTTGAGTGTCTGCCAAATGTCATTAAATAAACATTCCTCAGTTACGGGCTTCCCTGATAGCTCAGTTGGTAAAGAATCTGGCTGCAATGCAGGAGACCCTGGTTCAATTCCTGGGTTGGGAAGATCCTCCTGGAGAAAGGATAGGCTACCCACTCTGGTATTCTTGGGCTTCCCTGGTGGCTCAGCTGGTAAAGAACCCACCTGCAACTTGGGAGACCTAGGTTGGGAAGATCCCCTGGAGAAGGGAAAGGCTACCCACTCTAGTTTTCTGGCCTGGAGAATTCCATAGACTATTTAGTCCATGGAGTCACAAAGAGTCGGACACAACTGAGCGACTTTCACAGTTATCCGTGTTTTAAAAACTAGCAGACTTCTTTATTATATGAATAATCAAAAGGTTGTTTACTAATTACATATTCAAATGTTGCTGCTGTATTTTTCATTTGGTGCTTTTTTCAAGATGAGACTAGAACATCAGAATGTGAATTGATTTCCTAGGATGAGCTCATGAGCATTATTCTTCTGTTGCAGAGATTGAATTAAATAGTTTAATTGACCATATTTACATTTCATTCTTCTTGTATCCTCAGGATAATTAGAAGGAATTTGATTTTCTGTTTTTTAAAACAGTACTTTATTCTGTATTTTTTATTTCTTACAAACACAAAGGATTGAGGGTTTCTATGATGCTTTGCACATTGCTTTATTTTGGAATAGATAGTACAACCTGTGGACACTGTATTAACTCCATATTGGTTCTTGGCAGGGCTTTGGAATTTGGTTTCTTTTGATTTTGCTTCTTGTTGTCTAGACAGAAGACGGTCTTCTATCACTTCCAAGATCCTAGTCTTCCCTGCCAACTTCTCTTGTGCATTTTTATAGTTTTAAGTAATAACAATTGAATGGGAAAACACATTTAAGAGAGTCGATTACTTTTAACTAGAAATACTCTGTGCCAAAATCACAATTATAGCTTTAACATTATTAGCTATTGTAGAAGTTCAGCTCTTTCATTCCACTTTTCTTTTTCTACTGTACTTTTCTCAGGGTTCTATAGGGGAAGAAATGAGTGGAAGGATCAATAATTTCCATTCTCAGCTCTGATCCCAGTTAACATTGATGAAGTTGAACATTTTTCTGTTCAGTTTGTAGAGAACTCTTAATTTGCAATTTCTGATAGGTGTCTTATAAATAATGTTGAGGTTGTCCTAGAAGGATATGCCACACTTGTATATATAGTTGATCAGTACTCAGTATAATAAGCACAGCTCATTTTGTTGTGTTTCACTTTATTGCAATTCACGGATACTGTATTTTTTCAAATTGAAGGTTTGTGGCATGACCAGCAAGTCTACTGGAGCCATTTTTCTAACAGCATTTTGTCTTACTTTATGTCAGTATTACATTTTGGTACTTATTGCTGCATTTCAGACTTTTTCATCATTATTTTTAGGGTGAGCTTTGATCAATGACATTTGATGCTACTATTGTATCAAATAATTATTTTAGGGTTCACAAAATGCCCCCATATAAGATGATGAACTTAGCTGATGATGAACTTAATTGTTGTGTGTGTTCTGACTACTTTAATGGACTAGCCGTTCCCCTGTCTTGCTTCCCCTCCTTTGGCTTCTTTATTCTGAGACACAACAGTATTAAATTTATGTCAATGAATAACCTACAGTGGCCTCTGAGTGTTCAAGTGAAAGGAAGAGTCACATCTCTCACTTTCAGTCAAAAGCTAGAAATGATTAAGTTTAGTGAGGAAGGCATGTCAAAACCCAAGATAAGCCCCTAAAAAAGCTAGGGCCTATTTGCTGTATGATGCAGGGAGCTCAACCCAGTGCTCTGTGACAACCTACGGGGTGGGATGGCATGGGAGGTGGGAAGGAGGTTCATGAGGTAGGGGACATGTATACCTATGGCTGATTTGTGTACATGTATGGCAGAAACCAACAGAACACTGTAAAGCAATTATCCTCCAATTAAAAATAATTTTGTTTTTAAAGCTAAAGCTCTTGTGCTAGACAGTTAGCCAAGTTGTGAATGCAAAGGAAAAGTTCTTGAGGTGGGGGTTAAGTGCTACTCCAGGGAACACGTGAATGATACAGAAAGTTTGCGTGATCTGGATAGACAAATCAGCTACAGGATTCCCTTAAGCCAAAGCTTAATCCAGAGCAAGGCCCTAATTCTCTTCAGTTCTGTTAAGGGTGGGATAGGTGAGGATGCTGCAGAAGAAAAGTTTGAAGCTAGCAGTTGATTCATGATGTTTAAGGGAAGAAACCATCTCAATAACATAAAAGTATAAGATGAAACAGCAAATGCTGATGTAGACGATGCAACAAGTTATCCAAAAGATCTCGCTAAGAAAATTTAATGAAGGTGGCTACCTAAACAATGAAACAGGTTTTTCTTTGTAGACAAAACAGCCTTATATTGGAAGAAGATGTCATCTAAGACTCTAATAGCTGGAGAGGAAATCTCAGTGCCTGGTTTTAAAGGACAGGCTGACTCTCTTGTTATTGGCTAATGCAGCTAGTGACTTTAAGTTGAAGCCAGTGCTCATTTACTATTCTAAAAATCCTAGGACCTTTAACAATGATGCTAAATCTACTCTGCCTGTGCTCTATAAATGAACAACAAAGCCCGGATGACAATACATCTGTTTGCAACATGGATTTCTGAATATTTCAAGCCCACTATTGAGAACTAAAACTCAGGAAAAAAAAAAAATTCCTTTCAAAATGTTACTGCTCATTGACAATGCACCTGTTCATCCAAGAGGTGTGATGGAGATAAACAACAAGATCTATGTTGTTTCCATGCCTGCTAACAGCATCCATTCTGCAACCCATGATTCAAGGTGTTATTTTGACTTTCAAGTGTTATTATTTAAGAAATTCATTTTGTAAGGGTATAGTTTTTATAGATAGTGATCCCTTTGATGAATCTGGGCAAAGTTAATTGAAAATCGTGTAAAAAGGATTCACCATTCTAGATGTGGGTATGCCATTAAAAACATTCATGATTCACAGAAAGAGGTCAAAATACCACCATTCCCATCATCAAAATACCACAGGAGTTTGGAAGAAGTTGATTCCAACCCTTGTGGATGACTTTGAGCTTTTCAAGACTTCAGTGGAGGAAGTAACTGCAGATATGGCAGAAATAGCAAGAAAACTGGAATTCGAAATGGAGCCTTAAGATGTGACTGAATTGCTGCAATCTCATGATAAAACTTGAATGAATGAGGAATTGCTTCTTCTGGATGAGCAAAAAAAAAAATGGTTCCTTAAGATGGAATTGACCCCTAGTGAAGATGCTCTGAAGATTGTTGAAATGACAACAAAGAATTTAGAACATTACCTAAACTTAGTTGATAAAGCAGTGGCAGGGTTTGAGAAGATGGACTTCAGTTTTGAAATTCTACTGTAGTTAAAAATGTAAACAAACATTGCATACTACAGAGAATTTGTTTATGAAAGGAAGAGTTGATTGATGTGACACACTTCACTGTTGTCTTAAGAAATTGCCATAGCAACCCCAGCCTTCAGCAACCACCACCCTGGTCAGTCAGCAGTCATAAGCATCAAGGCAGGACTCTCCCAACAGTAAAAGATTTTGACTCATGGAGTGCTCAGATGATGATTAACCTTTTTTAGCAATAAAGTATTTTGTAGTTAAGGTATGTACATTTTTTAAGGCATAATACCATTGCACTCTCAGTGGACTACAGTATAGTGTACACATAACTTTCATATGCACTGGGAAACAAAAAGATCTGTGTAACTCACTCTATTGCTATATTCACTTTATTGAGGTGGTCTTGAACCAAACCAACGTTATCTCTGAAGAATGCCTATAAATACTTGATGTGTTGTGCTTAGTCACTCAGTTGTGGCCGCCTCTTTGCAACCCCATAAACTGTAGCCCACCAAGCTCCTCTGTCTATAGCAATTCTCCAAGCAATAATTCTGGAGTGGGTTGCCATCCCTCCTCCAGGTGAGGTGAAGTGAGAGTCACTGTCGTGTCAGACTTTGCAACCCCATGGACTATATGTATGTATATATTGCTGCTGCTGCCAAGTCGCTTCAGTCGTGTCTGACTCTGTGTAACCCCATAGATGGCAGCCCACCAGGCTCCTCTGTCCCTGGGATTCTCCAGACAAGAATGCTGGAGTGGGTTGCCATTTCCTTCTCCAATACATGAAAGTCAAAAGTGAAAGTGAAGTCTCTCAGTCGTGCCCGACTCTTAGCGACCCCATGGACTGCAGCCTACCAGGCTCCTCCATCCATGGGATTTTCCAGGCAAGAGTACTGGAATGGGGTGCCATTGCCTTTTCCATGATACATATATAGTCCCTGAAATTCTCCAGGCCAGAATATTGGAGTGGGTGGCCTTTCTCTTCTCCAGAGGATCTTCCCAACCCAGGGATCAAACCCAGGTCTCCTGCACTGTGAACTGATTCTTTACCAGCTGAGCCACCAGGGAAGCCCAAGAATACTGGAGTGGGTAGCCTATCCCTTCTCCAGTGAATCTTCCCATCCCAGGAATTGAACCGGGGATCTTCCCAATCCAGGGATCAAACCCAGGTCTCCCTTATTGCATGTGGATTCTTTACCAGCTGAGCCCCCAGGGAAGACCAAATACTTGATGAGTGTTTGCTAAAAACAGTTTTTCATTTGCTGTAAAGGAAATCATTGGTAGGGTTAATGTGGTTCTTTTGTGGTACCACTTTTTCATTTCACCTTGTACAGATATGGAGCAATTACACATTCATCTGATCTTGCCCTTTTAGTTCATCCGTCCCAACTGTCTTAAAAGCCATTAGCATAACGACTTATTGATAATCTCTAACATGAAGTCTTAAGCTCTTTAGCTTATTCGTAACCTGACTTGTGCCTTCTTTACTTTCATCTTACATTGTTCTATTCAACCATTTTGTATTTTTGCACATTGTCCCTTACCTGAAAAATTTCTGACCTCTGTTACTAAAGATCTTGTAATTTGATTCCTAATATACACATGCAAATCTTACACATATATGCCTGTGGTTCTTTTGTCTTATTCATCTTTATATCCCCTCTGTTTGGCAAATAGTACCAACTAAATTTTATTGAATAACTGAATATTTTGTGAAGCGTTTTGGCTCATAGTGTTTCTTATTTTTCAGAAATACTTATTTTGCCTTTTTGTATAAAAATACATGTAAATATATTTGGTAACAGCTTTATTGAGATATACTTCATGTATGAATCATTCGCTTATTTAAAGGGTACAGTTAGCGTGGTGTGCTCAGAGCAGGGGGCCTGAAGAAATGGCTCACTGTTTACAACACACCCAACAGGAATCTGGGTTCATTGTGACAGGAGACACAAAATGTGTGGCCTTTCCATGAACAAGTACCCAACACATGTCCCCCTGCACCTCCATGTGGCTTCAGGACAGGACCAGTGAGACAGGGCTCAACATTGGAAGAAAAAGTATTTAGTGGGGAAGCTTGCTACCTAGAGCTTGTCCAGTCCACACGTGGGTGGGCCATGATTAATCTTATAAAGTCTTTGAACCTCTCTTTTCAAGGAGAAATAAAGAAAGAAAAAGAGATTCCAACTATATGCCATTCTGGAAAAGGCAAAACTGTGGAGACAGTAAAAAGATCAGTGGTTGTCAGGAGTTTGTGGAGAGATGAATATACACGGTACAGAAGTTTTTATGAGCAGTGAAAATACTTTGAATGGCTTTATAACGATGGATACATGTCATTATGTGTGTGTGCTAAATTGCTTCAGTTGTCCGACTCTTTGCGACCCCATGGACTAGCCCACCAGGCTCCTCTGTCCATGGGATTCTTCAGGTGGAATACTGGGGTGGGTTGTCATGCTCTTCTCCAGGGGATCTTCCTGACCCAGGGATCAAACCCATGTCTCTTCAGTCTCCTGCCTTGGCAGCTGGGTCCTTTAGCACTAGCACAACCTGGGAAGCCCACATGTCATTACACTTCTGTCTAAATACATAGAACGTGCGCTGCTATTCTCCTCATAAAAGTGAACTCTGAGTGAATGAGGACCTTGGTGATTATGAAGTGTCAATGCTGTTCATTCTTGGTTTAAAAAGAAAGAAAAAAGTACCATTTTTAATAATGGTTATGCCTGTGAGGGAGGGGGTATATGAGGAATTTCTGTACCTTGTCAATTTTGTTGTAAACCTAAAACTGCGTAGAAAAAAAAAGAGTCGCCCCCACCCAAATTACACTCACTGTAGACATTTTTGGCAGAACTTTCATTTCACTTTAATATATGTATAGATATTATATATATATGTGTGTGTTTGTTGGATTGTGGTGTAAAATGTATATTTTAGATCTGAAAAGTTTGTAGGCCACTGTAGTTATTTATTTTGGCAAATAAAAACAAATTAACCTCAAAAAAAGGGTACAATTCAAAAAAAGGGTCTAGTATATGCAGGAGTTGTACAGCTATAATTACATTAATTTTAGAACATTTTCATCATCCCAGAAGGAAACTCTGTACACTTTTCCCATCGTCTCCCAACCTGTCCATTCCGTCAGCCTTAGGCAAGCACATACCAATTTTATGTCTCTAGATTTGCTGTTTCTAGACATTTCATGTAAATTAGATCATAAAATATGTGGTTCTTTGTGGCTGACTTCTTTCATTTAACATAAAATTTTCAAGGTTCATCCGTGTTGTGTCATATATCACTGCTTCATTCCTTCTTACTGCCAAATAACATTCTATTGCATGAATATTACATATTTGATTATCCATTCCTTAGTTGATAGACATTAGGATTCTGTTTACATTTTGGCTCTCATGAATAAAGCTGCTAAGAACATTCAAACATTCATGAACAAATTTTTGTTTGAATACCTGTTTCCTTTTTTTTTTTACTTAATTTAATTGCTGGATAA